>NC_086323.1:102770923-103390923 GCF_036172605.1 Pelobates fuscus | reverse complement strand
TGTGACTCCTGAAGGTCGGCCTTCCATACCTGCCTCACGTCTTTTAGGAGACTCTTGATGTCCCTTTAGTTGCCAGGGAAGATTCATCATCTGAAAAAAGACTCTTGCTCCACATCTGCTGCTGGGGGTGAGGTAGGTTCAACTGGTGGGGGTTAATGAGGATGGAGTGTCCGTGGAGCTTTTGCCTCTATTATAAGGTAATAATCCAGCAGTCACGACTGAGCTCTTTTGAGACACACGTCCGTGTTGCTGCTCGGTCAGCCTATTTTGTCCGTGGATGGAGTGTCCGTGGAGCTTTTGCCTCTATTATAAGGTAATAATCCAGCAGTCACGACTGAGCTCTTTTGAGACACACGTCCGTGTTGCTGCTCGGTCAGCCTATTTTGTCCGTGGATGGAGTGTCCGTGGAGCTTTTGCCTCTATTATAAGGTAATAATCCAGCAGTCACGACTGAGCTCTTTTGAGACACACGTCCGTGTTGCTGCTCGGTCAGCCTATTTTTGATATTTTAATATTTAAAAAAAAAAAACATTTTAAAATCTTTTCCAAAAATATTAAATTGAGGCCTTAATCTGTGAATAAAATCAGCATTTAGGGATAGTCCCCTAACAATTAATCAAACTGTTTAAAAAAAAAAAAAAAAAAAAAAAAGAATTTGGGGGCACCCCAGACAGATGGTGTGCTTGATGAAATGCTGACATGCCTTTTCAGTGGGCAGGCATGGCACTCCTCAGGCTAACCTGCCCAATATGGGTGTCGCAGTGACACAAGTGACGCTACCTAGAAGGCCCTCCTACCCTTCCTGATTCTAAATTATTTTGGTAACTTATGTAATGGTTCATACTAACAATTACTCTCATTTTGTTTCTGTCCTAATTTAGTATTTACGATCTGGCTTTTAAACCTGATGGGACACAGCTTATTGTGGCGGCAGGAAACAGAGTTCTGGTATGGAAAACTGCATTTTGTTTTCATTTATGATTTACGTGTGAAGTGTTGAATTTTCACATTTTCAGTCAGTGTTGTACACAGAAATGTAAACTGACCTGGAAATTGAAAATCTTAGGTCAATATAGAAACATTAGAAGAATTCTCCACAATTCGCTTTTTATTGAATGGTCATGCCTGTTACATCTAGGTGGGACTGCTCAATACAGATTATGAGATTTCGGTTTGCATTCTTTGTAGCAGCAAATTGAAATGATTGATTTAGTATGCTGTATTTATTAATACATAATGATATTTAGTCCTATTAGTTACCTGGAGACTGGTTCTGGAATAAAAGTACATTTTGGATTTAGCCTAGACTCTGAGATAAATCACTGCGGCACTGATGCAGAGTTTGCCCAATTTGATGACAGAAAATGTTTTGAATTTCAGTTTCTGAATTGCTTGGAATGATTGCTGCAGATTCAGCCTTTGGTTAAAAAAAACAAAAAACTTCACTTGTAATTTTTGCAAAAACAACTTAAAAAAAATATCTATTTTCCAACTAAACTATTGAAAATGAATGCTAGCTTACAATTTAAAATAGTTTATCCCTGTGGTGAGTTCACTATGCAGTGGGTTGTAGAGAGGTGTCAACAGACTTGCAAATTATGGGGACAAGAAATCTCCAAATTGGGTGGATTGAAGATTTTTACAACTAGGATATTTTGACCTTAAATTTGAAAGATGGCTCCCAGCACACCACGACTCACTGTTTAATCAATGAAACTTAAAAATCAGCGTTTCCCACCTTAGTTGTGTGCAGCGCATAAAACAAATTCAGACTAAACTTTACTTTAAAAAAAATAAAAAAAATGTAACCACTGAGGTAAAAAAAGTTTTCTCTACTGATGACCATGTGCATCATAAATATGATTTTTCACTTCAAACATATAACAAGCTAACCCAAATTAACACAAAGTGCTCACAGAGATATAAATGGAGACAGGGAGGACAATTTTGCTCTGCATTAAGGTATACTAGGTGTACTAAAACTTTTTTTTTTAATAATGAAAAAAAATTCTGGCAGCTGTACAGTCTATAATGGAGGAATGGCTAACACAATATATTTCAGTAGACCAGTCTATCACTGTGAGAACACTATTGGGAAGGACATATCAGGGCATGATGGGAAATATGTACACAAGAGCAGAGTAATGCAAGCTCAAGTGTGTCATCAAAAATTTCTGTTAAATTGCATGGCTGATGAATTCCAGGTTTCGAACAATCAGCTGGTGCTCCTGTATTTTGATGTTTTATATAGAACAAAACAAAAAAAGGCCATTATGGCTCCTATAGTGTAGCAATATTTTCAGCCTTATACTGAATAATAATTCTAAGGTTTCCAAACTCTGTTTGCAGGTTTACGACACTTCAGATGGAACCTTGATTCAACCATTAAAGGGACACAAGGATATGGTGTACTGTGTGGCTTATGCCAAAGATGGTAATTTTATGTTTTGGCTAAAATATTATTAGTTTATTATTATTATTTTATTATTTATATAGCGCCATTAGATTCCGTAGCGCTGTACAATGGGTATATTTTAAATTTATTATTTATATTGCACCAACATATTCCATGGTGCTTTTTAGTTATTCACTACTCCTAAAAAGGATTTATAATGCTACTTACAATACAAAAAAAATGGAGTTACTTGTGACAATCAAGTTGTTTCACTTGACAGGTGGAAGTGGCCCTACTTAAATGAATCTGTTAAGGAGATATTACTTAGAATTACAATTTGTTTAGTCACAGGTTATGGCATCCTAACAACTTCATGTCAATTGAGTTGTTAGGGAGTCTGAAGGTCCTGGGCACTATTTTACCTTACTATTTTACAATTTAACCTCAAAGTTGTCTTCATGTCTGCCTTGCCCTTCTGCCTCCTCCTCTGGCCGGGCATTAATACCAATCTTTTCCTCTGGAAGCTGGTTTTAGACTGAGATTGTCAACTGTTATCCTCTCACTGGCCACCCATTGCAAGGAATACGTTACAAAGCATATGTAGGGGGGATGGCGGCAAAAGGTAGATCCCCATATGTTGTAGAATTACAACTCCCTTGATGCTTTGCATGCCTTTAGAATGACAAAGCATCATGGAAACTGGTGTTTTAAAACATCTGGGGATCTCCCTTTGGTCACCCCTGATCTAAAGCAGCCCTTACAGTGGGGGGCCAGTGGTAGGCTGAGAGTATCCGCTTTCTACCTGTCACAAATACATATGGGAGAAGTTTGTGATTGGTGTTAGGACCGGTGGATAGGCATAGATGCCATGCAAAGTGAGCCATGCAGACAAATTGACATAAAGTTGTTATGGGGTCGGAGTGGTCCTTTAGTTCTTTCTTTTATTTTTTCTGCTGTAAATCAAACAGTGAAATGCTTTGCTCGGCTCGCTCTCTGAAAGAATGCAGTTATTTAGTCATTTATTGACCATGGAAAGTTTATTTTAATGGACAATATCACTGGTCCTGTTATTCTACTAGTGCTAGTAAATAAAAAAGATATTGATCCTTCCTTTCCATCAAGCTGTGTTTCTCTCATAGAGTTTGATTGTTACTGACACCTTTTCTGTATGATTTCAGGTAAACGTTTTGCCTCTGGATCTGCTGATAAAAGTGTCATCATATGGACGTCCAAATTAGAAGGGATTTTAAAATACACGTGAGTAGACAAAACAAAAGGCAATAGCATTAGTAAAATGATTCCATGTCTAGAACAATTAAAGACAATGGTAAAATGTGAAAATCCTGGATAGGCAATTTGTTAGTAACAATTCCCGAATTCTTCGTCATTATATATTTTATTTAATTGCAGATTTTTATTTTAATAATCATAGAAATAGGATTAATAGTAGTTACATAAGTGTAATATTATATATGCAGTGCAAAGATATAATTTCAAATGTAAATAAAAGATTAGCTTGTTCATTCAAATGCAGCTTTGAGCTGGTTGAGATTTATGGGAAATGTAGTCCATAAACATATGCAGTGAAAATGTTACCATTAGTAGAATATTCATATAAATAGATGACCCAGTAAGGTAGAAAAATCTGAATCCCTGCAAATGACTCTCTAAGTAGCAGTGAATAAATCTGTTTATTTGCTGAATGTTGACCAGGGAAGGTAACTATACTCAGTTCAGCAATTTGTCATAATGAAACTTATCATTGTTTCAACAGGCATAATGACTCCATTCAGTGCGTGTCCTATAATCCAGTTACCCACCAGCTGGCTTCGTGCTCTTCAAGTGACTTTGGTTAGTAGATCTGGGTTCTGTACGGTGCCACCGGAGCCTATCCGCATTATACAATGTTTAATTTTTTAAATTTAATTTTTTTATATCAGGTCTTTGGTCTCCAGAACAGAAATCTGTTTCAAAACACAAAGTGAACAGTAAAATCACCTGCTGCAGGTAATTATTGCACCATTTCCATATAACCTCACAAGAACACACGGCAGGAACCATGGTTATGGATCTCGCCTTCTCCCCCCAAAAATAAAAATGCCAGCATTGTATGCCAAATCCCTAATTTAAAGGAATACTATAGCGTGATCCATTTAGATTATCAGGTGCTCCTCGCTGAACCAGTCTCCATGCGGCCACAGATGTTGTAGGAACACCCAGTAGTAGTAGTCAAGTTAGCAAGTGTCCGTTTTCTGAGAACATTGTTCATGGGAACCCAATCATTGTCCTCACTAGTAGAACACCAAAAAATGCATTTCCATATATGGATAAAATGTATTATATTGATTAATCTGTTGCCAACTCACCAGTAGAGTCAAGTCAAGGGGAGAGGAAGCTGAGTTGCAATGTTTGACTACAAAAGTGTTATACATTTGGGAATATATTAACTGGACAGTGACATGAAACCTTGTTATAAGTTTTAATTACACCCTGCTGAATAGTCTGTTTAAACAAAACAACAGTTTTTTTAATATCTTACATTGCACATCTTGCAAACTTTTTCTTCAGTGCTTGAGAAGTTTCCTATTTTAGTTTTGTGTGGCATCTTCATGGAGGTTGTTAGGTCCCCTGTCTTTTGCCGGTAAGCGTTTGCTGTTTTCCAGCTTTTGGTCGGGGGAAAAGTAACAGGATTGGCTGTTTTTCGCAGGAGCTGTTGCAACCTGCATCCGCTATGCTCTGTGGTTATGCCCCGTCCCTCCTTTTTTTGTAGGGTGCTATTCTGATTTCTGGCTTATTTGATGTTTTTCTCATTTTGTTTTTAGCTGGACAAATGATGGACAGTACTTGGCACTTGGCATGTTCAATGGTGTAGTGAGTATCAGGAATAAAAATGGAGAGGAGAAAGTTAAAATTGAACGTCCTGGTGGATCGATGTCACCAGTGTGGTCTATCTGTTGGAACCCATCCAAGTAAGTACATGTGTAACTCTTCATTCTTATGAAATATGCCGTAGTGACCAAAATTTATACATACAGATTAAGGAACAGCGCACGCATAAAAATACATTTCTAAATTCTATAAGGCTACTTAAAATCACTTATCTCAGCAAACAAATATAAGAATTCAGTTCCGCCATATGGCTATATTGTAGTAGTGGTGAGCTTAACCATATGGCACAACTGAATCCCCATATTTGTTTGCTGAGATAGGCGATTTTAAGTAGCCTTAAAGAATTTAGAAATCTATTTATTTTTTATTTTTTTTTAATTCTTTATTTTTGAGTGCATGGAGATATAACAAGCGGGCATGTGGTACCCCATCGGCAGTCCTCATGCTTTCCGCGAAACAGTTATAACATTGGGGGTTAGGTTAGTACTTGCACAATTTTTATATTATAGGTTAAGTCACATAGAAAGCATTGCATTCTCAGCGCATTTTTATATTTATACAATGGTAAGCAAGCTAGGTACATATATCTAACTGCAAATCTTTCTTCATGGCTAAGACTTTGCTGATTGTTAGTTAAATAGGAAACAAGCTTTGTAGCTGAGACTTTGCATATTTATAGTGAAACATAGATTCGAGTGGAGCATGTAAAATTAAAAAAAATAAAAATCTTAGCGTGCGGTGTTGCTCTATGCTTGGTACACGGTAAGAAATATGTGATTTAAAGGAAACAAGCTTAGTCTAGTTATAGGGTCCAAACATCAGAAACACAGTCTAGTACATGCTTAAATTGTTAACATGGTGAGTGTTAGATATTATAGCGTGGTCGAACGAACTAGTGTGGGTTAGCTCAAAGACATTAGGTAGACTGCATTGCCGAGCATAGTAACCGGTGTCACTAGGGTACAGCCTTCACATTATGTGTCATGGTACGTGTAGGTTGTAGGCTGGCTAGTGTATGTCTAGGGTGAGTGGGTCTCGAGAGTAAGTGTCCATGTAGATGTGGGTAGCCGGTGTCCCAGGTAACCTTAGGGTGGGCCTCTCTTCCATAGTGCCGGTCAGCCGATGCCACTTGTGGGCATAGTATAGTCCTGTGCCAGTTGCTGGATTGAGACACGAGTATGAGAAAAGGAAAAAAAACAAACAGTGCTAAAGCTTGCCTATAGTATAGAATAACATCACTAATCTATCTGTACAGGGTTGCCCCGAGGCACAACGGAGTATTACTAAGTGCTAAACTGCTAGGAACAAGTGTAGTCATTGAGATCATGTTGATCACAGATAAATGGTATGGGTTTATAGTCTGCGTGGGGTATGTATGAGACATCTGGGTCCTGGTGCTTCGTTATTTAAGAGGGCTCGGAGCAGTCCAGGTTAAGGATGCCTGTGTAGGGCGGCATAATGGGTGCCTCAGCCTATACCTAGTGCTGGTAAGTCCCGGATATTGTCCCTCTCTGCCTCACCATTGTCGTCCCTTGGCTTGCTGGTGCCGCGTCTGGAGCCGGGTCCAGCATTATCTCGTGGGGTATGTTGCCTCGCGGTCTGTGGTGTTGCATCTTTTTTTGCATATAGTCGGTTCTTGCTGCGCTGGATGCCGAGGTGTTGGACAGGTGAGGTATTGGTTTGCGTCATTTGCTTTGTAATCCCGGGTGTTTTGATTTGCAGGTGGGAGCGTGCGCCCAACATGCCTGCCGCCATTTTCCATCTCTGGGCCCACTGGTACCTTTATTGTCGGACAGCCATTTTGGATGCTCGTGGTGTCTGCTTATAATAGCTGCGTCGTGCTGCAGGTCGTATCCACTTGGCTATTAGTGACTCCGCTTGGCGGTAGGTCGCTCCTCTGCTCAGCAGGGTATCCTTGAAGCTTGTGCATAGGCTGTTGAATGTCTCCATAGGGGACCTGGGTGGCTTGATGGTCTGCGCTTTGTGTGTGTGCTGGGCGGCCAGCTTGGCTTTGCCCTGCGGTTCAGATGCCCCAATATGGCTTGTGGCTAGGTCTCCTGCCTGGCCGTTGTGTCTAGGAAGGACCGGGATATCCCCCGCCGGTCTGGGGTGGGGGGGTAGCTCGGAGGGTAGTCGCTTAAGGGCTCTCGTGCCGAGGAGAGCGGCTGCCTCTCCCCGGCTTCAGCCGCCTTAGGCCGCATTTGTGTCTCTGTGTTCCTGGCCTCGACGGGCTCCGGGGTGGCAGCGTTGGGTTCCGGAGGGTATCCCCGACGTGGCGGATGTTCCCCTGAGTAGCTTTGGGCTGGGCAGCCACTGCTTTTGCCCCGGTTTGTGCCCTCTCGGCAGGAGCTCGTGGCAGACGCGTCCGCACAGCTCGCAGGTCAGGCTCCGCCCCCTTAGAAATCTATTTTTATGTGTGTGCTGTTCCTTAACCTGTATGATGTATAACCTTTCATTCTTGTCATGCTCCATTTTTTTTTTTAAATGTACATTAATGATTTATTGACATCACAATTCAGTTCAGTCTTCACACAGCCAAGGTGCATATTGTTTCCTATTTTCCACCTTCATTCGACTGGCAGGGAGCCAGAATTGAGACACTAAGTTATAGGATAGAGCTAAATACAGCTGTGTTTATTTCTGATTTTAATGTATTATTTTTTTAAGTACTCATTAGCACATATTTGTTAAAGGGACTACATACACTTAATATCACAAATCCCGAAACGCAACATTTCCACATTAAACTGAGGGATAGCATTGGTTGTAAAACCTCGCTGTTTGTGTAATGATTGTTTTTTAGTGTTGTGTTTGAACCTATTAAAATGTACTACTGTGTGTGTCTTTTTCCTGTTTTTATTTTGTTTGTTTTTTGCATTTTAAGGGATGAGCACAATGACATACTGGCTGTGGCAGATTGGGGGCAAAAGCTATCCTTCTATCAGCTGAGTGGCAAACAGGTACCTTTCCGCAAATGGGACTTTATTTTGCCAATTTGGTTTATCTGTTCAAATCTGTTGCATTGCTGCAGGTTGCCTACGTGTTTTTATTAAAGTCGCTCTGACTTTCACAAATGGGTGATGTATCTTAGAATGCTTAGCGTTGTTGGAGGAAATGTCTACGCTTTAATTTAATGTAGTGAAAATATTTCTAGTTTTAGCTTTACTCCAACAGTGTCATGATAGAAAATATGAAAAAGTACAATGTTCTCAAACATTTGCTATTTTGGCAGGGAACATGTATATAAAATGTCATCCAAATGAAATACTACAAAGTACGTCCAGGTCCTATTTGTTTGAGAGATGCAATTTAATTCTCCTGTTATGTATTGTTTCAGTTGTAACATACATATTGCCAGCAATACAAGTAGATTTTTATTTCTTATTTTTGGCAGCAAATTGATGCTTTGCTTAAGTGTGCCTAGGGAGTGAATGGGTGTACCTTGCTTATATATGGTATATAAAATGTTTACACAGTGCCTAGATTGTATTCCTTCACATGTAGCTTGTAAGCTATATATTTAAACTTAGCATTGCTTGTGTTTTCCATAGGTGGGAAAGGATAGAACCTTGGGCTGCGACCCATGCTGTGTCAGCTATTTCTCTAAGGGAGAATATCTCATTTTGAGCGGGTCAGACAAGCAAGTGTCCCTGTACACAAAGGATGGGGTCCGCCTAGGAATGATTGGAGAGCAGAGCTCCTGGGTGTGGACTTGCCGGGTTAAGCCTGATTCAAACTACGTGGTAAGAGAACGTGACTGGAGGTGGTGTAAGTTAGATGGTGACCATCCAGAATTAACAATTACCATGGCTGCAATGTTTTTTAGGTGGTTGGATGTCAAGATGGGACACTTGCTTTCTACCAGCTTATATTTAGCACAGTCCATGGTCTCTACAAGGACCGCTATGCCTACAGGGACAACATGACAGATGTCATAGTACAACACCTCATCACTGAGCAGAAAGGTAGGTGTCTTCCCTGTCCAAGTGCTTAAATAGGGGTCTGGGTCCATTCTGGTGACCACACCCCTTAATAGGAATACCAATAGAACATTTTGTGGTAAAGAACACAACAAAAAAACGGCTTTCCCTTCACTCAAAGTCTGATAGGTTTACGACCAGCAAGATCATGGTGGAAGCTTTACTTTATCTACATCAATCTACCCACATTAGGATGGCAATGAGAGAATGTATGCTGTGAGCTAAGCCATCTCTGAGCTAATCACTCCAAACTTATTATTGTTGTTAAAATAACTATAGTTACTTATGGATAATCCATAACTAAAAACTGCATTGTTGTGTGTTTTATCAAAAAGCTCTAATGTATCATGTATAATGTATATATTACTTTTCTGGCAATGCCCATTACTGATTGTAAACCATTGTTACTCTCCAGAGGTCAGGCTATATGTTTTAAGACCCTCAAATATGACCATTATGTGACCGTCACATAGACATTAGACCTGTTTTTTAAATGGTTAAAAGCAGGTGTTAGTCCAGCAGGCATCTGCAAATCTAGGGATTAAATAAATTGATTGAAGTTTAAGTCAAGGGCCCTCTAATTACTTTAACCACTATAGTTTATTGTATCTTTCTATCACCACTCTCCAGGTTGGCCAGAATTGCACTTGATATTGCGAGAGTAGTTTCTATATTATCAGTGCAGTTGTAGAGGGGTCATTCTGTGGTTGCAAATGGAAGCTAAGGGCTTTTTGTTAGACCACTTCAGTGTGTCTCTATACTTATTGCAGCATAACCACTACAATGAGATGGTGATTAGAATGCTCATTTAAAGGCCAGGACAGTTAGCTGGAAGATCCCTCTTCCTGGGGCCTTCCTGCATGCATTGACTGCTAATATATTAACCATATAATGCTGCAGTGCATGCAGGTCATGAAGACAACCATGGATTGCCAATAATAAAATATCTAGCCTGATGTAAATGTTTACTTGGAACTCAAGATATATGTCCCTTTTTCAGTACGAATTAGATGCAGGGAGTTGGTAAAGAAAATTGCCATCTACAAGAACAGACTGGCCATCCAGATGCCTGAGAAAATCCTCATCTATGAGCTGTACTCTGACGATGTGTCTGATATGCATTATCGTGTCAAGGATAAGATTGTTAAAAAGTTTGAATGCAATCTCCTGGTGGTGTGTTCACAGCATATCATTGTATGTCAGGTCAGTATACTCACTCTGCCAAGCAACTGTGTGCACATTAACACGACATTTAACGTTTGGAGGCTCAACATTACTTATCACATTTAAATCAAGCCAGTGCTCCGATGTATCTAGCTATACACGTCTTCACTGAGAGGGGTTTAGTATTACCGGAAAAACCAGGCCATGGCCACGATTGACATGTTTCAATTTCACACAGCTCATCATCTCAACTTTATATTTTAACAACTGCTAAATGCCTTCTTACAACCCTAAAGCTGGTAATGGATTTCAGGCTGCACCCCTTCCTGGTCACCTTTACTAACAGTTAAACTAGTGGCATCCGTGCTTAGCAGTTACTAGAACAGCATTGGAGCGTGGCCTTCCATTTATAATTTGTAGCTTGTATTTATGGTTTTGGTGTTTTATGATAATACGAAAAATATGTGGTAAAAGTTACAACATAACCCTAACCCAGGAACTGACGGAATATGGAGACCTCTCAGGTTACAAGGTGAACCTAGCCAAATCCACAGCGCTCCCAATAGCCGTGCCACCCGCAGACGTGACATACATACAAGAACACTACCAAATACCTATAGCAAATACTGCAATAAAATATTTGGGGATACAGCTCACCGCAGACCCCACACACCTATACAGAGCTAATAATACTCCCCTCCTCAAAACTCTCAGCACGGACTTAGACAAATGGGTGGACAAACCCTTGTCGTGGATAGGAAGGGTCCACACGATAAAGATGAACATACTCCCCAACCTCCTTTCCCTCTTCCAGGCACTACCCATACCGGTCACAAAATCTGACCTAGCCCCCCTACAAAACACAATAGGAGACTTCATATGGCAACACAAACGACACAGGTTTCCCGGAACATTCTTTATAGGCCCAAAGATGGGGAGGACTGGGCCTGCCTCATCTACACAACTACTACCGCGCGGCCCAGATAGCTCAGATAACCATGTGGCACTCGACACTGGGAGACCGCAGATGGGCAGACCTGGAGGCCAGCATTATGGGAGCAGACCTACCCCAATTTTATATATGGCTACTGAAAGAACACAGGGCCCTACTACGCACCCAATGTCCAGCAATCCTAAACTCCATACGGGTCTGGGACGCCACAGCTTTAAAATATAAACTGACAACCTCACCCTCCCCAATGATGCCAGTCCTGAGAAACAGGGCATTCCCACCAGGAATGCGAGCCAGGGACTTCAAGAACACAGAGGGGGCGGGCCTACAGAGAGCGATCCACCTGTACGAGGGCGACCAGATACTAACATTCGAAACCCTGGGGATTTCGCATAACACAACCTAGCAAAAACTGCAGCACAAACTAAACCAACAGGCTCTGAGAAAATGTGTCTCAAGGAAAACCCCCCGAAAGGGCTCATCACGACTCTATACGCACACCTTAGCTCCAATAACACCGACTGGGGGGACCTACATTACACGACTCAATGGGAATCAGATCTGGGAGAGGCCTTGGAGGGCACAGACCGGAGATATATCTGGGATGCAAATAAGGCCACCTCAATAGGTGTTACACAACAGGAGCAGGCATACAAAACCATGTTCAGATGGTATAACACCCCAGTGAAGCTATACCATATGCGCAAAATCCCCGACGATCTGTGCTGGAGGGGCTGCGGACACAAAGGTGGGACTGCCTGAAGGCACAGGCCTTTTGGAGAGAAGTAGGGAGCCTATTAGACAAAGTGTTCCAGAGAAGGTGGGCATAGATCCATGGGTGTGCCTGCTATCCAGGCCACTCGATGAATAGTCAGGAAGGGACCAAAAATTCCTACGTAAAATCACCCTAGCAGCTAGACTCACCATGGCACAGGCATGGCTTAAACCTGAATTCCCCAGATCCATATGGTGATAAACAAAATAAGAGATATCCACGTCATGGACCCCCTCACGGCACTGGTGAGAGGTACCATGAAGGTATATGAAAAGGTCTGGGAACCCTGGAAGGTCAGTGATACATAGAACTGAGGCTAGATCAGAATAGGGGGCACCGCCCCCCCTCTTCTCTATCCATTACTCCTTTTTCTTATGTGTTATCGGGAGAATTGGAGACCACGAATTGAGGCCACCCGCCACGAGCGGAGGGCGACCAAAACAGACGAAGCACCATACTAAGGTCTCCATTCCTCTAACTGGTTAATTGTTCACTGTGTATTTGTTAACATGTGTCGCCAACAAATGTACACCTGAGCTCGAGACAACGAACATAATACTGTAAGAATCGCATTACACGTTGTATATATGTACTCGACAGTATAAATGTATGTACTATGTTATGCATATTTAACAGCCAAAGTGTAATGTAACGACACACCAAAAAAAAAAGAATAAAAAAAAAAAAGTTACAACATAACCTTTAATTAGAAAATATATTAAAAGTATGTCATATTAGATACTAATCATATTCATTACAATACACTATTAAGAACCACCAAATTGCAAAACATCTGATCAACCTAATATAATGCAAAAGGGGAACCTCTAACTCAGTGTGCAAGTAAAGAATGTTTAGTCAAACTAGACTAAAACACAATCTCTTAAGCGATCATAATGGATAAAGGACCTAACCTGTAAAATGTGGTTACACTTGTAAGACCCACACTATAAATAGGTGGATAATAATAATCTAGTATAGAGAAAAAATGTAATATAGTCAGAAAGTTACCAGAAAAATCACTTAAATATAGTCTGATAGTTATTAGAAAACCACTCATAAAGAACCAGCCTATGATGAAGATGGTTAAAATTTTTCCAGATTTGTAAAAATGATATACACCCTGTAGTTCTCCCAATATAATCCACTCCCCTACTTTACCATCCCTATTTATGCCTCAAGGATATAACTCAACAATAACCAAAAATCAGTTCATCACTATTTTGTGTGATAATGACCACTATGGGTCACACAAGTATAAATAGTGTTTTTTGGTTATTATAGGCATTATAATGTGGTGCATGCAGCTATACATACCTACCACTTGGAGTCACTATCCACTCAGAGTTATACAGATATAAGTCAAACGAATTGAATACTGGAAGCCACCTAAGTAATTCTTAAGTTGAATAGTATTTATTTATTTTTAAAATATTTTACCAGGAAGCATACATTGAGATTTCTCTTGTTTTCAAGTATGTCCTGGGCCCACACACACTGCATTGTTAGTAGCAAAGCACATAGACAGGAGGGACAGATAGTTATACAAGAAAAACAGGAACCAGCTTCCCTTGTGAGGGGGAGAGCAGATCGGCTGTTTCCTAGTCCTAGTCTAGTTGTGGTGCTTGAGGATCCATTCCTTCATGCATTACAAGCAGGACTTCCATTGTTTGGGTCTTTTGCCTTGAGATTTACTGAGCTGTATTTGTTCAGACGTATATTATTATTATTATTATATTTATATAGCGCCAACAAATTCCGTAGCGCTAATGAACTAGTAAGTGGACTAATGAACAAGTAATTCTAACCAGGCACGTTTAAAGCACAGAAACAGAGGGTTTGAAGGCCCTCCTCAATGAGCTTACATGCTAAAGGGAGTGGGGTAAAGTGGCACAAGAGGTAAGGGAAGTATTAGTGAAGTAGATTGGTAGAATAGTATTCAGTGAAGACTTAGTGTGGTACCTATCGATCTGTACAGTAGATAGAACTTTAGAACCATTCTGGAAATCTCTCTTTGGCTGGACGAAAATCATGACAAATGCAGTTGAGACACGTGTGTGGCAGTGATTAGCTTTTATGAGTGAAATTATAGGCAAGGATTGACTTTTATATCTAATAACAACCTGCTGGGCAATCTCTCTGAGATATTGCTGCCATCTCCTAGTCCTTACGTAAGCTGCACATTTGTTAGAAAATAAGTCGGATATCTTTGCTGTGTTTTATTTGTTCCTTTTTATGTTTTTACATGTGGGATGTGAGCTCTGTTTGGGGAAGTGTTTCCAGGAAGGGTAATGCATTAGTGTAAAACCCACAAAGTCAGCTAAATATTGGTTGTAGTAAAGAGATAGTTGCTTAATAGTTGAATTTGCAATTAAATGTATAATTTATCAATATGTTTTCCCTGTGTGTCATGACATATAGAGGACTACAAGATATTTTGGTACAGGAGAGAGAGGTTCACTTTAATCACTTTAGACTGTTTAGTTGAAGGTGCAATAAATCTCCATTTCTGATTAGACCTGTGGTTAATTTGTTATTTTTACATAGGTTATATTATCCATAATGCTTATTATACTCTATCTTCTCTAAGCCTCCCTGTTTACTGCATTGTGATAAATCTTTTTTTGTATTGTCTCAGGAGAAGCACTTGCAGTGTTTGTCCTTCAAAGGTGTGAAGGAGCGTGAGTGGATGATGGAGTCCTTGATCCGGTATATTAAGGTTATTGGAGGTCCATCTGGAAGAGAGGGCCTTTTGGTGGGGTTAAAGAACGGACAGGTAAGCTTACACAAGCCATTCTTGTACAGAATTGTTTACAAGCTACACATTCATTTCACAAACATGTTACTCGCAGAATATTGCAGAATAAAAATAATACAAAGAAAAAATACATTTTATGAAGCTAGTTTTCCAATTCTTACAGTGGCCCTGATTGAATACCAGAATAGTTCACCAAAACACATTTGGAAACATGGTAACGTGTTCATCTCTCTGCATGCACATGCTCTTACGCAGTTTACGCAGCAGAGACACATATGTGCTCCATCCTGACTCCTCTGTTATCAGACACGACCATCACGTGTGATATTGTACATAAGGACAGGTGCCCATGTTTGAAGCACAGATTCCCACCCGTTGCTACAGCCCATATTCATGTTTGAAGACTCCTGAGGTTAATGAGAGTAGTCAGCATATTGTGGACTTGCCCAAGAGCTTACAATCTAGAAACGTATTGCACTGCAATTGATTACAAAGCCTGCCTGTAAGGGTAATAAATAAAAAAAATTACGTTTAGATCATAATTTAAGCTGTACATTTGCTATTTTAATGTATATACATGTACCTTATTCAAAACATTTTATATTTTTGGCTCGCCAGTTCATTTTAATAATTTACATTAATTCAAATTCACATTAACAAATCTATAAAAAGACATAATATGCAGATAGCTACTAATGTTATTCTTGTAACAAAGTGCAGGAAAAAGACACAAAGGATGCAGATAGAGGTTGAGCTTCTGGAGAACATGTGATGAGACAAACAAACCATCCCCAAAAATTATAAAACTAACCGTATACTGAAGGAGTTGGCCTGTTTAGCATGATTACTGAAATGACCAGCAGATGGCGCTGTGTGTTCATTACATCTCACTGCCTGGCGATGTACTAACATTTATACTGGTTCATTACTCAAAGCTGTACTCGTATAAAATTGTTGGAGCTTAATGTTCATTGTTTCCTTTCTTTATAACCATAGTGTTAGATGGAAATTTCATCCTGGGCAATTTGCCTTTTTTTTTTTTTTTTGAATTCTTTATTTTTGTTGTGCGTAAGCTTATAACATTCGCATGTGAGGTACCCCAAAGGCAATCCTCCAGCGCATTTAAACAGTTATACACAGAGGTACATGTTAGATCAAGCACATTTGTTTGTTAGGTTATTAACAGTATGGATTCACGCTTCTAAGGTATTGTCATAATAAAACATAAACTTGTTAACGAGAGAACGTTGACTTTAAGGTAAGTTGCTTTGTACGCAGGTTTGGTTAGTGCGTGTGGTAGTCAAGTATCGATTTATGTAATGCATGTATTCAATGCTATGTAAGAAAGCAGGCTAGTGTGGTTACGCTGTGCATTAGTCATATTTAGTGGAGGCATATAGGCGTCTCTCCTAGGTTTGTCAGGTGTTTGTACCCTAGTATTGTTAAGTGGGACTATACTTAGGTATCTGCGCGTTATATACATGCTAAACCATTGCGTTTGTGTGTAAGACACTAGTAACTACACAGGCTTGATAGGGTAGAATAGTCTCCAGCATATGTTAAACCTTCCGCTAGTAATCGCCTATTATCTATCGGTTGGGCCAGAAGCTATGTACAGTTAGTTATGTATGCGGCCTACGTTGCTGGCTAACCACAGATAAGTTGCTGTTATACGGTTATTCCTTACGTGCAAATAGCTGTATACGTAAGTGGAACGTTATAGGTTTAACAGTAAGGTGTGTGATTAGCGTTACATTAAACGCTGTAAAAACTAAATCAAAATTTCTGACATTCGCTTGTCACAAGAAGGTCAAGGCATGGAAAATAAAAAATAAAGAGTTCGAGGGACATAGTCCGCAAGGGCTGCGTATATGTGGTAGCATGTCAGCAGTCCAGGCCGCCGTGCGGCAGCGAGAGTCAGTGGGTGTCAACCTACACCTGTGGTCGGCTCTGGCAGATCACATACCGATAAGTCCCATGAGGCCTTGGCGTCGTCGATCATGGTTGCTGCTCTCTTGTGTGCATCTGTGCCGTGGAAGGGAAGCTGGAAGCCTGGTCGGACGCCGGCTTTTAGAGCTTGTGAGTAGCTTGTGTGGGATGTCGGCTCAGTCGTCTTGTTCTCTCGGGTGCAGAGGTCTGGGAGTTCGGCCATGCGGTATGGCGCCGCTTTGCAGGTCGCTGATGTCCCTGGGTGAGAGGTGGTTCTGGCATGAAGGGTGGTCTCCCCCGGGTGATGCATTGCTTGTCCCTGCCGTTTGGGTGCCTGGCGTAGCCATCGTCGGGTAGCCTTCCTGGGAGCCGCTGGCGGGTGTCTGTTTAAGCGGTGGCGGGTTGTAGGGCGTATCCACGCCGCTGCGTGTTGCAATATCATTTTGAAGGCCTGGCCTTTAATGTGGAGTTCAGACCAGAGGCTCGCACCAAGCCGGTCAAAGAACTCCAGAGTATGTACAGGCGGTTTGATACAGGTTCTCCCTTTCGCGGGCCGTGTCTGAGCCGCCATCTTGGGTGGGCCCATGCGGTGTTGCCTGTCTGCTGAGTTTGTCGCTTGGTTGGGGGTGACCGTCCCCAGCGGGGACCGGGATAACCCCCGCCGGTCCATGGGGGGGGATAGCAGGGCTGCGTGTGTATCTCGGGTGGGAGCGGGTCCCTTGCCGGGTGATCGGCCGCCTCCCCCATGCTGCAGGCACCGCTCCATTTTAGGCCGCGTGGCCGGTTCAGGCTTTCCCAGGTCGGATCGGAGCCAAACTGGTATCGCTGTAATCCCTGCAAGGTGCTGCGTCTTGCCCCAAACACCTGAAGTTGCCAGCCCCTGTGCTTTGGGCAGGATTGGCGGATTCGTGTCTGCCGGTGCAGGAGGATTCAGAATGCGCGTCCGGCCATCTTGGCTGTCAGGCCCCGCCCCCGGCAATTTGCCTTTTAAAGGAACAGTGTGAACCCCATGATAAGTGGTTATATTACAAGTCTTTTGTGTATTCCCCCATTTATTTTACCGTTTTTGAGTGGTATGACATAGACTGGGTGTCTTCAAGCCCCCAAAATCATTCAAACACCTTCCAACCATGGAGAAATGATGGGCTGCAAATGCGGAGAGCAGTTTAGTCTAGTAGGCAGAGCATATCATTGCTGTCTATCAGAGGCAGCAAAGGGGACAGGCATTGAGTGTTGAGAGAGTCCAAGTTTTTTTTGTAAAAAACTGCTTAAATAGCCTGTCAAAAAACAAAGGTTAAAACAACAACCCAAGTAACCATGGAAAAAATTGTAGTGGTTATTGTGCTTAGTATGTGAGTTTCAAGGGAAGATGTACTAATTACATGACTTATATGACATTCTGCTGTGCGGTTTCACTGCTTTACTTTGTACATCCTGTGAAAACTGTGGATCATGCACACCACACACACATAACATTTTGGGATTGTACTTCAAGCATTGTATGAGAAATTCATTGGTAAAAGTCTGGCCTATTACAAGATCTATTACAAGATCACTTCATCCACTGTTCCCCTTGTGTCCTCATTGTCATAGTCTTCCTCCCCTGCTTCAGATCTTAAAGATATTTGTGGACAACCTGTTTGCCATCACGCTGCTCAAACAGGCGACATCTGTACGGTGTTTGGATATGAGTGCCAGTCGAAACAAACTTGCTGTGGTGGATGAACACAATACTTGCCTAGTGTATGACATCACAACAAAGGATCTCCTGTTCCAGGTGAGCAATACTCATCCCTCTGTCTTAACAAGGTTCTTACGCCGACAAAAAAATCCTGCATGTTTTCTTTTGAAGTATTTGAAATCTTTGATTGCAATAACTGCAGATTAAAGGGACACTATAGTCACCCAGACCACTTCAACTCAATGAAGTGGTCTGGGTGCCAGGGCCCTCAGGTTTTAACCCGTCAGATGTAAACAGAGCAGTTTTAGAGAAACTGCTATGTTTACATAGCAGGGTTAATCCAACCTCAAGTGGCTGTCTTCCTGAAAATTCGCATCCAGCGTGCAGAACGTCCATAAGAAAGCATTGAGAAATGCTTTCCTATGGACTTTTAGAATGCACGTGTGGCTCTTGCCGCGCATGCGCATTCGGCTCCACTCGGGAGCTGACATCGACATGGGAGGAGAGGTCACCAGCGCAGAGAGAGCCCTGCGCTGGATTAAGGTAAGCTGCTGAAGGGGTCTTAACCACTTCAGTGCCACAGGAGGGGGACCCTAAGGGTGAGGATCCCCCAAGGATGACATAAGGTCAGGAAAACGGGTTTGTTTACCTGACACTATAGTGATCCTTTAAGTATATGCAGCTACTGCAAGCCCTACCGTTCTACCATACTGCATACTTTCGCATCTGTTCCATGGAATAATCAGAAGCCTTTCAAAAGCAACTGCATTTTTGCACATATATCCATTCACAGATTTCTCAATAAGCTGTGCTACAAGCCTTTGAGTGGCAGGTGCTCTGCGCAAGAGCCTGTCTTTGAGTTTTGCTTCACAGAGCTGAACTGCCAGGAAGAAACACCCCCAGCTGTTAAACGGGTCACGGAGATTTGCTTTATGTGTTTTTTGTTGTTTTTTTTTTTTTTTAAATGTAACCTCCCAACTGTACAGCCTCTTTCCATCAATTTCAGCCCCCTTTACCTCAAATATTTAAATCTTTGCGGTGCTGGATCCTCTTGCCAGCCTCCGCCATCTTCTAGTTACTGGCAGTGACATAGCTTCACAGCCTTTACCTGCCCAAAATATGCGATTTGATCACCAATATTATATTATTATATGGTCATGCAAGGTGATTTTGCGAGGCAAAAGAGGAAGTACTGGGTTTGAAGGTGAGTATTGTGAGAGAACTTGACTCACCAAAAGCCTTAAGCTCCACCCTTTGCCAAGATTGTCAAGCGTAGGAAAAATATATCAGACAAAGTAGTCGTTACTTTGTCTTTTGTTTTTAAAGAGAAATAGATCAGAAAGGAAGAAAAGAACAGATTCTGGAAGTGAAGAGGAAATGACTGGAGAAAGGATTGTTTGGGATTGCAGAGCCACTTTGCAGTGGACATCTCACTTGTTTTTGGGGGGGTTTATATTTTCTGCCAACATATATAAAGTGACGTATTTTCATACATTTTAAAATATACATATTTTTGAGTTTATCATTTGCTAGAAAATATTCTCCAAGTCAGCTGTTTTTCCAACTTTGCTACTTTAGCGTAAAATTGCCAAATCCTTGGAGAATTTAAAGGAAACCTTCAGGCACCATAACGTCTTCATCTCAATAAAATTGTTATGGTGTCTGGAGTTCCCTTACGCTATCTTACCTTTTAACTATTAACTCATTCACTTAAGATGTGTCCCCAGGTGCTAGTCTCTACCTTCCTATTTCTGGGGTAATGCAGCTGCATAAATGTAAACAGTGAGGGGGCAGCTGTGATTGGCTGAGACTGTTAGCTGGCAGCCGCAGCGTATACCTGGCTGCCTAATGCGAGTAGTCCATGTAGAAAAAGGAGAGGGAGAGACTTGCGCCTAGGGACACATACAAGAACACTTAAAGCGTATGGAGAGTCCAGACTCCAAAACAACTTAATTTAGACAAAGTAGTCATGGTGTTGGAAGTATCCCTTTAAGACGATTTACAGTTTAGTGGGTAATCCTAAAATACATTATTATTATTATTATTATCAGCATTTATATAACGCAAACATTCTGCAGTGCTTTACAATATTATAAAGGAGGAAATTTAACAATAGATGAGACAATTACAAAATGTTACAGTAGGTTAATGAGAACCCTGTTTAAAAGAGCTTAAAATTGAGAAACCTTGTTATGAACAGTTCAGTTAAATGTCTGCTTTGTAAGGATGATGAAAATGCCTTCTCATACTAGCATTCATCGCTGTTATGCAGATAAGATTTAATTCAAGTGTAGAATCAGGATTGTGAATGTGTGCATTTCTATATAAAATACATTTGACATTCATGGTCTGTAACCCTTTATAGGAGCCCAATGCTAACAGTGTGGCATGGAATACACAATGTGAGGACATGCTCTGTTTCTCTGGAGGGGGATTCCTGAACATTAAAGCCAGTAACTTTCCTGTACACCAGCAGAAATTACAAGGGTTTGTGGTGGGTTACAATGGATCCAAGATATTCTGTCTGCACGTTTACTCCATGTCTTCTGTGGATGTGCCCCAGGTATGGTAATCTTTAGAGAATTAAGGTATTGACTGCTGTGGGTTGCCCTGTTTAAAAGTATGATTTCTGATGCAGCTGGCTACCGTTTGTCGTACAGCATAGGCTGTGTTGTGCAGTGGCATTTCGGTACATACACAGGTCAAGCCATCTCTGTTCTCTTCATTGTCACAACTGAGATGCAGCTCCGTATTTATTAATAGGGTTTAAAATTTCAACCCTATGCTTCTAATCAGACCTTAAATGTTGCTCACCATTGCAAGCCTGAAGGGTGCATTGCACAGTCACCAGGAGTGAATATTCACTTGCCATTGGCTAGTGGGTGAGTGGAAATTCTGAGCCCTAATAATGAATACGAATATTTTTTAATCTCACTATTTTACAGAGGGAGTTAGTGAGTGGGGCACTGTGTCTTTGGTGGGCCGTACGGTGCTAGGTCCATAATGAAAGAGTTCTTTCACTGATATTTCTGGGTGACATGCAGGACATTAAAGGTTGGCTGCCTGCCATTCACAAACGTCAATGTGGGTGGTGTGTGAATGTCTCTCTCTGTGTGCTTCTGTCTGTATATATGTGCCGACTCAACTGTGTTGAAAAAAATCCCGAGACAGGAGGGGATAGAATTTTGTAGATGATGCTCCATTTCATATACCAGGCTGAAAACTGATCGGTCTTGTAATCAAGTCTGGTAGGGGGTTCTTGTCAAGGGACCTGCAAGTGATAAACCCCCAAATTTACAGATGCAAAAGAAAATATGCAAAGTTGCTATTTGGTGGTGGCACACAATACTCCATCTCCCAGATGGTGGTGACTTAAATAGCCCTTACTCACCATTTAGTGAGGTATTGGTGGTACATTCAGACATGCAAGCAGATGTTCATACTCTGCTGCTGAGGGGCATATGGATGGAGCTTTTGTTGGGCTGTACTACGGCACGACACAGAATATCTCAGCACCATACTACATGCATTTACATTACTTCACATAATTCCTGTAGCCAGCCAGGTCTTGTTACCTGGGGAGAGAATATACATTTCAATGCTGGGTATTTTCTGGGATTTCAGTGAACGGTCAGAATTGTGATTTGTAGGGCTTCTCTAATTGTGTATCAGGACTCAGTCGCCCACTATATATTTTATTTACACCTAGCCATTGTTGAGTGAAAATGTATCCTTAGTGAGTGTGCCATGGACCAGGCTTGCATCAGTAATGTTTATGCTTCTCTAGTAGCATAGGACATGACATTTTGAGCCCTGTATATAATATTATTAATATCATGATTATTCTCTTGAACATGGTTTCTTTACAATGGATACCTGACATACAGAATCTGACAGGGTGCCTCTGAAAGCCAGACTAAATGACCAGCCAGTTTATATCATGTGGTGGACTCCCATCGCATAATTAGCTGCTTTCATATGAATTGTCCTGCAGCCATTTGAATATTTATTTACATTGACTAAAAACATAACCAGTAGGATTATGAGGATTGAGGTTAGAGCCCTATGTTCCCATCCTTGGTGCAATTAGTTGGATATTTGCTGATCTTCATGTTTGCCTGTTCCTCAGTCTGCACCCATGTACCAGTACCTGGAGAGGAAGATGTTCCGAGAGGCCTATCAGATTGCTTGTCTCGGGGTCACTGACCTGGACTGGAGAGATCTAGCAATTGAGTCTTTGGAGGGGCTGGATTTTGAGACTGCAAAGAAGGTGATGACTAGTTTCCTTTTTCACTGGTGCTGTGTCTGACCTCACATGCTCTGTTTGTTTGCTTTTCCAGGTTTAGGGTCTCAGGCATATCCTGCAATTCACAGTGTTATCCTGTCTGGGATACGAATGGAAAATCCGCTGACAGTAATGAGCAAAGTGTCACAGACACGCAAACATTGGCAATGTATGGACCTGCACAGAGTGCCAAACCAATAACCCATTCATACTCTCTATTAAACAGACACTCACACCAGTAACCCATTCATACTCTCTATTAAACTGACACTCACACCAGTAACCCATTCATGCTCGCTAATAAACTGACACTCACACCAATAATCCATTCATACTCTCGAATAAACTGACACTCACACCAATAATCCATTCATACTCTCGAATAAACTGACACTCACACCAATAATCCATTCATACTCTCGAATAAACTGACACTCACACCAGTAACCCATTCATACTCTCTAATAAACTGACACTCACACCAATAATCCATTCATACTCTCTAATAAACTGACACTCACACCAATAATCCATTCATACTCTCTAATAAACTGACACTCACACCAGTAACCCATTCATACTCTCTAATAAACTGACACTCACACCAGTAACCCATTCATACTCTCTAATAAACTGACACTCACACCAATAATCCATTCATACTCTCGAATAAACTGACACTCACACCAGTATCCCATTCATACTCTCGAATAAACTGACACTCACACCAGTAACCCATTCATACTCTCTATTAAACTGACACTCACACCAGTATCCCATTCATACTCTCGAATAAACTGACACTCACACCAGTAACCCATTCATACTCTCTATTAAACTGACACTCACACCAGTAACCCATTCATACTCTCTAATAAACTGACACTGACACCAATAATCCATTCATACTCTCTAATAAACTGACACTCACACCAGTAACCCATTCATACTCTCTATTAAACTGACACTCACACCAGTAACCCATTCATACTCTCTATTAAACTGACACTCACACCAGTAACCCATTCATACTCTCTAATAAACTGACACTCACACCAATAATCCATTCATACTCTCGAATAAACTGACACTCACACCAGTAACCCATTCATACTCTCTAATAAACTGACACTCACACCAATAATCCATTCATACTCTCGAATAAACTGACACTCACACCAGTAACCCATTCATACTCTCTATTAAACTGACACTCACACCAGTAACCCATTCATACTCTCTATTAAACTGACACTCACACCAGTAACCCATTTATACTCTCTATTAAACTGACACTCACACCAGTAATCCATTCATACTCTCTAATAAACTGACACTCACACCAATAATCCATTCATACTCTCTAATAAACTGACACTCACACCAGTAACCCATTCATACTCTCTAATAAACTGACACTCACACCAATAATCCATTCATACTCTCGAATAAACTGACACTCACACCAGTAACCCATTCATACTCTCTATTAAACTGACACTCACACCAGTAACCCATTCATACTCTCTAATAAACTGACACTCACACCAATAATCCATTCATACTCTCTAATAAACTGACACTCACACCAGTAACCCATTCATACTCTCTAATAAACTGACACTCACACCAATAATCCATTCATACTCTCGAATAAACTGACACTCACACCAGTAACCCATTCATACTCTCTATTAAACTGACACTCACACCAGTAACCCATTCATACTCTCTATTAAACTGACACTCACACCAGTAACCCATTCATACTCTCTATTAAACTGACACTCACACCAGTAACCCATTCATACTCTCTAATAAACTGACACTCACACCAATAATCCATTCATACTCTCGAATAAACTGACACTCACACCAATAATCCATTCATACTCTCGAATAAACTGACACTCACACCAGTAACCCATTCATACTCTCTAATAAACTGACACTCACACCAATAATCCATTCATACTCTCTAATAAACTGACACTCACACCAGTAACCCATTCATACTCTCTATTAAACTGACACTCACACCAGTAACCCATTTATACTCTCTAATAAACTGACACTCACACCAGTAACCCATTCATACTCTCAATTAAACTGACACTCACACCAGTAACCCATTCATACTCTCTAATAAACTGACACTCACACCAGTAACCCATTCATACTCTCGAATAAACTGACACTCACACCAATAATCCATTCATACTCTCTATTAAACTGACACTCACACCAGTAACCCATTCATACTCTCTAATAAACTGACACTCACACCAGTAGCCCATTCATACTCTCGAATAAACTGACACTCACACCAATAATCCATTCATACTCTCGAATAAACTGACACTCACACCAATAATCCATTCATACTCTCTAATAAACTGACACTCACACCAGTAACCCATTCATACTCTCTATTAAACTGACACTCACACCAGTAACTCATTCATACTCTCTAATAAACTGACACTCACACCAGTAACCCATTCATACTCTCGAATAAACTGACACGCACACCAGTAACCCATTCATACTCTCTAATAAACTGACACTCACACCAATAATCCATTCATACTCTCTAATAAACTGACACTCACACCAGTAACCCATTCATACTCTCTAATAAACTGACACTCACACCAGTAACCCATTCATACTCTCTATTAAACTGACACTCACACCAGTAATCCATTCATACTCTCTAATAAACGGACACTCACACCAATAACCCATTCATACTCTCCAATAAACTGACACTCACACCAGTAACCCATTCATACTCTCTATTAAACTGACACTCACACCAGTAATCCATTCATACTCTCTATTAAACTGACACTCACACCAGTAACCCATTCATACTCTCTATTAAACGGACACTCACACCAGTAATCCATTCATACTCTCTAATAAACTGACACTCACACCAGTAACCCATTCATACTCTCTATTAAACTGACACTCACACCAGTAACCCATTCATACTCTCTATTAAACTGACACTCACACCAGTAATCCATTCATACTCTCTAATAAACTGACACTCACACCAATAACCCATTCATAATCTCCAATAAACGGACACTCACACCAATAATCCATTCATACTCTCTAATAAACTGACACTCACACCAGTAACCCATTCATACTCTCTAATAAACTGACACTCACACCAGTAACCCATTCATACTCTCGAATAAACTGACACGCACACCAGTAACCCATTCATACTCTCTAATAAACTGACACTCACACCAATAATCCATTCATACTCTCTAATAAACTGACACTCACACCAGTAACCCATTCATACTCTCTATTAAACTGACACTCACACCAGTAACCCATTTATACTCTCTAATAAACTGACACTCACACCAGTAACCCATTCATACTCTCTAATAAACTGACACTCACACCAGTAACCCATTTATACTCTCTAATAAACTGACACTCACACCAGTAACCCATTCATACTCTCTATTAAACTGACACTCACACCAATAACCCATTCATACTCTCCAATAAACTGACACTCACACCAGTAACCCATTCATACTCTCTATTAAACTGACACTCACACCAGTAATCCATTCATACTCTCTAATAAACTGACACTCACACCAGTAACCCATTCATACTCTCTATTAAACTGACACTCACACCAGTAACCCATTCATACTCTCTATTAACCCCTTAAGGACACATGACATGTGTGACATGTCATGATTCCCTTTTATTCCAGAAGTTTGGTCCTTAAGGGGTTAAACTGACACTCACACCAGTAACCCATTCATACTCTCTAATAAACTGACACTCACACCAATAATCCATTCATACTCTCTAATAAACTGACACTCACACCAATAATCCATTCATACTCTCTAATAAACTGACACTCACACCAATAATCCATTCATACTCTCTAATAAACTGATACTCACACCAGTAACCCATTCATACTCTCTATTAAACTGACACTCACACCAGTAATCCATTCATACTCTCTAATAAACTGACACTCACACCAGTAACCCATTCATACTCTCTATTAAACTGACACTCACACCAGTAACCCATTCATACTCTCTATTAAACTGACACTCACACCAGTAACCCATTCATACTCTCTATTAAACTGACACTCACACCAGTAATCCATTCATACTCTCTAATAAACTGACTCACACCAGTAACCCATTCATACTCTCTAATAAACTGACACTCACACCAATAATCCATTCATACTCTCTAATAAACTGACACTCACACCAATAATCCATTCATACTCTCTATTAAACTGACACTCACACCAATAATCCATTCATACTCTCTAATAAACTGACACTCACACCAATAATCCATTCATACTCTCTAATAAACTGACACTCACACCAGTAACCCATTCAAACACCAAGAGCAATGTGCAAGGTGTTTAAAGTTCCTGTAACAGTGCAATTTTTTTATAACCCTACTCAAGTGCAATACTATAATTTTTTTTTAGCAAATTCAGTTCATATATTCGCAATAGCCACACGTTACAGTGTTAAACATTGTGATGAGCTAGTCTTACAATTAATTATAATGCTTAACACAGTTATTTTCCTATCATTGGAAATATTCCACATACACCTGAAAAGTGTGAATACACTTTATAGGTCAGACCCTCTGCGTTAACAGATCATATAACCCTTTTATAAATCCCTTTAAAATGACACTCACATCTAGAGCCCCGTCTGCTTATCTCTGGGATTAAGTAGCTCTGGTGTGAGAGGGAACATTTCCCACAGACAAAATATCCATACTTCTTCATCTTCCAGCAGTATATGGAGAGAGGAAGAGACCAGAAAAAAACTATACAATTACTTGAAAATCTTCTCCACTAGAAAACATATTCTCCACTTTAATTCTGGACTCAGATTGGCAATTTTAGCATAAATACTGTTTTTTTTTAAATTTATTTATTTTCGATTCACTGTACATTAAACTATTAATGTGCTGGTGTCTGCTGCCAGTGTCCATGTTTTCTTTAGTCAATGGGTTCTTACCTACTATTTTTCAATTGTTTACTTATGTGTACTTTGAGGAGCTGCTTAGATGTGCCCTTCGTCTGTCTCTGTTGTGTTTTCACAGTGAGCCACATTTATCTTCTTCTTTACTAATTGTCTCCTTTACTGTGTATCTTTATTTGTTGTTGTTGTTGTTGTTTACCAGGCATTTATACGTGTGCGTGACCTGCGCTACCTGGAACTCATCCACAGCATTGAGGTAACAAGCCGCACAATGAAAACAAAATATTTACTAGTCAGAGAACGTCTTGGTTGTGCTCGTGTATGTGACCTATATTGCACACAATCCTTTGTCCCCTTCAGGAACAAATTATATGTAATGTAGTTTACATTCATGTGCCGTTCCAGGATTCGCCATAACTGATATCTCTCAGAATTAGGCAACATGTACTACATGGAAGTAATACTTCCATGAGCTTTGCCAGTCTATACCCTTGTTTATACTAAACATTTCAAATGTATATTTCTTAATGGCTTTTAAATACCACGTTGTTGTTTTTTTCTGCCAATGCAGTAAGCCTAGACAGGAGATTTCATAGTGCCCCCTAGAGGCAGAGAGTGGGAGAGGCACAATTTATTGTGCAGATTTTTCCCTTTTCCTTCCTCTAACTGTGTTTTCAGGGGGTTACATACTTTGCAATTATCCTTATTTCCTGCAAGGTAAAGTATTTTTGCCAATTTCCCCCATTTGCATGAGCAGTGTAATGTGTTTTACTTAACCCTTTCAGTGGAAGACCCAATTAATGCCTCACTCACACATCTGGCACTCCCTAAAACCTTTACCTTCTAAACTTTGTGTTTTGGATTCAGCCCATATTTGCAGCTTGCTATCAGCCACTGGATCTACAATTTCATACTTTCCAGTATAAACAGGACTTACGGTGCTTCCAGCTGCAGTAGGAAGAGTTAAAGTCATTGCTAACTGTGTGGGGGTGTTGGATGTCAGAACTCTTGCAGGATTTATTTTGTAACACCTCGCTTGCCTTTCATAAAGGGGTGGGAATAAACACTGGCTTGTAATTTATTGTGTCTGGCACTTGTCAGCACCTAGATCACTCTACCCCTGACTCCGCAAAGCCTCTTTCACCCCAGATTCTACGTCTGGCACATTTGTTTGGAATTAGACTCAGTCCCCAAAATCTTTACCTAGTTATCCATTTGTTAAAGGGCCCTGTAGACATATGTACTAACATATATAGAATCCCTTATTCTGAACACAAAGTGCACTGTGTTAAAGTGCACCTGTTGTCCATGTAATCTGTGTGCTATTTATGATCAGTGCATTGCGGATGATTTATAAAAGTATTTGTGTAAGAAAGTTGAATCTTTCATCTGTAACATTCTATTGGTTCCACTACTACACAAAGTGCACTACAAAGTCTAGTGAGAAAATGATTATAGCACATATGTTCACCTATTTATTTGGGTATTGTGGGACTTGTCTTTGATTGATTTAATAAGCTGTCCTTCTATACTTCATAATTATTTACACACTATCCTGGGGGCTTGAGCAGGTGGTATCCATTTCCTCAGGGGGGATCATGAGAATTGAAGACAGCATTATAGATTCCTCCGATATGTCATGTTCATGATATACTGTATTTTGATGTACTGTCCTGCTGCTGAGATCAACATCCACTTGTCTGGCCAATAATTGCAGGAACGAAAAAAACGAGGGGAAACCAATGATGATTTGTTCCTGGCCGATGTGTATGCATATCAGGGCAAGTTCCATGAGTCAGCCAAACTGTACAAGAAGAGTGGGCATGAGAACCGGGCACTTAATATGTACACTGACCTACGGATGTTTGAGTATGCCAAGGTAAGTCACTAAAGTAGTCATTCAAGGGTGCAAGACAAAATAGTGATGGCTCGTTCAACCTTCTATAGAATTATGCTTGTTGAGCTTATGCTACCTGGAGAGGCCATCAAAAAGATATTTAGATTTAAACTTAGAAAGCTGGATTGTGACAGTCTATATAATATAATCTGAGTTTTCCTATATATTTTGTTCTAGCTTTTTATTTCTTTCCTTCTCAGTGTGTCTGTACAAAGTGATATTATATGATGGGAATAATTAATATTATGATATCCAGTGAGCTGCCTCTCCCCTAGTAATATTATCCTGATATTATACTTATCTGGTAAGGTACCTGATATTCACTACTCATTTGGTGAAATGTCCAAATTTACCATCTGGGTAACTTATTAGAAAGGGGATTTGAAATGTAAGATCAAAGAAGCCAAGCTGAGCAAAGAACCAATTTGGAATCATTTTTATTAGACTATTTTGGCCTACATTTTAAAAATTCACTTTGAATACCCAGCAATGCTCACATTACTGAATCGCCCTGCATATGTAGGGTGGTTTTCATTTCAAATAGATATTGTGTACATTTAATTTATTTTCATACAAAGGAGGGTATTTAAGTTCTGTAGATCTCCAGCTGTTGTGAAATATTGCACCCACATGTTCATCGTTATGATGCTTCTAGCTGTCAAAGCCAGAGTTCTATTTCAACAACTAGATTAAAAATGTCTACAACTACATCTTAAAGTCTAGATACTATTACCCAATTAAATCGTACCTTGGAAGGTTGAATGAATTAGTAGCTCAGACCGTGCCAAGAATTGAACCTCTAAATGGTAGAACTGGCTTCCTTAATCACAGAGCTATATCCCTGGAATATCTGTTGCTTCTACAGGAATTCAAATAATAAAACAATTACTTTCTCATTCTCAGGATTTTCTGGGGTCTGGAGACCCAAAAGAGACTAAAAATCTGATCACAAAGCAGGCAGACTGGGCACGCAACATCAGGGAACCCAAGGCGGCGGCTGAGATGTACTTATCAGCTGGAGAACACGTAAAAGCCATTGAGCTGAGTGGTGACCACGGCTGGGTTGACATGTGAGTTTTGCAGTATATTCCCAGAGATTTGTACATCTATTTATATAGCACAGGGGTGATACAGAAAAGAAAAACATGCCTGTGAACTAGTTGTTTTTCTCTTATCCATAAACGAGTCATTAACATAAGTGATGTTCATATTCAAAGCATGGATGTAGAAACCAGGGGGGATCCGCTTTAGCTTTTAAGATTAAATGTTTCAGTGTTTAAGAAAGGTAAGAAGAACAAAGCATACGTTAATGGAATACAGGATAAAATCATGGTTTGTGTATCAAACACTGTACTGCTACCTATTTACTTTGAAGGACAGCAAAAAACAAGAAAACAATTATAGAGAACATATAGAAACATGGAAACATACAATGTGACGGCAGATAAGAACAATTCAGACCATCTAGTCTGCCCAGTTTTCTAAATACTTTCATTAGTCTCTGGCCTTATCTTACCTTATGCCTATCCCACGCATGCTTAAACTCCTTTACTGTGTTAACCTCTACCACTTCAGCTGGAAGGCTATTCCATGCATCCACTACCCTCTCAGTAAAGTAATACTTCCTGATATTATTTTTAAACCTTTGTCCCTCTAATTTAAGACAATGTCCTCTTGTTGTGGCAGTTTTTCTTCTTTTAAATATTGTCTCCTCCTTTACTGTGTTGATTCCCTTTATTTATTTAAATGTTTCTATCATATCCCCCCTGTCTCGTCTTTCCTCCAAGCTATACATGTTAAGATCCTTTAACCTTTCCTGGTAAGTTTTATCCTGCAATCCATGAACCAGTTTAGTATCCCTTATCTGAACTCTCTCTAAGGTATCAATATCCTTCTGAAGATACCGTCTCCAGTACTGCGTACAATACTCCAAGTGAGGTCTCACCAGTGTTCTGTACAATGGCATGAGCACTTTCCTCTTTCTACTGCTAATACCTCTCCCTATACAACCAAAAACATAGTATACTGATTAACAAGTTAATAGGGAAAAGGTGATAAATGTGCACACTTCAATCTGACTCTGAATACAGCAGCACCTTTCTATGGGGATCCTCAAACAAATAATAAATCCCAATAGTGCAGATAGTGCAAGGACAGCAGACCAAATGCAGGTATAAGGATGAACTCACATAGGTGGAGCCACAGAATCCAGCTCGTGATATAGCAGCTCTGTGTTTGGGTAACACTCCCTTGCTGTAGGAGACTGGAGCAGTAGGCAAAGTTTTATTTACAGCATATTTTATTATAAAATAAATATATACTTATGGCTTTAGAGCCGATAAAAACAATTATTGCATTAGAACCAAAACCAATTATGGCGTGCAAGTCCATAAAAAGAATTATGGCATGTAAGCCAATAAAAACAATTATGGCATGCAAGTCCATAAAAATAATTATGGCATGCAAGCTGATAAAACTAATTAGAATCAATTGGAGCAAAAAATGAAAAGGCCTGCGGGGTGCCCATGAAACACATTTTGTTGTGGCTTCATCAGTCAATGTTTGTCCAGTTTCACTGCTTCTGGATTTAAACTTCCCTCTGTTGATGTCATTGGCTATTGTCAACGCCCCTTAAGGGGGTATACTTTACCTAGCGTGTAATTTCATTGGTTAGGCTGCTGCCTCGTTTTGTCCATAATAGGGGATGTATCCATGCCAGCTAATCAGTGCATTCTGTCAAGGTATCCGGAACTTGAAAGCCGTCAAGGTTAATTACCTAAAATACTGGCATTGGACATAAGGAATGATCACAGCGAATAAACACATTAGGTGTTAAACCTCTCTAAATACAGTACAAAAAGTGGTAAACATTTTAATGAACAGGAGATCGGCAATAGACATTAATGTAGCGCAAGGGAATTTAGAAACCGTGTAATAAACAGTATAAAATAGTGAAAGTAATACTAATATGACTGTCCCCATTACACTTAATGAGAAAAAAAGGTGAAAAATATATATGAAACACTGTATACTCTTATAAAACGTACAACATTATGAATAAACATTATACATTTTATAAAAAACAATATATAAATTAAATATATACACCTTAAATTTAATGAAGACAGTTCACTCGAGGAAGAGGTGTATAAATGCCTCCTCAAGATAAAGGGGTTAACAAAACTTAGAAGACGGATTGACAGATGTGGTCTCTGTATCCAAATAAACAAAATACAAAGATTTCCCTGAATTTCCATGCTTGTTTATGTGGAAGAAATGATAAAAAAAAAGCAAACAACTGGTGTTATTCCCAGTTTTGTCTGAAACTGCAGAAAAATAATTCAAATTTTGGACTTGGTGCCTGCATTTTAATTCACTTCTGTTACTTTGTAAAATTCCATATATTTTCCGCCTTCGCCAGAAAGATTTAAATATTTAGGTCTTCGCCCATGTGTGTGGATACTTGGTATACGTAGTGATATTTTTTCTGAATATAGTTACACTCGGTAATCAGTGCAATATGTTGACTCCACATAAATAATATTCATTTTGGACTCCTTGGAGGCACAGCTTACAGAGTAAACAAACACAGATCATAACATCTGTCAGCATAAATCTTGCAGTTTAGTATTTTATCGGCCTCTGCAGCTTTTCTAATTTGTGTGTTTCATGGGGCATTCATATAGTTTTGTGATGTAATTCCAGTAAAATACAAGTTTAGCAGGCTAAGATTGCCACAAGGCATATGTATGTATATGTGTTTGTAGTATCAGTTACTTAATTACACGTAGCTAAGATACTGTCATCACTGTACTGACCAGGTGCAGGAATGTAAGAACTGGAATTACGCGTCCCTCTCCTTTGTATCAGATGAGCCACGTGGATAGACCGGATGGATGAGTTTAGACTCTATTCATTAAATAGGTTAAGGGTATGTGTGGGTGTAGTTAATTGTGGGAGGAGCTACAGTGCTATATAAGGAATGTACTCTATGTATTCAGTACTCAGACTTTGCTGTATTTTGGTGACGCTAGTCCCTCTGAGTCCCGATCGGTGATCCAATAAAGAATCTCTTCCTTCCTGAAGAAACCTGTGTCCATCTCTCTGTGCTTGGCTTCCGTCAGTTTCTCCGGTATCATTTGGTGCATTGGCCGGGAAGCTCATCGTTCAACGGTAGCTGAGAGGCAGAGGCGTGAGACGGTCTATCTTTGCCCACGTTCTCTACGGCTGCACCCCTGAACTTCTGCGTGGACCTCCCTTCGTCTCGGCGCCACTGGTCTGTTGTCCAGGAGATCATCGGCCTCTACGTGAGAAGTGCTGGGGTGTCCCCGTCGATGAGTGTGAACTCAGGTTCAGGAACGAGGAGGTAAGATAACTGCTGTTTTAGACGGCAGGACCCGCTAGGGGTATACCGATTGTGCGGTAGGCCCAAAGGGGTTTTTGAATCTGTATCTGCCCCCTCTGTCGGAGGGAAGGAGCGAAGGCGCACCGCTCGATCGAACGCTCTTTAGTCAGACCGTTTGATTTGGTTAGTCAGGCGGGGTCCTGGTGTAAGATAGCCCTAGCCGGACACCGGTGTCTTGTCTAGACTAGCGTTCTAGGGTGTATATTACGTTCGCTAGGTCGGAGGGACCGGGAGACTAAGCGGCGCCTGTGTAAATTCGGTTCGCTAGTTCTCATCCTATCTGGGCTAAGTGGGAAGGCGTGTAAATTTGGAACCCACTAGACTTTTGATAGTACGACTAAGAGGCGCCTGTGTAAATTCGGATCTCTAGCTCGTTGTATAGTGCGACTAAGAGGCGCCTGTGTAAATTCGGTTCTCTAGCTCGCTATATATGTGGTGATTGGGCAGTGTGGCTAACCAAAACGGGTGTATATAGTTTTAGGTAGTCCATTCAAGGTACTGGCCAATAGTTTAGTTGGGAATTGTAAATGTGTTAACGATTGTTTTAGTAAAGTGTATATCTTGTTAGATAGCGCGAGCTCAGCCGTCTAGCGAGAGTGTTAATAGTGTGTTGCTGTATTATAGTGCACGGTACCATAACCCTGTATATTTACTGACATTATATAATAAGTACTAATCATTGTCGTCCATTGCATGTTTAACACCATAACCACTAATAATTGTATTGTGACCTTAACTTGTGCTTTGACCTATGCTAACCGTACTGTAACCGCTATTTGTAAAAGACGATGTTACTGGGTGTGTTATAGACGGGTAATTCGTATATAGAGAATTATAGCGTGGGTGACTGTGTAGTTACGCCAAAGGGCATAATATTGATTATATAGTGACTGGTGTAGCAGCTGTGTGTGTACGGGAATTCCCTGAGTGTTTATTGTTATTGTGTACGTTTCACTTGGTAACCGTACCACGTGGTGCTGTTGCCAGAGGAAACGGGTGTGACTGTTGAATAGTACGCGTGTATAGTAATCGTTGTCGACGACGTTCCACTGTTAAATATGGGTGCGTCGCAGTCAACGATTCCGGATCCCTTAGGATGTATGGTTAAGAATTTTAAAAAGGGATTCAAAGTTTGTGATTTTGGGGTTAAGATGTCCCCTGTACGTTTGGTCACTTTGTGCACTAGGGAGTGGCCTACTTTGGTTGCGGCATGGCCGCCACGTGGCAGTTTGGATCCAACTCTGGTACAGCGCTTACACGTGGCTGTATCAGGTAGGCCTGAACTTTACGGCCAGTTTCCTTATATTGATTGTTGGAGACAGGCCGTAAATGACTCGCCAAAATGGCTCCGGACATGCCACGAGGAGCAGTGTCGCCTCATGGTAGCTAGGACTTGTTCGTCCACTAGGACTGGTGTTAGGCCCATTTTGGACACGCCCCCTGAGTCCGAGATCCCTTTGCCGCCCCCTTACTTTCCGGTAAGAGGAAGTGACGCAAATACAGGAAGTCCTGTAACCCTTCCCTCATTACCCTCATCCACTTCCGCTTCCTCCTCCAGTACAGGATCCACCCCCCCTCGTACTAAATCTCCCCTTCCGGAACCAGAACCCACCCCCATTAGAAACGAATATCCTGATTTGGCGCCACTTCAGACTTCCGGTCAAGCTTCATCTAGCTCGGCCCGAAGTGTTCTATTCACTACCTTTTCCCAAAACCAACCTCCCACATCCCCATACCCTATATCTCCCCGACCGGAACCCATGACTGACGCTTCCCTACGTAGCCCCATCCAAACCCGACAGTTGACTGGTGCCCAACAATTAAAGCACTATCAGATGCCTCTTCGCTTAAATCCCGGGTCAGCTTATATCGATGCCGCAGGTCAAATGGCACACGCTGACCCTGTCTTCGTATATGTCCCTTTCACCACTACCGACCTTTTAAACTGGAAGACCCATAATTCCTCGTATACTGAGAAACCACAAGCCATGACTGATCTGTTCACCTCAATAGTACAGACACATAATCCGACATGGGCTGATTGCCAGCAGTTATTAATGACTTTATTTAACAATGAGGAAAGGACAAGAATAAATCAAGCAGCCATTAAAGCATTAGAAGATAGAGCCCGTGCTTTGAACCAAGCTAATCCAGCAGCATGGGCCGCAACACATTATCCCAACACTGATCCCGATTGGAACGTAAATGGTGCTGATATGGTTCAACTCAGAGCCTATAGAGACGCTATAATTGCTGGCATGAAAGCCGGAGGAAAGAAAGCCATTAACATGTCGAAGACAGTTGAGGTGATCCAGAAAAGCGATGAAGCGCCCAGTGTCTTTTATGACCGATTATTGGAGGCGTACCGCTTGTACACCCCCTTTAATCCGGAAGACGCAGACAATTCCCGAATGGTTAACTCCGCCTTTGTCAGCCAAGCATACGGAGATATTAAGCGCAAGCTACAAAAGTTAGAAGGGTTTGCAGGTATGTCAATCTCCCAACTAATGGAGGTAGCTAATAAGGTCTATATGAATAGGGAAACAGAAAGCAAGAAAGAGGAGGAGCGCAAGATGCGTAAAAAGGCTGATATGCTAGCGGTAGCGATCGCAGGCGTAGATAAACGGGGCCCAGATAGAGGCAATAATAGATGGAGTAGGGAGCCTTTGAGTAGGGATCAGTGCGCGTATTGCAAGGAAGAAGGGCATTGGAGGAACGAATGTCCGCAAAAAGAGCAGTACGAGAGAGACCAACCCAGGGCAGGCTACGGAAACTTTAGAGGCAGAGCGAGAGGTAGAGGAGGTCCCGGAGGGAGTAATGGTTATAGAGGGAGTAATGGGAACAGAGGAAGTGTTAGGGAAGACAGGTATATTCCAGCAGCGCAAAGGTCTCGCGATAGAGAAGGTAGGGACTTTGTAGGATTGGCTGACACGGTCATGGAGGACTATTGATACCGACCGGGCTCCATCCCCCTTGGTCGAGCGGAGCCTATGGTCGATGTATCAATAGGGGGGAAAAGGAGTGCGTTCATGATCGACACTGGTGCTGAACATTCAGTGGTGACTAATCTAGTTGCTCCTCCATCTGGAAGGACTATTACTGTGATAGGAGCAACTGGAAGAAGTGCTGAAAGACCGGTTCTTAAAAGTCGACTCTGTACATTGGGAGGCCACGTAGTAAAACACCAATTCCTTTATATGCCTGAATGTCCAGTCCAATTGCTGGGACGTGATATGCTATCCAAATTACAAGCGCAGATTACGTTCCTACCAGATGGAACAACATCTTTAAAGTTTAATGGACCTTCAGGTATTATGACTTTATCCGTACCAAAGGAAGAAGAGTGGCGACTTTATACAGTGTTGACTAGCCAAAACCCTAGGAGTGATGAGACATTATTTAACATACCAGGAGTTTGGGCAGAGAACAACCCACCAGGACTGGCCCGCAATATTCCACCTATAAAAATTGAACTGAAACATGGGGTTTATCCAGTGAGCCTAAGACAATATCACATTCCGCAGAAGGCTAAGAAGAACATCCAATCCTATCTGGATAAGTTCATACGGTATGGTATCCTAAAATTCTGTACTTCCCCCTGGAACACCCCATTGCTGCCTGTTCAAAAGCCCGGCACAGATGAGTATCGACCTGTGCAGGACTTAAGAGCAGTCAATGATGCGGTTGTTAGCATACATCCAGTTGTACCCAATCCATATAACCTGCTTGCTTTAATTCCGGGCGGGGCTACTTACTTCACAGTTTTAGACCTCAAAGATGCCTTCTTTTGCCTCCGAATTGCCGCAGAAAGTCAATGTATTTTCGCTTTCCAGTGGGAGAACGCTGTAACGGGCTCAAAACGCCAAATGACTTGGACAAGACTGCCCCAAGGGTTTAAAAATTCACCTACCCTATTTGGTTCAGCCCTAAGTCAAGATCTATTGGATTTCGAGTCCATCCCAGGAGAGTGTGTATTGTTACAATATGTAGATGACTTGTTGATAGCAGCAGTTACAAAAGAAATCTGTCAGCAAGCAACGCACGATCTACTACACATTCTCTGGAAGGCAGGATACAAGGTGTCTAGAAAGAAGGCTCAGTTGTGTTTGCCAACTGTCAAGTATCTAGGATTCCATATCTCTGAAGGTCAAAGAATTATGGGGCCAGAGAGAAAAGAAGCTGTCTGCCAAATACCAATACCCAAGAATAGAAGACAAGTGCGAGAATTCTTGGGGGCAGCAGGCTTCTGTAGGATATGGATTCCCAGCTATGCGATACTAGCAAAACCTCTGTACGCAGCCATCAAAGGTACAGAGCACGACCCCTTCTTATGGACCCAAGAACAGCAAACGGCATTTGAAGATGTGAAGAAGGCTTTGATGAGTGCCCCAGCATTAGGTCTACCTGATCACACACGACCATTCTACTTATATGTACACGAGCAAAGAAGAATGGCTGTGGGAGTATTGACACAGTACTTGGGATCATGGCAAAGACCTGTTGCCTACATGTCTAAGCAACTGGATGCAGTGGCCAGCGGACTTCCACCTTGTCTAAGAGCCGTAGCTGCAGCCGCCCTGCTAGTAGCTGAAGCCGATAAACTCACTCTGGGTCAAGAACTTTATGTACGAGTCCCACATGCAGTACAGACGTTGTTGGATTACAAAGGAAATCATTGGTTTAGTAACAGCCGTATGACCAAGTATCAAGCAATGTTGTGTGAAAACCCAAGAGTGCATTTAGAGACTGTAAACACCTTAAATCCAGCTACCCTTTTGCCACAACCTACTGAAAGTCAACATGATTGTTTGGAAATAATGGATGAAGTATTTTCAAGTAGACCAGATCTTCGTGATTTTCCCATCCAGAACCCCGATGTTCAATATTACACCGACGGCAGTAGTTATGTGAAAGAAGGGATCCGCTATGCAGGATATGCAGTGACAACAATAGACAAGGTGATAGAAGCTCGGCCACTGGCGAAAGGAACATCAGCACAAAAGGCAGAATTAATAGCACTAACACGAGCGTTACAATTGGCTGAAGGTTTAAGAGTGAATATCTATACGGACTCTAAGTATGCGTTTTTAACCACTCATGCCCACGGAGCTTTGTATAAAGAAAGAGGACTACTGAATTCAGAAGGCAAAGAAATCAAGTACGCAGCTGAAATCCTACAACTATTGGAAGCAGTGTGGGAGCCGAAAGAAGTCGGTATCATACATTGTCGAGCGCATCTGAGAGGAGATGGTGATGTAACCAAGGGAAATCGGATGGCAGATAGTGCAGCTAAGCGTGCTGCTGAATCAGGAAGACAGGAGTATGTAGGGCATATAGCTGCTCTTATACCAACTCCACTGTCCCAATGGACTCCAGTTTATACAGCTCAAGAAGAGGAGTGGTTAAAGACTGAACCGGGAAAGTATTTGGAGAACAAGTGGTATCAGCTAGAAGATGGAAGAATAGTTATACCAGCATCGCTAGCGGTAGAAATTGTCCAAAATTATCACAACGGGACACATTCTGGGAGAGACAGTACTGAAGAATCTCTCAGGAAACATTTCTACATACCAAGATTGTCCAACTTGACTCAGGCCATTGTACGCAGATGTGTAACGTGTGCTAAGAATAATGCAAGACAAGGACCAGTAAAGCCACCAGGAGTTCAGTTTATGGGGGGACTCCCCATGTCCGATCTACAAATAGACTTTACAGTAATGCCTAAGTCGGGTGGACATCGTTACCTGCTGGTAATTGTGTGCACCTATTCAGGCTGGGTAGAAGCATGTCCTACTCGTACAGAGAAAGCAGGAGAAGTTGTGAGATTCCTGCTACGAGAAATAATACCCCGATATGGACTACCCTGTTCTATAGGATCGGACAATGGTCCAGCTTTTGTTCATCAGTGCCTACAACAACTGACTCATATGCTTGGTATAAAGTGGAGGCTTCATACTGCATATAGACCCCAGAGTTCTGGTAAGGTAGAGAGAATGAATAGAACTATAAAGAACCAGTTGGCTAAAATGTGTCAGGAAACCCAACTTAAGTGGAACGTTCTCTTACCCATAGCTTTATTGCGAATCCGCAGTACCCCTACCAGAAGGATGGGCCTCTCTCCTTTTGAAATCATGTATGGGCGACCACCTCCCGTACTTGGTAACTTAAGGGGGGCCTTGAGTCAGTTGGGAGAAGGAATTGCTCGGCAGCAGGTTGTAGAGTTGGGTAAGACTATGGAGGAGGTACAGAAATGGGTACAAGATAGATTACCGGTGAATATTTATCCCCCTGTTCATAGTTACCATCCAGGAGACCAAGTGTGGATTAAAGAGTGGAATACTGTACCGTTAGGGCCCAAGTGGAGAGGTCCTTATGTTGTTCTTTTGTCTACCCCTACAGCAATAAAAGTAGCAGAAGTGACTCCGTGGATACATCACTCCAGGGTTAAACCAGCAGCAGTCGATTCTTGGCAAGTTACAGCAGATCCAGAGAATCCCTGCAAGATCCGGTTGAAACGCACTACTCAGTCGGAGTAACGAGGAATTATTGTGGATTACAAATTTTATTGTTACAGGTGTGAGTGAGAAGGCCATAATAAAGCCTGTCCGCTTACCATCACATAGTGTATAAGCCAGGAAAGTCTCGAAGGGACACCTGTGAAGATGAGCAGAACTCCATTCCCTGCAGCCCCTCACATCCTGGAAGCTGAGGTTCCATCGCACGGACGAAGACTGAGGATGACGGCGAAAGATGTGCTTTTGATTGTGTTTATTTATATGTGTTTTTATATTCAGGAAGGTAGAGGTACCGACACTCCTAGCTGTGAGGTATGCATTAAGACTACGAGAACAGGTAACCTGAGGTATATGCAAACCAAGGTTAAGTGATGCCTCAAGTAATTGTGAAATATCAGAGGCATCAAAGGGGGGAATGTGATGTAATTCCAGTAAAATACAAGTTTAGCAGGCTAAGATTGCCACAAGGCATATGTATGTATATGTGTTTGTAGTATCAGTTACTTAATTACACGTAGCTAAGATACTGTCATCACTGTACTGACCAGGTGCAGGAATGTAAGAACTGGAATTACGCGTCCCTCTCCTTTGTATCAGATGAGCCACGTGGATAGACCGGATGGATGAGTTTAGACTCTATTCATTAAATAGGTTAAGGGTATGTGTGGGTGTAGTTAATTGTGGGAGGAGCTACAGTGCTATATAAGGAATGTACTCTATGTATTCAGTACTCAGACTTTGCTGTATTTTGGTGACGCTAGTCCCTCTGAGTCCCGATCGGTGATCCAATAAAGAATCTCTTCCTTCCTGAAGAAACCTGTGTCCATCTCTCTGTGCTTGGCTTCCGTCAGTTTCTCCGGTATCAGTTTCCAACATTGGCAGACTGCTGATGGGCTCTTGCACAAAATAACATTAAAAAAGTTGTGTCCTATGTGTAGACCTCATTCTCTTGCTGTAAGCTAGTTATTCAGGAATATTGTCAAGACAGGTTTAGAGATCCCCAGGGGTGGACTGTCTAAACTCCGTTTGTCAAATCAGTGTTGCTTGCTAGAGGGCTGCACAGTGAGAAAGGACAAGGTGCTGAAAGGAACACCTGTTTAATGAGTATTCGGGAAGGACCTAATTTTATTATACATTCCTTTCTGCTGCCTTGATTTCCATCATTCGGCAAACACATTGGAAGAGATCTGTTCAGTACAAACACAGAAACAAACAATGGGAAACTTCTCTACCAAGTGCAGCCTTAGAAGAAATAGGATGCTGTCCAGATGTGGATGACAATACGGCATTATCTTTAGCCTGTTGTGTGACCTCATACCTGAGCTAAAAGCAGGAAGCAGCCCAACTAGGCCAGCGTATCCTGTTGTCATTATCTGTTACTACTAGTCTTTTTATTCTACAAAATATATAGTAGGAAGCCATTCCCTCTTTATTAACCCCTTAAGGACCAAACTTCTGGAATAAAAGGGAATCATGACATGTCACACATGTCATGTGTCCTTCAGGGGTTAAAGATGTGACATCTGAGAAGTATATTTTTTAGAAAGAAGTGCCATTCTCAGCTGCAAATCTCCTGGACTTGCAGTTTGAATCCGCACCCATCGGTGCTATTCTGGGTTGAATGGCATTCATATTAACAATGAATAAGTGTAAAGTTTGCATTATCAAATTTTAATAGAAGGTGGTCTCTGGTTGTTGCAGAGAGCCCTATTTTTTTTTCTTGTCAAATTACTCTGCTTGACAAAAAAAAATAGGGTACAGTGCCTATAAACCATTGGCAGCATAACCCCGGTATTGAGCTGCTTTCACGAGCAGGGAATTTCATGGTGGCCAAGAGTCTGAAAGATTTAGCCAACTGCCCTGCAACTAAATCTAAAAAAAATTACATAGCCAAAATGTCTCTTTGGACCCTTTTTCTGCCCTCCAGATCAACCATAACTTTCTAGACTGAAGAATTGCATTCAGCTCTGCCATACCCTTGCCTGGAACTAATCAAACCTTGGGGCTAGAACCTTTCTTCTAACTGACTCAGCCTCTTCTTCGATATGAGATTTCCAAGCATCACCTAGACATGTGAAATGTGTGGTTATGACAATCACCACTTTATTCTTCATGTCACATGCAACTACATTAATACCCCATACCACTACTTTCTGTTACTGATCTCTAGCCTGCAATGCATTGTTTAACATTCTTTGTACAGAGATTTATACTCTGCATTACTTGACAATGTTTTCTTAGCCAGAATCTCATGTGGAAAGGTATTTATTGCCTGTGATTAAGAGCTGTGATTAAGAGCTGTTTATATACTAATAACACCAATTGCAAACACACTCTTCTACTTCCTTGATTCACATCCAAAGCTTCCTGAAAGACATTTATATTACTTTACAAAAACAAGCATGGTCATAAAATGAAGCCCAGTATAAAATATAAACTATTTCACCCAATATAATGCTGAGTAGCTAAGCTATAATGAAACTGACATGTTTAAGGTTGGCTATTTGCCAGCTTCCATAGCAGTCCAAACAAAAAAAACAAAACGTTCTGATGTATTTGTTAATTGTGATTGCTTTTCTCATAGTTTGTTCCTTCACTGGTGATCTTTGTGCTCAGTATTCACTAAGTCTCAGTATTTCTTAATTACAAATGGATGTGGCTTAATTCTCCTTCCTGTAAAACTCAATAAACAGGTAATGGAAAAGCACATGATATACACAAAAAAGTGTGTTTATACACATTACACCCACAGTCACACACACATTTCTATATTCCAAATGTGTTGTCTGGAGTCATAATTTAGGGCACCGCGTAACATAGATTATTATTATTATTGCCATTTATATAGCGCCAACAGATTCTGTAGCGCTTTACAATATTATAAGAGGGGGGATGTAACTATAAATAGGACAATTACAAGAAAACTTACAGGAACAATAGGTTGAAGAGGACCCTGCTCAAACGAGCTTACAGTCTATTGGATTGTAGATTGATGATGCATGTATCAATGATGGAATTGATAAGGACAATATACAGTGTATATGTAGAGCTCAGCACCCACTCATTACATCACTATGACAATAAAAAAAATATTTGTTTTAAAATTGGTTATAGTTCTAAAATATAGAAAGTAACCTGATAGGAAAAATACTTTTGTAGTTAATTTTTCTTTAAAATGTGCATTGTGGCTAAATGAAACTGTATTTGATACAAAAATCTTCTAAACTCCACTTAAAATTAAGTAATGCAGGTTTTTATTCACTGAAGCTGAATTTTTATCAATAAATCCATGTTTTACTACCAGCAGGAAAGAGGAAGTCATGTATGAAATGTGGTAATGCCACATCAACAAATGAGCTATGCCACTCTACGTGAACCACATGCTCTCAGTATTTATGCTGTGATTTTCAATGCAGGCTGATTGATATTGCAAGAAAACTTGACAAGGCCGAGAGAGAACCTCTATCAAAATGTGCATATTATTTCAAGAAACTGCAGCACCATGGGTACGCAGCCGAGACATACATGAAGATCGGAGACCTCAAGTCACTGGTCCAGCTACACGTTGCAACACAGCACTGGGAGGAGGTGAGAACATATTAATATTTGTGGAAGTGCTCTAGTGTGGAGGACTATGGGTAATACGTCAATTTACCTAAAAGGGCATACATATAGCAACATATATAAAACAAAATATTCCTCTTCTTTTCTTTTTTTCTTTCTTTTTTTTTTACAGAAAACATTGTTTGAAATGTATTTAAATTTACCTCGTAATTGTAGTTAGGGCAGAAAAAATGTGTTCTAATTGCTATTAAATGTAGAACAAAACTGAAATGAATACTATAGGTACTCAGATTACTTCCTTTCATTAAAGTTCTCTGGGTGCAGTGTCCCTGTTCTCTTAACCCTGACATGTAAAACATTGCAGTTTTATAGAAACTGCAATGTTTACATTTCAGGGTTAAGACTACCCGACAGACACTAAAGGCAATTCCTGCAGTTTCACGGAGATTGACTGATGCTTACACTGCTTTCATATTCTGTAATTGGTAGGCAGAGTATAGTTTATATACGTTTCCCTCTTGAGACTGGATTCTGTCTCAAGAGAAAAAAAATCTTACTTTAGTAACTATATAGTAATTCTCCCACAGATGTCTATAATAAAATTGCAACTCAATACCAGAGCTATACTTACCTATTATAATGCCTATTATAATACAACCTCTGCCGTCTTGTTTTTTTTTTTAATTCTTTGCTGGTATTTATTTGGCCCTTTTTGTTGTCAGCCTCAGACATGTCTCTTGTCACGTCAAGTCCTTAGAGGCCCTGACTTCACATAACTTCCACCACTTCGAAAGTACTACACACTAATCATTTCTTTTATCATATTTTTATCTCTTATAATTTTATTGTATGTATCTCTCAGTCTTCCTGTCTGCCTTCTATCGAGCTCATGCACACACTCGGTACATGCTATAAGTGATAATGTTTCTGTTTAGGCCTTTGCACTGGTTGAGAAATACCCAGAATATAAAGATGAGGTGTATGTCCCCTATGCTCAGTGGCTTGCAGAGAACGACCGCTTTGAAGAAGCACAGAAAGGTGAGCAGAGATTCTCGTTATGTTTTCTTTTGAGCTGCTGTCAAACTTGAGCTGTCTGCAAGTGTATATCTGCTTCCAGTAGCAGACTGCATTCAGAGTGTGTTTGTCTCTATGCTCATATCTCCTGCGCTGTTACCCAGTAATATAGCGCTAACATAGAGATCCTATATATTGCCTGCTGTGTATAACCAATAATTCCACACTCACATGTCCCCTGCTGTGTTTAACAAGTAATTCTGCACTCATTGATAGATTTCCCATATTTCTTGCTGTGTATAACTGGTAATTCTGAACCCCTCTGTTCCTGTGTGTCCACCTTGTCTGGTTACAACTACATGTCTGTTCATCCACCCACTGTAAAGCGCTGCAGAATTTGTTGGCGCTATAGAAATAATAACATAATAATAATAATAATAATCGCTAATCTCCTGCTGTGTATAACAAGTAATTTTGCACTCACTGATGGAGATCCCATAATTATTGCTGTGTAACTGGAAATACCCATAGAGTGAGATAGCTAATCTCCTGCTGTGTATAACACAGTAACTCTCACACTCACAGAGGCAGATCCTGTATATGTCACTTCTCTATCTGTTCTTTCTGTCTTAGCCTTTCACAAAGCTGGACGCCAAGATGAAGCCGTGAGAGTGCTGGAACAGCTTACCCACAATGCAGTGGTGGAAAGCCGATTTAATGATGCTGCCTATTATTATTGGATGCTGTCCATGCAGTGCCTTGACATTGCTCATGGTAAGACATTTTGGAGAAACGGTAGCTGTGTGAGCTCATTTTAGAATTATTGATATACACATGTATAATGTTTGGTATAGTAATATATAATCTGATATTAAAATCTAGATTCAGATTACATTTTCAAATGTACTTTCACCTTTAGGCATCTTGTAAATGTATATTGGTCATTGCCTCCTTAATAAAATAATAATAATAAAAAAAAACCTCTCGCAGGACTTGTTGGCAGTTACTAGTGTTGCTGATGGGTGTCTTTGCTAAGTGTTCGTCCTCAGAATTACACCTATTCTCCTAATACTGAACCTTACAAGGGTTAAGTACCTGATTTGCTAAAAACAGCCGGTTCACAATATTATGTATGGTCTGGCAAAGTATAATGCCTATGATGATGCATAGGAAGTTTGTAATGCAATTTGAAAGCCTACACTGAATGGCATTGGATGATTCCTTCAACCAAAGCTCTCTTGGGACCAAAATATTGCTAATTTGCTGGGACAGTGGGTATTAAGGTTTTCTGATAAATTATTCATTTTTATTTTATCTGTTTTCTTGGTGCAATGTGTTTGTATATATTTTTTTATGTGTTTTGACTGTACCACAAACGTACGTATGACATTATGACCTGTGACATTTATGGGCCTTTTTTGCTAGTACAATGCATGGTTGGTATTCAGTTGACAGTAAATGTATTCTTTACATTGTATTCTTGTGCTAATAATTCTGTGATTGTTCTTTCCTACAGAAAATAAAGAGAAGCAGGACACGATGCTGCAGAAATTCCATTATTTTCAGCACCTAGCGGAGTTATATCACGTGTACCACTCAATCCACAGATATACAGTTACGTCTCAATCAGTATACACCCAATAAAATAGCTAGTAGGGTTAAAGGGCTGCAATGCAATACTATATACTGATCAGCCACAACATTAAAACCACTGACAATTGTAGTGAATAACATTGATTATATTGTTCCAATGGCACCTGTCAAGGGGTGCGATATATTAGGCAGCAAGCAAAAAGATCTGAGTGACTTTGACAAGGGACAAATAGTAATGGCTAGATGACTGGGTCAGAGCTTCTCCAAGTCCTGTGGGGTGTTCCAGTATGCAGTGGCTAGTACCTACCAAACGTAGTGCTAGGAAGGACAACTGGTGACCAGCATCAGGGTCATGGGGACCCAAGGCTCATTGATGCATTTGGGGATCAAAGATTAGCCCATCTGGTCAGAAGAGCTACTGTAGCACAAATTGCTGAAAAACGTAATGCTGGGCATGATAGAAAGGCGTCAGAGCACACAGTGCATCATGGTTTGCTGTATATGGAGCTGCATAGCTGCAGACCTGTCCACCACCAATAACACCTTTTAATGTGGACGTGAGCATCAGAGCTGGACTATGGAGTAATGGAAGATGGTTGCCTGGTCTCAGGGCCAGCCTTAGGGGTGTGAGAGCAGTGCGGCTGCACAGGGCGCCATGGCAACAGGGGGTGCAATGCGGCCGACACTGCTGACACATGACCGGATTTAAAGTGTGTGCACCTGCTACCCGGGTGGAGGATTTAATTTTTCTCGACCCGTGACTATCCCAAAAACACATGGCAATGTGGGCGAGGCTTACTGAGTGGCGGGGCTGGGCTAAACAGGAGCGGGGGCAGGGGTGTGACTGCCTGTGTGTGTGTGTGACTGTCTGCCTATGTGTGTGTTTGTGACTATCTGCGTGTATGAATGTAACTGTGTATGACTGACTGCATGTATAAATGTAATTGTGTATGACTGACTGTAACTGTGCGGGACTGTCTGCCTGTGTGTGTGTGTGTGTGTGTGTAACAGTCTTCTTGTATGTGACTGCAACTTTTTGTGTGACTGTAAATGTGTGGGCTGCTAACTGTGTGTATGACTGTTCCTCATACAAACACTAAACCCCTATATACACACACACTATACATGGATGATGGGGGGGGGGGGGGGGGGGAGAGGGTGCTGTTGCACAGGGCGCTTAAAGGGCTAAGGTGGGCTCTGCCTGGTCTGATGAATTACATTTTCTTTTAGATCAGGCAGATGACTGTTTGTATGTGCGGCAGCGTCATTTACTTGAGGAAGAGATGCCAGCAGGATGCACTATTGGAAGAAAGCAGGCTAACGGAGTCAGCATTATACTCTGGGCAATGTTCTGCTGGGAAACCTTGGTTCCTGGCATTCATGTGGATGTTACTTTGTCACGTACCACCTTTCTAGTGAATTTTGCACCCCTTCATAACAATGGTGTTCCCTGATGGCAGTCGCCTCTTTAAGCAGGATAATGCACATTGCCACACTGCAGAAATTGTTCGGGAATAGTTTGAGGAACCTGACAAAGAGTACAGGGTATTGGCTTAGCCTCCAAATTCCCCAGATCTCTATCTGATTGCACATGTGTGGGATATCCTGGAACAACAAATTTGATCCATGGAGGCCCCACCTCACAACTTGCATGACTTAAAGGATCTGCTGCTAATGTCTTGGTGCCAGATACCACAGGGCATGTTTAGAGATCTTGTGAAGTCCATACCTCGACACATCGGAGCTGTTTTGGTAGCACGGCGGGGAACCCACACAATATTAGACAGATGGTTTTAATGTGAAAAAAATACACTAATTTACATACACAGTATGAAATAGTGAGAGTGTGTAGCGCTTAGTTTAGTGAACTTACTCCACAGGAGATCCCTCAGAGTATAAAGGGTTGATAATCTATTTAAACAAAAATAGAGAAAAATATAGTGCACACTGTGTAAAACGTAGTATCAATACACCACACAATAAAGGACACACTCACGTGGTTTAGAGCCTATTAGGATTGGCTCTGATCACTTGCGCCTTGTGTCCTTTTAGGTGACACACACCTTACTCTCCAAACGAAATTTTTTCCTCAAAAGGGAGAGATAAAGACAGGGGAAAATCGCCCTAGTATTGAAATCTTTAACGTACTCTGGTAGCAAGTTTAAAAGCACATAGGTGAAGATTGCTTCTCACCTGGAAGAGAGCCTGTGACCTGGCTCAAAGTAGATCAGCATATGAGTCCTTTTAGGGATGACTCTTACCCTCTTTGATAGGATGGAAAATGCACCAAATATGTATTCTAATAAAAAACTATTTATTCCACAAATTATAAAATCAACTGATATATACAATATCAGGTGAATCCGAAACGCGTTTCGCCGGTTCCGTCCGGCTTTCTCAATCGGTATTTTCCATCCTGCTTACTTCCTGGTTATAAACCCCGCCTTCCGTCCTGATTGGATGCCGAAAATTTGATGTCATCCAATCACGGGCGTCGCTGCGAGAGAGGGCAGAGTATTTCCAGCTGTATTAATTTATCCCTTAATGCGGACGTCATCACGCACGCACGTATAATCGTGCGGACGGCGTCACTTCCGGGAATGTGAAAGGGTTGTATTTCTCCTGTTGATCTATGAGATTCAATCATTTTCTTCTATACGTGTCACTTCCGGTCTCGTAGGTTCTCTCCTTTAGTCAGTTTATAACAGTTCAAACGTCCATTTTAAGTGATGGCAAAAGTCCTGGAAGACCGGAAAGGTCATCCATAGCATTATAAATATCCTTCAATCCTAGAAATATGCTCATAATGAGCATAGGTGACAGACAATAAAGTGCATTAATGGATTATAAATATACCAAGGTGATACTACACATCTATACATAGAGGGGGACATATTACAAGCTAAAAGATTAAAAAATTCAAAAATGCATAAAGGGGGTATATTAAAAGATTAATAATATGATACATATGTGTTAATGATGTTTTAAGCCACTAAATCTTAAAAATAGAAATATAAAATATATATAGAAAAGTATCAAATATGTGCAAAATAGCAATTTTCATATAAATAATTTATATGTAAAAATTGTACAAATTATAAAAAGTGGCATAGTTCGAAGTCATCATTAAGACCATATGGTTGCATAGTGTTCAAGTTAAAAATCCATTTCATCTCTGTTTGTCCAATTTGTTTATTGAGATCGCCCCCTCTCCAATTACCTACTATTTTTTGAATTCCCATAAACTCCATTAATTGGGGGTTACTGTTATGTTGATTCTTAAAATGCAGGGATACACTATGATTCAGGAAGCCACACCTATAGATGTGTAGTATCACCTTGGTATATTTATAATCCATTAATGCACTTTATTGTCTGTCACCTATGCTCATTATGAGCATATTTCTAGGATTGAAGGATATTTATAATGCTATGGATGACCTTTCCGGTCTTCCAGGACTTTTGCCATCACTTAAAATGGACGTTTGAACTGTTATAAACTGACTAAAGGAGAGAACCTACGAGACCGGAAGTGACACGTATAGAAGAAAATGATTGAATCTCATAGATCAACAGGAGAAATACAACCCTTTCACATTCCCGGAAGTGACGCCGTCCGCACGATTATACGTGCGTGCGTGATGACGTCCGCATTAAGGGATAAATTAATACAGCTGGAAATACTCTGCCCTCTCTCGCAGCGACGCCCGTGATTGGATGACATCAAATTTTCGGCATCCAATCAGGACGGAAGGCGGGGTTTATAACCAGGAAGTAAGCAGGATGGAAAATACCGATTGAGAAAGCCGGACGGAACCGGCGAAACGCGTTTCGGATTCACCTCATATTGTATGTATCAGTTGATTTTATAATTTGTGGAATAAATAGTTTTTTATTAGAATACATATTTGGTGCATTTTCCATCCTATCAAAGAGGGTAAGAGTCATCCCTAAAAGGACTCATATGCTGATCTACTTTGAGCCAGGTCACAGGCTCTCTTCCAGGTGAGAAGCAATCTTCACCTATGTGCTTTTAAACTTGCTACCAGAGTACGTTAAAGATTTCAATACTAGGGCGATTTTCCCCTGTCTTTATCTCTCCCTTTTGAGGAAAAAATTTCGTTTGGAGAGTAAGGTGTGTGTCACCTAAAAGGACACAAGGCGCAAGTGATCAGAGCCAATCCTAATAGGCTCTAAACCACGTGAGTGTGTCCTTTATTGTGTGGTGTATTGATACTACGTTTTACACAGTGTGCACTATATTTTTCTCTATTTTTGTTTAAATAGATTATCAACCCTTTATACTCTGAGGGATCTCCTGTGGAGTAAGTTCACTAAACTAAGCGCTACACACTCTCACTATTTCATACTGTGTATGTAAATTAGTGTATTTTTTTCACATTGAATTACGACAGGATTGGAGAGTTCCTGTTTTTGTGTGGGAGCAGCTGTCACTTTAGAGCACTTGATGTAATTTATACAAAGCGCCTGTAAACACAGAACACTTTTGTTATACCATTTAGATGGTTTTAATGTTGTGGCTTATCAGTGTGTAAATGCCTTTGTGTAAAATAGTACTCAGAGAATAGTTTAGGTATGTGTGTGGATGTTACAAGAATTTTCTATTGAACTTCTACATTTGCAAGATCTGTGCTCTTAGGAAGGCTGTAAAGAAGTGCCATACACATAAGATAAGACCCAGCATTCTAAGCTGTATTTTGATTGACTACATAGTATTTTCAGCAAATAGAAGAATATAGCTAATATTAAAACATAGCCTCTAAACAGAAAAAAAAAATCCAATTTAAAGGACCACTCTAGGCACCCAGACCACTTCAGCTTAATGAGGTGGTCTGGGTGCCAGGTCCTTCTAGGGTTAACCCATTTTTTCATAAACATAGCAGTTTCAGAGAAACTGCTATGTTTATGAATGGGTTAAGCCTTCCCCCTATGTCCTCTAGTGGCTGTCTCATTGACAGCCGCTAGAGGCGCTTGCGTGCTTCTCACTGTGATTTTCACAGTGAGAGCACGCCAGCGTCCATAGGAAAGCATTATGAATGCTTTCCTATGTGACCGGCTGAATGCGCGCGCAGCTCTTGCCGCGCGTGCGCATTCAGCCGACGGGGAGGAGAAGAGGAGGATCGGAGGAGGAGAGCAGGAGGAGATCTCTCCGCCCAGCGCTGGAAAAAGGTAAGATTTAACCCCTTTCCCCTTTCCAGAGCCGGGCGGGAGGGGGTCCCTGAGGGTGGGGGCACTCTAGTGCCAGGAAAACGAGTATGCTTTCCTGGCACTAGAGTGGTCCTTTAAAGGGTTACTCCAACCAAAAGAAAGGGGCTAAGTTCTCCCTGCATCTTGATTCTTCTCCTCCTTGCAATGTAAGGGAGGCTGCATGAAAGGGGGGAGATTGCCGGTTCAGTGGTGGAGGTGCTGTTGTCTTTGGCTGCCTAGTTACAGCATGCTGGCGTCAGACACCATAAATGCACAAAATTCACATTTGCCACCATGAGTCCCTGGAGGTGGAGCTACACCTCCGGCAATGGAGAGGTTAAATTCTGTATGTGCAGCATTTTTATAGTGAAATGCTGCACATATAGACTCCAGACACCATGGCCATTTCAAATCATTTTTTATCTATCCTGTAGCCTTGTCTGCTAATTGTTAACTTTAGTTTACAATTTCTATCAAAATGCTCTTTACATAAATCAAACTAGCAGTGCACCTTTCATGAAGACACTTTATAGACTATAGCAATTGCATTGATTCTATTTTGCTGGTAGATGCAGAGGAGTACAAACATAGCAGGCTGCATTCTGGGTTATCAAGTATACAATAGCCATCTTGGTGGTTAGGAAGGGATGCACAGGCCTTGTGTGTGTGTGTGCATGGCAATGGGGGGGGGGGGGGGGAGTCACTTTAAATGCAGAAGTATCTTAGTGGGGCCTTGTAATTCATACAGTTAATTCATGAAGTGTTCCTCTTTCTTTCTTTCTTTCTTTTTTTTTCTTTAAATCTGTGCCTTATTATTTAGTAAAGCAATAATAATGTTTTCAATGTTAAACTTCTTATTTACTTGAGTCTGTGCAATTTCAGGATGAACCGTTCAGCTCCCACCTTCCAGAAACTCTGTTCAACAGTTCCAGGTTCCTGCTGCATAGTCTCACCAAGGAGACCCCCCTTGGGATATCCAAAGTGTATCCTTTTCCCTCTTCAGAGCATCTACTGCAGAGATTGTGTGTGTGTGTGTGTGTGTAAGAGACACTCCAAGAATTGCTGCCCATTTTACTGAATCTGTATAGATAATGTAAAACAAAGTAAATTATGAATTCAATTATACATTTTTTTGTCCCTCTTTGGATACAAGTCCCCATGGTCTGATCCTACTGCAGGTGTCTTTTTTGACCAGAGAATGTAAATCAGCCAACTCTGGTCATGCTTTAGCCTTCTGTGTAAGAGCAGTACGTTTCTCATAAGGCCTTACATGCCTCTAGATTATGGATAACCTACAGCAGTGTGTAAATACAGTCATCACACATATCTGTGCATGCACGTCATTGATCTTTGGGATTCAGCAAATCCTCTTAGGTCTGGCGCACCAAGCCCCAGTTACAGAGAGACTGGAAATATGAATGCAGTAATGTATAAGAGAGAGAGTGTCTGGGATGCCTGTGCTTATTGCTAACCACAGGGACAGCAACATTTCATGGGGTTATGTTTGCATAGTTTGGTAGATCCCTGTTGGATTCCCATGTTTAAAAATTGAAGAATTAAAAAGGAATTCATATTATTAGTCTCTCAATGACATTCAAAACAATAAAATATTAATGTTGGTCAAATCAATATATAACATGAGATCTTGTAATATGAGATACTTAAGCCCGAAAACATCTTTACTTAATGAAGCAGTTTTTGTGTATAGATTGTAACCCTACAGTCTCAATGCTCAATTCTCTGCCATTTAGGAGTTATTTACTTTGTTAATGCAGCCCTAGCCACGTCTTCCCAGGCTGTGTAGTATAAACACCTGCACGTCTCCTGTAATGTGAATTGTTTTTTTATGTTATTTCCTTTTTTGCCCCAGGGTTCATTTATTCTGTTCTTTCTATTTGTCTTTCTTTACACTATTGTACTTGTTCCCCACTTCCTTAATCCAATATATTCTCCATTCTCTATGTACATATGTACTTTCTCTCCATATTATTTATCATTCAGAATGTGATGAATGAAGGCAAGCCTCCCAGTGTTGTGATTATAAAGAGACCTGGTTGGAGTAATAAGATAGATGGTGACAGAATATTCCACTCGGTACTGCGAACCATTAGAACTTGTGACTTCGTTAAATTATTTCACATGGGGTAATTGCATGGGTTATTATATTGAATCCATGTTCAATGCTTCTAATGTCCTTAACACGTTGCACCAGGAATACTCTGTACACACTGGCAAAGCAGAGCAAAGCCCTGAAAGCATACAAACTTGCTCGTCAGGTGTATGAGAGGCTACAAGGTCTGCGGATTCCCGGTAGATTCCAGGAGTCCATTGAACTGGGCAACATTACTATACGATCCAAACCCTTCCATGATAGTGAGGTGAGTTTCAATCTAACTGTCTATGGGTTCTAGGTTACACATTGTCAAAGTGCCAGATCTAGGGTAAAATGTGAACAAACTCAAAATCAAAGAGGTATGAGATGTCTGAGAAGGGGCAAAAACTCAGAGAAACCAGAGTCTTGCCTTTTGGTTTATCCTGGCTCAGGTCTCAGAAATGTTTTTGCAAACTTGTGGCATTACAGAGAGAATCTATAGTACTGGCATTCAAATGGACAGGAGCAAATTTGTTTCGATATTGTACCATCTCCGATGAAGAGGATCATACAAAGTGAAAGTACCCTTCAAAGGTAAGGTAATGGCTTAGTCAGAAACGGATCCAGGTCAGCACACCGTACTTACTTATACACAAAAGGCAAAGATCAGAGAAGCTTGGACAACCAACTGTGGTTAATGTAGTCAAAACAGTCCAATTAGGAATAATCTGTGTTATAACAGAAGGACACAGGGCATATTTCAGGACAATGCAAGAAACTTATCAGGTGAGCTGACACTATGTAAAGGAATCTTAGTGTACAGTTTGGACACAAAGACAGCAAATTGGACAGCTGGACATAGCAAGTAACTTGGCAAATATTTCACTTGTGCAATGGCTACACAGCAAAGCATAGTGTTTAAGTGACACAGCAAGGGCAAACCAGGAACTTGGCAAGGAGGCTGGTGAATCTAGACACCATGGACACAAGCTTAGACAATGCCGTTGGGAGACCACAAGGGTCTTAAACTGCAAAGATACTGAACTGGTGGAATTGCCTTTTGATTTTTTTATCGCAGGAGCTTTTGATCTCATGGGCTATAAAGGTGTTGTGTGTTCTGTAAGGGTATTGAGAGTCATGTAAAGGTATTGCGAGTTCTGTAAAGGCAAGTTCCATAAAGCGTACAATGGAAAATATTCCGTATTAAAGCTATTGTACGTTCTGTTAATGTTTTGTGAGTTGCATAAAGACTTTGCATGTTCTGTTAAATCTTTGTGTGTCCAATACATTTCAGACGAATGACTACAGCATTAGCGTGTCCACTAGCACAACAGAAATGGTTACGTCTCTCTCAGGCCTACACATATGTTTCTGGTAAGCATCCCTGAGTACTAGAGGCTGACACACATTTCTACGGTCATAAAAATTCTGAGATATTGGCAAAGCAGCAAGTGACTTCTATAAAGTTACAATGAAAGCTCTAGCCTGAGATATTGCCAAGTTCCTGACCTATCTGATTTTTCTGGCAATTTCTCTCTGTCCTATTTTGTATTTTGTACGATTGTGTTGGACCTCCAACAGTCGCTAACATCTGCTGAGTCTTAAATATATCACTGGGACATTTCAAACCTTGCTGGATTATAGATCTGCTGTCCTGTATGATAATCAGAGTTGCTGGATTAATTAGAACCACTGGCACCTGTAATTGGAAAACCTAGAATTGTCATCCTATTATAATAATTTAGAAAGCACCAACATAGTCTGCAGTGTTGTACAATGGATATCACAATCTACTGAATTTTATTTTAATATCCAATAAGCAGAAATGTTACAGTAAGAGAAATCGGCAATAACAGTTCATGTTGTAATAGATGAGAACATTACATGAAAGGATGAATATTTGACCATGATCTTGTGAGGTCTGTTAAAGTGCCCTTTAATGAATATCCACAGAGTTACTCACTAAAGTGAAAATTCAAGGTGAATTCAAAGTCAAATTTAAGGCCAGAGTAGCTGATTGGAAAGAATAGCTGATTTAGAGAATTTTTCCAGTTTGGCTATTTTGACCTTCATGGGATATTATCTTACTTTTATCTCAGGACTGAACTTGTCTGAATGTTAGGGAACAGCCCTCCTGGGATTCTTTCGATTTACAGTTCTTGCATTCCCTGAATTAATAGACAATATGTACTGATCCCTGTAGTAAAGAGTAATGACAAACCTTATTGCCAATTATTACACCTTTTGACACAGAGAAGGCTGCATGCCAAAAAAACTTTAGTAGTTAACAGTATGTTAGTGTAGAAGATTATACACTGTGAATTAACCTTTTCACTGTATAGAAAAGGGCAGAAAACAAATCCTAAAAATACACAATAATAAAAGTATATTGGGGGCGGAACCTGACTGTGGAGCTGAACAGACAAACTCTGTGTAAGCTCCTGAGCCTGAGCCCGTTAATCAACATTAATCATGGGCCACTTGCTTAATTTTGGACTCATAAACCTAGCGCATCCTGTTAAGCAGGCATCGGTGAATCGGGGGATACCCCACACGAGCATATCGCCCTCTGGATTGCCCGAACAGAGGCTTGCTGCCTACACCATGCAGAGCTCAAGAGAGGCGGCCGCTCTCCCAGCCCTCAAACACATAAAGCAATCAAGGTACACAGCTAACGCCGCCCCCCCCCCCCCCAATGCCAAATGCCTTAAAGGAACACTATAGTCACCTAAATTACTTTAGCTAAATAAAGCAGTTTTAGTGTATAGATCATCCCCCTGCAATTTCACTGCTCAATTCACTGTCATTTAGGAGTTAAATCACTTTGTTTCTGTTTATGCAGCCCTAGCCACACCTCCCCTGGCTATGATTGACAGAGCCTGCATGAAAAAAAAAAAGGTTTCACTTTCAAACAGATGTAATTTACCTTAAATAATTGTATCTCAATCTCTAAATTGAACTTTAAACACATACAGGAGGCTCTTGCAGGGTCTAGCAAGCTATTAACATAGCAGGGGATGAGAAAATCTTAATTAAACAGAACTTGCAATAAAGAAAGCCTAAATAGGGCTCTCTTTACAGGAAGTGTTTATGGAAGGCTGTGCAAGTCACATGCAGGGAGGTGTGACTAGGGTTCATAAACAAAGGAATTTAACTCCTAAATGGCAGAGGATTGAGCAGTGAGGCTGCAGGGGCATGTTCTATACACCAATACTGCTTCATTAAGCTAAAGTTGTTCAGGTGAATATAGTGCCCTTTTCTTATATGTATTCTTATGGGACAGTGAGCAGAGAGGGTGTGTGGACTACGGTGGTAATTATAACGCTGTATCTTCCTTAACTACACCTAATGTTTTATTACATCTAATTTGCATTCTAGGCAATAACTAAATTGTGAGCTGAGAATTCATATGTATAACTCTGTAAAGGCCTATAATGCCTTGAGCTATTGCTGCGCTTAAACTTACCTTTGCCAGGCCTTCACCATGCTTCTCAATGTAATCGCCTAGCCTACTTAGTCCTGCATGTTAACAGTAACCTATACGGCATGTACTAGCCTAGCATGTTTAACCCTTACAAAAACAAAAAGAGGTACATTTCTTAGGAGTATATATTGTATGTCACATGTGTATTTGTGAATTGCAAACTGATGATATAACTCCATATGTCTTATCTCTGTACCGATTACTATAGACCTCAATTAAAAAAGAGATTGACAAAAAAATAAAAATAAAAGTATATTATCATAGAAGAACAATGTTTATCATGAACAATTGCTTCCAAATGAGTTTAAAATCAAAATCCCCCCTTACAAAGCTTAAAGCTCTCCACTATTTTTTTTATTTTTGTCAATCAAAATATTTTATTAAGTTGTAATGATGCGTTACAGACGAAAAAGGAAAATATTGTACAATAATGACCAAGTTTATAAGCACTAGGTTGAAACAGTGATGTGTACAGCTTATTAGCCAATGTGTTTTTTGTTGTTGTATTGTTTTAAAGGTGTAACAAGATAAGAGGAGCATTAACTATAAACATATCATCACGCCATCAGGAGAAACATTTAGGCACCTTTCTAAGCTGCAGTAAAACTCTCCTCTATTAATCTAGTGGAATTGGTGATGATTTAGACATTATCTTATAATATTTTCTGTATTTTTTCATTTAAAAAAATTGACAAATACACATATTGTTGCTGCCTTTAATAAAAAATTGGCTTTCTGTCATATGAATGGTGTCATCGTATCAGATATCTGATGCTTGTCTTCCTGATTTCTTTTAACCCCTTAAGGACACATGACATGTGTGACATGTCATGATTCCATTTTATTCCAGAAGTTTGGTCCTTAAGGGGTTAAATAAAAAAAATATTTCAAAAAAGAATGCCAAATAATGATTCACCTAGCCTAAAAAATAAATAAATAGAAATACGTGCCTTAGTCCCCATAGCTGTACGACTGGAGCCTGTAGCAGATAAGAGCAGCATTGACCCACAATATGAATCTGTAACAAATCCAAAGCTGATTAGTGTAGTAGCATCTCACATTCATCAACCTGTCCCGATTAATGATGTCACCAAAGAGGATCAGTGACCATACAGAGCCATAGCAGGTCTTCATTGCTCTGTGCATTTTGTCCTGGATTAGTATGTTAAAATTACTGAAAACATTTTGTTTGATTTATTTTTCTATTTTGTTTTTATATTAAAGTGTTGGGTTTACAGCCAAAAATACCTAAATCAATTCTTTGGTGACAAATCAAGCCTTGTAATTTAACCTATACAATATGCATTTGAAATAGCTTGCATATGTAGAGATAAAATAATTGATTTTGTAAATCATTACTTACCGCAGGAGCTGGTCCCCATGTGCTACCGATGCTCCACTAACAATCCATTCCTGAACAACCTGGGCAACGTCTGCATCAACTGCAGGCAGAACTTTGTGTTTTCAGCCTCCTCGTATGGTAAGTGAAGCAGAGGGGATTGTATAATGGAATGATATCATCCAGGTCAAAATAGACCAGCTTATAAAATAATTGATTGGGAGAAATTGTCAAACTTTCTATTTTGACCTCAAGTATGCAAATTTGTTTTGAGTTCTTCACAATCTGCTGTTTGATAAATTAACCCTCATAATGCTTTTAGTTTGGTTTTAAATGCTAAGAGTGGAGCAATCGGCAGGAACATTCCATTGGTTTCCATGGTGATTTCTTCCTTTTATACTGTATTGGAATTGCTCTTCATACGTGACTTTGTATTAAAGGGACACTCCAGGCACCCAGACCACTTATGCCAATTGGCGTGGTCTGGGTGCCAACTCCCACTACCCTTAACCCTGCAAGTGTAATTATTGCAGTTTTTATAAACTGCAATATTTACTTTGCAGGGTTAACTCCACCTCTAGTGGCTGTCTACTAGACTGCCACTAGAGGGCACTTCCTGGATTATAGAAATCCTGTGCTAGAGCGTCGCTGGAGGTCCTCACGCTGTGTGAGGACCTCCAGCGTCGCTCTGTTCCCCATAGGAAAGCATTGAAAAGCATTTTCAATGCTTTCCTATGGAGAGCTCTAATGCGTATGCGCTGCATTGCCGCGCATGCGCATTAGGTCTCCTCAGCCGGCGGGCGGGACCAGTCTCCCCAGCCGGCTGACGTGATGAAGGGGAGGAGCGGCGGCGACCCGAAACCACCGCAGAGGGACATCAGGTAAGTCACTGAATGGGTTTTCACCCCTTCAGCAACCGGGGATGGGTGGTGGGAGGGAGAGGGGACCTGCAGTGCCAGGAAAACGGATTGTTTTCCTGGCACTGGGGTGTCCCTTTAACTTTTGTGCAATTTGATGGCACTATGTAAATAAACACTGATAAAACATAACAGTAAAGATACTCTACTAATGTTTAGAGGAAGAGATTAATAGTATTCTCTAAGCCAATGATTCCTGTCCTCAAGACTTTTTTTTTTTTTTTTTTGCTGTGTTAGAACAAGTGGATTAATCAAAATGACAGAGCCAATTAATCTGTGATTACAAGCCATCTGTGCTGCAGACACAGAAGCTGTATCACTGTATGTGTAACAGGCTCTGTGCTTAGGAATGCTGCCTTCAAAATTGTAGAAAAAAAAGATCTACCTCGGTTTTCTTCTCTTCACCAAACTCACTCTTCTCCCAAAAACTCTCAGCTTTTACTGCTGACATAATTACATATTTATCCCCAAATCAATTCAAAGCCCCTCTAGTGGCTTTCTGTGTGGGACTGCTGTAAAGGGATCTTAATCACATTGATGCTGCCACTTCTATTCCGTCACCAACAAATTCTCCTGTTGATGCCACAGACTGAAACTTGCAGCCACAGCCAGAGTCTATATGAGTGCAGTAATGTTTCATCTTAAAAGTAATTACAGGTTATCAGTCTAATCCTCTGTTAATCTCCACACTGCAGGCTCAGCCAGGAGGGAGATGTGTAAATAAAGCTGGACAGGAGTTCGAGTGAATCTCCACTCTCTGTATGGACTCATTGTTAGATCCATGTAAATATAAGGGTTTTGTTTTGCTTCAAATTCCCATCACATTAAGCTTTTATCTATCCTCAGTATGAATCATACAGAGCTCTCTTAAATAAGCTATAAATCTCTCTTGTCCCCTCTCTACGAATATTAGTCACCACTGTACAAGCTCTCTTGTTTCCCCTGTACAGAACTCTCTTCCCCCCTCTTGGCTTCTGCAGTTTGAAGCTATATTGTTCCTTCTATACCAAACTCCCTTCTAAACGACTTCAATATCATATTTCTTTTTTTTTTTTTAATAAATCTTTATTAGACAAACATTTTTTCATTTTTTTGACATTCATCAAATATGCAGGAATTAATACTTAGCATATATGCACATATTTCCAATAAATACATGGATCTTTTATGTTTAACATGCATAACACACAAATAGTAGTCACGTATTCACTCATAATCCGGCATATCAGTACTAACATACCAACAAAAACAACAGTAACAACAATAAGGCCCAACAGAAACAAAAAAAACAAAAAAAACAAAAAAAAAAAAAAAACAAAAAAAAAAAAAAAAATCCACCAGCTCAGAGCACATAATCAAAATATGTTCTTTTCCACCTATAGTGGGGTTATTGACTTCTATTTTCAATTCAAGCGATCTTTCTCTATTTCAACAGATATCTATATATCTCGTATAAATCGCATTGAAAGATAACCATCTATGGGGTATTTATCCAAATAGTGAACTGTAATTATCTAACCATTCCCTGTACCAATTGTTTTTTCTAGAAGTAGCATTCGCGTTTTTGATCATTTCATATTCCATTGATATTTGATGCCTTACTTGTTCTATCAGTGATCGTTTATTAAACGGCTTGGATATTTTCCAATTTCTCGCAATAATAATTTTAACAGCGACTAAACAATGGATAGCCAGACATATCTCTTTTTGAGAATCAAAAGGCAAATTCAAATGTATAAGAGCCGAAGCGGCATTCTCCGGAATTCTATCTACGGACATAGATGTAAAAATATTGAAGGCCCAGGACCAAAGAACTTTAACAACTGGACATGACCACCAGATATGTATGTAGGTGCCTAAATGGCTTCCACATCTCCAACAAGTTGGCTCGACAGAATGAAACATTTTGGCTACTCTAACAGGTGTATAATACCATCTGTAGAGAACTTTGAAGTGGCATTCTGACAGATTTAAACAGTGGATATATTTATTTACCCGCGTTAAAGAGGAGTTCCAGTCATCTATCGAAATTTGCACTTTCAAGTCTAGTTCCCACGTCTTGATCACTCTATAGGGAGACTCCTTAAGGGATTCCAACATTGCTGAGGCAGCAGACATGCTCTTTTTAATAGGTTGCAACTTAAACATAAATTCCAAATTTTTAGCAAAAATGGACGTCGATTTGAGCACGTTTTTGTGTATAAAGTTTTTTATCCGCAAATATGTGAAAATTTCTCTAGATGGAATGTGAAAAGTATCTTTTAAGGACTGAAATGACAAAATGTTATCGCCTTGCATAATTTGTAATATCTTAATTTTATCTGCATTAGCCCAGTTCTTTAAAGAAAAATCTATTATAAGGCTTTGCAGTATATCTAGTGTACATGTCTTGGGTATCTTATTGATTAGGCCTAGTTTTTTCTTAATTTTTATCCACTCTTCCAAAATTTGAAATAATATCGTAGATTTCTTGAACATATTGGTTAAAGAATTATTTGTAACTGTCCACATCGCGAATTGCAATGTGTCAGTTTGCACCATTTCAGACTCTAAAATGTACCATGGTTCAAGGACCTGCACCGGATCCTGAAGAAGATAAATATGTCTAATAATATTTGCGTAATAACTATAGGTTATTACTAGGGTAATTTAGTCCACCATTAGACAATTTTTTAGTTAAGATTTTTTGAGCAATTCTGGGTTTTTTATTATTCCAAATAAAATTGTTAAAACTGGCTTGGATCATAGCCAACCAAGGCCCCGGTATTTTGAGTGGCATCATAGAGAACATAAATAGCCATTTAGGCAAAATGTATGAATTAATAATATTAATTTTACCTTGCCAGGAAGTTTCTAAATTTTTCCATCTTTTAAGTTTGAAATTCATCTTTCTCATGAAAAACATTGTATTCCTCTCCATTATGTCTGTCACATTGGCGGTTATAAGGAGTCCCAGATAGTTTAATTCCACATCAGTCCATATAAATTTATAAGAATGGGTTAAGATGTTTACCATATCACTATCGAAATTCAAAAACATTGCTGTGGTTTTAGTTACATTTAATTTAAAATTCGACAAATTGGAGTACCTTTTAATTTCCTTCATTAGCGTTTTTAAAGAGGACTCTGGAGATGTAAGAGTGAGTAACGCATCATCCGCGTATAATGATATCTTAATATCCATCAAATTCGTTTGGACACCTTGGATTAGGGGATTATTCCTAATATTAATTGCCAAAGGCTCGATAGACAATATATACAGCAGGGGGGAGAGAGGACAACCCTGTCGTGTACCATTTTTGAGTGCAAACCACCCTGCCGTAATATTTGGACCCACCGTTCTAGCAGTGGGGGAGGAGTATAGGGCCATAATGGCGTTATGTATCCAGCCCGTGAACCCAAAAGCGATAAGGAGTTCACTGAGGTAGCCCCACCCGACCCTGTCGAAAGCTTTCTCAGCATCCAACGACAGGGCCAGGAAGGGCCTTCCATTTCTATTAGCCCAGTCCAAAGTATCGATTATTCTCCTAATATTGTTGGATACTTGCCTACCCGGCACAAACCCTATCTGATCTGGATGGATCAGCGTCGCAACAATAGACTTAATTCTATCCGCGATAATGGCCGCGTAGATCTTCATGTCCACATTAATCAAGGCTATAGGTCTATAGTTACTAGGATTGTGACTGGGTTTATCAGGTTTCAGTATCGGAACAATATTGGCCTGTAGTAATTCAGATGGAAAAGATTTATTTAGAGCTATTTGATTAAACATTTCTGTTAGAGGATTAATTAATAGGGACTGCATTTGTTTATAATATTTATTCGTGAAGCCATCGGGGCCCGGAGTTTTGTTAGTAGGAAGTCTATTTATTTGAAATTTGACTTCATCAGCCGAGATGATCCTATTTAACATTAGTAGATCCTGCGGTGTAACTTTTGGGATCTGGGTTTCGGCAAGATAGTTTTGTATATCTTTTTGATTGGGCGACAATTTAAGATTATACAGATCTTCATAGAATTGATTAAATCTGTCCCCTATTTCAGCCGGTGTCGAATAGATCTTTTGGCCATCCGTCAGTTGTTCCACCCTATTTTTTGCATACTGATTTCGTAGTCTTTTAGATAAGTTCTTATTGGCTCTATTACCAGTATAGTAATTTTTTAGTCTTAGTTTATGGATATTTAATTGAATTTTTTGTTCCACTTTAAGATTAATTTGTTTTTGTAGCCCATTTAACCTAGTTTTTGTTTCTACGGCGGGATTTTGTTTGTTTAGTTTAGATAAATTATAAAACTCAATATATAAATCAGTTAGGGTCTTCCCGTTTTTGGACCTCATTATATGTGCTAATTTAATTAGGTAGCCACGCATAACTGATTTGTGAGTGCACCAATTGTTTGCAGGCGAAGTATCGGATGAGTTGTTTTCTAACCAAAAGAATTTTAATAATTGGGTTATTTCTTCCTTGTTCTTCGGGTCATTTATGAGGGCGTCATTCAATCTCCAAGTATTATACCCCCTTGTGGATTTGTTACCAAAGTCTAGTAAAATAAGGCTATGATCCGACCATAGACTCTCTTTAATTTCGCTTGATTTGCATAAGGGTATCACATTGGCCTCTAATAAACAAAAATCAATACGAGCGTATGAACCATGCACGCACGATTGATGGGAATAGTCTTTATCCGTTGGATGTAATAATCTCCATATGTCATGAAGGTTATATTGTTTACAAATATTTTTTAATTTCTTAGATTGTTTGGCAGTTCTTTTATCATTTGTAGTAGCAGAGATATAAGTTTTGTCCATTATGGGATCTCCCACACAGTTAAAATCTCCTGCTATTATTAAATACCCCTTAGCTACTTTGTCCACTCTATCCATTATTGATGCAAATTTTGACATAGGGTCAACATTCGGTAAATAAACATTTACTAAGGTATAGATCTTTTTATCCATTACGCATACAATAATTATATATCTGGCTTCTTGGTCTAGTTCAATATATTCAATTACCAATTCAATATTACTATTGAAGACGACTGCAACTCCTCTTTTTTTCTTGTCTCTTAAAGAAGCGTGTACAATATTGGTAAATTTAACCCCGCCCCATCTTTGTTTAAGATCTTGCAACCAGTGAGTTTCCTGTAAGAATGCCACTTGAATGTTATGTTCACTAAGGGTATCATATAATCTACTCCTTTTTTTGTTCGTGTTTAAACCTTGAACATTTAAAGATAAAAATTTTAACATCTGTGTCTATCAGAAAATTAAACAGGTGTAATTATATTCAAACCCCCAGTCACCCCACATAGGAGTACTCTTGTCATTTTTTTGCCATTCCTTTGTCCGTGAATTCAGAAGCTCTGAGCGTGGGATAACATAAACAAACATAATAGAAAAAAAAAAAAAAAAAAACAACCAAAAAACAGACAACAAAAAACTCCATCACATTAAAATTGGATCGAAAAAGATCCAACATGGTCATCCAACATACAGCTAGATTTAGAAAGAAGGTGATTCTTTCTGCTCTATTTTAACCGTAGATTTCCGATAGTAATAGAAATCAACGTCAATAATGTAGTATTACTACACCAAGAGGGGCGAGCCTACCACCGGGCCCAGAAAAATAAACGCCTTAGAGAAAACCACTTTATCGCATCGAAGGGGAGAAAGAGAGAAAGAAAAAAAAAAAAAAAAAAAAAAATAAAATAAAATTTCCCTTTCAGGACATAAATCATTTATATCATTTAAACCAAATCAACTTCTCACATTAATATATTAATGAGACAACATCATATCAGCTATTAAAAATATATATACACTGTGTTTTTTTCTTTGCATTATATCATTGTTTCAATATGTATCTAAGTATACCCCTTCATATTGGTCTACAGAAAATTGCCCTCCTAGTGCATGTATATGTGGTAACAATTTATGTGATATAATACTACCCTAGCAACAATTTCCAATCCTATCCCATTTACTGAAAATTATATCCCCATGTGGATTTATATTTTATCAATGTACCTCACTGAGGTCTTTTCTTATTTCTCACTACTGTGTCTCTTTGTTGTTTTAAGTTATATCCTTTTTCCATGTATCTTTAAACCCGTGTGTGTGTCATTATATTTGTGTTACTCCCGTATTTGAGTGCCGTTCTAAATTAAATTATGATACAGCAATTATTACTATACAAACATTTTGGTCAAATTCTTGTCAAATTGTTTACCATCGCCTTAGTGTTAAAACCCATATTACCGGCTATTGTTTATAATAGCCCTTTCATTAGGAGCCCTTTCCATATACTCCTCAGAACGTGAAAAAATCTTTACTACTTAACACTTGTTAGGTCAGAATTAATGCTCACCTAACAATTATAGGGGTTATTTCTGATATATTCCCATTATCTCAACCAAAAACCACCTACATATCCTTAACACCATATCCTATTACACCCAAGAAAAGAGGGGAAAAAAAAATAAAAAAAAAAAAAAAAAAATTCCCTTTAAGGACATGAATCATTTATATCATTTAAACCAAATCAACTTCTCACATTAATATATTAATGAGACTACATCATATCTTCTATTTGAAGTATATATACACTGTGTTTTTTTTCTTTGCGTTATATCGTTTTTTCAATGTGTATCTAAGTATACCCCTTCTTATTGGTCTACAGAAAATTGACCTCCTAGTGCAAGTATATGTGATAACAACTTATGTGATATAAAACTACCCTAGCTACAATTTCCAATCCTGTCCCATTTACCGAAAATTATATCCCCGTGTGGATTTTTATTTTATCAATGTACCTCACTGAGGTCTTTTCTTATTTCTCCCTACTGTATCTCTGTGTTATCTTAATTTGTATCCTTTTTCCGTGTATCTTTAAACCCGTGTATATCATTATATTTGTGTTGCTCCCGTATTTGAGTCGAACCTTGCTGTGAAATAGTGTCGTTCTAGATTAAATTGAATTATGATACAGCAATTATTACTATACATACATTTTGGTCAAATTCTTGTCAACTTATTTACCATCGCCTTAGTGTTAAACCCATATTACCGGCTATTGTTTGCAATAGCCCTTTCATTAGGAGCCCTTTCCATAACTCCTCACTACGTGAAAAAATCTTTACTACTTAACACTTGTTAGGTCAGAATTAATGCTCACCTAACAATTATAGGGGTTATTTCTAATATATTCCCCTTATCTCAACCAAAGACCAGCTGCATATCCTAGACACCATGTCCTATTGCACCCGAGAGAAGAAAAAAAAAAAAAAAAAAGAAAAGAAGAATTCCCTTTCCCCTTCCTTCCTTATAATATCAGATACTAGCCCTGGCCCCTGACTCCGCTATTTACAAAGTCAATTTGTTCGCTTTCAGCCAGTCCAGCAGTTTGGTATTTGACTCAAATACCTCTCTTTTCCCTTCAAACGACAGGCTTATTTTGGGCGGATAAAGCCACCTATATTTTATCTCATGACGTCTGAGAACTTGAATTGCTGGATTAAACATTTTCCTTTTTGCTCTCGTCTCGAAGGATAAGTCCTGGAATACTTTTACGATTTGAAAACTGCCCGAAGTTGGGTGATTCTCTCTTACGGCTTTCCACACTTTTTCTTTATAGTCGTCTGTATTAAAACATGCAATGATATCTCGCGGCGCATCATTCTGGATGGATTGAGGTTTGAAAAGTCTGTGGCACCGATCTATTAAGTGATTATGTGAATTACACTCCACCCCCAGCGCAGAAAAATATTCCATCAGGGTTTGTCTCACATCTTCTGGTCTTCCCTTTTCTGCTATATTTCTAAAACGCAGATTTTTACGTCTAGACCGGTCTTCGATAGCGTTCAATTTAGACTCCAGGTCCAAAATCTTATGATTGGCCGTTTGGCAGTCTTCAGCTAGATTTTGTACATTAAATTCCAGCTCTTTAATTTGGTCCTCAAACTTGTCTATCTTTGCCGCAAGTACATTTATTTCTTGTTTAATTTCTGATTTTATTTCTGTGGCTGTTGTAGCCAACTCCATTTTGATCTGTTGCAAGTTGTCCTTTAAGGTAGAACAAAAAAAAGTGATTGTTAACGGCTCTTTATTGGTCTCCGAATCCAAGCATTCCACGCTAACGTCTGTGTCATTCATCATCTGTTTGGAGTTTTTATGTTGGGGAGAGAAGTAAGTTGATAGAGATTTATCTTGCGTTGTATCTTTTTAGTCCTTCCTCAAGGAGGATTTTGTGTCATGTGTCTTTTTAGCAGCCATATTCAGGAGGCACTTAAGGTCATATACAGTATATAATACTATACAATTGCTTCCAATATTTAATGAATTTGATGAATATTAGGTGGATTATATTTAGCAGTAATATATTTAGCAGATATATTGCCACTTGATATTTTTACAAATCTTTCGGATGCAAAGGATCGAGAGAAGAAAAAAAAAAATCCACATCCACTATATTGGTCCCAAGGTGCAATTTTCATGCTCTGTACTGTATATTTCACGGTTTAAACATATTATGCTCATATTGTGCACTCATGATAAATTATACCCTTGGGACAACTTTTAGCATTAGGTTGTAGCCCTTTCCTCTTTTCTTTCTCTTTCTCTGTCCCTCTAATGGTTCAGTTACAGAATATGGTCGGAATAGGCATTATTAAAGGCATTGAAGGCATTATTAAAGGCTTCAGACTTCAGGCTTCAGGCTATTTTACCATGCAGAGGCAGAATACGCTGAAAATTTGAGTCTTCACATACCACACAACAAGTTGAAACAGCACAGCGGCTGATATATATTACCGCACTGAAGCGTCGTTGGGACTCCGATTATTTCAATTTTCAGCGTGGCTGTTGTTTTAGGGGCTGAACCACTTGGGTCCGGGCATCCGGCGTTTGTATAAGGCTGTCGTCTCTGTCCTCATTCAGGGCTGCAGATGGTCGGACTGCCGCCTATAGAGTTTCGGATTACTGCAGTGCGCAGTTCTAAGTCCCCCCTTTGAGTATTACCAAATTCCTGGCATGCGATTTGAAAAGCCAGTTGCTGGTATACGGTATGGAAGCAAGTAAAAACTTAATGGTGCTCGCGGTCGTCTCTCGCCGGGCGCGCCATTACATGGCAGACCGCCCCTCCTCCTCCGTCATCCCGCCGTCAGCACGCCTCCGCACGTCCGCACGTCATGACGCCTCCTTCCCTAAGAAATGAAACTTATCCTTCAATATCATATTTCAATGTACCAACTTTTTAACTGTAGTCATCTTTATTGGCAACAATGCTTCTACCTTAAGCATTTTTTTTCCCTATTCCAATGACATGTATTGCATCTTTTATCTTTCAATGAATTTCCCTTTTGCTATAATGATGTCTAATAGCATGTATCTTGAGATATATTTGCCACTTCATCTTCAATTTAGGATATTCCTATTTCCAGCCTTAGCCCCAGGGTTGTAGCAACAGGTTCCTACCTGTGGTTATTTAGCTAGACTATATTATATTAGTACATTATGAATTAGTGCATCAAGTAAACTATTGTCTTGTTTTACGCTAGTTTAAGTTTGTTTCTGTGAAAAGTAAAATGTATATATTCATGTGAAGAATGTTTTAGGCACAATGCAGTTAAACGTGTTCTTTGGCTGCTTAGTTGTATCTAGAATAATGGTACTTCCATCACATTCTGAGAAATGACCTTGTATCATGTTTTTACCTGAATACAGAAGTTCTCCCCCTAGTGGAGTTTTACCTGGAGGATGGAATCTCTGAAGAAGAAGCTGTGTCACTTATTGACCTGGAAGCTCCAAGAAGCAATCTGAAGAAAGAAAAATGGCAGGAGGTCTCCTCTGCTGGTATCCTTGTCCAACAAAAGACATGTTGTAGCCAACAGGAAGTTGTTCATTTTTCCAACATATTCCAGAGAGTCTTACACTTGGAATCAATTAATACTGGCATTTATAACAAGGCACTTTGAAAACTGCTACAGCAGGATGATACCAACCTAGATCAGAGATGTCCAAGATATTTATGTGTGGGATCAGAAATCCTTATGTGTCTGGGGAGGTAGGTACCAGCTATTATTTGAGAACACTCCTGTTAACTCACACAGAACAGTATGTGAGCACTGACAGGCAGCCAACACAAGGCTTTTAAGGAACTGACTGTAGCATTGTCTGAATTCTTTACACAAAAAGGATTCTGCCATGCTAGCCATTTAAATAATTCATGGCTTGTATCATAAGACTCAATTCTGAACCTTGGCAACAGCCATGAGTGGGTACAGGACGCAAATTGTGTGTAAATCCACTTGTTTCCTGTGTACAGTGTATTTGCTGCATAAAGGTGTGAACTATGCGATGCACACACTTCCATGCACTTCTACATTCGATTATGCCTAGCATATTGTGGATTGCCTTCTGCTAAGAATAACTGGTAATCTGTACGCATGCTGAGGATTTTGTTTGTTATATTGTATTTAAAGAGCTCCTTATTTGGACTTGGTACACATATGCAGATGTCAGGCCTTTTTTTTTTTCGTTGTTAAAAAGTGTTCTGGGCACACCTGGAGGTTTCTTTGATAGGCAGTCTTTATTTGGAGTGCAGAATAAAATACAACAGTGTTTCGGCTCTCTTGGGCCTTTGACGAAATGTTGTTGTATTTTATTCTGCACTTCAAATAAAGACTGCCTATCAATGAAACCTCCAGGTGTGTGCAGACCTCTTTTACACTGCTATATTCTGCATGGGACATTGGTCCGCCCTGTTTGGAGCACCCTGCTGGAAGTATTCCCAGGATAATTGATGTGTGCAATATTCTCCTAATCTTTACAAAGTACTATTTGTGTCATAGTACCACTTTCTGTTAGGCCCTTCATCAGATATAAACAGACACTCAAACCCTGAGGCTGGATGAAGAAGAAATGGTTGATGATGATCCATTTACTGCAAAATTAAGTTTTGAGGTAAGATTTCAGTCCAGTGTTGCAGATTATATAAGGCATGCTGTAGATATATATACGTACAAAACTAAGAAAAAGTGACCTGTGCACACTAACCCATATCATTAAAATAATAGTTTTTAGTGCCTCTGCAGTCACCGTGCAAGTGTTAGCTCACCTGTTAACGTCAAGTCAAAACTAGGTCCTACGCTAACAATTCACCTTGCCTATTTCAGCTAAAAGGCTAAATCTGTAATGAGACAGAATCAGGTGTATTTGGGCTAATGAATACTATAGCCATGCTGTTAAGAGCCAGAGACATACCTAGGTCACTTGTCACCCGGGATAAAAATCTATGTTTCCCCCCATACCCATCTAGTCCCTTTGTGTGTATCTCCTGATCTTTCTTATGTGTTTCTCCTAATACTCCTTTCAACCTTGTGTGTCTCTTAAACCCTTGCTTTTGTGTCTCTATTACTTCTTTTTTTTTTTTTTTAATCTCTTAACCTCCCCATTGTCCCCAACATACATACACGTCCCCTGCCTCCTCCCCCCCAGCCAAGAGCAGTAGGAGCTTCTGTGTGTTTTTATTTGCTGATATATCTAGCTAATGTCTGTAATGTATATTTGGTGCTATCAGGTGAAATATCATTAGTTTAATATTAATCTATGCATTTATATTTGCTCCTTGTGTATAACAGTCATATTCTTCTTTCAGCAAGGAGGATCTGAGTTTGTTCCTGTGATTGTGAACCGCACAGTCTTGAGATCAATGAGTAGAAGAGACGTCCTGATAAAACGCTGGCCACGGCCACTTAAGTGGCAATATTTCCGTTCCCTGCTCCCTGATGTGTCCATTACAATGTGCCCCTCCTGCTTTCAGGTACACAATATGTATCTGTCCTGTTTTCAGCAAAACACTATGAGATCTGTTTACTAAATACCAAATTTTGTCCATGTGGCCAAAATTTGATGGAAATAGGCTAATTCCAACCGGATTGGCAATTCTCATCTCAACTGAATCTGCATCATTCAACCAGATGCATTCAGTGTCAACTTTGCCATTTCTGTCAGCAGGCAGATAGTTTGGACGTTTAAAATCCAGGCGTGGATTTTAAACATTTTTCAGTCAGTATGAAATCCAAAAAAATTTCTGGCACATTCATTGCCAGAATTCTAAAATCCAGATATTGTTAAATAGTGTGAACAATGTCTGGATTTTGCCATTTCATTGGCCCCATACACAACTAGATGTGTTTGCTTCATTCAGACTTCAGTAAACAGGCTTTATTGTGTCCATTACCATCCTTCCATCTTGCATCTACACTATATGTACATTACCATGGGTCCCTCCTGCTTCAGCTGCACACTCTGTACCCATTACAATGTGTTCCTCTTTCTTTCAGGTACACGCAAGCAGGCCTGGAAGGGTGTAATAGAAATATTTTTTCTTGCAGATGAGCAGACAGTTTTTTACTAGGTGCCTGCCAGCACCTAATGTGTGCTGCATATTAAGGGATAATCTGTTAAATGCTGACTAGGCCAACCCTTTGTAGGCCACTGTGCAGGAGAGCAATCAGTGTTTTGTATTACTGGAAAGAAAACCAGAGTGCGTTATACGAAAACCTGACAGTATCTGGCCATGGTAGCACAGTACTGGATGGTTGATTGCACAGTGTTACCGGACAGCCTGTCAAGAGACAGTCAAGGTAACAAAATATAGGCCATGTCACGTAAAAGATGTATTTGATGTAATTATCACTTCAGACACTAATTAGATTATCCTGATATCTCCTTGTACAGTGGCCCTGGGCTCCTGATAGCTTCTCTTTTCTGCAGTCCTGTAACATCAGGTAACCTTATAAGAGGAGGAGATTAGCAGATGTATAAGGTGTTTATTTTCAGCCCCAGAGGAGGGAAAACAATTAATTCATATGGTAGATCCCTTGTCTACGCAGGCCACAGTTTTCCCTTATTTTTAGACGTTGAGGTACACTGACGTCTTCTGTGCTGGAACTTACTCCTTTATACTATACTCACTTTATACTATACTCACTTATGAATATCTCTTACTGTAGATGTTTCACACTGAGGACTACGAGTTACTGGTTCTTCAGCACAACTGCTGCCCCTACTGCCGGAGACCCATTGAAGAGTCCAGTCTATAAAACAAGTCTTAGCAAATGCTCCCACAAGCAACCACTACAATGCAATAAAAAAACAACAAAAGACACTCAACTGCAACAACACAACTTCACCTGGCATTGGGCTACAACTCAGATGACGCACAGCCAGCATTATGTGACATGTGGTTCAGCAACTGAAGAGGAGGTTTGCTGTTGCCAATTCCACAAAACACTATCATGCATTTTATTTATTTTATGTTTTCTATCTTTCATGTCTTAATGACATTAGTAATCTTCATTTCGAACATTCCGCTTAGTGCTTTAAATTGAACTCCACCCAAATCTCTGTTTGAAATGTTATTTAGGCATCTATACAGTTGTAGTTATCTCTCATCACAACACTTACCAAAAGGTGATTGTGTGGGAAGATGACAGGTTTATTGTAATGATCTGGAAACGTTATCTTGTGTGTAGATTTGTGGTGTATTTTGTAGCTCTGCCTTGGAAGAGACGATCTGCTTTAGATACAGAAAAAGCAGAGAGTTCATAAAATAGTTTATAACAGATACAGAAAAAAAATCTAGGGATCTATCAGAGTCAGATATTTATACACAAATCAGAAGACGAGATTGCCTTTGCTATACGTAAGTTTAAAAAATCCAACTGGTTCATTGGAATATTTACAACAAATATTTTTGTTAAAACATACACATGAATTCAAGGTATTTTTTTACATTTGTAATTACATATGTGTTTATTTTTTTCTATTTATGGATATTAAAGGGATTGCAGTTAATAAAGCATTTTGAGTTTACTTTTTGAACACCAAACTTAGTAAAAAAAATTGTTATTTATAAAACACTAATAGATTGTGCTCTGCTGAGTGGGCAGATGCAGAATTAGTAGTTGGTGATACATCATGTTTAAATGGTTGATGAGGGCCTTGGTTGAGCTGGTTTAGACATACAGTGCGTGGTGATCAAAATGTTAGTGCCGCCTTGAAATCTCTTTACTTTCAACAAGATTCCTACTGCTGAATTGTATCTCCAATGCTATGAAAGGGAACTTTGTAGATCTCTTCTGCAACATAAAAAAACCAAACTAGGTGGCCTGGCTGTTAATGGAGACGGTCGCACACTAGGCGAGCTCCAAGGCCTGAACCGCCATAATCAGCAAACTACCCCATATCCAGGGGGGCGTGGCCTCGACTCCGGCGAGACTGGCAGCAGAGTAGAGGAGCTCCGTCCCGATCGGGGGTAAATAAGCAATACCCGGTGAAACTAAGCGGCAATGGCAACCAAAAAAGACAGATAACCGGCCAGCGAAGTCCTCCCTGCGGAGGTTCTTCACGGAAAACACAGAGCTACACCAACCTCACAAAATGGCGCCCGCGAGCGCTACACGTGGCAGCCAGCCGCCCAGCCCATCACCATCTGAGGGCTCAGTAGATGACACGGACATCAGGGCATTGATCACCCAACTGCCCTCGAAGAAGGACCTCAGGGACATGTTCCAGAAGCTGGAGCACTCATTCAGTGAGAAACTGCTGGCTGTGAATGCAGATATCCAACACCTGGGAAACAGAGTGCAAGCCCTGGAAGATTCAGAGGAAGCCTCTGAACAGCTATGGTCGGACTGTCACACCACACAAACACAGCAACAGGAGGCTATAACCTATCTCCAAAGAAAATTAGACGACCTAGACAACAGGGGGAGAAGGAATAACTTGAGGGTGAGGGGGATCCCGGAGTGCCCGGAAGGCTCCACGGAAGACCCTATTAGGGTTCTGACTACCCTTTTTAACGGGATCCTCGCCAGGCCAGCTGACACAGTGATCCGCTTTGACAGGGCCCATAGAGCAGCGCGGCCTAAGCAATTACCGAGGGACAAGCCACAAGACCTTATATGCCGACTCCACCACTTCCCTCTGAAAGAGGAAATATTTCACAAAGCCCGACAAAACAAAGCATTACAGTTGGATGGGGCCTCGGTGGCTATCTTCCAAGACCTCTCACCATCTACCCTGCAGGCCAGGCGGGCTCTTAAGCCGATCACCACGGCCCTAATAGAGAAACAAATCAAATTCCGGTGGAGCTTTCCGTTTGCCCTATCGGTGACAACCCCCAATGGGAGCCACACGATCACCACACCAGCGGATGTCCCCGACTTCCAACGAACACTGGGCCTACCCATCGTTGCGATTGATGATTGGACTGGCGTAGCATGCTTAACAGCGGCACCACAGCAGCACAAACCCAAATGGCAGAGAACACCAAGGAAACGGAGGCGACAACCCCAGGCGGACCCTGAGACGTCCAGCACAATAAGAGATGGGGCAACCTGAGGGACATGTCGACTTCTCTTGCATATCCTTTTATGTCCTTATGTTTGAAAACCCTACCAGGTTTACGAGTTTTAAATTGCCTTTGATTTATTAAACACATTTATTTCTCTATATTTTGCCGCCAACTACTTCTATTTTTGAATGCTAGCCGAGCTACTAGGGCTCCACATAATGCCAATATGACTTTGTGTTACACCAGGGAGCCCGGACCCGGGTGCCTCTACAGGGATAGGGTGATAGCCGTCCCGTGGGGTATATATGACCTGCCCCAAGGGTATCTCCTATACCTCCACTTCCCCCCCCCGACCGGGCACTGCCACGAGGGCCTGAGATTCAACCTCTCCCCACAGAGAGGCGCTTAGGTTGCGACTTGGGGACACGACTAAGTCTCATTGTAAGAGACTCATTGTAAATAAGATGCTAACACATAGTTTCTATGTATATAGTTTCTGGTTACCCCCACCCACCCCGACCTTTATCACTGTTGCCTACCTAACTATGCAGATAATCCTTCATTCTAAAAAGTGTAGCCGTATACTCTCCTATGATGGCACAAATTAAACTGATGTCCCTTAACGTGAGAGGACTCAATATCCCTGAAAAACGTAGTATGCTAGCCCAAGAAATAGACAGACGGAAAGCTGACATCACCTTTATTCAAGAAACGCACTACAGGGGTGACGTCCAACATAAGATACGATCCAAACATATCCAACAATCCTATTATAGCAACTATGGGAAAAGCAAATCTAGAGGGGTGGCGATTTTGGTGAAACCACTGTGGAAACGGACCCAGGGGGGAGGTTTTTATTTGTCAAGGGGAAGTGCCAAGGCACGTTGATAACGCTGGATAATGTATATGCCCCGAATGCAGACCAGGCCTCATTTGCTATGTCCTGCCTGAACAAACTAGAGGGTTTCGCAGAGGGAGTGGTGATAGTTGGAGGTAACTGGAACATGGTAATAGACCGCACGATAGCACCACACTTACCACAGATAAGCGACGACACCAGCGTACCCTCCTGGCAAATGCACTACATGCACACCAGCTGATGGACTGTTGGCGAATACTCCACCCACACGACAAGGACTATTCATTCAATCCCAAACCGCCCTAAGCTACTCTAGAATTGATATGTTTCACATAAGCCACAGATCTCTTCCCATGTTAACAGAAGCGAGTATAGGTTACATCACTTGGTCAGACCATGCCCCGATCTTCCTGACTCTCTCCCTACTCGACTCCACCGACGGCAGCTCACACTGGCGACTCAATGAGACCCTCCTGGATGATCCGAGAGTGATCGAGGATCTCCGGGCGACCTTACGCTACTATTTCCTTGACAACTTGACAGCTGACGTCTCGGACACATGGGTATGGGAAGCACACAAAGGGGTGACCAGGGGACTCCTGATCAAATGGGGATCTAGGATCAAAAAAGAACGTGCACACAAACTGAACACCCTATCGGCAGCCATACATGAACAAGAAACATTACACAAACATAACCCCACACCGGAAATCTTTCACAAACTGACAGATCTCAGGATAGTGCTTAGATCACTTCTTTCCCTCCACGCATATAGAGCAACCCAACTAGCGAGGAGTACCTTCTACGCCCACGGCAATAAGAGCGGAAAACTGTTGGCTAGGGGCACTAAAGTCCAAACACCAGAAATCCTTTATAGCCTGCGTTAAAAATAGCCAGGGGACACAATGCAACACCACGCAGGACATAGCATTTCTTTTAGTGTATTCTACCACAATCTCTACAACCTTACGCTACCTGCAGGTACCCCTCTCGACCTACAAAACTATCTGAAGGCCAACATTACCCACAAAATTCCAACAGAATCAGCGCAGGCTTTGGATGCACTATTCTCTCAAAAGGAGCTCTCCTCGGCCATTAAAGCCATGCCCAAGGGCAAAAGCCCTGGCCCAGATGGCCTGACAGCCAGATATTACTAAACCCTAGCAGTAGACTTGGGCCCACATTTACTTACCATGTTAAATGGGCTTCGACAGGACACCTCCCTCCCAATGCTGCACGCATCCATCTCCATTATTCCCAAACCTGGGAAAAATCCTGAGGCATGCGGTAGCTACAGGCCAATCTTCCTCATCAATCTTGACCTCAAATTGTTTGCCAAATTAATTGCTAATCGACTCAAACCTCTCTTACCGACTCTGATCCATTCAGATCAGGCGGGTTTTGTACCTGGCCGTGAGACCAAGGACAACACTTCACGGATACTAAGTGTCATACACGGGGCAAACGCCACCAACACCCCTACATTACTCCTAGGTATAGATGCTGAAAAGGCTTTCGATAGTGTAGACTGGGCGTACCTATTTGCAGTCTTGGACCACCTGGGTTTTGGCTCTAGAATGAGAAATTGGATACATACACTGTATAGGGGCCCTTCGGCCTCGGTCAGGGTAAATGGACAACTGTCAGCACCCTTCCAAATTAGTAACGGCACCCGCCAGGGATGCCCACTGTCACCCCTTCTATTTGTACTGGCGATAGAGCCGTTCCTGACGGCAGTGCGCAATAATGACAACATCAGGGATTACCGCTATCCCGATGTCAGGATCGGGACAGGGATCCAACACGCAGAGTACAAACAGTAGACAGGTACGTATACCGGACCTTAGAATGGCCGGACTAACGTACGGAGACAGTAGAGAATGGTCAGAGACAAGCCGAGGTCGAGGGAACGAGAAGACAGGTAAGCGAGAGACAAGCCGAATCAAGGGTAACAGAGATAAGCAGGGTAATACAAACAAGCCGGGTCAGAATCAAAGAGATAACTAGAATACAAGAGCACTGAGTGACTAGACAGGCTAGAACCACGACAGGGCAATGAGCAAATGCGGGAAGCTCTATTAAATACCCTGGCTCTAGAGAGTAATCACGCCTCCGACGAGTCCTGATTAGTGTTTAGACACTTGACTGACAGGTCGGTCCGGGTTGGCGTCATGACGTCGACTACTGAGCGTCGTGTTATAAAAGGAAGTGGATCCCTCGCGGCCGGCGTGTAAGTGACCGGGAAGACCGCGAGGAATGGGAGAAACAGTCCCTCTGGGAGGATAAACGTCTAAGTCTCTCACCTCCTCTGAGGTGGAGACTACAGGTACCCTGACAGTACCCCCCCTCTCAGAAACGCCCACCGGGCGGAAGGAACCGGGACGAGATGGAAAGCGGGAGTGAAAAGCCCTGCGGAGACGAGGAGCATGTACATCCTCTTGAGGTACCCAACTCCTCTCTTCAGGACCATATCCCTTCCAGTCGACCAGATATTGTAATCTCCCCCGGGAGATTCGAGAATCGATGATAGAGTTGATCTCATACTCCTCCTGACCCTCCACCTGAACAGAGCGAGGAGAGGATACCGTGGAGGAAAATCTGTTACAGACTAGTGGTTTCAGCAATGAAACATGAAAGGAGTTAGGGATGCGTAAGGCAGATGGAAGGGCTAGACGATACGCAACTGGGTTAATTCGAGTCAGGACCCTGTAAGGCCCAATATAACGAGGAGCGAATTTCATGGAAGGAACTTTTAAACTAATGTTTCTTGTACTCAACCATACTCTATCGCCTGGAACAAAAACCGGAGCCGCCCTTCTACGTTTATCAGCGTGTTTCTTAACCAGCATAGAATTGTGCAGAAGAATTTGTCGAGTCTGGTCCCACAACTTCCTCAAATTGGCAACATGAACATCAACCGACGGTACCCCTTGGGAAGGAGAAACCGAGGGAAGAATGGATGGATGAAAGCCATAATTCATGAAGAAGGGGCTTGAATGAGTAGAATCACAAACGAGATTGTTGTGCGCAAACTCCGCCCAAGGAATCAAACCGACCCAATCGTCCTGGTGTTCGGAAACAAAACAACGTAAATATTGTTCAATCTTTTGGTTGGTGCGTTCGGCAGCTCCGTTAGACTGAGGATGATAGGCAGAAGAGAAATTCAATTTGATACCCAGTTGAGAGCAGAAGGATTTCCAAAAACGGGAAACAAATTGGGAACCTCTGTCAGATACAATTTGGGAGGGTATCCCATGTAAACGAAAAATCTCCCTCGCGAATATCTCTGCCAATTCGGGAGAAGATGGAAGTTTAGGCAAGGGAACGAAGTGAGCCATCTTGGTAAATCTGTCAACCACAGTGAGGATAACAGTCTGTTTCTTAGAGATAGGTAAATCGACAATGAAGTCCATAGCCAAACAGGACCATGGCTTCTCGGGAACCTCTAAGGGATGCAGAAATCCACATGGAAGCGTATGAGGTTGCTTGGTCTTCGTACAGACCTCACACGCACCGACGAAATCTTTAATATCCCTACGTAAAGCAGGCCACCAGAAATCTTTAGAGATCAAAGCACACGTCTTGCGAATGCCAGGATGCCCAGCCACCTTGCTGTTGTGGAAACATTGTAACAGTTCCAGTTGGAGAGCAGGAGGAACGAAATGTCGACCCCCAGGAGTCTGTTTAGGAGCTAGATGCTGTAGCTTTATGATCTCGGCAAGCAACGGAGAATGAATCCTGAGATTCGTGTTAGCGATAATATTGCATTTAGGAACTATAGAGGAAAGAACCGGTTCAGATATAGTAGAAGGTTCATATTGGCGAGACAAAGCATCGGCTTTAGAGTTCTTAGAACCAGGTCTATAAGTAAGCACGTAATTGAAGTGAGTCAGGAATAAGGACCAACGAGCTTGCCTGGCAGACAGGCGCTTAGCCTCCCCAATATAGGACAAGTTCTTGTGATCCGTTAAAATAGTAACAGGATGTAAGGTCCCCTCCAATAAATGTCTCCACTCCTTTAAAGCCATAATGACCGCTAGCAGTTCCCTGTCACCGATGTCATATCTGCTTTCAGGCCCAGATAGTTTCTTGGAAAAAAAACCACAAGGATGTAACGGTTTATCCACCCCTAACCTTTGCGACAGAATAGCACCTATGCCCGTCTCAGAGGCATCAACCTCGAGTAGGAACGGTAGAGTCGTATCAGGATGGACTAAAATTGGAGCAGAAGCAAAAAGTTCCTTGAGAGTCTTGAAGGCAACGAGAGCTTCAGTAGACCAAGTCTTAGTGTCAGCCCCCTGTTTGGTCATATTGGTAATAGGCGCAATAATAGAAGAGTATCCCTTAATGAAGCGCCTATAATAATTGGAGAAACCAATAAACCTCTGAATAGCCTTGAGTCCCTTAGGCAATGGCCAATCTAAAATAGACTGGAGTTTGTCAGGATCCATCTTAAAGCCTTCCCCAGAAATCACGTAACCAAGAAAGTCTATCTGAGACTGGTCAAAACTGCATTTCTCCAATTTGCAGTATAACCCATGTTGCAGAAGTTTGTGTAATACCTTTCTGACTTGTCTGTGGTGGGTCTCAATCTCTCTAGAATGTATAAGTATGTCATCCAGGTACACAATAACACAATCATGTTGAAATTCCCTAAGAACTTCATTAATCAAATCCTGAAATACTGCCGGTGCATTACAAAGGCCAAAAGGCATAACCGTGTATTCATAGTGCCCATAACGGGTATTGAACGCTGTCATCCACTCGTGTCCTTGCTGAATTCTCACCAAGTTATACGCCCCTCTGAGATCTAACTTGGTGAAAATTTTAGAGCCCTTAAGACGATCAAACAGCTCGGTAATCAAAGGAATCGGATAGGCATTTCTGATGGTTATTTTATTCAAACCTCGGTAATCAATGCAAGGTCTTAGCGTACCATCCTTCTTTTTAACAAAAAAAAACCCAGCCCCGGCAGGTGAAGAAGATCTCCTAATGAATCCTTTGTCTAGATTCTCACGAATATATTCCTCTAGAACTAAGTTCTCTTTAGTGGATAGAGGATATACATTGCCCCTCGGAGGCATAGTACCAGGTAGTAGATTAATCTTACAATCAAAGGACCTGTGTGGAGGTAAAGTATCAGCATTCTTTTTGTCGAATACTGCTTTTAAGTCCAGATACAGAGATGGTATTTGTACATCTGTAGACTGGGTAGAACTACTTGGTGTGTTAATTACACCCAATGGAGAAACCTTCCGTAAACACCTCTCCTGGCAACCCTGGCCCCATGAGAGTATCTCCCCTAACTCCCAATCAATAATAGGGTTATGTTTCTTTAACCATGGGTACCCCAGGACTATGGGAACAGAAGGAGACGAAATAAGCATAAGCGATAAGTCTTCCTCGTGTAAGATACCAACAGTTAAGTTAATGGGTATGGTTTCACGAAAGATAACAGGCTCAAGTAAAGGTCTACCATCTATGGCCTCAACGGCCAAGGGCGTTTCCCTTAACTGGGATGGGATAGCGTGTTTAGTAGCAAAGATTTGGTCGATAAAATTCTCAGCAGCTCCGGAATCTATCAAAGTCTTTAGTACTCCCTTTTCCCAAGTTAAAGAAACTGGTAACAGAAGCCTGTGATCTTTATAATTATGAGTAGAGGACAAAATAGAAACACCCAAGGCCTGTCCTCTAGAGAAACTTAGGTGCGAGCGTTTCCCGAGCGATTAGGACAATTTAGGCGTAAGTGACCTCTGACTCCACAATACATACACAATCCCTCCCTTCTCCTGTACTGTCTCTCTTCTTCTGAGAGACGAGTATTGCCTATCTGCATAGGTTCCGGAAACAGTGAGGTAGTGGATTCAGGACTTTGAAATGCGGGAGCTAGTTTAAAGGAAGGTCTAAGGTTCCTCTCTCGAGTGTTCTGTCTCTCTCTTAAACGTTCATCAATACGAGAAATGAACGAAATTAAATCCTCCAAATTTTCAGGGAGCTCTCTAGTAGCAACCTCGTCAAGGATTACATCTGATAACCCGTTTAAAAATACATCTATATAAGCCTGTTCATTCCACTTAACTTCTGCCGCCAAAGACCTGAACTCTAGTGCATAATCCACAAGTGTTCGGTTTTCTTGTCTAAGGCGCAACAGTAATCTAGCTGCATTGACCTTTCTACCAGGAGGGTCAAAAGTTCTTCTAAACGCAGCTACAAAGGCATTATAATTATATACTAACGGATTATCATTCTCCCATAATGGATTGGCCCATCTCAGAGCTTTCTCAACGAGTAAGGTGATAATAAATCCAACCTTCGCCCTATCTGTAGGATAGGAGCGGGGTTGTAATTCGAAGTGGATACTGATCTGGTTTAAAAAACCACGACACTTCTCAGGTGAACCACCATAACGTACTGGTGGGGTAATACGGGAAGAGGCACCTACAGTGGCTACCTCTAGGCCTGAACTTACAGAGGAAATAGAAGTAGTACGCGTCTCCTCTGGTAGGTTATTAGCACGAGATAATAACGCCTGTAGCGCTAGGGCCATCTGGTCCATTCTGTGTTCCATGGCGTCAAACCTAGGATCGGAAGGACCAAGCTGACTGTTTGTACCTGCAGGATCCATTGGCCCTGTCGTAATGTCAGGATCGGGACAGGGATCCAACACGCAGAGTACAAACAGTAGACAGGTACGTATACCGGACCTTAGAATGGCCGGACTAACGTACGGAGACAGTAGAGAATGGTCAGAGACAAGCCGAGGTCGAGGGAACGAGAAGACAGGTAAGCGAGAGACAAGCCGAATCAAGGGTAACAGAGATAAGCAGGGTAATACAAACAAGCCGGGTCAGAATCAAAGAGATAACTAGAATACAAGAGCACTGAGTGACTAGACAGGCTAGAACCACGACAGGGCAATGAGCAAATGCGGGAAGCTCTATTAAATACCCTGGCTCTAGAGAGTAATCACGCCTCCGACGAGTCCTGATTAGTGTTTAGACACTTGACTGACAGGTCGGTCCGGGTTGGCGTCATGACGTCGACTACTGAGCGTCGTGTTATAAAAGGAAGTGGATCCCTCGCGGCCGGCGTGTAAGTGACCGGGAAGACCACGAGGAATGGGAGAAACAGTCCCTCTGGGAGGATAAACGTCTAAGTCTCTCACCTCCTCTGAGGTGGAGACTACAGGTACCCTGACACCCGAGAGGGAGGTGAAGGTCTCTGCTTTCGCAGATGACGTGCTTTTTTCCATTACAGACCCCCTCAAATCACTCACCCAGGTACAGAGGGAAATAGAGACGTTCGGAGCCCTATCGAATTTTAAAATTAACAGATAAATGTGAGATCCTGGGGATCTCTACACCACCGTCACTGCAGAACCAGATACGAGAATCCCACGATTTCATCTGGTCACAAAAAGGTTTGACGTACCTGGGAATCCGTCTAACCCCATCCATCAAAGACCTTTACATGCAGAACTTCCCAAAGCTTATAGACACTATTGGACCGGAGGCATCCTTGAACTGAGGTGTTATTGGCCTAGAGGGGACGGACCGTGGGACTTACACCCGGGTCCTGCTGGGGGGTTGGGGCTGGGGGAGGGGGGTTGCATCCAAATGCCCTTTGTTTCAGCCCAGTGCACCATGTGCCGACAATTAAACATTGATGTAAATGCCCGGTACCCGGGGGTGGGGGTGGGGTTGGTGGGGGGGGGGGTCCCCAACACTGAATCTCTGGGACAGACGCATGCACAACCTGCATGGGGACCACTGAGGGTAGATTTGGGCGGAACCGGACTGGGCCCCCCCTTCTCCGTCCTGACTCAGGGGTGCTGGCACGGGCCTACACACTGACAGCTTTGCCATGAGGGGGGGCCACAGTGGGAATGCATAGCAGCAGGGGACACGTGGGGTACACCTGAGATGCAGAGACCGGATTCCACCCGGGATCCTTGCCCGCCCCCAATGCTCCCACATCCATATCCTTACCCACTGACCGCGCTCCAATAGTGTAACTTAGAGGGGAATACACTCTCTGGAAGGACGGTGACGGCCATGGGATGCTGACGACACTCCAGTAGGACTTCAATACCACACACGACAGATACTAACCTGGACACAGTGTGACGGATCCTAGACCGCAGTCACGCTCCACTGACAGACGCACACCTGTACAGGTACACAAGGTGTGACCTAGGGACGACCGACGTTAGTTGGACTTATTTCCCCTGGGCACTCTAGGTGCGTTGAGTCACTACCGGCACCTCACAACTCGGAGAAGGCGTGAGGACAGGGGGTTGGTGGGGTCGGGACCTGTGGGACGACTCCTGGCTGCGGGACCTGGTCTCCACTAGGGTCTGACCCCTGACTGGCCCCCTTTTACAGACCTTCCCCCCCCCTTTCTTTTTTTTTTCTCTCTCTCTCTCGCTCATTCCCCCTTGCCCGCTCTATCCGCCTACCCCTTCCCTCCACATCTCACACTCGCAGAAAATGTCCTGTAACTTTAAACCGGCAGAACTCTGCCTGTGGTCAAACAACGTCAGAGGCCTGAATGTGCCGGAACGGCGTTCTCACCTCTTACGCACCCTGTGGGCGGCACGCACGTCGATCGCATTCATCCAGAAACTCATTTCCAGGGACGTAATGCATTACTTCGCTAATCACCCACATGCTAAAAAGGCTGGCGTGGCGGTCCTCATAGCCCGCACAGTACCCTTTCAGAGCCACGCTGAGTTAGCAGACCCGGAGGGGCGTTATATATTCGTGAAGGGCACGATCGCTGGACACCTCTACACATTAGCGTGTCGTTATGCACCCAACACGGGGCAACATAAATTCCTGATACGCACACTGCAAGCCCTGGAACACTTTAGGGAGGGCATGTTAATCCTAGCGGGGGATCTCAACCTAGCATTAGACCCGCGCCTAGACACGTCCCTGGGAACTAGCTCCCTCCCGGCTTCCTACCAACGCAAGGCCCTCCTGGCCCTCAAGAACTCAGGGTTGGCAGACTCTTGGCGGGTGGCCCACCCGATGGACAGAGACTATTCATATTACTCCACGATTCACAACCGCTACAGTCGGTTGGACTATATCTTCCTCCCCATAGAGTATCTTTCGCTCCTGCAATCCAGTGGGATCAGTGCGGCCACCTGGTCCGACCACGCACCGGTCTGGACTAGCATTGCCTCCCTGCTATACAAACCAAGGGAAAGGCAGTGGAGGCTCAATGAGCAAGTCTTGGAAGAGCTGGAGGCGACTACGGAGATGAGAGACGCACTGCAGAAGTACTTCGAGGAGAACTCCACCCCGGAAGTGGAGCCTCAGACGATATGGGAGGCACACAAATGCATGATCCGAGGCCATCTCATACGTTATTGTACCCATAGGAAGAAGACCCAACTGCAAGAAGTCACGAGGCTGGCACAACAAGTGGCAACACTTGAAACCCTCCATAAGACCACCCTCTCGGAAGATACCTACAAAGAACTCCTGGAAGCACGGAGAAACCTCAGACAGCTACTCTCACAAGGCCTCCTCCGAAACCATCTGTAAATCTCGTAGACACTTCTACGAATACTCGGATAAATGCGGGAGACTTCTGGCCAGGCGCTTGCAACAGGAATGGAGACTCTCACACATAACTAAGGTCCGCGATCAGACCGGCAAGCTCACTCAACTGCCTGACGGAATAGCGAACCACTACTACACGGAACTCTATAACATACCAGCGGCACGGGGAACGGCTGCCCGGATGAGGCACGAGAACTAAATCGCGACCTACCTGGAACAGCATGTGTCCCGGACCCGCACAGACGAACAAAGGGCTGCAATGGAAGAACCTATCTCCCTGGAGGAACTCAAACAAGCACTCAAGATTGCCAAAGCCCATAAGGCGCCTGGCCCAGACGCCCTCCCCGCAGCATATTATAAAAAATTCCAAGACATCCTGTTGCCACACCTCCTAGGTAGCCTTAACCACCTGCTAGACGGCGGCCGCCTCCCGAGAGACACGCTGGCAGCCACCATCTCACTCATCCCAAAAGACGGAAAGGACCCGACGAATTGCTCCAGCTACAGGCCGATTTCCTTACTCAATGCGGACTTGAAATTGTTCACCAAAATGTTGGCCATGCGGGTCGGGCGCGCGTTGCCAGACCTGGTGCACTCGGACCAGGTGGGATTTATCCCCGGCAGGGAGGCGCGCGATAATACCATCAGAGCCCTCAACGTGATCCACCTGGCGGGGGGCGGCCGGCAGGGGATCCTCCTCTCGACCGACGCTGAGAAGGCGTTCGATCGGGTGAATTGGGGATTCATGCTGGCAACGCTCCGCGCGATGGGATTCAGGCCACACATGTTGACTTGTATAACCTCCCTCTATACAACACCCACGGCTCGCCTGCGCATAAATGGTGCCCTATCGCACCATCGCAGCCATTCAACATCCGCAATGGTACGAGGCAGGGGTGTCCCCTGTCCCCCATCCTGTTTGCCCTGTCCCTGGAACCATTCCTGGGGGCGGTCAGATGGGACGGGGGATTAACAGGCCTCGCCTACAATGGGCTGGAACAGAGAGTCACGGCCTATGCAGATGATCTCCTCTTTTTCCTTGCCAATCCACTCATCTCACTACCGAACCTACTAACCAGGTGCCGGGAATATGGACTTCTCTCCAACCTAAAGCTCAACACTGATAAATCGGAAGCCTGCCCACTAAATCTACCCGCCGCAGACACAATTCATCTCCGCGCGCAGTATCCATTTAGATGGTGTGTGGATAAGATCAAATACCTAGGTATCTGGCTCACCGGAGACACAACACGCCTCTACCAGGAGAATTTTATACCCATTCGATATGATGAACTGGGGCGGTCTGTGCATCTCCTGGTTCGGGAGAATCAATGCCCTGAAACTAAACCTCCTTCCGCGACTTCTCTACCTATTCCAAACTTTCCCAATCATGATACCCAGGACCTTCTTCCAGACGCTCAACACTACAAAAATAAGATTTGTATGGAAAACGGGACGACCTAGGGTTAACGGGGCACTCCTGTCCCTGCCCAAAAGCATGGGGGGCTTGGCTCTCCCCTTGATAGTTCATTACTACAGGGCTACCCACCTACTACGGTTGGTGGACTGGCACACATTAAACTCAGACAAACTCTGGAGGGAACTGGAGAACAACCAAGTGGCCCGAAAGTTACCGTCCGCAGTATGGACACACCCCTTAAAGGACCCCAGAATGACCCAAAACCCGTTTATCCGGGCCACGATGCAAATATGGATTTCCACCTGATTGACAGACGGACTCACCACGACGCCAGGCCCTCTGACAGCTATAACCTCTCATTTGTGTAAATTTATTTGTGTAAATAAATTAGACCACAGAATAAACACAGACACAGTTAATTAAGTTTTCAATGGGCTAGACCGTGGTGTTTATTCAAAGCTTATGGGGTTTACAACCTTAATTTTTATTAACGATAAGAATATCACAGACACTAATAACTTTCAACTTTATTAGCCACCAAATTATCAGTCAGTGTTAGATGACCTGACCACCTTTTATTTAATACTATCTACTATCATATGCTTTTTTAGCACTTGACCCTGAGGATGACTTTTTCCTTCAATGCTATATGACGCTACTACAAGAAAGGAGGGAGTGCTGGGTCCATCTACAACACTCCTGTCTACTAGTAACCGCTGACAGGATTTCTAATTGCTGCATTATATCCATACCCGGCCTGCATCCAATCCTCATCCAGCTCATGTCCCTCAGCAGCAGTAGTGTGGGTGATGATACAGCCTGCTACTTGGGTATTTCCTCCCTAACATCTACCCCACAGAAAACATACCCACTCCACATTTTTAATAGCTTTGACTGATATCTTATAATATTCTAATGGGTCACTATTGGGGCAAACTCTCCTTTCTTCTCCTTTGCTGTCCATTAATTATAATTCCCTAATCTCAATAGAATACCTACTGTGGGGACTTCACAATTATATTATTTTTTTTTTTTGCTTTGATTTATTTACATTGTTCTACTGGTGAAAATGTGAATGTAAAATATTTCATATGCACTGTTAACATTGTCAGGGATGTGTCTACCGCTAGGCAAACAAGGTGTTTGCCTTGGGCGGCATTTTCCATGGGGTGGCAAAAAACGGTGCGCCCAAATGCCCAGGCAAATACCATGTTTCTGCTCAGCTCCCTCGCGCCTCGCGCGACGCGCAGTAATGCCGGGAGCCGGAATATGACGGTATATGCCGGCTCCCTGCCCAGCATCCCCACTGGACCCCAGGTGAAAAATCCACCCAGCTATCCCAAAAGTAGGGAGGCTGGGTGGATTTCAATTTAAAATAATAATAATAATAATAATAATTGTGAGTGGGGGAAATGTGTGTGTCAGTGAATGTGAGTGTGTGTGTCAGTGAATGTGAGTGAGTGAGTGTGTGTGTGTGTGTCAGTGAATGTGAGTGTGTGTGTATGTGTGTTTCAGTGCGTGTGTGTTAGTGAATTTAAGTGAGTGTGTGTCTGTCAGTAAGTGTGTATGTGTCGGTCATTGAGTGAGTGTGTCTGTCAGTGAGAGTGTGCGTCGGTCAGTGAAAGTGTCAGTGAGTGTGTGTCCGAGTAAGTGTATGTCTGTCTATCAGTGTGTCAAATCAGTGTATATAAGAGTGTGTCTGTCAATGAGTGTATGCATCTGTCAGTGAGTGTGTGCATCTGTCAGTGAGTGAGCGTCTGTCAGTCAAAGTGCGGCCTTGACAGGTGGGGGGGGGGTGCCTGAGCACCGTCCTGCCTGGAGCAGCAGAAATCCTAAATACACCACTGAACATTGTACTGATTTATTATTGATCCTACCATGCATGACGTGTTAACTGTATCATGCATTCACAATAAAATAAAACATTCTCAATTAAAAAAAGGAACAAATGGGGGGTGATCCTGGTCCTCACCCCATAGCCGCACTCACAACGTGGCAGCTGGGACCTGGCAACGACACAATGCCATTACACAGGCCCAAGACCCATACCCAAGATGGCGGAGACCATGTGTGGACTAACGGACTGGCAGATCCCGGGGCTGCACACCTTGTCATCGACAGCAGCCAATGGCTAGACGACAATCAAGGGCCCCCACAAGATATTTGCCTACAAAGAGAGACAGAAACTGGCGCCTGATCAGACGGGGCTACCGGCGGGCCCGCTCACCCAAGCGACAGACCCTGCCAAAGTTGGGGCGCCGTTGGGACCAATGCCCTGAACGACCCAGCCCATGAACCTGGCAAACGGAGGGGACCCTCCAGATTCCACATTTAGCCCAAAGACGGGAACCAGCATTATCAAAGGGACCCAGGTAGCACTCTCCGAGTCTCCTCCACCCACGCCACACGGACTTAACGCTACCCTCGAACATGCCACTGGACAAGCTCCAAGCACCACCACGGGACACTGTAACACCCCAGCAGGGCGTCGGCTGATCCCAGCGAGGGATGGACGAACCCAATCTTGCAAGTCATGTGAATGAAAAAAAATTTTTTTTTTATCTTCATTCACCGCACTGTGCCAGAAGAATGGAATGTGGGACAAGTCGCTCCCAAAATGTGAAATTGTGAACTGCGGGATGCCTGAAGAGATAGAAAATGGAAACTTCACATTTTTAACGGAGAAAGATGTGACAACGTATCAAGCATTGGTGCAGCATGAATGCCATCAGCCCTATTACTACATGAAAGAGGAGAAAGGTCGCTATCGGTGTGGAGCATTAGGATATTGGGAGGAAGATTCTACTAAGAGCAGGGCACTGCCAAACTGTTTGCCAGATTGTGGAATAAATGTGGATTCAATGTCAATTCAGCGCATTATAGGAGGAAAAAACACAGACCTGGGCAACGTCCCCTGGCAGGTGCTAATAGAAACTGATTTGAGAGGTCGGAGGGGCTCTTCTGTATGACAACTAGGTTATCACAGCAGCACATGTAATGACGGCCAAGGATTTGTCACAGTATCATATAAAAATGGGCATGATCAGCACTATAGATGAGAATTCCTTTAATGGTGTGGCAGAAGAAGTTTTCATTCACGAAGGTTTTGATAATAAAACTTTCAACAATGATATCGCCCTTATCAAGTTAAAAAATAAAGCCCCTCTTAGCAGGAACCTTATGGCAGTTTGCCTTCCAACCAAGGAGGAAAGATTCCGTATCTCCCACACTGATCAAGTTAATCACATAGGATTAGTGGCAGGATGGGGGCGCACTGCTGAGAGAATCAAAACACGATTTTTTTAAAATTTGTAGAAGTAGAGATTATTGACCATGCAGTATGCAAAGCACAATACATGAAGATGGAGCGTATTGTATACGATAACATGATATGTGCCGGTGATGAAGAAGGGGGAAAGGATTCCTGCAATGGAGATAGTGGGGGTGCACTGGCATTCAGAGATCACCAGACGAAAAAATGGTTTCATGGGGGGATTGTATCCTGGGGAGTAGATTGCGGCAAAAAAGGACAATATGGAGTTTACACAAAAGTGAGTAATTATATCGACTGGATAGAAGAAACTATTCAGAAACATGGGTAAACCCATCCAATTCATACTGTAACCACAAGTGTATTTGTAGTATTCTGTCTTAATTCAACAGTTGAAGCAATTATCAACATTTTCTGCCAAAATAAGTAGTCTATGTAAATTTGTTTTAAAGTGTCAATTACCCACACATACAGAAAAAAAAAAAATGAAAGTGGATTCACTTGCCTCAAGCATGAAGTTTAAGTTTTGTAATTCTGACCATCTCAGAAAGACTGATAAATTTACAAGCGATAGAAGGTCCAGAATTTGACTGGTCTGTGATGGCAACACTTTTCTAATTTAAAAACCACTTCCAAGCTGAGCATCTAAGCAGACGTGTGTACAGAGAGCTCCTGGAAAATCAACTAAAAAACACATCAAAAGGCCACGAAAAGCCTGCAGACTAACGCCACAACCGGGCTCCTGGCAACCCTGAACCCCCCAAAAGAGAGATGGGGCGCACACATTGAAAATTGCTGGCTTCTGAGGCTTCCAAAATACCAGACATTAGGTGGTCATTCGATAGGCCGCAACAGCCAACACAGCCTAAGATGGCGCCTAGCAGGCCTCGAGGCTCCAGTGAGTCACAGATGTCCCCGGACGAGGAGGCACCAGAATCAACACAAGCCCCTAGTGGGATATACAGGAGAGATGACTCTGATTCAGATACATCACCCTCTACCAAAGGGGATATCAAAAGGCTCCTGCTCAAGCTCAGAGGAGTCTGGAAGAAGGACCTGGATGAGGTCCGCGGAGAACTAGGCGGCATCAGGGCCCGCATCGGAGCAGTAGAGACCCGAGAAGAGGAACGTAATAACACCCTCGCAGAGACCCGGGCTAATGTAGAGGACCTCTCCCAACAGCTCCAGCGACTCACCCACACCGTCACGGCCATGGAGGCTAGACACCGCAAGAAAAATATACGCATCCGTGGGGTGCCCGAAACAGTGGGGCCCGAAGCGGTGCTGGAGTTCGCTAACAAACTTGCCACAGTGATGGAAGTGAGGGGAGAGGGAGGGCTGCCGCCTATGGCTATGGCATTCCGGATCTGAAAGGCTGCGACGGCCCCAGTGGACGCTCCCAGGGACATAATCGCTGTCACTCGGAGCACAGCGGTGAAAACAGCAATCCTGACCCCACACCTGACCGGAATACACCCCACACCGAGGTGGATAGCTGTCAAGTAAGAATCTTCGACGACTTACCGTTTGCAGTCCTGTTGGAGAGACGCAAATTCATGCCAACCACCAAACTGCTTAGAGACCACGGAATCAGGTACCGGTGTGGAGCGTCGGGTACCCTGGTAGTGTCACACGGGGAAGCAGTGCTATCGCTCTCCGTCACAGATGACCCCACGGACCTTCTGAGGCGACTTTAGTTACCGCAGCTGCAGCCCGCTCCACTAGGAGCGAACCGAGCTCACCCCGTGGAGAAAATCACCACCGAGAGGGGAGAAAAAACTGGCATGGCGGTGGCAGCGATCTATCCAAAAGCAACCTCCATAGTGCGGCTAGCCCTGAAGAAAGATTGCAGCCGAAAGGACTGTCCTTACCCCATATGAGCTGCTACCGCAAACCACCAGACTACGAGACTTTAAACTCTACATGAGACGATATAGGTCACATAGAGGTTATAAGGTTATACCATATAGTTTTTCCTTTTTCTTCCCCCCCCCCCCCCCCCTTTTTTATTCTTCACATGAGCCACTAAGGGGTTACTTTAAACTGCTCACGTTAAATTCTAGGCGAGAGAGCTATACCAATATGCATATCTTTAACTCTGCACCAGCTGTCCAAGGGTGGACCCAAAGAAGATAACTACTCTAAAATGTTTATTTTTTTAACTTTAGTTGTGAGAATGTTAAACTAACATGCATACCATTCACTCTGTATGAGCTGTCCAAGGGTTGTCCCAAACCTGTCTTTAATCAACCCAAGAGCAGCTAGTATGAGGTACCAAAAAGTGTCTTAACTCTATGAAGCGATGTCATGTTGTACCAAATTGTGAATGCCTAACCCTAAGCGAGTAGCCAGAGAGCTATGCTAACTGATATATTCCTCACTCTACATGTGCTTCTAGGGAGTTTTACCTAATCAGGCATTCTCAGCCCCGCAGGAGCTGCAAACGTGTCATACCAAACTGTCTTGATTGTTTATGGCCTCACTCAATATGTGTCACGGGCGGGCTGCACCTGACTGTAGGGCTCTACATCCCCCACCTGACCTGCCACCGTACCCACCCGGGTCCGAGACACGGGCACTAACTACCTAAGATAGAGGGGGACCACAGCCGGGGTACAAAATGGACGGGGGGAGACGGCCTTCGTGAGAAACACAGAAGAGGGAACGGGGGGGATAGACAGGACACCAGTGGGTGACAAACAGGGACCAGACACACGATCAGGCACCACAACCACCACAGAATCCGGGGGACCTCTCAACCCAGTAATATGACTGCAAGGGGACAGCCAACGGACATGCCCCGCCAATTAACAGCAGGGGACGCATTGAGAGACAACCGGGTGACCCGAATACCAAAGAAACGAAAAAGAGACTGAAGGAGAGGAGGAAGTGAAGAAGAGCAAGGGTTGGGAGGCACATGTACCACACTATAGAACAGGAGAGACACCTAATGAATAGTGGGATAGGGACGACACCCACGACTGAGGAGAAAGAAAAGAGGGCACCTCACAGGGACACATAAAGAGATCCACACAGTAACCTAATGGCCTAACCACAGGGGACCCACCTGCTCAGTCGCAATTGACTATTATATGCCACTAAAGTATAGCGATGCTTGTTTCTTATGTTTGTATTATACCTTTATATTTTTGCTTTTATTCTTTTTGAACTGGAAATTGTATACTATCACCACAACCCGTGGAAATTTTTCCACAACAAAAATAAAGAATTTATAAAAAAAAAAAAAAAAAGGAACAAATGTTGTAAGAAGGCATCCTGCTACATTCAAAGTGCCACTGCTATATCTCAAATAGTACTACCACTGCACATCAATTAAAGATTGTATTATATATCAAGCATCCAAGTCCACAGTCCTGAAAAGATATAACTTTTCCACGCTAACACTGATATGCCTCTCAGTATTACACAATCCCCTGTGTGATTGGCAGGATTAGTGAACCTTATCCTGAAAGTGCTCTGTGGTCAATAATTAGAGCCACTTGCTTATCCTGGAATTGTACCTGTGAATTAACCATCACACACTGCATATATAGCTTCTCCAATGCTGTTAAACAGTTACATGTTAAATCATATGAGAAAGAAAAGTTCTCTCCATTTTTGTTTGGCTTTAATTTTTTTTTTATCATTTAGATTGCAATTTATAATTATGTTTTACAAACTTACACGTGGGCAATATCCTGTATCTAGTGGCAAGAAGTGTCCCTAAAATACAACTCTTATGAGGTCATGTGATTGGTAGCCCCATATTTCCCCAACCCTGCATTACCCACACAATGAGTGCTGTTGCATATGTTGTAGTACATATATACTACAGATTATGTACTACAATACTGTAACGAATGACAGCAGGACAACATATTCTGTTAAAATGTTTATATGTTGTAAGTAACTGAAAATTTTAATTTGTTGTGTTTATTTACTGAAATCAAAAGCTATTTCAATCAAACTTATAACAACATTTTAACTTTTTAAACATGTTAACAGGTCATGTTACATTTTAACATAGGACCCCTTATTTGATAGCAGCATCACAAGTTTTGCATCCATTGAGCTTGTGAGTTTTTGGACAGTTTCTGCTTGAATTTGTTTGCAAGATGTCAGAATAGCCTACCAGAGCTGCTGTTTGGATGTAAACTGCCTCCCACCCTCTTAGATCTTTTGCTTGAGGATGCTCCAAAGATTCTCAATAGGATTGAGGTCAGGGGAGGATGGAGGCCACACCATGACTTTCTCTCCTTTTATCCCCATAGCAGCCATTGATGCAGAGGTATTCTTTGCAGCATGAGATGGTGCATTATCATGCATGATGATGATTTCATTACGGAAAGCATAGTTCTTCCTTCTGTACCAGGGAAGAAAGTAGTCAGTCAGAAACTCCACATACTTTGCAGAGGTCATCTTTACACCTTCGGGGACCCTAAAGGGGCCTACCAGCTCTCTTCCCATGATTCCGGCCCAAAACATGACTCCACCACCGCCTTGCTGACGTTGCAGCCTTGTTGGAACAGGGTGGCCATCCACCAACCATCCACTACTCCATCCATCTGGACCATCCAGGGTTGCACGGCACTCATCAGTGAACAGGACTGTTTGAAAATTAATCTTCATGTATTTTTCTGCCCAATGCAGCAGTTTCTGCTTTTGAGCATTGGTTAGTGGTGGCCGAATAGAAGGTTTATGCACAGTTGCAAGACTCTGGAGGACTCTACACCTTGATGTACGTGGGACTCCAGAGGCACCAGCAGTTTCAAATATCTGGTTGCTGCTATGTAATGGTATTTTAGCAGCTGCTCTCTTGATCCTCTTGATGCATTGATCTGGCAGAAATCTTCCTCAATGTGCCTTTATCTGCACGAACCCGTCTGTGCTCTGAATCAGCCACAAATCTCTTACTAGTGTGATGATCACGCTTAAGTTTTCATGAAATATCTAATATTTTCATACCTCGTCCAAGGCATTGAACTATTTCACTCTTTTCGGCAGCAGAGAGATCTTTTTTCTTCCCCATATTGCATGAAAATGGTGCTCTGCTTAATAATGTGGAACACCCTCCTTTAGTAGTTTTTCCTTAAATTGGGCTCTCCTGGCAATCTAATTATCACAGGTGTCTGAGACTGTTTTAAGTGATCAAAAGAGCCCTGAGACACAATGCCATCCTTGAGTTAAACTGAAAACCAAAATATTTAATCTTTGTGACACTTAAATAGAATTTGCATAATAAATTGGAAAAGGGTGTAGATTTTATCTCTTTTTGTTTTAACTTGGAGGCCAAAGTTTCCAGCATACCATTAATAGTTGACAATCTGTGGGCTGAGGGTATTACTTGTCCCTATACACAGTGGCGGCTCTAGACTTTGTGAGGCCAGAAAACAAATTTGGGTGTCATTGTGTGTGGATAAGGAGCTGTAATTATATTGAAGGGTGGGCATGTAGCGCTGGTTACAGAGAGCTAGTCTCTGTATTCATCATTCAGAGGCTTGCAGTGTCACGGCTTCCTGTGCCGCTGCAGGGTCGGCCTGTCCATTGGTCACACAGGTGAACCCGCGGCAACGCTCTGATTAGCTGAGATCGCAAGACACTTACCACATAGTCTGCAGCTCTGCACCCAAAAACAGCTATTTGTTCTACATACAGCAGTCTTTAATTATGTGTGAAATAAATTATATTGTCAATTACTAATATCAGCCTCAAGAATAATATTAAAATAATAAATTAGTACAATAAAAGTCCAGAAGGGCGGGGCAGGATAGCCGACCAAGATGATCGCATTAACCTGAAGCTCCTCAAGGAAAACTTCCTACACAGCCTAATCTTCGACATTTGCACTATATTTTTTTAAACAAACCTGCATGTTGCTATCAGGTAGCACCGGGTCGAGTGACTGACCCGCTTGAGTCCGACTTCGGAGGGCATAGCTTTCACGGCCTGCAGAAGCACTCGAGGCTGGAGAGGCGGCCGATCCTCTGCCCGGGTCTAGAAAGCACCCACTGCTGAGACCTGTCCCCCCTCCTCCTTTGGACTGGTGGAAGTTATCCCGGTCACCTATGGTACACTCTCTTGCGACCCACTATCAGCGGCTTACTAAATCGAGTAACTCCAGGGGTTGTGGCGTATGGCTCAAGATGGCCACCATACTGCAACCTCCAGCTATACTGACCTTCCCACAGTGGTCTCACTACTACAACCTGCTTCTTCGGGCCTTTGACAGGCTGTGTGCCAAGTTCTGGGCACAACTGAGTTCACGCATACTTACCACTCCTAAAAACCAAGGTGAAGTCCTCTGGGCCCGGTCTGCGGATCGTTGCCACGTGGCTGGATCTCACCCATGTGGCCAGTGCAAGACTTTGCGGAGATGGAGGCTTAAGCGTCTGCCAAGACCAACGCATAACTGTTGCACCCGGGAAAGGAAGGATGAGGAGGCCAAAGTTGCTACACGCTTATGACATACCACTTGTTACGCCTCATCACCGTGTCGCCAGTGGTGTATCCTGGTTTTGTGCTGCCCTAGGCAACACAAAACTCAGGCACCCCTCCCCCCCACCCCACCTTCTAAATACACATACACACTCACTGACAGACACATATACACTCACTAATAGACAACATACACACTAACAGACATACACACACTAACAGACATACACACACACTAACAGACATACACACTCACTAACAGACACACACTCACTAACAGACACGCATACACTTTCACTAACAGACATGCATACACACTAACCGACACCCACACTAACACACTCACTAACAGACACACACATAGTAACACACTCACTAACAGACACACACATAGTAACACACTCCCTTACAGACACACACGCACACTGACACACACATACTAACACATTCACTAACAGACACACACTCTCTAACAGACACACACAGTAACACACTAACTGACACACACATAGTAAGACACTCCCTAACAGACACACACTAACAGACACATACACACTAACAGACACACACACTCACTAACAGACACACACACTAACACACAAACACACTTACATTTTTTTTATTTTTTTTTTAATTCAATCCCCCGAGCCTCCCTACCTTTGGGAATGCTGGGGTGGATTCTCATTTTCCCTGGGGTCCAGTGGGGCTGTTGGGCGGCCAGCCGGTCGGTGAGTGCAGTCAGCGAGGGAGCACTGATCCTCCTGTTCAGCTCCCTCGCACGCTGCGTAGTGATGCCGCCGCCAGAATGACGTCATATTCCGGCTCCGGCATCACTGCGGTGCGTGCTTCCTCACCGCCCGCCCGGAAAGCTCCGCCGCCAGCTTGGGGGGCCCTGAGGTGGCCACCTGGCCAGCTCCTGGGTCCCCCAGGACAAGAGGCTGGCAAGGCATTTGCCAGGGCAATTGGGGGGCAGCTTTTTTTCCCGCCCCCCCCCCCCCCCCAGAAAGTGCCGCCCAGGGCAAATGCCTTGTTTGCCTCGTGGGAAATACACCGCTGCGTGTCGCTATAATTCGCCTTGGGAGGGAACACACTCAGCAAGTGCCATCCATGTTGTCTGAGGGTCCCAGCTCAGCAGACCTGAACGCGTGCATCACCAGGGAGCTGGAGTCCTGTACCTGTGGTTGACCGATGCTGGCCTCGTGAGACACTTCCACAACTTAGAGGAGTCTCACATCCGTATGTTGACAGCCTCCCACTCGCAGGCATCGGCAGAGCGGCTCCTAACCCAGCTCTCTTATCACTTACTCACGCATAGACCGCACTTCATATTGCTAGCTCGCATAGCTTGACCCATACCCAGTGGTTAAACTAACAACCCTAGTTATGCTTCCTTACTAGACTAACCTACGTGTTATGTCTCTATCTCTCTGCATAACTTTATGTGATTTGTTCTGCTTAAGCATGTTCATTTACCCCCAAAATTGTGCTGATTTTTCAAATTCCATGATATTGTTTATTTGAAATTGTCCTCATAAGCTTGTACCTGTTGATTTGGCATTACAAGCCTGTTTGTTATTCTAAGCACAGAAAAAATAACGAATTATACAGCAGGCGGACACATGGACCGGGAAACTCCCGGTGGTATACCACGGATGAGACCGGGGTTTCTCCAGCCACACTACATGACTAGCAGCCTCCACAGACTTGGTCCCAAATAGGCTCGTACCCACCGCAACACTATAACCATGTTCTCCCTGTGTCATGAATAAATGTAAACCGTCGAGATGCCCTTTAGGCACCTATGTTTCACTAATGATGTCAACACTGTTACCATTATTGACACATGACTGTTTATATCTGTCAAATATTGTTATGCATAACACTGTCTGCCACTTAAGCAAAAGTAGAGAATTAAAAAATAAAGAATTATAAAAAAATAAAAGTCCAAAAAATATACAATTGATTAAATTCTAAGAATTGTACAAAAGCTATTTGTTCTTCATACAGCAGTCTTTATTTATGTGTGAAATAAATAATATTGTCAATTAGTAATATAAGCCTCAAAAATAATATTGAAATAATAATAATAATAATAAATTAGTACAATTAAAGTCCAGAACATATTTTTTCTTTTCAATTCTAAGAATTCCACAAAAAGCTGTTTGTTCTATATACAGCAGTATTTAATTATGTGTGAAATAAAGAAGATATTAAGTTAAATACTCTATTACAATATGTTCAGTTTCTGCTCAGTCTCCGTATTTGACCTGGATTTTGTGCTATCACTTTTAAATACACTTTCTTCTCATGTATTTAAATCAGAGACAGGTGTAGCGTTAATACGTTTATGAGAAGCCTATTAACACTTTGCAACCTTAGCGTGGATTACAATGGCTAATTGAGTCCTCCTAAACCCATTGTTGCTGACACTAGGGTTGGCAGCTTACTCAAGGTGGCACATTATAAAGACGAGGAGGTGATCACTCTTGCTATAGAGCAGGTCTGGCAGGAACGCAAGCACCTTAGGGGTCCCTGAGAGGAAGGAGAAACATAGACTGGTTTCTTTTTAGAGGGGGAAAGGACTTTTAAGATTTGCCACCATGAATGGAACAGAAGGTCCAAATTTCTATATTCCCATGTCCAACAAAACTGGAGTGGTACGAAGCCCCTTTGAATACCCTCAGTATTACTTGGCAGAACCATGGAAATATTCCATATTGGCTGCTTACATGTTCCTGTTAATCCTTCTTGGCTTCCCTGTCAACTTCCTAACTTTATATGTTACTGTCCAACACAAGAAACTTAGGACACCCCTAAATTATATCCTGCTCAACTTGGTTTTTGCCAATCATTTCATGGTCCTCTGTGGTTTCACTGTAACCATGTACTCCTCAATTAATGGTTACTTCATTTTTGGCCAGACCGGATGCTACGTTGAAGGCTTCTTTGCTACTCTTGGTGGTGAGTATACATAAACAGAAAAGGTTGCGTTTATGATTTACTAATTGTTCCCTTGAGTGTCAGGGGGTTAGCAAACCAGTGCTTCTTTCACTTATCTTGCTCTCTCTAATTTGCATAAATAGATTAATATACTAATGTTACCTTGCAAAAAAGTCACTATTCCCTTCTTCTTTAAAGCAATACCAAAATAATTTGCCTTATAGCTTTTTAGTACAATATGAAGCATTTATGGCTTTTTTAGGGGAAAAATAAAAATATATAGTTAGTAAAAAAAATTTACAGGATGAATTTAAGAGGAGGGTAAAAAGACAAAGAATAAGTTCTCTAAATGTATGCCATTGTGATTGTAGATTAGCTTTCAAAAAGAAGACTTTGTAGTTCATGGTTGGCATTTTAAGTCGCCAACTTTTCAGCTTCTTCTCAGTCTGTCAGTTTGTCCTCAAGCCCTCAGTTGACGTGTCATCACGTTTTTAGGATTACCTAATCTCTCTTTGTTTCTCCCTGACAGGTGAAATTGCCCTCTGGTCATTGGTGGTCCTGGCCGTTGAAAGATACATGGTGGTCTGTAAACCCGTGAGTAATTTCCGATTTGGAGAGAATCATGCTATCATGGGAGTAGCCTTCACATGGATCATGGCTCTTGCATGTGCTGCCCCCCCTCTCTTTGGATGGTCCAGGTAGGTTGGAGCAGAAAAATATAATGATTACATTAGAATTATAAACACTTTTGAGGCAGAATGTTACGTTCAATCATGTATTATTGACATATATTTTCTCTCATTTCTGTTGACTGGTTTTCTTTACTTAACACAAAAATATCTCACCACGTAATCATAATGAATTAAAGGTCTACTTGGAAGATCTCACTTAAAATAGTGTCTTGTTCTGAAGACCATTACTACAGCAAGAGTTAAAGATATTAGGAAAAAAATTAACAAGAGTGTTAATATGTATACTCCTGTTCAATAATAGATTTCCAGAAAATGATTGTATTCTCTACATATATATTTGTATAATGCTATCATATTCCCTCTGAGGCACAGTTTTTCTTAACTAAACAAAAGAAACAAAAATTGTTAACCTTTCTTCACAACTAAAATCTTCCATTCCTTTTATTAATTTTGTAGCCCGCCTCTGCACTTTTCCAAGTGCCATCATATCCTTCTTTAGAATAGGTGCCCAAAATTGCACAGCATATACAATATGTACTTACCATTGATTTATAAAGAGGCAGAATTATATTCTCATCTTGAGAATTAGGGCCCTTTTATATGCATGACAATACCTTATTGGCCTTAGCTACTGCTGATTGACATTGCACATTGTGGTCTAGTTTGTTGTCTATAACAATTCCCAAATCCTTCTCATGTGTAGTTATCCTTAATTCACTACCGGGTAAATTGCTTGTGCAATTTTTACCCCGAAGTGCATAATTTTACATTTATCTACATTAAATTTCATCTGACATTTGAGTGCACAGTCCACCAATCTATCTACATCCCTCTGCAGTGAAGTAATACCCTGCTGCTCTCATTGTATTACTTTACCGAGTTTTGTGTCATCTGCAAACACTGAAACATGACTTTCAATCCCTATTTAAGATCATTTATACATATGTTATAATTATAATAATGTGAATATATAAATAATATAAGTGGACCCAGAACAGAACCCTGAGGGACACAACTTACCACTTTCACCCAGCTTGAATTTTTACCATTAATGACAACTCTCTTTAAGCCAAGCTTCTACTCAAGAACAATATGTTTTATCTAGACCAATTTATTTTAGTTTGAATACTAACATTTTGTGTAGAACTGTATTAAATGACTTGGCAAAATCCAATAAAATTACATGCACTGCAACACTCTGGTCTATACTTATACTTAGTTATTTGTAGAATGCAAGATCTATGTTTCATACAACCATGCTTATTTGTGCTAATAACAATGTTATTCTCAATAATTCCCTGAAAATTACCCATTAATAACCCTTCAAATACTTTCCCAGCCATGGAAGTTAAGCTTATAGGTTAATAATTTCCAGGCAAGGATTTGAACAATTTTTGAATATACGAACCACATCTGCCTTTCTCCAGTCCTCCAGTAAAAATCCTGAAAGATTAAAGACAGAGGTTCGCTTATTTCCACACTTAGCTCCTTAAATACTCGTGGGTGAATACCATCAGGCAATCAGTTGTTTACATTACCTTTCTTTATTTGCAGAAGCAAATTGTCTTGAGCTTTTGCAGCAATCATTTGCATATCTCTTTCCAAAATTATTTAAAGTTTCTGCCTTTTCTTGGTCTTTATTAACTAACACATCCATCTATGATTTCATTTTTTCCCCTTAGAATTAATGTACTTACATTTTTTTGTTGGGTTCAATTTGCTCTGTTTGGCTATCACTGTCTCATTTTCAGGTTTAGCCCATTTAATTACCTTTTTGCGTGCATAATTAGCTTAGTTATATCTTAGGATAATTCCACTGAATTGTCTGTTTTAAATGCTTTAAATACCCTTTTATTTTATTTATTTTTTATTTCCTGGGTTACCTTCCCACTGAGCCAAAATTGTTTTAATTAGTTTTTTTTCACTAAAGAGTTTATGCCAGTCAACGAGTTGTAAACCTGCCATTATCTGAAATTTTAAAATACCCCATGTGTATTTTTTTTTTTGTTTATTTCAAAAGACCCTATATTGTGATCACTATTTCCAAAGTGCTCCCTTACTTGAATGTTTGTCACAATATCAACATTGTTTGTTATAACCAGATCCAGACAAGCATCCTTTCTACTTGGTGATTCTACTAATTGTGACATAAAGGTGTTATTAAACAGATTTAAAAATCTGATTTCCCTTGCTGAACTACTAGTTCTTCTATCCCAATTTATGTCTGGATAATTGAAATCTCCGGTTATTAAAGCGTTACTCAGATGTGCAACTTTCCCAATTTTCATTTTGCTATGGTAGCCTATTTCAAGTTGTAGTCCCTTAACCTGTTCTTCCCCAAGAGGTAAGAACCTCATCTAAGCCCTTCTCTACTGGAATGGTCTGTGTTATATTTGGGGTTCTTACGGCAGAGAATGGGCACAATATTGAAAGCTATGAGCATTTGGTAAAAGCTGTACATATCCAAAGGCAAACTTCTCCTTAATTCGTATTTGTTTTCCATTTGTTAATGAAGAATATATAAAATACATGTAATGGGGAGGTTTATAGGCCCGAAGGAACTTAGAGCATATCTTATACATCAGAGATATCAGCTATAAACAAGCAGTATACTATATAGACAATAGCAGGCTGGATTTTCCAGGAAGTTACAGACACTTCTGGGAACAACCATGTTTTGAGAAGTGAAATCTCTCTCTAACCCTGTGTGTTCTCCTTTTCTGCAGGTACATCCCTGAGGGAATGCAGTGCTCATGTGGAGTCGATTACTACACCCTTAAACCTGAAGTCAACAATGAATCCTTTGTCATCTACATGTTTATTGTCCACTTTACAATTCCATTAATTGTCATTTTCTTCTGCTATGGCCGTCTGGTGTGCACTGTGAAAGAGGTAAATAGCCTATTACGCAGTTCACCTTATCTTGAGAAATAAGATTCCACTCCTTTTCTACCTTTTTTATCTCTATTTTTTTCCTACTTTCCTTTTACCTCTGTCACTTTCCTTTAGTTCTACTTATCAGTCTGTCCATCTTTATTTTATTTTTTTAGGCTGCAGCTCAACAGCAGGAATCAGCCACAACTCAGAAGGCTGAGAGAGAGGTCACCAAAATGGTGATTATCATGGTAGTTGGCTTCTTGATTTGTTGGGTCCCCTATGCTAGCGTGGCATTCTACATCTTCACTCACCAGGGAGCTGACTTTGGACCGGTCTTCATGACATTTCCTGCTTTCTTTGCCAAGAGCTCTTCAATCTACAACCCTGTTATCTACATTCTCTTGAACAAACAGGTACCATCTACATCAAAAGCTTTATTAACAATCTTTACTCTTCACCCATTTAGTCCTTTTTCAGTTTCTTTATCTCATCAATTATACTCCTCTTTCTTGCACCCTCTCATCCCACATCTGAATAGACTATTGTCTTTCTCTACCAATCCTACATGATCATCCTCATTAACCATGATCCGCTTCCTTGCCTCCCAAATATGCCACTGCCCTCCATTTCAACAATTCATGGTCTTTTTTGCAAACCATCAATTCAAGCTCTCCCTCCTCACAAATCCATCAAATTTTCCTTATTATTGTTTTTCCTATAATCTTAGTCCCAGTACAATATGACCAACATCCCAATAGTATATCAAACCCCAAATCCACACATGCCTTCCTCCACATATCAATTTAGATACATTTTCCTCATCTTAATAATAATCCCTTCTATCTGTCTTTTACCGTAATTCATATACCTTATTTCCAAACATAGTTTATATAATTAATGCTCTTCCTTTATACCATATTAACTAATTATTCCTCTATAATTACTCCACACCATCTAGAGTAAGATTAAGGATGACCAGGCCTAGGCTGAATTCCAGAAGTTGTTATTTTGCCCTCCACTTCCCCTCCTGCTTACCATTTGGCAGTAATGGGCTGTTATTCCTGATTGTCCAGTGAAGGGCCCTCTGGACTGGATTCATGGTGGTCCAGTGGAGGGTTAACTTGGAAGGAGGATCCCTGGTGGTCCAGTTGGGAGCATCGTAGCCTGCACCATTATCAGGACTGACCACTTTAAGAGCTCCCTGGTTGCAGCATTAAGTCATTGAGATCCACCAGGGGATGGCAAGGGATCTCTTAAAGTGATATGCACCCGATATCGGTGCACACGACAATGTTCCCTCGAGTAGGTGAGGTGGCTCAGGGACAAGTAGTGAGACCTCGATCTCCCTGATGCCTCAAAGAAGGCAGCCTCACAGCCAGAACCCTCTACATTACTGTCTAATATAACATGGCATTATGGTACATATACTTAACTGGTTGTTTCTTTTTTCCTCCAGTTCCGTAACTGCATGATCACCACCCTGTGTTGTGGCAAGAATCCCTTTGGAGATGATGAAACCTCATCTGCAGCCACCTCCAAGACAGAGGCATCTTCTGTGTCCTCCAGTCAGGTTTCTCCTGCATAAGACCTTTACCCAGGCCTGTCTTAGGGTCCGCCGCCTCACACCCCAGCCCAATTTTCATTTTGTTAAGGCAGCCTATTGCAAGGTGTAGTCCCTTAACCTGTTCTACCCCAAGAGGTAAGAACCTCATCCAAGCCCTTCGCTGCTGGAATGGTCTGCGTTATACTTGGGGTCCTTGTGGCAGCGAAGGGGCACATCATTGAAAACTATGAGCATTTGGTCAAAGCTGTACATATCTTACGGCAAAGTTCCCCTTAGTTTGTACATTTGTTCCTTAAGAATTCAAGAGGCTTTGCAGATGTTCCAGTAGTTGGCAATCATTATGGGGGAGGGGGAGGTGACACAATTATGCCCATTTGTCTCTAGCCAGGTAAACAACAATTTTACAACAGAAGGATATTTTTGTAATATATGTTCAGATTTTCAGTCAATTTCCTCTGCTTCTTGGCAAGGTCTGATAGTGAGGATAGACAGACCCTTTGCACAGAAACCCTGTAATAAAGAGCACTTTGCAAGTAAAAAAAAAACACAAAAAAATGAAAACGTCTTTTTTTTTTATTATTATTATTATTATTATTACTATTCATGATGCATCTTTTTGGGTCCCTCTACCTTCCTAAAAGTGAAAGCCCTACACAAAGTTTGGAAAGCTTCTCATTAGTGTTGTGTGAAACTGATCAGGAATCATCTACCAAATACCAAAGACATTGTTCGTAGTTAAACAGAGCATCATACAATATGTGTCCTCATACGTTTCCAGATAAATTCTCAGGGTTTTAAAGAAGTATGCTATATTTCAAAGTACCCCAAATAATTTCTAAAAACACATTTATTGATTTTAGACTGATTTAAGAAATCCAAATATTGGCACGCAGTAGTTCTGTCTGCAGAGGCAAACAAAAGTGAAATTGTCAAAAGACTAATTTAATCCAAAACTACAATTTAAAATAATATTAAACCAATGCTTCAAAAGAACCCTTCCTCTTGTGTGCAAGTCTAATAGAGTTCAAATACAAAATACTGTCAAGAAACAATGAGCTTACACGCTAACAACTGAAGAGTGTAATCCTATTGATAGATCCATTGGTTTCTTTTACAATCCACTATGGTTATTTTACCTCCCACTCTCCAAATTAAGAAACATGTTAGTGTATCCTGATCTCCCCAAAATATTTGGGGAGCATCACATCTGAGGCAAGACTGGTTTTCATAGCACACTAACCTGATTGCTGTCACTCGAGATTGTAACATAGAGTGTTTGGCGGTGAAAGAGTTGATTTTTGTCATATTTATTATATCCCTACCACTGAAGTTTGAGATGCGGCGTATTTAACCCTGTCACTGCTAAACAAGACAACAATACTCCCTCCACGTGCACTGCTATAGTAAAACACCCAGTGCATTTTTTTCCCCCTTCTTGGCAGTGAAAGGGTTCACGTGTCAATCTCAACACTGGATGTAAAAAGTTTGTCTTATTTGGAAATTTGATATTATTTTATTTTTTTCCGTTTTGCAAATCTATGCTGTGGAAATGTAGAGGCTTTTGGAGGACAACTGATTATATTAACTCTTGAAAGTCCTAAATAGATGGGTGAGTAAAGGGGTTAGCGGATCAGACTGACTTCTTGTACAGTCAGTCTCAGAATCAGGACAAGACTTCATTCACTACACAGTGGGTTGCGCTGAGATGGCTACCAGGTTGCAAGATCTAAGCCAAACAAGCATGGATAAGAAAAAAAGAAATATCCGATGCTCTATCACATTAGATATTTTCCCCATATTGGCTATTTTGGTCTAAACATTGCAAGTAGGTTGTTGACTTTGCACAACTCACAGTGTAGAGAATGCACCCCAAATAATTAACTACATAGTGATTCAATCACAGTTTTGTACATTTTAAAGAACAATATTTGGTAGGCCTGTTTGCATTATGTGTGTCTATAGCTGCATATCCACACACACATAAATCTATATAACCATAACCACTAACAATCTGCTTAAATAGCTCTCTTTCCCATCCAAAGGGGAATTAAAGTATTTTGCACACAATCTTGATTCATATCAGCAGGTGACAAATAAATGATGCATTCATTCAACTCGGTGGCACTCATTTTAATCAACCTCAAATGGACATATAAAGGCAAAATGTACCCTGAATACATCAGAACCTGCAACCCTGAGGTTTCAAAAAGGTTTAACCAATTGAGCTACCTCACGTATACATGTGTGCATCATGTGCAGAAGAAATGGACATACAAGGACGATGGCATTCTGGTTTCTGTAACAGACTTTCTCCTAAGTGTAGTAATTTATTTTCTGTATAATACTGTAGATGACATGTCCACATAAAGAAACATTTCCTGCTTAACTGTCTGTTTTTGTATATTTATTAGGCTGTCTCGAACTCAGAGCACTCAGTGGTGCTGGTGGTGCTGGGAGAAGGAGGTGGTGGGGGGGGGGGGGGGGGTCAGTTCTGCTTTAAGATACTGGTGATTGGGCTTTAATCAGAGCTTTTTATATTGCCCCTCTCTCCTATGTAATCTCAACAGAATTTGCCAAAGATTTCCAAAATGTGCACAAAAATTACTATTTAAATATATACTAGTCCAGAGGTCAGCAACCTATGGCACGTATGCCATGCATGGAACTCGAGGCGCCTTTGCATGGCACTCAAGGCTGCCAGAGATAGTCTATGGCATATTAGGAGTCCCAGTGGGACCTCAGATATCTGCCAATGCAAACCGAGTGGAGATACATGACATTTGCACAGACGTTATTCGGCATGTGCTAAAACTTTATATAAACCTTTGCACAGACGATATTCGTCATGCACTATAACTTTATACTAAATGAGACACGGACACAGTTAATTCTGTTGGAGTACAAAGTCCACAGCTTTTATTAATTAATTATTAATTAAATTATCATAAATTAACATAATTTAGGGTCATTGTCCAACTATACATTAATTACTATACCCCCCACACAGTACCCCTGACAATGACCCTACCAATTGAACAATAAATAACCAAATAACAATTCACTTGAAACACGGCCTACCAAAGAGGCCCCACATCATATTGTTAACTGTAGGGGTGTACCTCAGACACCCCTACACCCCCAGGTTCGTCGCCACCGAAGAGCTAGAACCAACCAGTCCTTAATTCCATCAGGCCTACACCTCGGCCTGTCCAGTTGAAACTCCACGCCAAATTCCAATTTTTACTACGCCCTGTTCCGCCACAGCACATGGCTTGACCTCCTTAAGCACATGTGCGACCCCCACCACACCTAAACAGGGCCTGTTCAATGCCTTCGTGGAAGCCTAGATTCAACAAATCATTCCCCACGTCAGACAGGTGAACCCCGTCCCTCCTAAAATACCCAGGCAACATGCCCTCCAACTCCCTGTGACGCACCACTACGCCCCCAGAACGCCTAATAAAAACCGCCATCATCTTATTAACTTTACCCCTTGATCGAGCTATTGCAGCCGGATCCCTGGCGTGCCTCCACGCAAAGCGTGGAACCATCTCGGACCACACCACCACCACACCGGGAACCAGCTCCCTCAGCCGATCCACATCCCTCTTCATCCTCCTAACCAATTCCCGTTGCGGAATCCCACCTAAATCGTTCCCCCCTCCGTGAACCAACACCACATCCGGGACTGACCCACCAACCACTTTCTTAAACAAGAAATTACATAAACTCTGCCAACTAGCACCCCTAAAACCAAACCAGAATAGAGTCACTCGTTCCAATGGAAAGCCCAGCTGTGATCCGCTTCTGCGAACTGCGGCTCTCTTCTCCGCCCAGTACACATACGAGTGGCCCAGCAACCAAACTTCCAAACCTGAAAAGAGACAAAATTAGTGGCAGAAAAAGGCAACGTCCCCATCCCAGATTCTTGCACCCCAACAATTACACCAACTTGTCTGGCCTTACGTACGAGCGGAATCTCACAGACTCCCACCTCCCTATTTGTTTGATCCTCTCGTCCCCCAAACCCAAACGCGCAGCCTCTGTCGCAGCCCCAATGTGAAAAGAGTGCGTCCCAAATTGGCTCGGTGCCAAACCCATCTTCTGCAATCCTAACCGAAAGACCCGCAGAAACTGAAATCGTGACAACGCCGAGCCATCGGCGTGTAAAAAGAAACAACCTTTCCCTTCCGCCCGAACCTCGCAGTACCTTGCGCCGCAAGCCACCGGGCAAGCCCCCGACCCTGGCAACTCATATAGCACCACCGTACATCCCTTGCCGCAAACGTCCGTTTTAGACCGGCGCAGCCATATCTGCACCCTGTCGCTACTTATGACCACATCCTCGAACATCAAACCGCCGTTCCCCAACTTGTTAGTACTTACCAGTTCCCCAATGCGAAAAGCACCAAAGAACGCCCAGACAAACGCCCCGGAAAATAGTGTTACTTCGAAAGGGGAATTACACAAATCAATCAACACCCCTAACAGTTTTTGCAAAACCGAAAACAACACAGGCCGTCGCGGGTCCGCGAGCTTCTTACCCCTCTTAAATCCCTTCAAAGCCTGTCGAACTAGAAAATTCTTCGTAATGTCCTCCCAACCATTGAACTTGAACAAAAACGCCAGGGCAGACATGTACGTATCTATCATGGCCGGAGACGCCTGTTTAGCAAACAAGCGACACATTACCCACAACAGCACGTCCACCCGCTGCCCCTGCGAACTGTCGCCCCCTACCTGATGCATCGCCTCATCCCATTCCTTCCAAACCTTGGTGTAGCCCGACCAAGTGCTCGGCGCCAGAGAATTCCTTATACACTCCCCAAGCATGCGGTCCCGAGCTGCCACATCTCGCCCGGGCAAGCCTGCCCCTGTGCCAAAGATCCCGGCGCCGCTTCTCGAAATCGCTCCCACTGAAAACGAGAAAGCGCGTCAGCTACCACATTCAACATACCAGGGATGTGCTTAGCCCTAAACACCAAATTGAAAGACATGCAAAGAAGGACAAAACGCCGAAGCAAACACAACACAGGGGGGATGACGCCGACAAACTATTGATCGCCTGCACTACCGCCATGTTATCAGAGTGAAACACGATATGCTTATTGGACAACACCTTTCTCCACAAACTCACCGCTACCACCACCGGGAAGAGCTCCAAAAACGCTAGGTTTTTAATCAGCGAGCTCTGCCTCCAGGCCTCAGGCCATGGCTCGGCACACCAGTGACCCCCCAGGTAAGCCCCAAAGCCAATGCTACCAGAAGCGTCAGTGTACAGACCCACAACCTCCCCCGACGCCACCGGCTCTCGAAAAATCACCGTCCTATTAAAATCCTGCAAGAACCGATCCCACACCATTAAGTCCGCCTTCATATCCGCCGAAACCCTGATGTAATGCGACGGCAGTCGCACTTTACTCGTAGCTTGCGCCAGGCGCCTACAAAACACCCTCCCCATGGGTATGACCCGGCACGCGAAGTTAAGGCTCCCTACCAGCGATTGGAGCCCCCTCGCGGAGCCGTGATAACTTGTCACCCGGTAGCCTGCATTCCCATTTACCGGAGTCAATTTCTAAACCCAAAAAACTAAGGCACGTCGTAGGCCCGACCGTCTTGTCTTCCGCCAGCGGAACCCCGACTTTGTGCGCTACCCATTGAAACACGTCCAATATCTGTTTGCAACGGTCCGAGTCCCGCGGGCCCACGCAAAGAAAATCGTCAAGGTAATGCACCACCGCGCCCCCAGACGATTCCGTCCGCACAACCCACTCCAAGAAGGTACTAAACCTCTCGAAATAGGCGCACGAGATCGAACACCCCATAGGCAGGCACAGATCAACAAAATATTCCCCTTCAAAACAGCAACCAAGCAGATGATGGCAGTCCGGGTGTATCGGGAGCAGCCGAAACGCTGCTTCCACATCCACTTTTGCCATCAGCGCACCATGCCCCAGCCTCCGAACCAACTCGACTGCCTTGTCAAATGACGTATAAGAGACGTAGCTAAGGGCCGTGTCGATGTCATCATTCACCGAAGCCCCTTTCGGGTAAGATAAATGATGAATCAACCTGAACTTGCCTACCTCTTTCTTGGGGACCACGCCCAGCGGGGATATTCGCAAATCGGGCAATAGCGGTGACGAGAACGGTCCCGCCATCCTCCCCAGTTGCACTTCCTTACCCAGCTTTTCCCGCACTACCTCCGGGTGCTCCCGCACGGACTTGAGGTTCCCACATAACGTACCAGGTCCCCGAACTACGTAGGGAATAAAGAACCCCTCCCTAAAACCCCGCCACAAGAAAATTGCGTCTTTCCTATTAACGTATCGCCTTAGCCAAGGCAACATCACGTCTATTTTCACCGGAGACACTCCCAGCGGAAGCTGCGGGAGCCGTCGCCCCTGTGGGCCCTCCTCCCCCTCCAGTCTTACCCTTTTTGAAACAACGGTTGACACCGTGGGTCCCCCCGCAGCCCGAACATTCGTGCCGGAACCTGCAAGTATTTCCCCATTTGCAATCTCCCTCGTTGAACATCCAGCAGAAACCTTTCTTTTGCCCAGCCGACCCGGCCCCTGAGGCCGTGCCGGCTGCCCCGGGAAAGGGGGCCGCCTTCTGGGCCATCATAAGGCACATCCACAACGGCAGGTCCATTTGGTCCCACCGCATGCTCGTATTCGCTGCCAGCCGCTGACGAAACTGTTCGTCGTACCTCCACCAAGCCAAACCTCCATAGGTTCGGTACGCGTCTCCTATCCCATCCAAATAACAAAAGAGTTCCGAGCAACGCCCCGGAGCCTTCTCCCCGATCACACTAGCTAGAATGCAGAAGGCCCTCAACCAATTCCCAAAAGTCTTCGGTATCTTGCGATACCTCCGCCTTTTTTCCTCCTCCTCCTTTTTGGCATCTTTCTTATCCTCCTCCTTCAAGTCTAAGAACTCCTCTAGGGGAAGGAGGGAAAATATCTCTACAAACTCACCTTTCCATATCTTCTCTTTCAATTCCGCTTTCAAATGACATCCGAGAGGGCCCGCGAAGGACACGTGCACATTCTGCCGCGCCGCATCGGGAACCTCACCTACTTCACGCTCCTCGCCCCCACCTTCCAACCCGGACAACTCAGACACCGCGCCTGACTCACCTCCGCCGGGCACGGACAATCGTGTCCCCCCGAGCCCCGACACTGGGTCCCGGCTACTCTCACGCGCCCACACCTTCCCGAATTGCGCAGGCGACCCCTCCGCCCCCAGACAAAGACTCTAAAAATTTTCTCAAATCATTTAACAACTGTCCAGGGTTGTGTGTGTGTGGGAACTCACCGCTCGAACCTCTGGCCGCAGCAGGCTGCAGAGGCGCCGTCCTTCCGTCCACCTTTCCAGGCACCGGAGAATCCCGTTGTCGCCGACTCCCATCCGCCTGGACTCGCCTCGAGACCGTAGGGGTATTGCTCCGAGACCTGTAGGGAGAGGGAAATCTGGGTAGTCTGTCCTGATCTGTCCTCACCCTCCTTTCCTCCCTACGTTCCTCCCAATCTTCCTTAGCAACGTATCGTCTCGCAGGGCGACTGCCCTCACGAGGTGATCCCCTCCATCGATCACTGCGCCTCCCTCCTGGTGAACCCGATCTCCTTCGCTGACTCCTCCTTTCGCTGTCCCTGGAATCGCGCCTCCTGCAACAGGAGCCTGCTACGCTGCACCCGCTCCGCGCAGGTGACCTCTCCCTGCTTCCTGCACTCCTTGTTCTACTCCTTGAGACGCTGCGCCTGACGCCAGAGAAGCGCCGGTCCGCTCTCCACCCGCTCCCCGCGGCCTCCATGTCATTAAGCTGACCCTGAGAGCGGCCAGATGGGCCCTCTCGCCTACTTCTGACATCCTTAACCGACCTAACAGGAGGAGCACCCTGCCCCCCAACTGTCAGTGCCGAGCCTGGCCTCTCCTCGGCCGTCTGCCCCAAGCCAGATTCAACATCACTATCCTGGCAGACCGCCATGTGCCCAGACCCACTCGCTTCCTGCGAACTCCCCCTGTCCCTGCAGCTGTCTCCCTGACCTGCCTCTGTCTGAGACGTCCCTGCCACGACTCCGCTGTCCTGGCCTCCCCCTAAGGCCTGAGGGGCCGTCACATACACGCCATCACCATCACTCCCCTGCCCCCCAGCACTCGCACTAGTGGCTGACTCACCGGGACGTGTCTGCTTCGAGCCGCCGCTCACACGACCTCCAGCCAGCCTGGCCTCCTTCCCGGCCGTCCTCTGAGATCCGCCCGGACCGTTCCTCCTGCCAGCCGCGGAACCGCGTGGCTTGTATCCTTCCGCCACCGTGCGCAGTACGGCCGTCCTCGCCAGGCCGCTGCTGCGCCCACCGGAGCGAGCCGTGCGCCTCCTTGGCTCCGTCGACATGGCCTCACCCGGACCGTCGGCCACTCCACATCCAGCCGAAGGGCTCCTCCTCCGCCGCGCTGCGGGCCCAGCGCCCGGGCTCAAACGCTGGGGTGGTCTCGTCCTCCTCGCCGGTCGACGGCCCGGTACCGCGGGAGCAGGCCCGGCAGTCCCCAACTGCTGATGAAGCCAATCCAGCCCCCTGTCCTTCACAGCTGCCCGAACACCATCCAGGATCTCTTCAAGCGACGCCATAATCCTGCAGAAACGAAAAAGAAAAAGAACCTCGCCGACCTGATACAATTAACAGGTAAGAAAGGCTCTGGTTAAAATGGCCCCTATGTAAAATGGCTGCTCTTTATACTCCCTGTCTCCACCCCCAAGCACCATTAAACTAACCCAACCCCCAAACACTAGCACCTGCCCACTCCCTGGCTCTGTCAAGGCCCACTCCTCCTACTGCGTTGTTCCATGGGCTTCAGGTGGTGAGGGAAAATCCTCAATTTACATATTGCAGCACTTAGAAGAAATGAACTCAGATCACTTTCTCCCAGCATTTTTGAATGGGAATCCTCACTGGAGTAGAGCAGCTGTCCCAGCTATCGCAGCTCCTGTCCTTGATCTGTATCTGGCCAGCCTGGTCCCCACTGGATCCCAGGAATGCCACCCACACTGCGAGATATACACAGAGCTGCAGAATAATCACTCCCCTCTTACAAATAATGCAAACAGCCCACACATAAACACACTTGCAGACCCCACAAACACAACAGCACTGGCAATCCACATACACACACACACAACCATACAAGCAGCCCCACACATACACACATCCCCAAACACGCAACTTGACATATCATCCAGACAATTACACAAACAGCCCCCATTCACAGTCTACATTAATAAGTATCGTACACAAAACCACAAACTACTCATGAACATATACAATATAACAGCTCATATAGACACAAATACAACGCTACAAAGCAACTGCAGCACCCATAAATAACACAAGCACAATATGGCAACACACGCCTCAATTTAAAAATTAGAACCAGCACAACAAAGGACTTGAAGATCTTGGACTACTAAAAAGTTTCCTACCCCTGCACCAGTCTGACCTAATGACATACTTGGATACAGCCATCATTATTGGTATTAATATTGGAAAAGATGTAGGGACCTCTTTATGCCTGAACCATTAGAAGTCTTCGAGGACTGAGATTGAAAAGTCTTTTCTATAGAATGTCAGATGTACTTAACCCCTTAAGGACCAAACTTCTGGAATAAAAGGGAATCATGACATGTCACACATGTCATGTGTCCTTAAGGGGTTAAATGCAGCATTCAGGATAATGGCGTGTCTTTCAATCTCATGTAATTGCCCTGGTTTTCACAAGGGAAAACTAACTGTCGGAGCAAATTGGGAACCACAAGGGAGCTGGGCTCACTGTCTCTTCTGCCCTGCTATGGAGACTGGAAACCAGTTATTGGAAGAGCTACGGTTCTAAATAATAGAATGGAGAGTTCAGCGTGACAAAGAGTATAATGTACTTTAATGTGTAATATTACAATTCTTATGAAGACCTCTGAAGCCAATCAGGAAGGCAGTGTCTCAATCCATCGCTGGGTTAACTGCAAATCACATCATTAAAGAGATACAGAAATGTTAACTCAAGTTCAGTCTTCACTCTGTCAACTGTAATGGTCTGTGAGTCCTCAATTTCCAAGAACCGGGGTAACTTTAATTTATGAATAATAAAATAATATTACCATTACCAGTGCAAACGTCACATTCCACCGTGTAAGGCTAAAACATACAATAAAAAACATATACCTCAAATATTGACATTATGCAGAATATACATAACATGCCCAGAGAAGGGTGACCCAGTGATTGATACTAGATAATAGAGCACATTAACAACGGTTAGTGGAGTGATTAACTGCCTTTTAGACTAGGGATACTAATTTTTAGACGAATGGAAGTGCCTGCATATACTATGTGCACATTGTTAGGGATAGCTGAGGGACACAGAACAAGCTGTAAGACCTTCTAATTGCCGTGTATATTATCAGTCTTCTGTCCTCCGAGCAAAAGTAGAAATAACACAGCGCTGTGTGGGCAGAAGTGAGAAATGTGTGTCTTGATTTAGAAGTTTTTATCTCCTGCTCTGTAAATTTAATTTTAATCATACAAAGGCAACTGCAGGGTCTAGCAGGCTATTAGAACAGCATGAGATAATGCATGCTAAACTAAACAGACTGTGCAATAAAGGAATTTTAAACATTAGATCTCACCTTACAGGAAGTGTTCAGGAAGGATTTTACTAGACCTGTATAAGCAAAGTGAATTAACTCCTAAATAGCAAAGCATTGAGCAATGAGACCGTATGATATTTCACAACAAAACTGCTTCACTAAGCTAAAGTTTTAATTCTAGGGGTGTGATTGGATGCCTGACCATGGGCGGGGCTTTTCTGAGACATTTTATTTGACTCACTATTAACAATTTATATTGATACCGGAGAAACTGACGGAAGCCAAGCACAGAGAGATGGACACAGGTTTCTTCAGGAAGGAAGAGATTCTTTATTCGGTTCACCGATCGGGACTCAGAGGGACTAATGTCACCAAAATACAACAGGTTCTGAGCCCCGGACAATAGTGCAGGCTCCTTATATAGGCATATAACTCCTCCCATATTAAGCTCCACCCGCACATTCTCTTAACCAATCAAAACAAATAAGAACTAACTTCCTGCTTGACCGCATGGCTTGTCCAGCACAATGGAGGAGGGGAATACTACATCCTGTATTCTCGCACATGCTCCGTACACTACTGATCGTATCTTACCACGTGCAACCAACCGACCGATACGTCAGCATATGCACGTACACATGCCATGTGGTAATCTCGGCCTACTAAATTTATTTTTACCGAGATTCCACCACATTCCCCCCTTTGATGCCACTTGATATTTCACAATTACTTGAGGCATCACTTAACCTTGGTTTGCATACACCTCAGGTTACCATGAACCAGACCAGACTTTTCCTATGATGTGAATCCCTCAACACTCCTCTTCCTGCATTGGTTCTCCCTGATCTAGAGCCTTATATTTATATATAGCCATTATCTGTGCTGCAGCCTTTCTTTCTGCTATATTTTCTATCAGGCTTTGCACAGACCTAACCACTAAGGGAATAAGACATGGCAGGAGTAGACACAACATTAAAATCAGTATGACTCCGCCTACCAATGCCTTAAGCCCTCCAAACTGCTCATACCAGTTACCAAACCAACTACTTGGATTGTACCCTTTCCATACCTGAGTAGGCACATGCGCTAGTTTAACCATATGGCTAGTAAGCTCAGCTATTGCTTGCCCTTCGTCATCTATTTGAAGACAGCAATTGCTCAGGTTAAACTTCCCACATACACCTCCCTCTACTGCCAATAGGTAATCCAAGGCTAATCTATTTTGGTACACTGCTGTCCTCATCCTGGTATTATGCTTCGCTAGAAGATTGAGCGCTTGTGAGGTCTCATTAGTAATTATCTCAACCACCGCCTGTAATCTTATAATGCGGTTGAGCATATAAATTGGGGTTCTATATCCGAAAGTACCATCCTCTGCCCACGTGGCTGGCCCATAGTAATCTATAATACGCTGGGGAGGCCATTCATCATCTTCCCAGGCACCTATCTCTATGGGTCCTCTTTTCTTTCTATGATTCACATCATACACTTTAACACCCAAAGTCTCACCTGTTTCAATAGGTAACAAGAAGAAGGATGGTTTGAGCATACCTAACACACATGCCCCTTCCCAGTCCTGTGGCAACTCCGAATAGGCCTTCTTACCACAGATCCAGTACAAATTTGCTGGGGCTTTCCAACTAGATGTGATAGATAAATCAAACCATACGTCCTTTAAATTGGCATATCTTGCAAACGGGTTTGATGGTTCTGAGACATTTGAAGCCGACCACCAAGTTGTATTCTTTGTATCATCATCATAAGCTTTTTGCCCTAGACAAGTTAACTCTCCTACAGAAGTATTAAACATCATTCCTTTCCTTGCTATGCAAACATAACCTATGATGGAGGTCTTTAATCTCCACTCAGATTTACCTCTAACACTCATCTGATAATCGGCTTGTGAAGATATTAATTGTTCAACTGCCTCAGAACCGGACATTACCTCCTTTGCTTCCCAAGGCCATTGGTCTCCCATGTTAGTACCTCCACACACATAGCAGTTGGTTACATTAAGACTACCGGCAATACTCTCAGCTAAATCTATGAACAGGTTTTTAGCGTTATGGGGGATCTTATTATCTATACTCATCTCTTCATAAAACTAATGGAATACCTGATGAGTTTGGGAGGTTACCGTATCGGTCTCTATCCCTATAAACAATACTGTCCCAGGGTCTAAACCCGTCCCGTATATTTGAAACCCAAATAAATTACCATATCTATCTAAGAATTGGTCAGGATTGTTTATAAGAATATGGACTGGATTACATTCCCTAGACTTACAGTATGGATTGGTAGGCAACTTAGTCACAATCATGTCCTTGTCTGCGGTCTGTCCCCAAGTTGCCCACCCCACACAAGACCAATATGGGCAAAAATTATAATCCCTATTTGGGCATCTAGGACTCACATACTTATTTTTACTACTGGGACATATATATTTATCATTAGACCCATACGTTCTCTCCCATCTAAGATCCCCACATACATTCCACGGCTTTCTACCACTTGATATTGCTTTACATGCATCAAATAGTAGAACACCCGAAGAATGTACGGATTCTAACACCGTTTTGTTTATTAGGGTCCCCTGAGGATCTCCATTCCTGAGAGTCAACCAAATTGTACGGGCTTGATACTCTGGATTCAAGCACTTAGGTTCTCCTATCCCTAAATGGCATACACTATACTCTACATTTAAGTATCTACACCTAGACACATCACCTTTACACTCATATTGCGAATGCCAAATTGGGGTCTGGGAAATATGATTACCTGTTCTTGTAGTCTTAATGCATACCTCACAGCTAGGAGTGTCGGTACCTCTACCTTCCTGAATATAAAAATACATATAAATAAACATTATCACAAATACATCTTTCGTCGGCTGCATCCTCAGTCTTCGTCCATGCAATGGCACCTCAGCTTCCAGGATGTAAGGGCTGCAGGGAATGGAGTTCTGCTCGTCTTCACAGGGGTCCCTTCGAGACTTTCCTGGCTTTTAAACTACACGTTGGTGAGCGGACAGGCTTTATTATGGCCGTCTCAACACTCACTTACCAATCTCTGAAACAATAAAATTTGTAATCCACAAGTTTCCTCGTCACTCCGACTGAGTCGTGCGCTTTAACCGGATCTTGCAGGGATTCTCTGGATCTGTTGTAGCTTGCCAAGAATCTACCGCTGCTGGTTTAACCCTGGAGTGATGAATCCACGGAGTCACTTCAGCCACTTTTATCGCTGTAGGGGTAGACAAAAGAACAACATAAGGACCTCTCCACTTGGGCCCTAACGGTACATTATTCCATTCTTTAATCCACACTTGGTCTCCTGGGTGGTAACTATGAACTGGGGGATAAATATTCACAGGTAATCTGTCTTGTACCCATTTCTGTACCTCCTCCATAGTCTTACCCAACTCTACAACCTGCTGCCGGGTAATTCCTTCTCCCAACTGACTCAAATCCCCCCTTAAGTTACCAAGTACGGGAGGTGGACGCCCATACATGATTTCAAAAGGAGAGAGACCCATCCTTCTGGTAGGTGTACTGCGAATTCGCAACAGAGCTATAGGCAAAAGGACGTTCCACTTAAGTTGGGTTTCCTGACACATTTTTGCCAACTGGTTCTTAATAGTCCTATTAATTCTCTCTACTTTACCAGAACTCTGAGGTCTATATGCCGTATGAAGTCTCCACTTTATACCAAGCATATGAGTCAGTTGTTGTAGGCACTGATGAACAAAAGCTGGACCATTGTCCGATCCTATAGAGCAGGGTAGTCCATATCGGGGTATTATTTCTCGTAGCAGGAATCTCACAACTTCTCCTGCTTTCTCTGTACGAGTAGGACATGCTTCTACCCAGCCTGAATAGGTGCACACAACTACTAGTAGGTAGCGATGTCCACCAGATTTAGGCATTACTGTATAGTCAATTTGTAGATCGGACATAGGGAGTCCCCCCATATACTGAACTCCTGGTGGCTTTACTGGTCCTTGCCTTGCATTATTTTTAGCACACGTTACACATCTTCGAACAATGGCTTGAGTTAAGTTGGACAATCTTTGTATGTAGAAATGTTTTCTGAGAGATTCTTCTGTACTATCTCTTCCAGAATGCGTCCCGTTATGATAGTTTTGGACGATTTCTACCGCTAGTGATGCTGGAATAACTATTCTCCCATCTTCTAACTGATACCATTTGTTCTCCAAATACTTTCCAGGTTCAGTCTTTAACCACTCCTCTTCTTGAGCTGTATAAACCGGAGTCCATTGAGACAGTGGAGTTGGAATAAGAGCAGCTATATGTTCCACATATTCCTGTCTTCCTGATTCAGCGGCACGCTTAGCTGCACTATCTGCCATCCTATTTCCTTTGGTTACATCACCATCTCCTCTCAGATGCGCTCGACAATGTATAATACCGACTTCTTTCGGTTCCCATACTGCTTCCAATAGTTGTAGTATTTCAGCTGCGTACTTGATTTCTTTTCCCTCTGAATTCAATAGTCCTCTTTCTTTATACAAAGCTCCGTGGGCATGAGTGGTTAAAAACGCATACTTGGAGTCCGTGTAGATGTTCACTCTTAAACCTTCAGCCAATTGTAACGCTCGTGTCAGTGCGATCAGTTCTGCCTTTTGTGCTGATGTTCCTTTTGACAGTGGCCGAGCTTCTATCACCTTATCTATCGTTGTTACTGCGTATCCTGCATAGCGAATCCCTTCTTTCACATAACTACTGCCGTCTGTATAATATTGGACATCGGGGTTCTGGATGGGAAAATCACGAAGATCTGGTCTACTTGAAAATACTTCATCCATTACTTCCAAACAATCGTGTTGACTTTCAGTAGGTTGCGGCAGAAGGGTAGCTGGATTTAAGGTATTTACAGTCTCTAAATGCACTCTTGGGTTTTCACACAACATTGCTTGATACTTGGTCATACGGCTTTTACTAAACCAATGATTTCCTTTGTAATCCAACAACATCTGTACTGCATGTGGAACTCGTACATAAAGTTCTTGACCAAGAGTGAGTTTATCGGCTTCAGCTACCAGCAGTGCGGCTGCAGCTACGGCTCTTAGACAAGGTGGAAGACCACTGGCCACTGCGTCCAGTTGCTTAGACATGTAGGCAACAGGTCTTTGCCATGATCCCAAGTACTGTGTCAATACTCCCACAGCCATTCTTCTTTGCTCGTGTACATACAAGTAGAATGGTCGTGTGTGATCAGGTAGACCTAATGCTGGGGCACTCATCAAAGCCCTCTTCACATCTTCAAATGCCGTTTGCTGTTCTTGAGTCCATAGGAAGGGGTCGTGTTCTGTACCCTTGATAGCTGTATACAGAGGTTTTGCCAATATCGCATAACTGGGAATCCATATCCTACAGAAGCCTGCTGCCCCCAAGAACTCTCGCACTTGTCTTCTATTCTTGGGTGTTGGTATTTGGCACACAGCTTCTTTTCTCTCTGGCCCCATTATCCTTTGACCTTCAGAGATATGGAATCCCAGATATTTGACAGTTGGCAGACACAACTGGGCCTTCTTCCTAGACACCTTGTATCCTGCCTTCCAGAGAATGTGTAGTAGATCGTGTGTTGCTTGCTGACATATTTCTCTTGTATCTGCTGCTATCAACAAGTCGTCTACATACTGTAATAGTACACACTCTCCTGGGATGGACTTGAAATCCAGTAGATCTTGACTTAGAGCTGAACCAAATAGGGTCGGTGAATTTTTAAACCCTTGGGGCAGTCTTGTCCAAGTCATCTGGCGTTTTGAGCCCGTTACAGCGTTTTCCCCATTGGAAAGCGAAGATACATTGGCTTTCTGCGGCAATTCGAAGGCAAAAGAAGGCATCTTTGAGGTCTAGGACTGTAAAATAGGTAGCCCCGCCCGGAATTAAAGCAAGCAGGTTATACGGATTGGGCACAACTGGGTGTATACTAACAACCGCATCATTGACTGCTCTCAAGTCCTGCACAGGACGATACTCATCTGTACCGGGCTTTTGAACAGGCAGCAATGGGGTGTTCCAGGGGGAAGTACAGAATTTTAGGATACCATACCGTATGAACTTATCCAGATAAGATTGAATATTTTTCTTAGCCTTCTGCGGGATGTGATATTGCCGTAGGCTCACTGGATAAACCCCAAGCTTTAGTTCGATTCGAATGGGTGGAATATTGCGGGCCAGTCCTGGTGGGTTGTTCTCTGCCCAAACTCCTGGTATGTTGAATAAGGATTCATCACTCTTAGGGTTTTGGCTAGTCAACGCTGTATAAAGTCGCCACTCTTCTTCCTTTGGTACGGATAATGTCATAATACCTGAAGGTCCATTAAACTTTAAGGATGTTGTTCCATCTGGTAGGAACGTAATCTGCGCTTGTAATTTGGATAGCATATCACGTCCCAGCAATTGGACTGGACATTCAGGCATGTAAAGGAATTGATGTTTTACTACGTGGCCTCCCAATGTACAGAGTCGACTTTTAAGAACCGGTTTTGCAGCACTCCTTCCAGTTGCTCCTATTACGGTAATAGTTCTTCCAGATGGAGGAGCAACCAGATCAGTCACCACCGAATGTTCAGCACCAGTGTCGATCATGAATGCACTCCTTTTTCCCCCTATTGATACATCGACCATAGGCTCCGCTCGACCAAGGGGGATGGAGCCCGGTCGGTATCAATAGCTCTCCATGATCGTGTCAACCAATCCTACAAAGTCCCTATCTTCTCTATCGCGGGACCTTTGCGCTGCGGGATAGTATCTATCTTCTCTTACACTTCCTCTGTTACCACTGTTACTCCCTCCGGGACCTCCTCTACCTCTCGCTCTACCTCTAAAGTTTCCATAACCTGCCCTGGGTGGGTCTCTCTCGTATTGCTCTCTTTTTGGACACTCGCTTCTCCAATGCCCTTCTTCTCTACAATACGCGCACGGATTCCTTTTTTTTTTTTTTTAATTCTTTATTTTTGCAGTGCATATGGTGATAACAATCAGGCACGTGGTACCCCAAAGGCAATCCGCATGCACAGTCAAAACAGAGAGTGAGTGACATAGAAAGCATTAGGGTATTGTAGTACAATGCACTAATTTTATAATTATAAACGAGCTTACATCATGCTATAGGCATACTGTAGATTATAATATAGCTTTTCTATAGCTGTATGAACAGGCTTGTGGTAACTAATGAAATTCCTTAATATATGTATGATACAAGATAATATTACACGTTAGTAGCTTATGTTATCCTAGCTGGTTACAAGCTTTTAAATGGTTTCCTGCATGGCTGTTCATCAGTATGGGCAAATGTATGACACAGTTGAATCAAAATGGTATATCACAGGTATATAAAAAAAAAAAAAAAAACATATTAGAAGTATAAGAATAACAGGCACAATTTTATATTGTAGGCAGGCTAGGTTCAGTATATTGTAACTTAAGCTATTCAGTCGAGTCTGATACCTATTACTCTGTACAGGAGCTGTCGAAAGAGAATTAACTAACTAGGTATACGTTTTGCAGCTTGCATGGCTAGCTAGACATAGAAATGATTAGGATAGCATTATATTACATCGCATCTAAATAACACTTGTTGGTAACATTTTGGGTATTTCTTGAGGCTGTAGTTTAGTGTAGATTTGGTTACATCTTATTGTAAGTGAGCCTTTAATTGCTACTACTGCATGGCACACGTCAGCCAGCTCTCAATGGTACCTTAACTCAGGGGGCCACCACAAAACAATAATACAAGGCAGAGTCCACTGTAGCTGCATAGAAGTGGTGGCGTGGCTGCAGTCCCACCGCAGCACAGCAGCGAAAGTCAGCCAACTCCCATGGTTGGCAGGAGCGATGTGCTGTCCAAAGAGTCCCATGGAGCCTTGATGTCGTCGGTCAAGTGAGCTGGTGGGGCTCTACCACCGCCCCCCAGTCCTCCGTGAGTACCTTGAGTGGAGGGGGTCTGGGCTTGGCGGCAAGTCGGCCTCTTCGCTCCCAACGTAAATCTGTAGGCTAGTGTCCTCTCGATGCAGGGGTAAAGACCTTCTGGGTATCAGTGGCGGCTGTGCGTGTCCTTGGGTGGCCGATGCGTTGTGTCATCCTCCCATCTCCGCTGGCCGCGGGCTGATCGTAGGCTCTCCGAGTATGTCGCTTCGGCTTGGATAGCGGGTGGCAGTGTGTGGGGGGTCTCATGGCATGTCGGGACCCAGGCTGGCTGTGGTGAATGCGTGGTCTGGGCATAGCCTTCATTCTCCTCTGCTGCTTCGCACCGGTCTGTGGCTTAGTTGTGCGTATGGGAGCCGGTTTGTGTGCATGCGAGGTAGTGGGTAGTGGAGAGAATGTTGTAGTCGCCTGGTTCCGAGCCAGTGTGGCCCACAGCTGTGTCCAGAAATGGTCGAAGGCTGCTGTTATGCGGTCCACGCCTGCCTGTCGCGCCAGTAGAGGTTGGGTGTGTGTAGGCCCAGCAGCCCGGGCAGCAGCCGCCATCTTGGTGGGTGAGTAAGGGATGCAGGTAGTCGTGGAGGCTTTTAGGGTCCTGTGGCCCTGTGGAAAGTGGACCGGGATAACCCCCGCCGGTCTATAGGGGGGGGAACGTGGGCTCAGCAGTGTGTCAGCCGGGTATGGAAGCGGCGGGAGAGCGTCCGTCTCTCCCATGCCGCCCATGTGAGTAGGCCGCATGTCGGCGCCGAGCGGGATATCCGCGTTTGAGGTGTCGATGGGTAGATCTCGATGTTCCCAGCTCGGTAGCAGCATTCAAGGGCCCGGATTGGGTATTGATTTTGACAGATTCTGCGAGTTTTTGTCCGTTTGCTCAGGAGCTGTTGCTGCCCGCGTCCGCTCGGCTCAGCGGTAGGGCCCGCCCCCACGCGCACTGATTCCTACTCAGGGGTTCCCTATTCCACCTACTATCGCCTCTATCTGGGCCCCGTCTATCTACGCCTGCGATCGCTACCGCTAGCATATCCGCCTTTTAACGCATCTTGCGCTCTTCCTCTTTCTTACTTTCTGATTCCCTATTCATATACACCTTATTTGCTACCTCCATTAGTTGGGTGATGGACATTCCTGCAAACCCTTCTAATTTCTGTAGCTTGCGCTTAATATCTCCATAAGCTTGGCTGACAAAGGCAGAGTTTACCATTCGGGAATTATCAGTGTCTTCCGGATTAAAGGGGGTATACAAGCGGTATGCCTCCAATAATCGGTCATAAAAGACACTAGGCGCTTCATCACTTTTCTGAATCACCTCAACCGTCTTCGACATATTTATGGCTTTCTTCCCTCCGGCTTTCATGCCAGCAATTATAGCGTCTCTATAGGCTTTTAGTCGAACCATATCTGCGCCATTAACATTCCAGTCGGGATCGGTATTAGGATAATGAGTTGCGGCCCATGCTGCTGGATTTGCTTGGTTTAAAGTACGGGCTTCTTCCTCCAGCGCTTTAATAGCCGCTTGGTTTATCCTAGTCCTCTCCTCATTGTTAAATAATGTCATTAATAATTGCTGGCAATCAGCCCAAGTTGGATTATGCGTCTGGACTATCGAGGTGAACAGGTCGGTCATGGCTTGTGGCTTTTCAGTATACGAGGAATTGTGGGTCTTCCAATTCAAGAGATCGGTAGTCGTGAACGGGACATATACGAAGACTGGGTCAGCATACACCATTTGACCTAAAGCATTAAGATAGGCTGACCCAGGATTCAAACGAAGAGGCATCTGGTAATGTTTGGGTTGTTGGGTACCGGTCAGTTGTCGGGTTAGTATAGGGCTTCGTGGAGGGGCGTCGGTTAGAGGTTCCGGTCGGGGGGTAATAAGACGTGGGGATAGAGAAGCTTCATCATGGGGAAGGCCGGTGAATAAAATATTCCGGGCCGGGCTAGAGGAAGCCTGACCGGAAGCCTGAAATGGCGCCAAATCGGAATAGATGGACTTAACGGGGGCTGGTGTCGGAAGGGGAGGTTTATTACGGCGTGGGGTGGATTCTGAGCTAGAGGAGGAAGTAGATGGGTGAGGGGGTGTGGAACTTCCTGTACTTGTATCACCTTCCTCTATAGGGAAATAAGGGGGCGGCATAGGGATCTCGGACTCAGGGGGCGTGTCCAAAATGGGCTTAACCGTGGTCCTAGTGGACAAACAAGTCCTGGCCACCATGAGGCGACATTGCTCCTCGTGGCATATTCGGACCCATCTTGGCAAGTCGTTTACGGCCTGCCTCCAACAATCAATGTATGGAAACTGTCCGTAAAGTTCAGGCCTACCTGATACAGCCACGTGTACACGCTGTACCAGATTTGGGTCTAAACTGCCACGTGGCGGCCATGCCGCAACCAAAGTAGGCCATTCCCTAGTGCACAAAGTGATCAAACGGGCAGGAGACATTTTAACCCCAAAATCACATACTGTGAATCCCTTTTTAAAATTCTTTACCATACATCCTAAGGGATCCAAAATCGTCGACTCCGACGCGCCCATACTAATGGAGCGTCGTTGACAACGAATGCTATACACACGCTCTATTTAACAGTCACACCCGTTTCTTCCGGCAACAGCACCACGTGGTACAGTTACCAAGTGAAACGTACACAGTAACACAATAAAAACACTCAGGGAATTCCCGTACACACACAGCTGTTACACCAGTCACTAAGTAATCAATATTATGCCCTTTGGCGAAACTATACCGTCACCCACGCTATAATTCTCTATATATGAATTACCCGTCTATAACACACCCCAGTAACATCGTCTTTTACAAATAGCAGTTACAGTACGGTTAGCATAGGTCAAAGTACAATTTAAGGTCACAATACAATTATTAGTGGTTATGGTGTTAGACATGCAATAGACGACAATTATTAGTACTTATATACAGTATCAGTAAATATACAGGGTTATGGTACCGTGCACTATAATACAGCAACACACTATTAACACTCTCGCTAGATGGCAGAGCTCACGCTATCTAACAAGATATACACGTTACTAAACAATCTTTAACACATATACAATCCCAACTAATCTATTGGCCAGTACCTTGATGGACTACCTAAAACTATCTACATCCGTTTTGGTTAGCCACACTGCCCAAGCACCACATATAGCGAACTAGAGGGCGGAATTTACAACAGAACCCTTTTAGTCTTTCTACTCTATCAATAGTCTAGTGGGTTCCAAATTTACACGCCTTCCCACTTAGCCAAGATAGGTTGAGAGCTAGCGGACCGAATTTACACAGACGCCGCTTAGTCTCCCGGTCCCTCCGACCTAGCGAACAAATTGTACACCCTAGAACGCTAGTCTAGACAAGACACCGGTGTTCGGCTAGGGCTATTTACACAGAACCCCGCCTGACTCCAAACCAAATCAAACGGTCTTACTAAAGAGCGTTCGATTGAGCGGTGCGCCTTCGCTCCTTCCCTCCGACAGAGGGGGCAGATTCCATACACAGATTAACCCCTTATGGGCCTACCGCACAATCGGTATACCCCTAGTGGGTCCGCCGTCTAAAACAGCGGTCGTCTTACCTCCTCGTTCCTGAACCTGAGTTCACACTCATCGACGGGGACACCCCAGCACTTACTACGTAGAGGCCGATGATCTCCTGGACAACAGACCAGTGGCGCCGAGATGAAGGGAGGTCCACGCAGAAGTTCAGGGGTGCAGCCGTAGAGAACGTGGGCAAAGATAGACCGTCTCACGCCTCTGCTTCTCAGCTACCGTTGAACGATGAGCTTCCCGGCCAATGCACCAAATGATACCGGAGAAACTGACGGAAGCCAAGCACAGAGAGATGGACACAGGTTTCTTCAGGAAGGAAGAGATTCTTTATTCGGTTCACCGATCGGGACTCAGAGGGACTAATGTCACCAAAATACAACAGGTTCTGAGCCCCGGACAATAGTGCAGGCTCCTTATATAGGCATATAACTCCTCCCATATTAAGCTCCACCCGCACATTCTCTTAACCAATCAAAACAAATAAGAACTAACTTCCTGCTTGACCGCATGGCTTGTCCAGCACAATGGAGGAGGGGAATACTACATCCTTTATTCTCGCACATGCTCCGTACACTACTGATCGTATCTTACCACGTGCAACCAACCGACCGATACGTCAGCATATGCACGTACACATGCCACGTGGTAATCTCGGCCTACTAAATTTATTTTTACCGAGATTCCACCACAATATTACCATAAGGAGCACAGTGGAGGAGAAGGTTGCTAAAACAAAACCCTAACTTTATTACATCTAATATAGAAACAGTACCTAAAGTAGCTAAACGTACAATATGATAAACAGTAGTCTAGGGCAGGGGTAGGCAACCTATTTTAGAACAAGCACAATGTATCTTATTTACAGACTGGTTTCTAAACACATTATTATTATTACTATGAAGCTCTGTTATACACGCCAACAAAATGGAGCTCATAGAAATGAGGGGCATTAGGATAGAAAAAATGGACAGAGGGATTAGGTCCCAAAATACGGACAGTACCTCCTAAATAGTGACAGTTGGTAGGTATGAATTCAGGTCCTATACTACAAAGAATGCAACACCTGACAAGATCCACATATTCCCAAAACTAGTGGATGTGGGTCTTACTGTCTATGGCACAATTTAATTAAGGAGATGCGCAGTAAAAGCCACTACAGAAGTAATGTCCAATGTAGGAGATGCCCTTTAATAGTCTTTTTTATTTCCTAACCAGCTCCACTTTCCAAACAAAATGGAGATTCCTGAATGGAGATAATGAAAGCTGCACTTTTTAGTTACTCCACACAGCCCTAAACTGTACTTGATTAAGAAGAGAGAGAGAGAGAGAGAGAGAGAGAGAGAGAGAGAGAGAGAGAGAGAGAGAGAGAGAGAGAGAGGAGAGAGAGAGAGAGAGAGAGAGAGAGAGAGAGAGAGAGAGAGAGAGAGAGAGAGAGAGAGAGAGAGAGAGAGAGAGAGAGAGAGAGAGAGAGAGAGAGAGAGAGAGAGAGAGAGAGAGAGAGAGAGAGAGATATATGTAGTGGGAGTGATATATCTCAGTTTGCAAATTATTACAAGGGAAAACTAAACCAAGGATGTGTATAAATGATATTGGTAGTGAATGGGTTAAAGGGGTATTGTCCCTTCAGAGGGAAAGCACGTCCCATTAACTAACAAGCTAAATTATGTTGGACCTGATGTCCTTGCATCTTTTGTAAATATATGGAAGTGCAGAGAGTCTAGAAGTTGTTTACTTCCATCCAATTCATACAATCTCTTATTAAATGCTTTACTAGGTCATACCCCTTTAAATAAATACAAATTATTCACAATGGCTACAGTAAACAAGCCTTGTTCTAAATAACTTACTTCATCACATGACAGTAATACAGAATGTCTGCTAAATCGTCTCTTATATCATGTTTTGAAGAAATGTATCCACTTTTGTACATTTGGGAGTTTGGGAGGTAATGGACTCTGATGAAAACACCTGATACACGTTCCTTCTGAATGGAGGCACCTGATTAGCTCTGACCCAAATGACCTTCACAAGGTATAAATAAGCAGACAAAGGATGATAGAGGTAGTGCTGTTGGTGTGATAGTAAATTCAGGGTAATATGGCTCCTAAGAAAGCAGTGACTTCAACAGAGGTGAAAGAAACGGAAACTGTGCCTGCCCCAGAAGTTAAAGAAAAGGAAACTGTGCCTGCCCCAGGTGAGTGTCAATGTTACTACTACAAAAACTGAATAAATATGGTCTTTGCCCCTTCTATTTCAGTCTCCCTGAATAAAAGGCATTATTAGGCTTATTGTGTGTCCTGTATAATATGCTGTTAGTCCTTCTTGTAGGAGGCTGACCTCAGGCTTTGCAAGGCCTCAGCATTCCACCCACATCCCTAATACTGGAACTCCCGTGGTTCTCCCAAACTGCCACTGATGGACTGCTATATATCAAATTGCTGATCTGTATATTGTAACCTAACTCCTGTTTCTTTGCTCAGTGCAACTTGGAGTTTAGTTAGACATGTTACAACGGCCTCCATTTTGATTTGTGTGTTTTAATGTTCTAAGCTGTCTATTGCAGAGTTTTCTCCCCCCTCCCTCCTCTCCATGCACTTATTAGTAGTATTCTGCACCATATATGGCTTATCTGTGTTGTAACTTCCTAGTACTACACATCTTCTTAAACCCTATCTGCAAACTCCAAGTTGTGAAGGTATTCTAGGTTCTTAATACAGTAATTTAAAACACTGTGACTGCCTATCCTGGCATAGGATATATTATAGTTAATAATCTGCCTTGCTATGCATATCCTTCCTCCAAATATGAGCTGACACTCTGCCATTAAACTCTTGATTAGGCTTTGTTCTGAGCGATGCTTCAAACCTGCCATCTATGTGGATTGTGCATTATTTGCATTTCTTCTTTCTGTAGGGAAGGTGAAGGTGAAGGCAAAGGTCAAAGCCAAGCGCAGACTCACAAAGTTGGTGACGCCACTGGGCCATCCTTCTACGCTCTCAATGGTAATTGAAGCCCTGAAAAAGAACAGTGAGCGCAAGGGGACCTCCGTGCCAGCCATACGTACCCGAATTCTGGCTGCACATCCCACTGTGGATCCTATGCGCCTTAAGTTCCTCTTGAGAACAGCCCTGAACAAGGGCATTGAGAAAGGCGTCCTGATCCGACCTCTTAACTCCAGTGCGAAAGGAGCCACTGGACGGTTCAAGGTAAATGTCCATGAAATAGCTAACTTGGTGACCAACTTGGATCTGGTGAACTAACACTTGGCTAACAATTTAGCAAACTTACTGAATTAACAGGTGATAAGGGTTTATGTAAAAGTCTCGTGCTGGTGCAAGGATTCTTTGCCAGCCACAGACTGGAGCAGCCCACCAGGAAACTTCTGGCTATAAAATGCAGATGACCCAGCATTCTGGGAGGCTGTCAATCATGTGCTGATGCCAGACAGTGGAGGAAGGACAGGCTACTAAGGATTACTCTGACCAAAAAGTGTCCCCCTTCTTCTAATGCTTTAGATTCTCCCCCCCCCCCCCCCCCCCACGATAGAAACTGTCACTTGATGATGTTACATTCCCCAACTCTTTTCTTCTCCTCCTCCCCCCCCTCCCTGGTTTTCAGTAGTAATTAATACCACATCATACATAACATGGCAATGCTGTTCTGTACTCTCCAGCTTGCAAAAGGTGAGAAGAAGCCAACCACTCAGAAAAAAGAGATGTCTGAGAACATCGACCCAAACGCAGAAGAGAAACCAATAAAGAAGACTACTAAAAAAGCAAAAGTTGCTAAAGGTCAGTAACAAGTTTCCCATGGTTACTTTGGAACTAATGTGTTTTGGTAAACACGGCGTTCTAGACTACCAGCTAGCACTTGAGTGTTTTTTATGCTGAATCCCTACTGACCTGCAGTAACTCAGACCTGCTCTACTTATGGTGCATTCTAATGCTTCGAACTTACAGCTTTCTTGGAATTTAAGCTGATCTATTCCTTAAGTCTCTTGCTGAAAGACTGCCTAACAATATCTAACCCATGTCCCTGCACTGTGGCAGGACAAGGCTTTAGGCAAGGTTCTCCTTTAGTGGGGGGTGGGGTGGGAGGAGATGTCTTGTGTGGGCTTATTCTTTATCTTTAATCTGGTCTCTAAGAGCAGAGGGTAGCAGTTTGGTAGGTAATGTAGGCTGACTGTGTAAACCTTCTCTTGTGCAGGTGAGAAAACGGATAAGGTGGACAAAGCTGAACCCAAGAAGGATGTGGTGAGTGACTCATGGTGTGCCTCGGTGATACGGGGCTGTTCTGCTTTCAGTGTGATCCTCAGATCATCCCAGTGTATTCTGTTTAATGATAAATGAATCCCACATCCAAAAATGCATGGCTTAAAGTGTACCTGTCATTCCAGGCACAACTTGTGTGGTTTCCAAAGATCATCAAATTATAGGTATACATTATCCTAGCAAACTACAGCTTTGGAGAGAAGCTTAAAATGTCTAAGCATTAGTGTGAACTATTGTTACTCTTAATGTGCAATATGTCTAAATTGTCAGCCACTACCACACTGATGTGCAATCTGCCACTGCACACCCAAACCAGTCAACTAACCTACATGGCCAATGACACGGAGTGTAGAAGAGACTACCCACAGACAGTCCTTCTGTTCTCCACACATGGCAATTGCAGTGCATGCACTGGCTAGGCTTTGGTGACAATGTAGTCACACTGACAATGAAGGCAGTGTTGGCCCCAAAGTCTTTGCCCTGCTTGGGAAAGCAAACATGTCTCTGGCATGGCAGTTTTGGATTTGGGCAAAGAGTCCTAATGGGCTTCTCTTGGATAGTTTGAGTGTCCATGACATGCAAACTGTCTTTCTCTATCATGATATAGAAATACATATCTGTAACAATGTGTAGCAGACTGTTATGGGAGTGCCATCATTGAAAGGGGACAGGGCATATTTCAGAGGGACCCACTAACTTTAGGGGTGTGAATGAAGGTGGGGCTGTCCTGAGACTTGTGTAAATGCAGCTAACCAGGGCTGCCATCAGAAATTTTGGGGCCCCTGACAAAGCACAAGGTCTGGGCCCCCCCCGCCCCCTCCCTCCCGGGCCGCCCACGCCCTACCTAGTCCGCTGACAATGATGCGGGACTGAATGTGGTGTGTATAGTGGAAGTGAATTAGAATGTGTGTAATGGAGGTAGTTTGTGTGTATTAGATACTGTTTGTGCAGTGAATGCAGAGTGTGTGTTTGTGTAGCGGATGCAGTGTGTATAGTGAACGCAAAGTGTGTTTGAGTAGTGGATGTAGTGTGTGTACAGTGATGTAGTGTGTGTTTGTGTAGTGGATGTAGTGTTTGTATGTACTAGATGAAATGTGTTTAGTGGATGCAGTGTGTGTATTAGACGCAGTGTCTGTGTATAGTGAATGCAGAGTGTTTCAATTTGTGGTGGATGTAGTGTGTGTACTGTGAATACAGGATGTTTGTGTAGTGGATGCTGTGTGTACAGTTAATGCAGAGTGTGTGTCAGTATAGTGAATCCAGAGTGTGTGCATAGTTTAGTGAATGCAGAGTGTGTGTCAGTATAGTGAATCCAGAGTGTGTGCATAGTTTAGTGAATGCAGAGTGTGTGTTAGTGCAGTGAATGCAGAGTGTGTGTAAATGTGTAGTGAATGCAGAGTGTGTGTAAATGTGTAGTGAATGCAGAGTGTGTGTAAATGTGTAGTGAATGCAGAGTGTGTGTTAGTGTGTAGCAGATGCAGAGTGTGTGTTAGTGTGTAGCAGATGCAGAGTGTGTGTTAGTGTGTAGCGGATGCAGTGTGTGTGTTAGTGTAGTGAATGCAGAGTGTTAATGTGTAGTGAATGCAGAGAGTGTTTGAGTAGTGGATGTAGTGTGTGTACAGTGATGTAGTGTGTGTTTGTGTAGTGGATGTAGTGTTTGTATGTACTAGATGAAATGTGTTTAGTGGATGCAGTGTCTGTAGTGGATGTAGTGTGTGTATTAGACGCAGTGTCTGTGTATAGTGAATGCAGAGTGTTTTAATTTGTGGTGGATGTAGTGTGTGTACTGTGAATACAAGATGTTTGTGTAGTGGATGCTGTGTGTACAGTTGATGCAGAGTGTATGTTAGTGTAGTGAATGCAGAGTGTGTGTTAGTGTGTAATAAATGCAGAGTGTGTGTTAGAGTGTGTCAGTGTAATGAATGTAGTGTGTGTGTAAATTTGTAGTGAATGCAGAGAGTGTGTTAATGTGTAGTGAATGCAGAGAGTGTGTTAGTGTAGTGAATGCAGAAAGTGTGTTAGTGTAGTGAATGCAGAGAGTGTGTTAATGTGTAGTGAATGCAGAGAGTGTGTTAGTGTGTAGCGGATGCAGAGTGTGTGTTAGTGTAGTGAATGCAGAGTGTTAATGTGTAGTGAATGCAGAGAGTGTGTTAGTGTGTAGCGGATGCAGAGTGTGTGCTGGTGTAGTGAATGCAGAGTGTGTTAATATGTAGCGAATGCAGAGTGTGTGTCAGTATAGTGGATGCAGTGAGTGGGTTAGTGTGTAGTGTATGCAGAGTGCATGTTGTATTAGTGAATACAGTGTGTGTATTGTATTAGTGTATTAGTGTATGCACTGTGTGTTAGTGTATGCAGTGTGTGTGTGTTGTGTTAGTGTATGCAGTATGTATGTTGTGTTAGTGTATGCAGTGTGTGTTGTATTAGTGTATGCAGTGTGTGTTGTATTAGTGTATGCAGTGTGTGTTGTGTTAGTGTATGCAGTGTGTGTTGTGTTAGTGTATGCAGTGTGTGCTGTGTCAGTGTATGCAGTGTGTGTTGTGTCAGTGTATGTAGTGTGTGTGTTGTGTCAGTGTATGTAGTGTGTGTGTTGTGTCAGTGTATGTAGTGTGTGTTGTGTCAGTGTATGTAGTGTGTGTGTTGTGTCAGTGTATGTAGTGTGTGTGTGTTGTGTCAGTGTATGCAGTGTGTGTGTGTTGTGTCAGTGTATGCAGTGTGTGTGTTGCGTTAGTGTATGCAGTGTGTGTGTTGTGTCAGTGTATGTAGGGTGTTGTGTCAGTGTAAGCAGTGTGTGTGTTGTGTTAGTGTATGTAGTGTGTGTGTGTTAGTGTATATAGTGTGTGTGTGTGTGTGTGTGTGTGTGTGTTGTGTTAGTGTATGTAGTGTGGGTGTGTGTTGTGTTAGTGTATATAGTGTGTGTTGTGTTAGTGTATATAGTGTGTGTGTGTTGTGTTAGTGTATGTAGTGTGTGTGTTGTGTTAGTGTATATAGTGTGTGTGTTGTGTCAGTGTATGTAGTGTGTGTGTGTTGTGTCAGTGTATGCAGTGTGTGTGTTGTGTCAGTGTATGTAGTGTGTGTGTGTTGTGTCAGTGTATGTGTGTAAATTTGCAATCTGGGGTGAGGGGGATGAGGGGCGTTTTAACATAATTTAAAAAAAAATACATTTATTTAAATTGTTTCTCCCCCCTCCCTGCTTACCTGTGTCTAGGGAGGGGGGAGTTTCCATCCCTGGTGGTCCGGTGGCATGGTGGGGCCCCCCGGCTTCCCTGTTACCGCAGAGGGGGCCCAGGCAGCACACAGCTTCTCCTCTTCTCTCTCCTCCAATAACTCTCGCGAGACCCGCGGAGCGTTGCCATGGCAACCGGGTCTCGCGAGAGTTATTAGTAGAAACGAGAGGAGAAGAGTCTGTGTGCTGCCTGGGCCCCCTCTGTGGTAACAGGGAGCCGGGGGCCCCCGGCTGCACACATAGATCGCGATATTCGCTATCTATGTGTGCAGGGAGGGAAAGTGGGGCCCAGGACTGCCAGAGCAGTCCGGGCCCCCCAGGGCCGCCGGGCCCGTGACAACCGTCATGGTTGTCACCCCCTGATGGCGGCCCTGCAGCTAACATTTCTATTCAGCAACAGCATGATGGACTAACCACTACAATGTGAATGGTCAGGATTCCAAAGGTTATTTTACAAATTCTTGCTAAACTGAAACCCTAGCTGATCCAGACAGTGTGGGTTGTTGTCTGACATTGTGTCATGTTCTGACTTTTGGGAATTGTGTTCTGTCAGAAAAACAAACCTGCTGCAAAAGCAAAGAAAGACAGCAAGGAGAAAGCTGTTAAGGCTGCTGCAAGTAAGAAACCAAAAGCTACAACTCCAGCTGAGGGAGCCAAGCCCAAGAAGGTGCCAGCCAAAAAGGAGCCAAAAGCGGGGGCTTCAAAAGAACCCAGTACAGCAGAAGGCCCAGCACCCAAAAATGGCAAGAAAGTAAAGAAATGACCAATGTGTCAGCAAGGAGTTTTAACTTTGTAAATGTAACTTATAACCTAAATTATCTTATTTCTTTAAATAAAGTGTTTACATGTATCCCTCAGTCTAAGAATCACTGTCTGCTATTGGTGACCAAACAGGTCCAGTTACACAACCGCTGTAATTTGAGTGGTCTCATTGTACCTAGTATGTGTGTCCATGTATCCCACTGTTGCCATGAGACACTGAGCAATCCATCTATTCCACAGAATCAAACAAACTTTTATTTTTTCACAGAATTTACTCCTTGTGACTTACATCATGTGATGTCACACATTAGTTATGCAAATTAGGAAGTTTCCCCCCTTCACATACTCTTGCTTCAGTATGGAAACTTAAGAGGGATATATGAAAACAAAACTTGTGTGGACTAGCGGAAATTAAATTTAGTTAAGGTAATGCTGACTTTGGTCTCTAACATTGCGGCATGTTCCCTTTCTTCTACACTCACTACATCCACCTTTTTGTCTCACCGTATACCAGGAGCTTCTGTCTGCTAGAAGACGACATGTGAGTTCTAGGGGACAGGCCTTGGAAAGAATGGTACAAGCGCATCATTAGATGCATAAAGGATCAGGATGCTGTTGGCCAGCAGGCAGCCTGACATGCATTCATGCCATGCTAGCCTTCAATTATCTGGGCAGACATGCCTCCTTATTGGGCATGTTCAACCCTTTCAGATGTTCTGGTTACATGATCCGCGTCAGTGGCACAATTTTACCCCGCCCATTGACTTCCTGCTTCACTGGACACTGCTGTTAGGGGGTATGGATTTACTTGAAAGATGAAAGCCTGAACTAGCGAGATTGGCATTTGAAGGTTTTTTATATATATATATATATAGATTTTTTTTTTTTCCTCTATCTCCTATGAGTTTCCATCCGGCAAAATCTCCACCAGATGCATATTGCTTGAGAGGTATGACTGTGATTTTGTACTTGGGCCCCTCATAATTGTCAGCACTGGGCTCTTAATCTGGGGGTGAGGGCTGGAGAAATGACTAATTGACAAAGGCTCTGTAGTAGACATTGAATCTCTAGCTGAGACCCACCCATTAAAATGCTCTAATCCCGCTCTTTTGTACCTGAACCTCATTACTGGGAGTAGTCACTCATGTTTCAGAAAGAACATTAGTACGATTTTCAGTGGGTGTACACAAGCCTGTCCTGCTATTGGAGGCCAGGCCTGACCTATGGGTCTTTCCAGAACCTGTATGTGATGGGCACAAAATCCACTGTAGTGGTTATTGTATGGGGATTCCCTCATTGGTTTCCTGGCACTGGAGGTTCCCTCTCCCTCCCAATCCCTAGTTGCTGAAGGGGTGAAAACCCCTTCAGTCACTTGAGGTAGCGACGATGTCCCTCATCGCTGCCTCCTCCTTCGCGCCGCTCCTCCTGTCTCCGTCGGCTGGTGGGCGAGACTGATCCCGCCCACCAGCCGAGGAGACCTAATGCACATGCGCATTAATGCTTTCCTATGAGGAAATGAGAGACACTGGAGGTCCTCACACAGCGTGTGTCAAAAAGTGACCTCTAGTGGCTGTCTAGTAGACAGCTACTAGAGGTGGAGTTAACCCTGCAAGGTAATTATTGCAGTTTATTTAAAAAAAAAAAAAAGCTATAATTACACTCGCAGGGTTATGAGTAGTAGGAGTTGGCACCCAGACCACTCCAATGGGCAGAAGTGGTCTGGGTGCCTGGAGTGTCCCTTTAACAGCTTGACCACACAACTGGGGACTACTGTGTGCTATCAGACTCCACTGTATCAACAGAGGTAAATCCTACAGACTGTCTGTGGAGAGTGCAGTCAGCCAATCTACGCTGAGGTAAGGCTGTAGAAATACTACAGGTTCTCCCGTCTGCTAAATGTTGTGCATTCATCTGCAATCCTAATCTCGTTAAAGTTGTGGATGTAATTTTCACTTGGTTGTAAATGTTTCAGGCGTATGTTATTGTATCCGCTTGTATTGTGGGATATCAAATGCCATTTTCAATAAAGCAATGAGAGCATTCTTAAATATCAATTTTATTACAAATGACCACATTTTTAATATAGAATCTCACAATAGAACATTAATACAAGAATTAACCTATATACATCTCCATACAGTGTGCATCATCAAAGCTCCCTCTAGTTGTGGATTGAGGGGGCAGAAAGACATCAAAGGGGTAAACATTTGGATTTTGGACTTGTATCTGCTGCCCTTTGTCTCCTACTCAGGAATTCATAGCCAGCAAATGAGTTGTACGGCGCTCCTATATCATGTTTCAGCAAGTAATCAAGGGGAATGACATATACATGAGGTCGAGGCCCCTGACACCTGGACTAAAATCTTTTAACGTTAGATGGTATTTTGGCAAACAGACTCTGCCATTTAAGTATCTTGCCGATGGCAGGCTTGCACCGGCATACAATACACTGCAGGGAAATGGCAGCTTTATTAAACGTCTGAAATCCATGAGTGCCTCTAACTAGCCAGCTGCCTGGGGTTTGTAGCCATATCTCTGCTCAGCAGATATTCACAGCACTTTTAGATTTAATACTTTACCATATACATATATTTAGAAAGTGTTCAAAGCTTCCCCCTTGGTTTGCTAATGTGGATTTATTTTTGGCCGTTGGGCTTAGTAGTGATAGCCAGCTATCCATGTCCGATCACAAATCCCACTTTTTAAATAATTTAAACATTTGAAAGGTTGTTTGCCCATCTGCATACTAAAGAGCACTCACAAAATTAGGGGTGATTGGGTTTAAAAAAAAAAAAATATTACCTTCACCAGTCTCTCTGTCGAGAGGGGGAAGTTACCATTTGGAATGTTCTTAGAATAAGGATGGAAACCTCACTCGCGTGTCGTGTGCTGAGCAACTCGGTTAACACATGGATGAAAGTTTTCCTAGTGATACGATTAAGGGATGATTATTTTATCCTCTAACAATAAATCTGGACTCTAGTTAATGTTTATTAAAACTCTTGCATTCCCTTCAGAAAACAGCCAATCCCTATTCTCTCTGGGATACAATAACACTTATTTGCTAGGGGGAAACTGTTACTTTCTACCACGGCACACTACATTTAATTTATTTTTTAAAATTGGTATTCCTGAGATTCTGGCAATAAGGCACTCACTGAAAGTATCTAACTCGACCACAGCAAGCCAATGGCTGACTTTATCATCCTGTAGTGCCTTAGCAGCTCATACAGAATGGAAACGGTCAACACAGGTTAGCAAGGTTGTGCAATAAGTGTCTGCTTGGATAATAGAGGTGCAGACTTAATACGGACTTAGAAAGTGGTTGTCTCCTTGGTAGCAATGTCCCCTTTGGCTTACAGTACATTTCATGGTTGCCAAACGGGACAAATGGCATATTATTTACAGTGCAACGGTTGGTGACCCTGCAAGGGCCAATCGTATTCAGGTTTCCCAAAATCCTGTACAGGAGGAGGAGCTTTCAGTGAAGGAAATGAACAATTTCACTTTTTAGAAGGGCAGTAATTGGGGGGAAAAAAAGCCTAAGTAGCAAATGTTAATCAAGAATTAATAGCACAGCATTGATAGGTCCACATTTGTTTTCCTCTTGGTCCATAGGCTCACTCCCAGAACTGGATGCTGTAGTTAGATTTTAGTACAAGTAGCACCTGCCCCCTAATAAGGGAGCTCATAACCTGGAAGCTTAATCTCAGGGTGCTGAGTGGCAGGTTCTCTTTCCATACAAGGAGGGCTCTCTGTTTAGTCCTATCTCACGTGTTCCCTCACTAAGCATTGCTGCTACACGTGTAAATATCGTCCTCCATCAATATAATCACTTGCTCAAACTTGTGCTGCAATTGTGCCCGTTTTGTGGTGGGATTGGAGTCCAGAGCGGTGACAATCTGCAAGATCATGAAGAAGAAGTTTTAATAATGCCATCAACATAGGGTATTCCAGCAAAAATAAAGGAAATTGGTAAACAAAAATTCACAGAATTTAAACAATCCAGCAGATTTGAAAAACATAAAAAAAGCACTTTGCATACAAACATACTTACAAGTCTATGGAGTTCCCTAAAAATTTCCAATATGTAGCTAAAAAATGCTTGCTTTTTTTCTGCTATGTTCATAGCCTAGCCATTTGATCCCTAATTAGTAATGGGATTTATGAAACCATTTCCTTACTTAAAGTAAGGATGACTGGTAGTAGTTGAGCTTAACCCCTTAAGGACCAAACTTCTGGAATAAAAGGGAATCATGACATGTCACACATGTCATGTGTCCTTAAGGAATACAAATGTGTATTCCTGACACTATAGGTCTAAATAGCTGTTTAGACCCTCAGCCCCACTTACCACCGGTTAAAAAGGTGATGTACTTGCATGAGTGGCAAAACGTCATCATCTCCTCATAGAAATACATTGAATCAATTCAACTCTATGGAGGAAGATTAGCGCTTTGGTGCAGTGTGTAGAGATACTGAACGTCAGTTGTGCTCATTGTTCAGGACTGACCCAGGAAACACCTCTAGTGGCCATCTGACTATCATTAGAGGTGTTACTAGACAGTAATGTAAATACTGCCTTTTCTCTAAAAAGACAGTGTTTACATGCATTTTTTTTTTTTTTTTTTAATTCTTTATTTTTGCAGTGCGCATAAAGGGTTACAAGCAGGCATGAGGTGCCCCAAAAGCAGTCCTCAGGCATTTTCTCCGCACAACATGCGGGGCAATTGATTATCAGGCACATTTTTTATAATTATTTGCTCCATGTATTCAATTGGTGAGAGTAGTTTTAAACTGTGAGTAGGCTTGAACATTGTTTAAACTAGTCTTAAGCATTGGTCGCTTTAAACATTGGTCGCTTTAAACATTTGTCGCTTTAAACATTTGTCGCTTTAGACATTGTCGCTTTAGACATTTGTCGCTTTAGACATTTGTCGCTTTAAACATTTGTCGCTTTAAACTTTGTCGCTTTAAACTTTGCCGCTTTAAACTTTGCCGCTTTAAACATTTGTCGCTTTAAACATTTGTCGCTTTAAACATTTGTCGCTTTAAACATTGTCGCTTTAAACACTGTCGCTTTAAACACTGTCGCTTTAAACACTTTCGCTTTAAACATTTGTCGCTTTAGACATTTGTCGCTTACGCATTTGGTGCTTAGACAGTTGTCGCTTTAACATTTATCGCTTTATGGTCAGATTTTTAGTAGTATCAGAGCTTAAAGTAAAATAATAACATGAGGTCACAAGCAAGGCAAAGGCTTAAACAATAAACGAGATACTGAGCTGACTTATTAAACAGCATAGGAAGAGTAGTGTGCAGGGTTTGCAACAACAGCAATGGGGAGATACTGGTAAGGGTTTTCTTGCACATAATGTATATCTAGTAAGTGTGATACCCAGTGGCTGTTGCTGAACAATGAAACTCAGGGAGTTCACCCAATACCCATACTTGCGACTAGCAGCTCATATCGAGCCTGAGTCCCAACAGCTTTTTGTGACCCTCTCCATTGATCCCAGGCTGCAGTAGGGGCCAGTTTACAGTTCCCATTGCTTCTACTCGTTGTGTCTCCATGGCCTGCATCCCGGTTGTCTGTGTTCCCAGAGTGGCAGCGCCGGTACCTTCTCCGTGGATGTGGGAGTTGCTGTGTGGGTAGCCGCCTATAGACCCTCAGGTTAGGAGTGTTGCAACGGGTTCCAGTCATCCTAGGACGCAGACATGCTGTGAATGTCCGGTCTTGTCTGTACCAACCCTTAGGTTTAGATATGCTTTGACGTTGTGGGATTTTTGGGTCAGGCCCGGGGCCTTTAGCTGCAGTGGGTGAGTGGTTGCGTCGGGCTGCAATCCAGGGCACCCGCGGGTGTCTCCGCTGGCGTTGACGGCTTGGGTAGATTGCACTCCCTGTCGCTCTGATGCTGTGTCAACCCTTTGTGGGAGCTGTAGCTGCTTGGGTTTCCACCTGCCGTGCTCCATCCCTGCAGTGTTTGACACTCTCCCCTCTGGTGGCATATCGTTCCCTGTGTGTCCTGGGTGCAGCATCGACACGTAGTGGAGGTAGGGCCTTTTGTCTCTGCTCTAAGCGAGACCAGAACTGCCTGCAAATGGCCTCGAACTTGGCGCTGAAGTTTGCTGCCCAGTCACTGGGGTTTTGGCGGTTTGAGTGGTTAATGCCACTGTCGGCCATTTTGAGTATGCCTCGTGTTCCCCACTTGCCTGCCGCTCTCCCAGGGGTATTTTGTAGCTGGTTGGTCTCCGACAAGAGGAATGGACCGGGATGACCCCCACCGGTCCTGGGGGGGGGGGGGGGAAGGTGCTTTGCCGAGGTCCCAGATGCTTTCGTGCTCGGGGAGCGGCCGTCTCCCCGATGCACAGTGTCTGCTAGGCCGCAAGCCTCGGCGTGTCCATTAGGCTGAGTTGAGGTTCGAGAGAGGTACCATTTGGTTCGGCAGCCTCTCCCGGTCACGATTATAGTGATTTGCAGCCTGTGGGACTCGATGGTTGGGCAGGGTGCCCCGGTTTCTTTTCCCAGACGTGGGAGCTCTCACCCAGCACGTCTGGGCTGCTTGGCTGCCTGGCTCCGCCCCCCTACATGCATTTTTAATACATTGTTTGCCTTAAAAAGCCTGCAGGGACATGGTATAGACACCATAACAACTACATTAAGCTATAGTTGTTCTGGTGACTATAGTGTCCCTTTAAGTACTGTCAAAGTCTAACACTGAATCCTTAATTAAAACTCTAACAGAGAATCTGATGTAAATCATAAGATATATGTGAGAAAAAGTATGGATTACTTTGTCTTATGTATAAGTCTGGTTTTAGCAAAATTTACCCATGGGCAGATATTCCGCTAGCTCATTCTACCATCTCCTTGCACTGGCTGATGGTAACAGTCATTTTCTTGCAATAAATGCAAATATGTTCTATAGATGAAATCATCTGCCTTCACACATTGTCATAAAATGCAAAGACACCACTAGTGACAGTTCCGCTTTAAACTCCCTTGGACTCTTCCTTTTCTTTTGATATGTTTTTGTTAATTCTTTTCTGGAGTAAAACAAGTTTAGGCAGGTTTTTAGGTGCATTTACAGGTTACTCCAACCACGACTATTTCAGTGATTTGAAGTGGCCATGGTGCTTGTAAACACTGCACATACAGAGTTTAACCCCTCTGCTGAAAGATGGGTAATGTCACTTCTGGCATCATCATCGAGGTATCATTAGCCAGCCTGGAACAAGAGCTAATATCAATTCTGTGCATATTGGACGACTGTTGTCCGCAAGCAAGGAATAATGGCAATAGGCATTCAATGGTGGCACAGCCTCCCCTCCCCCTGCTTGCTACCCATGTCCTTCACTCAGCCCACCTAACTCCGGCAGCTAGGGCGGGTAAGACAGCGGAGGAAAATCGGACCATGATAGGAAAGTTTACTTTAACCAAAACTTTTAATTTTTGTAAACAGATTTGTTTTGGATGAAGTAGCCCTTAAACTCATCTCAGTTGTTACATTGTTTACTGTAAAATGTTTGTTAGCATTAGTCCTGCCACTAAGTTCATAACATCCCCATCACGTGGGGACAAACACTGTTCTTTTTGATGGACACTGACCTGGGAGCGGTACTTCTTGGCGTACTTGTAGATTTCAGCCATTGCCACGTTGGTATTAAATTTATTCCGATATTTCTATCACAAAGAAAATACGAGACGTTTGTTTAGAACAGTGCTCCACAATGTTAAACAGGGCGGATAGGGGATATGCAACTTGAATCAACAGACTCTATTACTGTAACAATACATATAATGGTATCTGGAAGAAATCAATCATTCCCCCTGCCCAAAAAAAGACATAAAACACACGATTGTTACCTGTCTACAGCCTTGAACATAGGGTTATTCGCTAAACTCTGAAGTATCGCAAATTAAACCTAAAAGGAGAAACTGAGACAAAAAAAAAGCTGATCTGGAAGAATTCTCCAGCACAGCAATAGTCCCAACTTTTTGTCTCCATTTTTACATTCAGATTTAATTTGTGAAAAATCTGAGTTTAGTGAATAACCCTGAATGTTTCACCCTCTGTCCCCCCCATAGTGATTGAAAACCTGCCTGTCCGTTGCCCGGAACTATATATTTATATACTATATGGTGAGAGGAATTCCACATCCATATAAGGTTATTCACTATGACCCTAATGTGACTCCAAAAGGCAAAATCCTTGAATTTGATCCAAAATTACCATTTAAATATTTGCAAAAAGGACAACTAGACATGTATTTGGTGAATAGCCTTGAACTTGATAATTTGATAAATAATACATTTTACTATCAAGTACTGACAGAATCCATACAAAATAGATGATTCCGAACATTTATCAAACACCAATTCGTCCCAAACTGCCCTTTAATTTGGTGATATGGATCGTTGAGTTCACCAGCTATTCACTAGTAAACTTAAAGAGCTGCGTCACGGAAATCTGAACTTGGCTTGTGCAAATCAGAGGGTCATACATTTAGTACATTTCCTCTGAATAATAATTTGTTTACTCTAAAAATAAGCTTAGACCATGACTCCATGTGAGCTATGTCCTGTAGATTGTGAACTTGCTTGGGCAGGGTCCTCTTCAGCTACTGTTCCCGTATGTCATACATGCTTTGTTAGAATAAAATGTTTGACTTGTTTCTTGTTGTACAGTGCTGTGGAATATGTGGGCGCTACATAAATAATTATAATTGTCTAAGCATGCTCTTGCAGTAACACAAGGCACTGGCTATGTCATTGTGGATCTGCTGTAGATCTTAGGTTATAGTCAGACAGACGCGCTCAGGACCCTCCTCACCCGTGACTCCTCTGCAAGGTGTGCGTTCATTTCCTGCTCGCTCAATGGGTTCATTTCCTTAATCTGCCGGTAATATTGCTGCACAATTTTGCGGTATTCTGGTATCTCCTTGGCATAGAGAAGCTTGTTGGTTGGAGAATCCTGAAATATTTTAATGAAAAATGTTTAGTGTTAGAGATTCAGAGAGAAACAAGTATATATTTAGCCATGTTCGGCCAGCCCTGTCTCTTTGTAATTTACATGTGTCTTCTGTTGTGAAATAATTCTACACCTTTGAAGTTTAGCTCCTTAGGGCAACCAGTACATGTTCTTATCTTAACCTTGGTCACTGAACTCTAGTCACCTTAAAACATTTCCAGCTGTGACTTAGGTTTATCGCGACCCCATAGGGCAACTTTCCCTGTAATGAATAAGTAGAAAGTGCTCACCCATGGTGCAGCTTTGTGCATGTATCAATTAAATTATTTATCTCAATCTCAAGAAGATGAAGACAGAGATAGCAGAACAAAATATCAGTGGGAAAAAAATATAATGAGTAAGATATGCCTTTAAGGAAGGTACTTTATTGAAGTTTTGTTTTTGTCCAAATTCCAGACAAGTGACGGATCATTTTTAACCTAGAGGCTTTGTACTCCAATCTGACAAATGTATAAATATTAACCCCTTAGGACCAACATTATAAATATTTATACACATACTAATAGAAAAGCCTTACATGTCAGGAGGGTCCACATTTTCACTCACCAATGGATACACACATATATATATATACACCACAAATTAAGTTTTGTAGTATGCACTGATACCTTTTTTTATTTTAAATTCTTTATTTTTGATCATTCTACATAAAAGTAAGGATCTTACAATCATAATATGAAAAAATATACAAGACAATTCCTGTGGCCCGATTTGTCTAGTAATGTGAAAGAGTAATGGGGAAGGAGAATTTAGAATTTTTAAAACAAAAGTGAAACATGGAAAAACAGAGAACATGTTAAATATTCCTCTAAGGGGATAGGAGTTGGACAACTAGGTGCACAGGGTTAAGTCCTGCCTTGGGGCAACTTGGAAGTCTGTGAAGAAGGGATGTAGGTTTTACTATACGACTGTGGCAACAGGCAAATGGCCAGTAGGCAAGGCCCAAACCGAAATGGTTGAACACAAAAATATGTGTCCAGGTGAGCAGAGTCTTAGAAGTAACTGCGGCTGTCGGTGGTAGGATCTTGGTGGGACTTGGCAGCCCTTGCATTGGTAGTTGTGGTAACGGTGCAGTTTACGATGGCTCCGGTTACCTCACCTGAGCCACACCTCAATATTGGGTGTTGTGTTGTGCTGGGGTGAATTCCACAATCACCAAAGGGTCTAGATTTGCCAGGCCAGAGATTGTTGCCTTCGGTGGCTCCGCAAGGCCCAGTGTTTGCACTGATACTTTTTTAGTGGACTAACATAATATTTAAAAGATTGTTTTTTTTATTTTACATATTGTTAGTCCAATAACAAATGTATTGGTGCATCCTGCAATACTTCAGCATTTTGTCTACTGAACCAATACGGCTAATTCTATCTATCTATCTATCTATCTATCTATCTATCTATCTATACAATGTAATGTGATGCCATATTAATAAAAGTTTTAATAATATAAATGATAGGCCAGGTTCTGGAGGATTAATAACCTTTAATAAAAAGTGGCACACTTAAACCATGACCTTTTTTCTTTTGCACTACAGCCAGACGTGTGAATAATCTCTCTGTATACATTGCGTCAGGAACCAGGCTGTGTCTACAGGAGACATATACAGGGTTCTGGTGTGACAGCCAACAAAGAATTGGAGGACGGCCAAGGGGAGTTTAATCAAGGGGAAAGGGCACATCTGAAATAAGAAAGGTAATGTCTTCAGATGTTTTGCTTCCTTACCTTGCCCAGCTGCATGTCCGAGATGGAACAGGCGTCAATGAATGCTTGTGCTATAACGGATAGACAGGCGTCCATATGGTCCGACTTTTCCATATCAAACACAAACTCTGGATTCTTCAGGATGTTCACCCAGAAACGCAGTGGAAGACTGCAGACAAATTCATTACAGTTAGAGGGACATTGGCATGGGTTAAGAATTCATTTGAATATTATGTGTCACGTGACTGTATACAAACATATATTTTATTACATGATTCACTTTGAATATTTGCAGTCTGCTGGCTCGGTGTAGGATTATTGTTTTCATTCGGTACCTGACAATTCCCACCAAACACACACAGGCTTGCTCATAAAAGTGAGAATTGTTGGGAATCTAAAGTAAATTTCAAATTTAAGGTCAAAGTAGCCAATCTGAAATCACAGCTGAATTAGAGAATCTTTACAGTTCAAATCTTTTTGATCTTAATTTTGAAAGCGACTTTTAATTCTACAACTTGTTTTTAACAATGACAAATCTGCCCCACGAGTATACATTTAGAGAGGACTAAATTTCTTGGAAAATGGGGCAGCTAACTACGTTTCAATCCAACTTCCACTTGACGCTTATCACCACTGGTGTTTCTTTTGTACCCCATTGAAGAATATTGCAGCTGGGTTGTGCTGTGTGTGGGAATGGTGCATATTATTATTATTAGATTTTTTATATAGCGCCAGCAAATTCCGTAACGCTGTACAATGGGTATATGAAGTGTACATCATGCAGACTGGCTGGCCCATGATATTCTGCAATGTTGGGAAAAGAGTGAACTCAAACTGCCTGCAGACAAGAAGGAAGATTCTACTTGCAGAACAGGAAATGGATAGGCGTGATAGACAGGAATGGGGCAGATGTTGGGGTTAAAAGTAAAAGCAAGGACCATGAAGAAATAAGATGGAGGAGGGAGACATAAGACACCAAGCAATAAATTGTTGGAGACCTGAGTTATACAAGAGGGGGAAAGGAAGATAAGAGAATAAGATATAGTGGGTTGATGGTAGAGGTTATCTAGAGGTCAGGGCCGGATTTTCCTATAGGCTAACTAGGCTTCAGCCTAGGGCCTCAAGATCAAGAGGGGCCTACATTCAAATTGTTAGCAAAATTAAAATTACACTATTCTAAAAACAGTGAAAACTAAAACACTGCACCGAAAATAAGGAGAAATTCTACGCATATGATATGACCAGTGGCGTACTAAGGGGGGTTGGGGAGGTGTGGGGGCGGAGCTGCAGACTGGAAATGAGGGCCACCGGACCACCAGGGACCCCACCAGACCACCAGGCAGCTCCCACTGGACCACCAGGGATTTAAGGTAATTTTTTTAGTCACCCCCCCTCTCCTCATCACCCCCCTCCCTCTCACAATCACTCCCCCTCTCCTCATCACTCCCTCCCTCTCACAATCACCCCCCCTCTCCTCATCTCGACTTTTTTTGAATTTATTATCCATGCCACATTTTTTATAAAGGTTAGTACCAATCACAACATGTTTCATTTAACATATTGATATATATCACAGTAATTATGTATTTTATTGTCTCTCATGTAATTTACAAACTTAAAAATGGGAGGTGAAAGGGCCTCATAAGTTTAATAGCCATGGGCCTCTTTTCATCTAAATCCGGCCCTGCTAGAGGTGGGATCTGGGAGAGAGTAGGTGAACGGAAGCCATAAGTAAAACCTAGACTAAGCACTATTACCATTAAAGATAGTTCTGTCTTTTACCTGTTGGTTTTCCAAATATGCAGAGTGTCTGGGTCAGAAATACCTCGCTTCTCTGCTTGTTCCTCTAGGAAATCAAAAAAGTACTTGATGGCAAGTGGTGGCCGTTCCTCCCGGATGGTCAGTATGGCTCTGAACAGGTCATCCAGGAATTTCTGTAAGGTTCCCTATGGGCAAATAAAAATATATACAGCTGAGAAGGGTGACAATCATGTCCTCTGTTTCCATAGTGTAATACAGGCACTATGTAATGTTTTTGAACACTTCAGAAACAGGCTGCTTGCACCGACACTGACTTTTGTATAGGTGCACTTGAAGCACAGGGACATGATGCTGTGTGTTATCTGTGCACACAAGGATGTGGTGGTGCGTGTGATTTGTGCACACAGGGGCATGTTGCTGCTTGTGATCTGTGCACACAGGGGCATGTTGCTGCTTGTGATCTGTGCACACAGGGGCATGTTGCTGCTTGTGATCTGTGCACACAGGGGCATGTTGTTGCTTGTGATCTGTGCACACAGGGGCATGTTGCTGCTTGTGATCTGTGCACACAGGGGCATGTTGCTGCTTGTGATCTGTGCACACAGGGGCATGTTGCTGCTTGTGATCTGTGCACACAGGGGCATGTTGTTGCTTGTGATCTGTGCACACAGGGGCATGTTGCTGCATGTGATCTGTGCACACAGGAGCATGTTGCTGCTTGTGATCTGTGCACACAGGGGCATGTTGCTGCTTGTGATCTGTGCACACAGGGGCATGTTGCTGCATGTGATCTGTGCACACAGGAGCATGTTGCTGCTTGTGATCTGTGCACACAGGAGCATGTTGCTGCTTGTGATCTGTGCACACAGGGGCATGTTGCTGCTTGTGATCTGTGCACACAGGGGCATGTTGCTGCATGTGATCTGTGCACACAGGAGCATGTTGCTGCTTGTGATCTGTGCACACAGGGGCATGTTGCTGCTTGTGATCTGTGCACACAGGGGCATGTTGCTGCTTGTGATCTGTGCACACAGGGGCATGTTGCTGCTTGTGATCTGTGCACACAGGGGCATGTTGCTGCTTGTGATCTGTGCACACAGGGGCATGTTGCTGCATGTGATCTGTGCACACAGGAGCATGTTGCTGCTTGTGATCTGTGCACACAGGAGCATGTTGCTGCTTGTGATCTGTGCACACAGGGGCATGTTGATGCTTGTGATCTGAGTATACAGGCGTATGTTGTTGCTTGTGATCTGTGCACACAGGGGCATGTTGCTGCATGTGATCTGTGCACACAGGGGCATGTTGCTGCTTGTGATCTGTGCACACAGGGGCATGTTGCTGCTTGTGATCTGTGCACACAGGGGCATGTTGCTGCTTGTGAGCTGTGTACACATGGGCATAGCTCTGCATGTTATCTGATTCTTTTTAAAATCCGTACATACATTGAAATAGTGGTGCAGGCACAAAGAAAGAGGGAATTTTGTCAACAAATCATAGTACCTTTGTAGATAGCAGCCGTGTCAGGTAGATCTCGGGCAGGACCTTTTTCCTGTGACTCTGTCTGTGAGATCTCTTGTTCTCTAATAAGTCATCAGCTGGGAGAACCTTTAAAATGAAAGCAGAGAATTGTAAGTATAACGCAAACTGTTGCGGTAAATGGTACTGCCCTGGAGCATAGTAACTATTTTTGCCTCAATATCTGAAAATTTCAATTATGTGAGTGATACATTAGCCACAGCCCAAGGCCATAATCTAATGTCATTTAAGAGAATCAAATAATAATGCTCTTCCAGCAAATGAGCAAGACTTACTGCTTTCGTACTGCATCTGGTACACACCAGGAAAAGGCTGAGCAATTTCAGTCAATCGTGGTTCTCATCTTGCTTGGGATTTGCAAATCGACAGCTTGCCTCTTATTTTTGGGAACACATGATTAATGCTGAATAAAAACCAAGAATGATACGTATCCAGCTGGACAGAGGGCACCCTGCTATATACTATCTAAAGATAACCCTTGGGGGATGTGACCCTGAGAAGTAACTGCCCGTCTGTATGCAAAGCCACTACCTAGGTCCTCCCTTGTTCTGGGGAGGTGGTGGAATTGTGTGAATTATTTATGGAATTATGTCCATCATCATTTCTTACACAACATTTTTTCTTAAAGGGGGGGAAATTACTGGGAATTCAAAGTGAATTTCTAATTTAAGGCCAAAAAAGCCAATCTGGACACAGAATGAACTTATGAATTTATCTAATTCAGCTGTTTTGGCCTATGTATTGGGAATCACTCTGAATAACCAGGAAGTCTCAGTACTGTTAATAGCCCAGCAAATGTCACTTTAATCTCTAAAAATATTCTATTAATCTATAGAACTCAAGCATGAAGGGTTTGTTTTCTGCACAAGCTATCTACTTGCTGCCTATTGTTGAATCAAAAATAGCAAGAGCCATCTAATGATTTTAGAAGCTGTAAGTCATTAATACGGTCAGCTGCAGTTTTCCACTTACAGTACGTCAAACAATCAACAGAGATTTGTTGAAAATAGAAAGTGTGTTAATCACTACATCACCAGGTAACAGCCAAAAACAAGTGTGTACTCGGTAAAATATAAAGGGACACTATAGTCACCAATAAAACTACAGCTTAATTGAGTTGATCTGGTGTCTACAGTCTGTCCCTGCAGAGAAAAAGCAGTGTTTTCATTGCTGGCTAGTTACACCTCTAGTGGCATTCACTCAGAGGGCCCACACAACATGTGCAGCGCTGAGGTTTAGCATCTCCACGCTCTGCATTTTCCTACGGGAAAGCATCAGATTGGCTGAGATCATCAAGTTTGGTGATTTTAGCCAAGGGGTGGAGCATGGACGGACCAGCTGTGACAGGACACTTGCGGTGCTGAAAAAAGGTGAGTAAAATCACCTTTTAAACCATAGGTAAGGAGGGCAAGGGGATTAAACGGTTATCTAGACCTCAAGTGTCAGGAATACAAAACATTTGTATTCCTGACACTATAGTGTTCCTTTAAGGAACTTTGCAGTACATAATCTTCACAAATATTTCAACATATACTTTGTGCTATCAGGAAGTACAGATATGGCACAGGCTGCCATATTAAAGTTACCCAGGTTTCTTCTCCACCTCACGTGGCATCCTTTCTGATATCTCTCCAAAACCCAAGAAATGCCAGGTCATATCGGAAAGGAAGACACAGAGAAGTTGGATTCAAGATGTCAGGAAACTATAATTACCATATCTGGGAATCTACACCTTTACTGGATAGCACAATGCATAAATCAAAAGAGTTTTATATTAAAAAGTCTCTGTTAAATGGAACCTCTGTTTTCTTATGTTTAAAAAAAGTTCCTTTAAAGACCAGATGCTTATAAGTAATTATTATATATAGACCGTTTTTTTTTTTATTATTATTATAGGTTCCGTAATCAGGAAAGTCTTTGGTCACTTGCAGATTCCCCAAACACCCGCAGAGTAAAATAATGAAATAAATATGTCCTAGGGCTCTGTGTAAGGGCATCTGTGTTACTGTCAGCTGTACTATGTGACTGTATTGTATACATTCTAATATTTTGTACTGATTTCATTTATATATCTATAGTAAGAAAATACATTATGCTGAGTGCCCCTGCTTCCCAATGCTTCTCCACAGGGACCAGAAATTAGGAAGTGTTTTCAAACATATTACACGTGTTGCTTCCATGTTCCTGTTTATTGGGGTAAAAATCTGAACCATCTGACAAGTTGGCAGAGAGTTGGGACTGTGAGATTCCACGCTCTGCTCTGTAAAATAGCAAGTAACCCGCAACATTCCTTCCATGACCCCAGAATCCCTTGCTCTGTGCGGATTGTTATCAGAAGCTCGGGGAAAAGCTCTGTTTTTAATTAGATTGAATCCTGCGGAATCTGTAACATTATCTCACCCCAGCCAAGTCTAGTCACATTCATTTTCGATAAATATAGATCTATTCTTCTCTCTCTTCCTTAAATGTTTTTTTCTATTATTAGGCTTTGTGGATTTCTCTTGCTCTTTGTGTACCCTAGACCCATCTGTACTTCCAATATAGAATGCGCCTCTCACAAACAATGGCTCCATTAAGCTCATATTTATATAATGCCATCTGTGTTACTGACCTCTCAACACTGGTATTTTAAGAGTTAAACATATTGTGTTAAGCAAACACATTAACCCAGCTATAAATAGTGAACCTTAGATATGTCTAAAGGATACTTGTATTTTACATCTTCTTCAAAAAGCATAATTTAAGATATGATCACATCATTATTAATTTCACCAATTCTGTAAAGAATAATATAAATATTTTATTTTTAGCTTTTAAAGGGGCACTCTAAACACCAAAACAACTGGAGTTTAGAGAAGTCGTTTTGGTGTATAGATCATGCCTCTACAGTCTCACTGCTCAATTCTCTGTCATTTAGGAGCTAATTCAATTTGTTTATGGAGCCCTAGCCACGCCTCCCCTGGCTGTGACTCACACAAGCTCCCTCGACACTTCCTGAAAAAGTTTTTTTTTGGCTTCTTTTATTGCACAGTGAGGTTAGGAGTTCTTATCACCTGCTGTATTTTAGGCATGCTAGAGTCAACAACAGCCTCCTGTTTGGGTTTATAGATCATTTAACAGAGAAACAGATAGGAACTTTTAAAATACACACACTGTGTTGTACGATCTGATTGCATATTAAACCTTTTTCATGCAGGCTGTGTGAGCCACAGTCAGGGGAGATGTTTCTAGGGCTGCATAAATAAAGTGATTCAACTTTAACATAATGCAAGACAATTGAGCGGTCAGATGGCATGTGGATTAGGTATACACCAAAACCACTTAATTAAGCAAAAGTTGTTTTGAGAGATTCCCTTTAATTGTGTCCAAATTGCAACAACTGCTAAAACAAAATAACTTTTTACTTACTAAGTGAAAATATTTGTCTGTGTCCAGATCCTTCACTGCAAAACAAAAAAACACAAGATGTCAAATTAATTTTGATAAGAGAGTTTGTAAATTTTTTACAGAGCATTTTAAGGGGTCAGACTGAACCTCATCAGAGCTACATTTCCCAGCCTGAATGCATATAGCCATATATATATATATATATATATATATATATATATATATATATATATATATATATATATATAATTCTCTTTACAGTGTAACTTCTAAAGACACTATACACTTTCAGTCTGTACAGTATAAAACATGATGGCACCATGCCTTGTTTAGGGAAATTTGTTGCTGCTGAGAACTGATTTTGAACTGAATCTCAGCACAGTTCAGTGATGCATCCTTTGCATGTTAGTACATGAGTGAGAGCATCAGCTGACACTGAGTGAAAGACAGTCAGGAGCTCCCCATTCTTAAAAATAGCTCAAGAAAAATATATACATTTTTTAAAAAAGTTTTTTGAATGATAAGCTACTGATTGCCTTCCAGAGTTAGCTGCTGCTCTCCGTCAATCAGCAGTGTCCCTGACCGTGGAAGTCTGAGGCTTTCTCAGATCAGCGAAAAGGCAGAGCTAAACGGCGCTCGAAAGGAGACTTTGGGGTTAGACCATTTGTGAACTGTTTAACCCCTAAAGGTGAGCCTGTGCCAGGGACCACCTGGCATCATAACTTCATTCCTATTAGGTTGTTATAGTACCTGTATTAAACAAATGGCAACTAAAGCCATTCTGATCAACTATTAACGTTCCCTTTACTTACCTCTGCCCAATGTGTCATCCCGTTTGTCCTTCAAACTCATGGCCAGGTAGGCTCCATCACACACCTGATGGAACAAGAAATATAAAGTTCACATACTTAAAGACGTACCACTGAGCTTAAGCTAAGTTTGATACAATAAACAGTGCTTGCAGTGTATTTTAGGTCTGGCTCTAACATGGGCTTTTCCATGAACATTTAGCATGACAAAAAAACTGAATTAGCTGATAACTCTAACTAGCTAGTTAGCAAATGCTACTACAGGTGGAGGTTAAAGAGTGACTTCTATCAGACTCAGCCTTGCTGCTGTTACCTTGTAATGTGCTAGTGTGTTGAGTTTCTTCTTTCCATCCTCCATGAGAGACGTATCATCCAGATTGCGCAGGATCAAGCTCTTGGAACTGGAAGGGAACCATTCTATGGAAAGAGCAGAAATGTTGAAAGGGAACCACTAACATGAGACCATTAATTAAGAGGAGGGATTACATGCAATACAATTTTAATAGGTTGCATTTTTATTGCATCATCTCCATAACACATTCAAAATAGTTATGGTCTCTCTTTAAAGGGATAACATTACTTTACTGTAATAACACCATGGAATAACAAATCACACATTATGTGAATTAAAGGGACACTCCACACACATAAAGCACTTTAGCTTGTTAAAGTGCTTTATGTGTGAAGAGTGTGTCCTCTTTTTTTCATTTTACAAAAAGTGCAGATTTCAATAGACATTTACTTTTTAAAACTCTTCATTGTCATACCCTCCTGGCTGTCAATCAGGCGACAGGTCCTGTTACTTCCTAGCTTGGTTAGCTCAGTGGAGCTAAACGCAAGAGTCAGCAATAGCCCAGAGCACCTGCTTTACAAAGCCTTTTCATTAAGCTGCTTTGAGATGTCTGATTAGACAGCTTGAAAACCAGGAGATGGACCAGGCACTCAGAGTTTAATAAGCAGGTTTATTGGGAGACTGTACAGCAACGTTTTGACCCCAAAGGGTCTTTGTCAACCTTGACAAAGACCCTTTGGGGTCGAAAGGGACATTACTGTCCCTTCCAGATAAATATTTGAAGAGTGCCGATTGTTGTCAGTGACACCCAAGAAGCTGCCAATTGCATCCTGGTTAAATTGTTACTCATACCTAGATCCACATCCTCTACTAGTGGCCATTGGGAGAATGGCAGGTTCTTGCAGAAAGCTTCCAGAATTTTTTCCTTGGCCTGACTCACTGTGTCTGTGTCGAGTACGCGCACTGTCAGGGAATCCATGCCACAACCCTGGAAGGACACGTTGAGGTTCTGCCACAGAAGAAGACAAGAGAGAGGGTGAAACATTGGCAAGAAATAATAATAGTTATAATAATAAGTTAATAGGCTTGAAACCACCAGCCAACCGCCACAGCGCCTCTCAGGTTATAGGGGATGATCTTACCTCTCATTGGATAAAATGTTACGTAAATCACTCTGGCCCTGTTTTCCCACAGAGCACTGCTGTATAGTGCACTTTCCTTGATTACTGTATACTGAGTAATAGAATGTGTTGAATTGCATACAAAGTGTCTAAATTCCAAATAATCTTTATTTCCTGCATATTGTTTCTCGCAAAACAATAAAACCTTATTGAACATAAATACCAACCCTTTATCACGACTAAAAAGTGTATTCCAATGACAAGATGCAATGTATTATTAAGTTCATTGCATATATTTTTTTAAGCCAAAGGCTGGTCTTACAAAAAAACACAAACACCTTATGTGCACATTATACCATCTCATATTTAATAAGCCCAAGCCTTTATGTTCATTTTATTGCATAGATTTTTTTAGGTGCATCTGAACATCTAGGAGGAGAGAGGAATTTACAGGGTTATGCGCTAAAGTTAGAATTCAAGGTGAATTCAAAGTGATTTTCAAATTTAAGGTCTGTGCTTTCAGTTCGGCTACTCTGGCTTGAAACTTGAAATTCTCTTTGAATTCATGTTGAATTCTCACCTTATAAATAACCCTGTAAATGTTGATCTCTATCTCATATTAATCTGTTTGCCTGTCTAAGTAGCATGCAGGCTGCATAGGTAAAAACATGACTATTTGGTGGGATGGAAAAGAATAAGCAGGGGAGGTAAGACTGTCACTGAGCTCTACAGTAAATGTCCCATTATATATCTGAATCATGGAGCAAAAACTTATTTGAAAACCTTTTTTTTTGTTGTTGTTAAAGACAAGCAAGACATAGAAATACATTGTGTCATCAACCTCTAGGGAGTTCTCGCTGTTTGCTATTTTTGCTTGATGCAATATGAACGTTCTGATTCCTGCAATACTATGTTGACTATTGTTAGCAATAGCCTGAACTTTTCATCTATGCCACAAAGGAGACCTTACAATCTCACTTGTTTAATGTTAGATTTGACTTTTGAGATACCCGCATGTTCCAACCATTCTCGATTGAGTTGGCAGAGTTTTGAAAAAATATTTCAATAAACAGAAATTTCCGAAAAACAGAAATACATTGTGTCCAACATAAGTATAGACGGAGGATGGTACAATAGCTACTCAACGATCTTTCATTACATGTATCTCATTTATCTTTAGTATCCAGTCTAGCCGCGCATGATGTCTGCCAGAGCTTGCCATATATATATATATAAACAGCTCTCCAGTAAAACCATATAACATTAGATTATTTATTGAAGAACTGAGATCCTTCACATCTTGCAACAGCCAATAGGAGGCTTGCTGCCCCCTTTTATGTATGGAAAGGAATCTAATAACGCACGGGCTGAGGTGTGTTTATGCACTGTTGTATTTATAGGGCTGATGTGTGTTTATGTATCTTTATATATATATATATATATATATATAGCTATGTTTATGCTCCTAGTAATGTGTGTTTGTTTTAGCTAGCATTAAACGGCCTAATGTGTTACCACTGCAATACAGGTTAACAGGTTTATTAAATTATAGACATATTATCTGATGGCGAAGGGAGCCCGTGGCTGATACAATCTTTGCTGGCAGCAGGAGAGGTCAGAGGGGAACGTAATGAGTTTATATGAGACTGACAGCTCTAAATAAACATCACATAACATCCAGGGGAATAATAATATTACCCAATGAACAAAAGCTTAGAGTCTCCTGTTCCAGACATGACACAATCACATCTTTGGTACTTTTAGACCTGCAGTGTTAAAATGGGACACAAGAGCAGGCTGTGGCTTAAACTACCACATTTACCCCTGTACGTAGGTGCCGTTAGAAAGTACATAATTACCCGCTTTAGTCAAAATCTATAACTTGTGTCTCCCAGACACGGCCATAGCAGAGCTTGATCACAGATTAATATATTTTAGCAAAAAACATACTTTTTGCTCTTCCATACAGGAAATTCTCAAGAAACCATGCTCTGACTCCTGTGCACGTGTTTTATTTGTTCAAACAGATAAGTCGACTGTTGACATTATTATAATAAGATCATAAACAACATTATTTGCACATTAAACCATCTCATATTTAATAAGCCATGGCAGCCCATGTGTGTTGCACAGACTAAGGCTTTGTCATTACTCAGACCAGTGATGGATGGCAGTGATAGGCTGAGAGTGGTCAGCTAATACTCCCAACCAATCACAGCCACCTGTTGCTGGTATGAAATGGTTTTGCTTAGATGGAGTGTTTTTTCACCCTAGCCATAACTCCAGTGGCAACAGGGATGCAGATAGCCAGAGACCCCCACTAAGTGTTAAACGAATAGAAAATAATTTCACATGGAATGGAGCCATGGGACTCTGTTTAATTAAAGGAAGTTGTCACAGTGCCAAGTGTCGCTTAAAAAGAGTAATGTTTTATAATTCAGGAAATTTGCTACCAAGCTATCTCTAGCTGGTATCGTTTTCAGGCAGAGTTTCGTCTCGTTATCCATGCTGCTTCTCTTTGTTTTTGGGACTGTGAATAGGAAAGGAACTACATTCACCTCTAAATGTATGTGTAGCCCCCCCTCCCAAAGTTTCCACTGCTGCCATATTGACAATACCCCAATAATGGGAAAAATGTGGTCCTTTCATGCCCAATAATAAAAAATATTGCATTTAGTAGCTATGGGAAAAAAATGTCTTTATCGTGGAATGACTCATCTGAGATGCTCTGGCTTTGGACACCCTGGCTCGATGAATGCCATCTCACAACCTGACACGTCAGCCTACTTTTCCCTTGATAAGCTTGTATTTATTTAAAAATCCTTAATTCTCCTGGGTCCTTCCTTTTTTCTTGGAATTAAACAGTTCCTTGCATTGTCTTTCAAGTATACTTTATAGCCAAGCATCAGAAAATGCAGGTTAGAATGCCCTTGTTCTCATGTACAGCTGTGCTTTGAAACATGTATGTCCTTGGACTAATTTATCGAGTCACTCTTTCTGTTCTTTCATTATTTTTTGTACTTTTTATAATTTTTTTTACAATTAAAGTTTATAATAAATAACACTTTAATTGTAAAAAAAACAAACAAACAAGAGTGATGTTCACAAATTAACTTTACGTATACAAGATACACATTTAGAAAACCTGAAATTCATTTGTTAAGTTATGAATCCAGGCTACATAAATTTACCTGCATTTTACAATACTGGACCCCGGATTCATGATCATTTGGCATTGACCCCTTTCTTAAACCACGGCATGGAGGAGGAATTGGAGTCAGGTTGAAGTGAGGGGGGGGGGCAATTCCCAATTTACATAAATTAATTATATAATTTTAATTTATACAATCACTGTTTGGTCCTTTACTCTGTGCTTTTGTTAAAAGCATTTTGCATTGGAAACCGTAACAGGCAGCATTATGACAAGGGGTTAAATGAAAGACACGAGTTCCTGTGTGTGTTCCTGTCTTGGTTTACATAACCCACCCAAGTGACAGCATCTCCAGTTACACCCTGTAGGTCCACATAGGAAATGAGCCTGTTTTCTGCAGTTTGTAACACCTCTCCTTCTGAGACAGGGACAATAAATCACAGAGCTCCAGAGGGAAAAGAGCTCCATCCACCTAATCCATCAGACACAGCATGGAAAGGGCTTGCGAGTTAAACCTCTCCGCTGGAATGTATGTCTATTTATAGAAAGTGAAAATAAGGTGGTAAAAGCACAATCTACAGGTCCGTTACCATGTATGCTTCTCACAGTGTCCATACTGGTGGAGATTGTAGAGATACATTAATGAGACCAATCTAAATTCTTCAAACTACGATTCCATTGAGCCCTTGCCATGTTATCATATGAGGGCCCCATCCTTACACTTAAATAGTTATTTGCATATCCTCCTCAACTTTATCACTGGCAATAAACACTGAAGGGAATTGCAAAGCTTAGTGTGATACACACTCTGAAGACCAATCTATAACGTAAAAAGGAATTCATAGCACAGAGAAACCAGTTTGGTCTACAACTATTGGACAGAGATAGTCTCTCTCTGACAAACATGACCTTGGGACTGAACACACACACTGATCATCGTTTTGAATAAATACGGTTAGATACAAAATTCCCAACACCTATTGAATAATGTTGCTAAGCTAGGGCTCACATGATATGTCATCCTTGACAGAGACCTTTCAACTCATAGGTCAACAAGCTGTGTCCCACCATCCCAACCGCCAAATCCCAGCGTGATTACTCACCATAGGCTTGGCCTCGATGTTCTCCCTAAGAAGCCACTCCTCATTCAGCGTGTATCTTGCCTTCCCAGTGATAGCGTCAATGGAACCTTTGTTGATCTGCTGTTTTATGGCGCAGAGTAGAAGAAAGAATGGCTCCCCCACTGTCTCCTGTCAAAACAAATGGCTTGTTACTCATAGAGAAGCTCAGGGCTATTATTACCAACCCCCTCCTGCCCCCCCAATAAAATAATTTGGGCATTGCATTTTATGCTATTTTTCATTTTCGCTTATTTCATTTTTGACCATATTAAAGTTTCTGACACATTGATGATAAGCAGTAATAAATATGAGATTATATTGTTGTATCTTTGAATGTTACATTTTGTACAGGTACGGGTAGTTATAGTAGTGATCTTTCATTTATCTATTCGATTGTCACAATAGCTGCATCACTAAGACATTTGATCCTTAAAGTTCTCTATTTTTGTAAATTTTAGATGAAATATTTGGATAACTTCTCCACTCACGATGTGACATTAAATACTTTGATAAAAACCTTTGGCAGTATTTTGTATATTAGATGTAATAATTGGTCTATCTGCCAAGGAACATATAATCACTAAATAATACTCTTGTCAAATTATTTTATTAAACAATTCTCTTGATCTTCCTTGGAGTCTCATGGATTGAAAGTAATTTTTGTTCTCTGGTGAGGGTTGATGGTTGAAATGTGTTGCTATGTCCACTCTAACCCTGACTTCTATTACACGGAGAACCTCTACAGCTTTAGCTTTATAAAATCTACTTTATCCCACCCCACACTATTTTTGGTTACCAATGCCATCCCTTTTTTTTCTTCAGAATCACTCATACTGCTCTGTACACGGCTCCTTAATTAGTCTTATGTGTAGACTGGCTCATGCTACACAGCAGGAGTAACCAACACATATTTCTCCACTTGTTGTGAACTACAACTTCCAAGATGCTTTGCCAACTTGAGCATCACATTAGACATAGTGCCACAACATCTGAAGAGTTACTAGCTGGATACCCCTGTCGTGGGGCCTATATCCTAAATTAATGATTGGAGATATAAATCAATTTACAGTAGTGTTACATTCAGAAAACCCTTCCCCGATCTTCTCCCTCCCGAAAATAATTAAAGATCCTGACATGTTAAAACCCATTTGATTCAAGAATTGATCACAAAGGCTGAATCCATTGAAAAGTTGGAAACCTGTCTGCCGTGAACTTAATTTATATAAAACTCACTATTTCCTGAAGATGTCTGTCAATCACAAGTCTAAGCTGTCAGGCAAAGCCAGGGGGACTCAGATCATTTTATCCACACTAGCCCTACCCTCACGTATTCATCCAAGTAACTATGTATTAACTCGCTCCCATTATATGTGCGAACAGCCTGACCACATATTTACTTATTTATTAATATAATCCGTGCTTGTTTCTCTCACTACTCTATCGGATTCTATTCACCTTGAGATTTGCCAAGCCAGACCCTCATCTTTTTTTTATTTTCATAAACCTTATTGGCTAAAAGGCTATTTGACAATGTTTTGCCCAAGTGCAAATCTGTACCACTATATAGGAATTCAATAAAAGTTCATTAAAAAAAAATACACTGGGACGGCACAGTAAGAGCTAATGGAAATGTTGAATAAGAAAGCAAAGAGTTGCATTGCTTATTATGGGGCCCTACAGCACACATTCTGCATGACCCACCGTCCCCCTTCCACCCTCAGTAAAAGCAGGTTTGCATCTGAAAACATAGCCCTCAGTCCCCACTTTTATTTTTCTCTGAAATCCCCAGTTAATTAGATTATGGTTTGTTTAGAGAATGTAATTGACTGAAGTTAATCAATTCCAGGCCACTTTGTGATGCCTCTTGTAACAGCACAAGGTCACTAGCAGTGTCCATGTTCTTATGACACGACCTGTGACCTTTCACCATGTGACTCTCAGTGTCCAGGTTATAAATCAAACATTCACTTTTATTACTGGTTCTGGGTAATAGCTCTTTGCAATGAAATGCAGGATGGCTGAGGGAAAAATAACATTTGCTAATAAGGTTCTCCTCAAGGTGTCAGCTTTACATTCCTCTTTAACCAGTTGATGAATTTGGCAAAGAAGGCAGCGGCCGTTGGAGCCATGCAGTACACAGATATATGTCCAATATCTGAATGGGTGCAACTGGTCACTCTAATGTAAAGAGCATCCATCATAAAATATACCTACACTTCTTTTAATGTAATGCTGTGCCAAGTTTGAGAGTTATGGATTTGAAATCCTTGCATTTTAGGACAGTTTCTCCATAGAAGCAAATTATCTGCCTTTCGGTAGTGACCATAGCAACACCTTCTGTAGAAGAAAGCACACATTCTCAGCATTCTGGCAACATTAAAATAGGTCATGAGATATCTCATTGACCAGCTGAACTATTTATAAACCCTCTTCAAACCTAAATGTTTCAGAGTTTAATCCCAGGAGGGTCAACTCAACCTCTTATATTCTCAATACTGAAAAAATTACCACCATTGAGAGGGGTTATGTCATTTATCTCTCAGGACAAACTCAGAAACAAAACACAGCCTTTCTGATATTTACATCATCTAAGGCAATGCTGTAGATGTGCTGTTTATCAAATCCATTGACTTTTGATAGGCATCCTTTATGCATTTAATAGGTATGCAGGTCAAACGACTGCTTGAACACATATGATTTATTTGTAAGATTTCGTACTACTGTACTTTCCATTTTATGTATTTAAGTTTGAGAACTCTTATTGAGCAATCCATACCCTAAGGTAACTGTACATGCAGATAGACATCCAATTAGTCAGCATCTTCTCCACCACAGACTCCGTCCTGCGCAGCATCAGTTTGGGGTTCTTGGAGGCTGACGAGTCTATGAGATCCACCAGAAGATCTTTCATGATGCTCGTGTAATACTCTAACTTCCCATGCAGTGCGATGGTCAACAGAGAAGCCAAGTTACACCTGGAAAATAAAGCAATTATGTGACTGAATCAGGCTCATGTGACTCTGGCACAGTGGGTGAATCCCTCGGCACAGAGGCTTTCAAAGTGACCTCTGGGAAACAGTAATAGCCAAGGATTTAGGAACTGTACAATTTTGACCTTCTGGGATTTGTGAAGAGTTAGAACCATTGTTTTAAGTTGGTCAGATCATATATATTCACAGTATGCACAAAAGGTGGGTCAATCAGTCTTCTGACACGATGTTCCACAAACTGGGGATAACCAACCCAGAAACAAAACCTAATTTTCAATGCATATACTGAGATTATGTATTGTAAACACAATGAGTAAATTATGGCATTTTGTGACTCAGTTGTGTGATGTATATTTAAGGACAATATGCCATGAGCCATAAGAATAACCCTCCTTGTACCTGTCACGGACAGCAAAGTCCTTCTGAAGCTCCACAGCATGAATGAAAGTGACGAGAAAGTGCCTGTTGTTCAGAAGGGTGCTCAGTAGGGACATGCCTTCTTCCATATTGCTTCGACAGTTGTCGGGGATCTGGAGTGGCAACAAAGGAGTAATGTTAACAGACCAGTCTCCATTCTCTTCATGCAATAATGTATACATTGTTTATATGTTTGGAATTAAAAAATGTTCTAGACAGTAAGCTAGTATGAGAGAGACTTTTATTACCTGTATATTAATATTATTTTTAGTTTAAGTGTATCACCGATATATTCTGCAATGCGTTATAGAAAGGGGATATTTGAAGGTGAAGAAGGCCCTGCTCAAATAAACTTACAAACTAGAAACACAATTCCTAATCACCTGAAATTATCATAGTTTAATAATCATTACATTTTATAGAGTTTACATTTTTCTTTTTAAATAACAATGAAAATGGTCAAATACTGTGCTTCCATATTATGTATGGAATTTGCTGGCATTTATTTTGTGAATGCAGATTCCCAAAGTACCTATAGATTATATATATATATTAGCACTATATTGTATATAATATGCAGGATATTCAAATGAGCACAGACAGGCATAGTGTTTCAGACTTCACAATGCATTTCTAGTTTAAACCAAAGCATGGGGTTGTGATCCAAGAGGTCTTTGGTCCTTTTGGGTCACAAACTGTGCTTTGTTTTAAAGAAATATATCGCAGCTGCTATTTTAATGGGCCCCTCTCCTTTTAGTGCTATGACAGGAGAGGAGCTGTGGTGACAGAATCACAAGGTCTCTGTGTTCCAAGTTCCTCTGTTGGTATATCAGTTTCAGGAGGATGTCTGAACTAATGGCAGCAACTGTAAACATCAGCTGCTGGTTGGGAGCAAAACTCTGCCTAATGCTGTGCCGGCCAGGACATAAATGTGTTGCATTGAGATAGTGTTCCCTATGCTGCCCAGTGTCAGCAACAATGTACATTACACTTTTTAATGCAAGATGTGATGCCACCCAGTTTGCAGGACACAATTTGAAACATAATCTACTTGTTAAAATAACAGACCAATCAAATATAGCGTGCCAGTTATCACTGCATGATAACAAATACAATGGGCTGCAGTGATTATGGTGTTTAGAGCTCCTCTACTCTAATAGAGAGTACGTGACCTGATTTAACTCTGTTGTACTTGCTAAATATATGGCTGCAATACATCTGGGATATTTGAGAGTGGAATTAAAATATAAGACACAAAGCCCCAGCAGGCATATATAGCTTTTTGTTTTTGCAGTTTTCTCTTCTAGTCAGACTGAAGAGTTCTGTGTCTTGGGGATTTTAATGAATGTTTATTGGACTTTCACTATGATGCGCAAGCATCACGTTCCACAGATTGGAAATGTCCAGCAGGCAGAGGGAATACCAGAAACCGTCACTTACCTTCCACTCTCCACAGAGAAGTGGGTGCGTTTCCTGCACCTGGAAGCCCAGTTGAGAGTTGAAGTTCTGTGTTGGCAAGATGTAGCGTTCTTCATAAAGGGACGAGCACTGTGATCAGAGATTTTAAGTAGATCTCCATCATTATCGTGTATTTAGTAAACACCCATGGGAAATTTAATAAATGCAATAATAAAAAAATAAAAAAAATCAAACTCAGGCATACAGGTATGAATGGAAGTGCAAGCTCAGCCCATGAGATAACAATCTAACACAGAAGAAATTCTATACAAAGTCGCTAACAAGACTGAGCGGCTGATGATCAGGAGGATTAAACATGTGAGTGTTTCCTTAGGGGTCAAAAAAACTTCTCTTTTTCAACCCTTTGATAACCAGCATTGAGCCACTTTCAATATCAAAGAAGGCTATTCCAATAGAGCCAGTTTATATGAAGGATGCCTGTAAATCTTTGCATTCAGTCACACGAGCTCACGATTTAATAATAACAGCTTTTGGTACAGTCTAAAACGCTGTGCATATTCTAACACAGGATAAAAGACGTGAAACCTATTAATAGAGTTGAGCAGCCATGCCTTGGCAAGGTGCCCTTTAAATTTCCAGCCTCTCACGGACTTGCAGAGTCAGGAGGGAGCTGCCATGTGAGGAGGGGGTCAGAAAAGGAAATAATGAGGGTGGAGAAGAACGATTTTACATCCTAAGTTTCAAACATGTGGCTTCCTTCTGCTTTTCTAAGTATAAAGATGGCATGAGATATGGATGACATACCCAACAAACACACAGTACATCCTTATTACATGTAGATTTGAATCAACATAATCATTTGACCCAGTTCTCACTTCCTCTTCTGGCTAATTTCCTTCATTCCTCTCCCATTTGAATAATGCTTACTGCATCCTCACTGAGTTGTTAACATAGGACATTCTAAATATTTCCACATTTGTTGGGCCCCTGTTTGGTCCTATAGATCAGCAGCAGCCATGTGTAGGGACAGTTTTTGTACATCCTACAGATAACATAAAGAATGTAACCCTATGGAACAAGCGCAGCTTAGTGGAATAGGGGCTTGACAGAGCTCGGAGGCGGGCATAGGGGGAAGGCCCCATGTGGGAGCGGAGTGAGAGTGTAAAAGGGGGTTGGCCCAGTATAAATAGGCAGCCATTTTAGTGACAAGCACTCTTAATCTGCTTACCTGGCCTAAGTTGTCCCTCCCACTTTTAAGGGTAAGGGGTGTTAGCTCCCGTTTGGTCACAGCGGCGGGGCTAGAGAGAGAAAGGTTAGGGGACAAACAGGCTCTAGGGTAGTGTAAATAGAATAGGGCTGTAAGGCTGCTGATGAAGAGCTTGGTTAAATGGTTCCTTATGAACCGTGGTAGGTTTCGAGCTCGGTGGTGGCTCAGAACCTGGTGTGTGGTAGGGGTATCCGGGTATACCCCTACCATGGTTCTTTAACAAAGTTTGGCAATTATGTTGATGGTGTTTGCTATTATGGTTGTTGATGTTATTTATATTTACAGACATAATGGGTCATTGCCTTTTATTTTGGGGACATATGATGTTATATGGCGGGATGGAGGCTGGGCAATGAGTTTAATTTATTGTTATCAATATTAATAAAGCTGTGGACATATTGACTCATACATCTGTGTCAGTGTGTTTTTGGGGTAAGTTTTGGGGGCAATTCCACCTGCCCACATGGCGACTATGCGTCTGTCATGGGATGGATTCGAATTTCGACTAAATAAAACACAGTATTGTATGTATCATTTTTATCTGAATATTTAACATGGACTTGATTGTATATGCAATCCCCAGTTGTATCAGCAATACTCCCTATATTTTTCCAATAGTTGTACTGTCAGATAATCCCTGACACAAACACAGTATTGGGGAAATGCAGGTGCTAAACTCACCTTTGGGAAAAATGTACGTGTAACAAAATATTTGTACTCCAAGAACGGAATTCCTTGGCTGCGGTTTAATTCTTTGGTCAGATCTGTCATATCTGTCTGGAGCTCAGCAAATCCTAGAAACAGGAAAAACACCTAGTTATCCTCTTCCTGGGGGGGGGTGTTCAAATTCTTACATTCCGAAAAGCTTGTGATCAAATTTTAGTGATAGTAGGATATCCTTCAACCAATGCTAAAGGCCATATATCTTAATTAAAACATGTGGCAATTTGTTATAAATGGCCCTACACTAGTGTGAGATTTCTTCGTATAAGGACCTTTGATTTACACATTCAATCTAGTCCTGTTATCACGTGCTGTTCGTAGTTTTATTTAACAGTTTTTTGTTTCTCTGCCAGTTATGTGCAAATAATAGAAAGTGGAATAATATGTGAAAATGGCACGTGTGGAAAACATAAATGACAGAAAGAAAAGAAAAATAATGCGGCTAATACACCCATACCAGTTCTTGCTATGCAACACACCGAAAGCAACAAGCAGAAATTATTATAAATTGTGAAAATGATCAACATTATAAATATGTGCTCCTGTTAATCAATCTAAGTCTTGAACAAGTATATTCATTAAAAAATAGGGAAAAAGAAATGCAAACATACAGTGTATACATGATAGTGTGATATAATCAGTATATGAAAAACCTTTGTGATTTACATGCCTACATATGTGTCTTGAGCAATACACTCAAGAACGGGATAAAAGCCACTTTCAGGGCTCTGGTACATGTGAGTGCAAAATTGTTCATCGAATGTTTGTATATTGCTAATTGTATTGCATCATGCCTGTGTCTCCTGTTCCGTATATATTCATTTATATATTTAATAGAGAGATAACAGTGTGTTATACAATGATGCAAGTACATATTTATATTACGTTTATTTTCACATGAATGCAGGTTAACCATTATTCTCTATGAGTGGTATGATGTTTACTGGTGAAAACATATCAGTGAAGTATCTGATTGGATAAACAGGAATTAAAACAGATGTTGCCAACACACTCATCCAGGCACAATAACACCGTCCATGATTTAGGTCTTGCCCAGTTCTATTTCAACCAGGATATTGGAAAAACCTGGTCCATAGGTGTACTATGAGGACTAGCTTGCGGGCCTCTGTTTTAAACTCCTCTGGGGTTTGTGAACATGACATTCATTAGATCTAGTGTCCTGTGTTTTAAGTTATTTGAGGAGAATTACCTTTACGAATTTCATCTCGAATCTGAGACTCCATTTCCTCCATCTGAACCAATGTCTTCTGCCAGTAACGCTCAGCTCTCCGACTCTTGGTGCAAAAGACAAACAGGGCTGCAGAAGTTAAAATAAGTATAGTGACTAATATTATCTCCTAGACCACTGACAGCTAAACTTGGCACTAGATGTTTAGGTTGTGTAGTTTATAAAATAAATTAGGTCCAGGCACTCAGGATTACTGCAGGAAGGCAGGTTTATTGGAACAAAAAGTGCTTTATCAAGCATTTGCCAAGCCTGAATTACTAGCTTGTGTAAATATACAAAAAAAAAAAAAAAAAGAGTACCACTCAATATCTCCGTAAAGGGACAGCTGCTTTTACTAGCTTGTGTAGTTTGATATTACCTATAGTGCTTAGATTAGCAAACACCGCTCTGGATCCTCATTGTATGTACACACACAAACTAGAGATAGATGAATGGATTGACTAACATGCCAGCCAAGGCTAAACATTGAATGGGATTTAGAGCACACAGAGGGAGGTATCAGACATCACATTGAGGTGGAAATATGGAGTATTAAAGAATAAACAAACAAGCGTAAAAACAAAACAATTACAATCAGATACAGATTGACAAAGAAAAAAAAGTTGTTCAGATTACCCAGAAAGGGTTGGGAAATTAATTTGATGCTCATAAAGCACTTTTGTTAAATTTCGGTGAAGACACTATAGTAAACCCTTTTAGAATGAGAACTCTTCAAGGGCAAAGGAAACGAGCCACGCAGAGCATGATGGGACTTTAGTCCAAAAACAACTTCGCTGGAAATGTGTGCTGCAGAACTGTAACCTAGTTTGTTTTAAATGTATGTAATTGGCACAAAATTCTATAGAACCACAACTTTCACTTTCAATTGGTGTCAGTAACGTGAGCCAGTATAGAGCATACGTGGAGGCCATACTTACCCACCACAGAGAGAAGTAACAATATACTGCAGATGACTATGGAGACAATGATAGATGTGTCTATCCCTGCCAGATGCAATGTGGTGATGGTCTGATTGAATTTACCAACTTGTATCTGTAGAAATAGGAGATATTAATTGACATACTTGAATTACTATTACAATAGCTCTCAACAAATTAAATGTTACAGAAAATAAAGGAATCAAGGAAGGGTAACTAGATGATAAAAGTGCACAGAGCCAAATACAATTCATTGGAAGGACCAAAATTAAACAAATGTTTCGGGTTTCCCCTTTGTCAACGCGAAAATGTCCTTCAAGGACAAGAGGGGAAACTCGAAATGAATGTTTCTGTTTAGTACTTCAAATAAACTGTATGTAGCACTCCTTGTGCACATTTAGCATCTGGTTTACACTTCTTTGATGTCTTTATTTTTGGACTTGGATTTGGCCCTGCTTTGAGCAACAGGGTGCAAGGTTAGCAACACAGTTATCGGGTCCTACTTAGATTGTTGGGTGCTGCAGCAACTTCTCCTCTGTCTCATTGGAGATTCTTGGCTGATATCAGGAAATCTAATGGCTAGTGTAGCACCTTTTGGGGCTTGCCTTGACGTGGCAGGTGAGCTTATATTCAAATGGCCATTGGAATAAAACGAAAGAGCCTCCATTTTGTTTAAATGTACATAGGGATTTGGGGCAGAGCGCAGATAACATTCTCTTTGTTTTTGCTTTGTATTTTGAGCTGTTAGATATTAAGCTAATGCTGCTGTAAGCGCGGCGCTTTTTTGTGTTTTTTGTATATAACCTCTCCTCTATCTATGTTATTGAGTTCACATATACTCGATACACATTTCTCCTCATCATTATGTGGAGAGACGATCGTAAGTCATAAAGAGATATAATAATTGGCAACTGTAGACCACACTTGAGTATGTGTGGGGTGACGTGACATGGCTGGTATGCACAACCAAATGAATGGAAGAGCGATAGAGACTTACGCAACTAATCTCCCATACGTTCTCACAATCTTTCGCTAGTTTTTATACATACTATAAACGATTCACCCATGGTGCACTAGGGAGTTTGGTTGTGGGAATAATGGCTCATGTACCAGAGTCTCAGGAGTTTCCGCAGGGGATACACCCTCGCCTGGTTGTAACTGATGTACTATGTAAACATATTTTACTAATATAACACTGTTATTGTACGACTGAATGCTGTTACAATGCTCGAGACCTACGTGTCTCTTTAAACTAATCTCCGACTCACCTTTACATATTCTAAAAAAATCAATAAACTGATTCATTGTATATTTTTAAATAATCATTTTATTAAGGAGTCACATGCAATGACTCATATCCAATATGAAAGGAATATGCAAACAAAAGTAGCACCCACATTTGGGAATAAAGAGGTTGGAAATAGAGGGGAGGAGAGATACCAATACACAAACTGTTTAGTGAATAACTATCACGGACATCAAATAGTGAAATAAGCAAGGCTTATTAAAGTGACAATTTAATCTGCCATGTTGAATGTAACAGACTAATCTAATCTCCAGCTGACAGCCCAAGACTTGCATTTCTCAAAATGTCAAAATGTCTTCTAATCTATACTAATAAATCAATGACATTGACTTAAGGTTACCCTCCAGATGAAGCAATAGGGATTTTCCAGGTTGGCAATACACTGAATAAATGGCTATGTATGTATTGAAGTAAGCTCTAGCTGTGCTGTAATAGAGTTCTGGGGTACTTAGCTGGTCATAACGGCCAATATGCCTGGAATAAGCTATGCTACTTTAACCTTTTATTCCACTGGCCAAACTGTGACAATATAGAATTTTGTTATTATTTATTATAGATCAGATTATACAAATCCCACACTAATTCGAGCTTCTGCTGTTTCCAGAATGCTTTATTGAACTGTAGACATATTAGTCCATACAAATTTCAAAATGGAGGATAGATATTTAAAGGGACACTCTGCTGCCCAAATCCAAAATACATAAAAAAAACTGTTTAGTAGAAATAGCCCAAATGAAAATGTGCATGCATTTAAATATGCATAAAAAACAGCATGCAAAAACTGCAGCTCTCGTCTGCTGCCTTTGCAAGCCCTCCCCTTCTAGCTCCGCACAGATTGCCTGTGGCTGTCCAATCACAGACTCCCCATTGCAGCTCAATGAGGAGTCTTTGTGAGTAAGGTGCTCTGGGAAGTTGTTGCATCCACTGAACTAACTAAACCAGGAAGTAACATGAACGTTTGCCTGCTTGAAAAGTCAGGGGGTGTAACCAATATAATTTATAAAAGTGTCAATTTCTATTGAAATTTGCACTTTTTCCAAATTAAAAAAATAAGAGGACACACTCTTCACATATAAAGCTTTTCAGCAAGATAAAAGGGGTCTGGATGCCCCTTTAATGTGAGTCATTAAAAGACAACTGCCACATCAAGCTATATTTTAATGTCAGTGAGTGATATCAAGGGATTGGAGTCATGGTCATAATGAGTGTCAGGTCATGGTGATCTAGGTGTAGCAAGTAGTATAGGCTAGAGGTCAGAGTGGTGGAAATGTGGTCAGCATGGATGTGATATGCTTGAGACATAGCCAGCCTAGAGACGAGTTAAAATCAGCCTGTTCATTACCGTCACAGGTAGATAACGTTCAGAGGAGCTCAGAGACTCGTTGATGCTGCAGTGAATAACCTTGTCATTAAAGATGTTCAGCTCACAAGGTATCTGACCAACTTTCACCTTGTATTCTTCCACTCTCAAGCCCAAGTTGTCTGGCTCTTTCTGTCAAACAAAAACAGAGATTAGAGGTAAGTTAGACAATCAGTCTCACGCAGGTCCATAATCTGTATCTGTAAAACATTTTTCCACAAAGATCACCGATGGACAGGATTATATCAATATTTTTATGAGGAAATCATAATTATAAGTCATAGAACTCCAGTTTTTAGTAATTTGTGACCCACAGTAACTTACATGTATAACCAGTGTTAGTGGTTCCCCTACATGATGTTTTATCAGCTTTTCTTTTTTAGCAGTGAAGAACATGGGGTCTGGCTGGTACTCCAGGTTAAATTTGCTACCGATGGACAGGATTTCCTCCCCAGCAAGGTCTTCTTCAAAATCCACTTGCTCCTCTGACAAGTAGACTCCATTTATAATGAAGTCCACACTGACATTCTTGTATTCCAAGGTGCTGTTAGGGGCTTTAGGTGAAGGACAGGTGATGATAACTGGGCTAAGAATGGTGCAGTTCTAAAAAAGAAGAAGAATGCATCAGTGTCATGCGGTAACAACTGATATTTGACCTTTCCAATCTATCGAGAGATAGTTTCTGAAGAGCAAGGCACAGATCAGTTGTCCTCAGTATGACTAAAGGAAAACACCAAGCACCATAACTACTACAATATAGGTGCTGTCCAATAGTGAGTAATCAAACTTTTTTAGTATGGTTCGGCAACTTACTGGTTTCCCACCATGCACCATACACTGCATTCATTGGCTGGGATCACCGCCATTAGGCCTGCTTTATTCTAGAGAGACATCCAGCTTTTCATGCAGGTGAAGACAGGGTGGATGCAGGTAATGGATTAGGTACATTGTATAGACTAATGAAGTTCTAGGGAATAATACACAGACCATTTCCTATGCTTTACGTTTACTCAGTTTAAGAGACAAAGCTTATACTACACCAATACCCGCAATGGACCATTGCATTTACCAATGTGTCTTACACCTCCTAATTTTTTTAATTCTAATATATTTATACTACATGTTAAAGGTGACAAGGCAAGACTTTTGTATCCCAGTTCTTCACTGGACAGCCTTTCCCATCTGTAAAATATGTTCTATACCAGTTATAACCATGCTTGAGAACTTTTTAAGTTATATTTTTTCCCTATTGTGTTATGCCAGTTGAAAGCCAAGCTGTTACAGTGGAGTCTCAATCTCAAATAAGAGTGATGGCTGCTACTGTTGGGACTATATCATCTATACGACATACAATAAGGTTCATACAGTCATGGCTGTCTAACGATCTACCATAACATGGTTTACGCTTCACAGAAGAAACAAAATATGTCAAAAAGGTTTAAAGAAACCTAGTTACTTTTACAATGTTCTCAATTTTACATGCAGATTTAAGACAGTTGGTGAAAACGTCTTCATTTAGTGCTTCTCGTTACTGGTTAGTAATTTTTAAGCCAGTAATAACACACAGACATTTTTATCCAACTAAGCAAGAGCAGACCCTGCTTTCCAGGTTCGTGGGCCACCAACTACACCTCCAGTCATTAAGCTCTGCAGTGAAAGTCATGTACAGGGTTGGCAGAGCTGGCAAGACACCAATGTATTGTGTGGCAAAATGCGTCCAAAAATGCCCTACTGTCACGATATGTGTAAGGGAACCCACACACACAGAACCTAAAAAACAGCAAAGGTACGGAAGCCGTATTACCGTGTTTTAGAGTGGTCTTACTTAACACATAGAATAGCCAAAGTGAAAGCCAAGGTGCAAGGAAGAAAAACAGTAGACTAGACAAAGTTCAGGACCATAGAGAGTAGAATAAACGAATAACAAGCTATGGTCAGTAACATGATAACTCAGAAATAGATACGCACTATTGGGCTTAACAATAACCACAACAGGGCAATTTGGACTAGAAAGAACAGGAAATAAATAGCCCCTGCCTAACAGTGATCGGTTAGTGTCATTTTAGAGCGCTGAAAGACCCGAAATTGGCGAATTGCTGAATCTGTTTTTTTTTTGTGTGCAAATTTGTTAAATTTCACCAAATAGCTACCAGCTGTTGCCCTGTTCAAACGTTGGTGCGAACGAACATAAAGAGGACCACACGAGCAGTGTCTCTCTCCCTTTTGGAGTGGTGAACGGGGGCCTCGGAACAGGTAAGTATTACATCTACTAGCTTTACACAAATTGTTATCCAGTAATGGTGCACACAAAGCTTTTAAAACTCCATTTTATGCACGTGTAACATTAAACATTTTTTGCTGCCATAAGCACCATAAACACTGTATTTTAGAATTCACTCACTGATTGAACAGCTTTCTGGGTTTGTATCTCCATCGTCACATCTTGCACCATATCAAACCTTTTCCCAGTCAGGGTTATCACACGTCCACCACTGGGAAGAACAGAAGTAAAAATAAAAAAAATTAAAGAAGTAGAAGTTTTTTGTCCACCTTGAGCTCACCATGTGACACTTACATCATGGCTTGACATGTATACCTTCCCATAATTTTATCCTGCCTGTTAAGATTAAGTATTGCACTATCTGTAGGTCTTTAGCGTTGGAAGGTTATACCGTTTTATTACTGACTTAACAGAAAACAAAGTAGAAGCAATACGTTGAAGTTTAACTATAAAAAGTGAAAAGATCCCATACCACTTCTTTAATCACTATAGAGATCTAGTCCCTTCACAACATCACAAGTTCCTAGGTAGAACCAACGTGCAGAATGGACATACAGAAGCAACATAAATACTCTACATGAGTAAATGAATCTACAACCTCCAAAGAGAGGCTTTTATATATATATAATTATATGTCTACTGGGCCCACTAGAATTCCCGTTTATTATTTGCAAGGATCGTCCCATAAAACTTCCCTACCTCAAGTGACTGATCTTGGGTTCCATACTGGTGATAACAGGGTTTTCTTCATACTGGAATGTGAGTGCATCATTGACACAATATGATCCTTCAAACTGGACACAGATTTCTACGTTGCCAGTGATAAAAGTTTCCAATGCTGGTACAGTACACTGTATATTGCTCTCGGTGCGTCTGTGGAATTCAAAGGGGAGGATTACTAACAAAAAAGGGGATTTAAAAATGATTTCACTGACAACGGTTTACGGACAGAGAGGGCATACAGATAGTGAGGTCCATGAGATAAGGAGAGATGTACAGGAAAAGGATGGAGGCCAAGCTGTGCAGAGGGAGATCAGGAAGAAGAAGCATTGCTAAGACATAGGATGGAGACCACGTTGAGCAAAGAGATACATGTGGTGAGAGAACAGGAAGACGCAGCACTGCTAATAATGGGATGACGGCCAAACTGAGTGTAGAGAGACATATGTTGTTAGAGAGCAGGAAGGAGCAGTGATGTTGAGACAAAAGGATGGAGACCAAACTGAATAAAAAGAAACATGTGGGACGCCCATAGAAAGGAACTACTAGTAAGGCAGAGGTTGAAGGCCACACTGTGTAGAAATACAGGAATGAGAATAGGAAGAGAGGTTGAGCAGATTCCATGTTAATCTAACAATTCATAGCTCAGCTCACACAAGGTCTCGGCATTCCAGGGTCCCATTGAACAAAACATGGATCTCTTTGCCAATGTCCAGCTTCTTCCCAGAAATTGAAATTTTTGTACCTCCTGCTCTGGGACCATAAGGTGGAGACACAGAAAACACCTCTGGCATCTGCAAATACACAGAACAGTAAACAATGGGATTTATAGTTTATCACGGTTATTCACTAAAGTGGAGATTGTTGTGAATTAAAAACGAATTTAAAATTGAAGACAATAATTGCCGAACTGGATAATTCTCCAAGTTAGCTGTGTTTCGGCTAGTTTGAACTTATATTTGGAATTCACTTTGAATTCCCAGCAATTCTCATTTTAGTAAATATAAGGGTTAGTCACTAAAATGTGACTTTAACGTGAATTTCAAATGTAAGGTAAAAATAGCTGAACTGGAAATTGTTTTCTAACTTAGCTATGCTTTCCACTCAGCTACTCTGGCTTTAACCCCTTAAGGACCAAACTTCTGGAATAAAAGGGACTCATGACATGTCACACATGTCATGTGTCCTTAAGGGGTTAAATTTGAAATTCACAGGTGTAAAAGATCAGCAGTTTATAAAGTCCAACAGGAGCTGCACTAGGCCCTCGAGGACTGCTGGTCACTGATTATCAGCCCCTGCGCCCTGCTGTAGAGGACAAGCAGACCCTACGCCCTGTGTGAGAGATTACTATTTTCAAATTCATTAATAGTCCTGAAAGTTTTCTTTGATTGACTATCATTACACAGTGCTGATGGGGAAAGTTGGTCATTTTTAATTGGGAGTTAAATGAGATGTGACTCCGACTCACCATGAAAGAGTACATTTCCTTGGATCGTCCACCTCCATTCACATCCACTGTTACCCAATTACTGTATTCCCTGGTCGCCCTGGCCGTCTGACATACAATCCTGGACACCAAAACACCAAACAATACAAATCAAACAGATTATCGATGAGTGTTACTAAACCTTCACAAATAACGTGCAAGCGAATTTCCATTAAAGTAGACACAAATGCAAATAACAGCAATTCATACATTAGAATGTGCTAATCTATTATCTGTTAACAGTTTACTATAAAAAGGTACACAATATATTTTATGTTCAATATGGTCTGAGAAAGCTACCACTAGACTGTTTAAGGTTTAAAGGAACACTGCAGACACTTTAACAACAGCAATGGGTGTTGGTGTTTGGCTAAGAGTGTTAGCACATCCGCAATCTATGTTATGAATTGGTATAGCTATGTTATTTCTGCCTTAATCATACCTCAAGTGGGGGCTGAGCTGAGGGTGTCCAGGGATCATCATTACGTGTTAAACTGCTAGATAATAGTTTAACCCTATATGGAGAGAGAGTGCCAGGGGACTCAAAGCACTATAATCAATTCATTAAAATGGTTATGAAATGGTTATAGGGCCTAGAGTGTCCCTGTAATACATGTTTTATACATCTATTGACCCCATGTGTTCTTAGGAGACAAGTCTACAGAGCAGACACAAAGGCAAAAACATAGCATTGGACATTACAGAAATGATAAAAGATGCAAGGTAAGAGAGTCATGAGCTGGAGTACTCACTCCGCAGATACTACATATTTCTCCAGAATAGGGGTGCAGGGAATTTCTCCAATCTTGACTTTGCCATCAATGTCACTGAAGCGACTGCCCAGGTTCCGTCCTTGTATTGTAAGAAGAGTCCCACCTAGATGGGGTCCACTGATTGGCTCTATCTGTGTAGGACAAAGGCAATTTCAAGACGTCAAATGCATTGAATCAGAACAAAGTATTAGGCCATAAACCTCTCTCGTTTTCAGCCACAGCCATCTTAGAAACATAGAATGCGACAGCAGATAAGAACCATTCGGCCCATCTAGTCTAAATACTTTCATTAGTCCCTAGCCTTATCTTATAGTTAGGATAGCCTTATGCCTATCCCACGCATGCTTAAACTCCTTTAATGTGTTAACCTCTACCACTACAGCTGGAAGACTATTCCATGCATCCACTACCCTCTCAATAAAGTAATAGTTCCTGATATTATTTTTAAACCTTTGCCCCTCTAATTTAAGACTATGTCGTCGTCTTGTGGTAGTTTTTCTTCTTTTAAATATAGTCTCCTCCTTTACTGTGTTGATTCCCTTTATGTATTTAAATGTTTCTATCATATCCCCCCTGTCTCGTCTTTCCTCCAAGCTAAACATGTTAAGTTCCTTTAACCTTCCCTGGTAAGTTTTATCCTGCAATCCATGAACCAGTTTAGTAGCCCTTCTTTGAACTCTCTCTAAGGTATCCATATCCTTCTGGGGATATGGTCTCCAGTACTGCGTACAATACTCCAGGTGAGGTCTCACCAGTGTTCTGTACAATGGCATGAGCACTTCCCTCTTTCTACTGCTAATACCTCTCCCTATACAACCAAGCATTCTGCTAGCATTTCCTGCTGCTCTATTACATTGTCTGCCTACCTTTAAGTCATCAGAAATAATCACCCCTAAATCCCTTTCCTCAGATGTTGAGGTTAGGACTGTATCAAATATTCTGTACTCTGCCCTTGGGTTTTTACGTCCAAGATGCATTATCTTGCACTTATCCACATTAAATGTCAGTTGCCACAACTCTGACCATTTTTCTAGTTTACCTAAATTATTTGCCATTTGGCTTATCCCTCCTGGAATATCAGGCGCCAAGGGTTGGAAAAAAATATTTACATTAGACCAGCAGTAATCTTTTTTGACAAGGATCCGCATTCTGTACATTACATTAACATGGTAACCCATAATTGGATTGAGCAAATCTTTAATTGAAATAAATATTAAAATCAATTCTGTAGAACCCCTGCACTGATACTGGCTCATTAGAGAACATGCGTATAGCTCTACTCCTCTAAAACATGTTATGTAAGAGAAGACACATCTGGTGAGGTAAGGAGGCCCTTTTGACTGTCATTTCTCTGAAATTACACCACTGAACAAAACATTGAAAATCACCTACAACTTGTGTTTACCTTTTCCATGTGATGATTTGTTTTTTTGTTTTGTTTTTTTTAAATGTATATTAAAGTTTCTCTGTCAATCCCACAATGTCCTTGTTAGTACAGGCCAATAAGCAAATACCATTATAGGTTTACATGTTTATGAGCTTATTAGTTTTAAAATTGTATTAAAAAGCACTTTTACCATAAAACGTGTGATAAAATGTACTATAGTTCTTGCTGTTACTATTGCTGTGCATCATTGTAGACATTACCTTTCTGATCTCTGGAGTTGGGCATGTATCTTGGATTGTCTGCAAGTCATTGGTTAACCTGCAGGAGGCAGTGTTCTCACTCCAGCTGCAGAGATGCCCCAGGTCTGTGCGGCCCTGACAGCGTGAGCAGTCTGTGGCACCCGAAGCGCAGTTATAAACCTCAACTGAAAAACAGAGATGGAAAGATCAGATATAAAAAAAAATAATACAACGGTCTGTCTGACATGGGGCTTTTCACCAAAGTGAGAATTGCAGGCAATTCTAAATCAATTCAAAGTAAATTTCTAATTCAAGGCCAAAATAGCCAAACTGAAAATAGAAAAGAGTTGGAATTTTTGTTCTAATGCAACTATTTTGGCCTATATGTAGAAATTCACTATGAATTCCCAGAAATGTTCACTATGGTGAATAACCTCATTACTGCTTGAAGAAACACAAGCAAACATAAAGTTTGTACATACTTATAAATGTGTGTGTGCCTGGATCACAAATGGTGGCGGGGCGCTCTTTTGGGGACAATTGCCCCATAGAGAATGATGTAATGAAGACACGTACCATGAAATGTCCATAAAGCGTGGAGCTGTTGATGGACACGCTGATATGGTCACGTGAATGCACCCCACTCCCTCTAGAATGTAAGCTCATTGAGCAGGGCACTTAACCACTCTGTTCCTGTGAGTCAAACGTGTCTGGTTACAATTATATGTAAGTTAGTCCAAACATTGTACAGCACTTCGGAATTTGTTGGCTTTATATCCAAATAATAGTAATACCCCATTTGTGTATATGGCAGTAAGTGTTACTGCCAATAGAGGGCTTAGATCTTCTCTTGATTCATATGAATAACATTAATAGTAAAAAATAACCGGTGTCCCCCTAGGAGTACAATTTCTAAGCAAATGACATGTTGTTATTACCTATTAAGGTCCAACGTATCCCACCCTACCACACAGAGAGTAAAAATACAACATCAAACCACACTTATGTGTAGATTCACAAAAAAAGGTAAATTCTAGCAAATTAAAATAAGATTGGATGCTTAATGAATAAAGCATTTCAGACCAAAGGATAAAATAAGTGTTGAGGATTTGGCCCATGAGCTAACACTCTAACATGTTTGGCCCATTTAGACAATGTAACCAAGAGAGAATTCAGGGCTAAGCCCGTTGGTAATGTGTTTCTTTGTCTTCATGGTACAGTGGTTAATGTCAATGTTGGATGCAGACAGTCAGGAGTGCGGATGTCAACACATAGCAGAACTTTGCTGCTTCTCCAGCATGTAAGAAAGGCAGTCTTTACTTCCCGAATTCCTACAGCCCTCCCTCAGCATCTAAGCATTGAAGCCCCTCTCCTCCTACACAGAGAGATCTTTCACTGCTGTCTGCCTGGGTGTTTTATAGTTAGGGCGGCACAGGGTTAGACCCGGCATCCCGCTATCAGTCTGCACTGTCTGGATGTAAAAAGTCTTGTGCTGGACTGGTGTGTGGGAGTCTCATATTCACACCACTAACAGCATTTTCACCTTACACAGTGCTACATACCAATCACAGCAAACGGGAAATGAATGAAGCTGTGTAAACTATGGCAACTCTCTGATAATGGCAGCTTTCTCAGCTACAAAAAATGGTCTAGTCTGGCATTTCTCACTTTAAAATTATTGTGGTTATTTCAAGAACACAAACTGTTAAATGGGGGCCCATAGCTCAGCTCTATTCAGTTCCTAATACCAGTTGCAGTGAGTGTGAACATGTATATGTATACTAACGTTTAAAATGTGCTTACAGATTCAAATGCAGCTTTATTTACAACATGGTAAAATTACATAAACTGTGGTTGACACTGTTATTAACAATTGGCTCAGGGCTATGGCTATCGTAATCCTCAGCCAGCTTGGTTTTCATATATTTATTGTATACTATAAACTTAATAACAAACTTTAAAATAGACACTTATTGTATGTAGCTTGTGATCTATTGACATAAGCTTTCTAGGAAAATAGCGCTCAGAATTTGAAATAGGCTGATGTGCAACACAGCTTAAAAACCAAATTGTCCCACTCAACCCAATCTGCAAAGCCACAGTTGTACCATGAGATGAAGTGTTGTGGTTGCTGGGCAACATGATAATTGAATATATGGCAAATACCCTGCCACCAACCTACAAAAACATGCACTCACAGTGCTTCAGTAAAGATTGCTCACCTGTCAGCATTGTCGGATTATCAATGAATTGTCCTCGCTGACCACTTAGCTGCAGGTTGACCGGGAAATTCTGGCTGCTCTCAGGTGTCTGTAGCTAAATCAGAAGAATATCAGTGAATCCCAGCTATGGTTCTGCTCCTCTCCCCCACGTCTGTATCTAGACCTTTTCCGGATATATATATATATCCCATGTCCCATGTCTATACTCCATACTTCCTATTCTATTTTTATCCCCATCGACCAATATCTTTATCTGGATCTACATTCTCATTCTGGAGACAAGCTATGTCTCCAGATTGTTCTGTAATGTCTCGTTTATTTATTTATTATATTTAACAGCACTTAGAAAATTTGTAACAAACGGTCGTAGTTATTCTTACCGAAAGATGGATATATAATGACACATAACACACATGACATCCACTAACCAGCAGACTGGAGACATTCTTACACGTGATAAGATCGTGTCTGTAAGTTTGCACTGGCAGGCATATACACATGTATACGTGACAAACCACACAAATGGTGTTCCAGTATCCATTACACATAAGACTGGAAGTATCAGCCATGCACACAGACATACAAACCATACAAATCAGCTATGCCAACACACACACACGCAGTATGAGTTACATACAATGACAGCAAGGCACACACACTGACACACATAGGCATACACATAGTCTGTCAGTGTGCGACACATACAGTAACTGAAGGACACATGCACTGACACACACAGGCTGTCAGTGTGAGTCGCATACACACACACTGACACATACTGTCTTGCACACAGCCTTACCAGAACATTGCCGCACAGGACACTAGAGGAATTAATCCATGTTGCTGAGAACGTCCTTCCTATCCCAAAGTCACATTCCAGCTCCAGCTCCTAGAGGGTGAAAGACACAGCAAACATCTGTCTTAAGTGTGCGGTATTTACATATCTGTGTGTGGGGACATATAAACACATACTCAGAATTATGTGAACTAACATCGTTTGGGAAATTTAAGAAAGATTTGCTATATTTAGCAAACATTTTAACAAAGATTTGCCGTTTTCTATCATCATCATCCGCAGCTAGTTCTGCTGTAACGGCCGCTAACCTATTTCAAGCCACCAACCAGTAAACATTTTATTTTAACCTAATTCAATGACCCTGTGCACAACTTAAAATTGGGGTGAAGGTAGAGTATTGTGGTCCCCAGAATCCTCATATCTGTCTACTGGTCCAGCTTCACAGTCTCCACCAGTCTCCACTGCAGTATGCATTAGTTTAGTGACATGGGTGCACATGGTTAGTTAGTGTGCAGAGGGAGTGGAGAGAAAACATGTTTCTAGTGAGTATTACACATGTGGTGCCAGTTAACGCTAAGTCACGTGAGATGAGAATGGAACAGGATTTTCAAATACATTTTCCACACGCTAGGGCTCAGTGCAAAATAGTAAGCAGACATTTATTTTGTCCGCACATAGGTTTCGCTCAGGGCTGTGGGTGATTGTAACTAACAGTAAGGTGTATTAACAGTTGTAATCAAATTTTTCGACCCTCATTGGTAATCAGGTTTTATTCTCAAATTTTACAGACTTTCAGCTGTTTGTATTGAAAGTCTGTACATTTTTACTATAAACCTGATTTTGTTATTATTTAATTTGTCACAATAAATTGTATCTATTTTTATAACAAATTGTGATTTCATTTATATGGAATACATTTCACTTACATGATAACGATCTTTGGGATCTGGAGAGTTGAAATAGTGGGCAATTCTCAACTGTTTACTATTATTATCCCATAAATATCCCCACAAACTACAACTCCCATGGTGCGTTGCATGCCTTTACAATGACAAAGCATTTTGGAAGCTGTAGTTTTAAAACATGTGGGGATCTACCTTTTGGGCACCATTGCCTTATGCCAGTATGGAAATCCCTTCATAAATAGTGCTGGCCTGCAAGCCATTGATGTAAGAGTGGCTTACAGGATGTTTAAAGGTAGGTTTGTAATTGTCATTACTCCAATGTGGTTCTTTTGGGAGGTTATGGATTGACGACGTGTGTCACGCAGATACCCGGGGTCCAGCAATATTCTCTGACAAGAAAGCCATCCTCCATATTCTCAGCTGTACCATAACTGTGATTTGGCTCTCACTGCTTCAACCAATGAATCTTATTCTAAAGGAGCAAAACCAGTGTGGTTTTACAAGTGAATCCATAAATCTTGAATATTTGTGCACCTCAAGGACTAATTTGCGGGGAGCTGCTCAAGTGGATCCAGTCTGAACAGCAGATGATAATCCAAAATACCCTGCAATCACTGCTCGCCCTATCAACCCGTATCAATGTTGTTAGACCGACAATTGCATTAGAAGTTCTTTTGAACGGTAATTCCTCAAACTGATGCCAGCATAACTCTCTTATCTGTACTGTTCCTTGCACAGAGATTCAGAAAAATGTGGACATTTAGTTATAAACGAGAAAACAGTTATTATTCGGGGTATTCAGTGTATTGTGCCTGGCTGCTACAGTCTACGCACTGCATTGGTCTGCTCTCTGTCTGTCTATTTACCTATCTATATGCACATACTGTATGAAGTCATCCTTCCTCTTTTGGTTCCAAACACTGAAAAGGCGCAGAGTGGCACCTCCACAATAACAGGATGTGTAAGAAAAACAACACAAAATACCAAGTAAGACGAAAAGCAGGAAGGAAATAGGACTGCGTTCACATGGTAGACCGTGAGAGCACAAACAGCTGCATTTTTTGCATTAAAGTATTTGAAAAGAAGGTGCTCATGTTCTTTATCATTAATGAGCTGAAATGTAGAAGCCCTATATAATAAAGTCTCTGACAATAATTTACCTAAAACTCAACCAGCATATCTTGATGGACAAAGGGCCTGAGAGCAAGCAGAGATATACATCGTCACTGGACCAGACCCAAGGAAGTCTAGTAGGAGGAGCAGATGAGCCAGCACACAGAATATATAAATATACATATACATGCTTGTTAGTGCATGGAAGAACTTATGTTAAAGTACGGCTTGCACGATCACTTGGTAGCTAGATGGTGGGTCAGGGACAGCAGAGAAGAAAAAGAAAAAACAGGCAAGAGATGGAGTACGCTGACAGTGGGGAGATATGCATGGTATCGAGAATGCAGACTAGCAATAAGTAAGGCTTCTTGTGAGGCGTGTCTGGTTGCAAGGAGACCAGGTCCGAACAGAATAAGCGAGGAGGTGTCCAGTATAAGATAGGGGCTCGCTCTTGAGGAGTTGCAGTAAATTATATAAATGCCGGCTTCTTAAGACACCGTGGTAAAGTGGTGTCTGTCGCTGGTGAGTGAAGGGATGCATTCAACAGTGTAGCTTCTTCCAAAAGTCAGTAAAAAGCTGGTCCATCCACTGTATTGAAGAGCAGGTCTTGGGGTGCCATATTGAAATGTAGAGTACACCGATCAGCTTTCTCTACCAAAGGGTAAATGTGGTCCAGTACCAATAGTTGCCGGGATACCCATCTCCGGCAGGGAGGGGAACGGGGTGCAGTCTTCTATATGTTGGTAGGCTACTAGTGGAGAGATCGGCTGCCTCTCTTGCACTGGTGACACCATGAGGGCCTCAACTGGGCCGCAGTATCCACCCCATCAGGAAACTTTTCGGTGTGGACAGGCTTGCCTCCAAAATGCTTGCCAGCTGAGCCCACAGTGTTGCTTTGTACGATTAGTAGGTAGAAGTACTTGCTTAACCAGGGTGATGGCTTTAAAATTTCATTAAATTCAATCTTATATGTGACTGTACAGCATGGCCACTTCCCCCTTTCGTTTACTTTTTTAGGTAGACTATTTTGCCCAAACATGTGTGGTCCCCTTGTCAACTCTCTGCAATCCCCGATTTAGTAAATAAACCCTTTTTTCTGAAGGTTGTTCGAAAACACTTTTTTTTTTTTGCACTTGTCATTTCTTTTGATGTTCCATGTGGCTGATTCTCCTTATAACACATGAGCTCTGTTTTTTAGCTTTTTAATATTATTAAGGCTTAAAAGCAATCATTTCCATCCATTTTTAGACAGCAAATAAACACTGTCATACCAAATTAAGCAGACATAACAATAATTATTTACAGATGATATCCAGAGATCCTAATTGCTCATTACAACGATTGTTCGCTCCAGTCTGAAGATTTTTTCTTTACTTACTGTAAATTTTACAGTAAACAAGATCGGCCCGAAAAGTTCACATGAAACAGGATGCATGGAAAAATCTGTTTTCCCTATGTCTTGTTACAATTAAAGTGATAGGATACTACAATTAAAGTGATACTATGTTTACAGTGCTGAGGAATATATATTAATAACAATAATAATATATGATTATTAGGAAGAAAAAAAATGAAATAAACTTTTTTACATGGAAAGGTTCTACATGCCAACAAAGAAGCAAAATCCTGGCTACAAGATGGACATAGGGTTAAGGAGAACACAAGACAGACACAGGGTTAAGGAGGACACAAGATAGGCACAGGGTTAAGGAGGACACAAGATGGACACAAGGTTAAGGAGGACACAATAAGGAGGACACAAGATAGACATAGAGTTAAGGAGGACACAAGATAGACACAGGGTTAAGGAGGACAAAAGATGGACATAGGGTTAAGGAGAACACAAGACAGACACAGGGTTAAGGAGGACAAAAGATGGAGGGGGTGAGGAGTATAGGATAGAGGTTGCAGAACTAAAGCTGTAATACTGGCACAGTATCATGTTAGTTAAATTCTGGGGGTAAACCATATTATATTTAGAGTGAAGCATTTTCTTAAAATAAATCCCCTGGACCAATGTTTCTTGATGATTCACCCATGGATACCTATCTCAACTTTTGCAAAATTCTGAATGAAATACCTGTGAGGCATTCACATTGGACATCGTCAGCGTGAAGTCTCTGGTGACACCGGTGGGAGTGGTGAACAGGTTTGAGCTGGTTATACTTGGGCAGTCACTGGTGTCCTGCCAAAAGGAACCATACATGTCAAATTCACAAATCTCTGAAGATCTCAGAAAAAGCAGCTCTAGCCAAGCAATGTCACATTCTGCCAAGTAATGACATGTGTTTCACATATACTAATATGAAGCATTCACACTCCCCATAAAATCCTGCAAAGCAGAACCTGTTTTAAGAACATTAAGGGAAACTAGACAATCTTAGATCAGACAGCTGATTTCAGGGCATTATGAAAAATGCAACATATTAGCAGGTACAGCGTTTAAGCAGCAGTTTCACAGTCAACATAAAAAAATATTACTCATGAAAACATGATTCAGTAGCTAATTAAACTGATCTGAAAATGATGTGTGTACATCACAGGTTTATTGAGAATTGTCAGTGTAAAAAAAAAACAATCAAATGCATATCAGTACAATTTAGACCAGGGATCAGACGCTGGCCCCGTAGATGTTGACATCCTACACTTCCCAGTATTCTTTGAATGCAATAGATGGCCAGAGAATCAGGGGAGTTGTAGTTCGGAAACATATGGGGGACCAGAGTCTGAGATACCTGGTTAAGACAGTACACATTAATAGAAATACAACTCAACTAAACCACTACGAGACCTAATCAACTAGAGAATTATTACAGAAAGAATGATCATAGAGATAGCCGTATAGCTTTCAGAGACAAAGCAATTTTTACAACTTTCCATCAGCAAGTTTTGTAATTAGGAAATCTGCAAGAAAAAAAGTAGGTGTACCATTTTTTATGAAAACAGTACAAGTTTTACTAAACTAAGGATGCCTGTGCCGCCTACAAGATGTCGTCCGCCCCAACTTCAAATGAAGCCCTTGGCATCACACATGTACTTTTAGCTTTGCTGCCTTGGAGACGAACACTGCGGAGACTGAGATATTTAAAGCAGACCTGTCACCTGCTGGTTTATAATACAGTTAATATTTTTATTTTAAGCAGATGATATGAGAATCCATGGGAGGTGACACATGCTGGGCTCAGGGATACATGACGGTTCAGTGCATTAGCTAGAAAATGAGCCGCCAGTTTAGAAGATAACATGGGAACACTTTGTCGGCTGCACACTCAAATGTAGCAGGTAATTAGATAATGAGTTTTAGGACGTCTCTAATTAAGGGATGATAATGCTCAGTGAATCAAGATTTGATTTCAGCCCGGGATAATGGGATTATGGGAGAAAACCGACTAATGTTGGTAAAGTGATGGAAAGTATTTAACACTCAAGCAGCTGTAAACCACATGGAGAGAAGCAGCCGAAAGTGGCTGAGCATCCTGGGAGTCTAACTACAGAGCAACAGGGCTGCCAAATATCTTAGCTCTCTGTTTACAGGCATCTGAATATGTATCTCTCTCTATCCTCTTTTTTTTTTTGCACAGACACCAGGACACGTACCTCTCACCTACTAGACAGTACAACTTACCTCTTCCTGATACACAGATATCAGAACCAATACCTCTCACTTACTACATAGTACCACTTACCTCTTTCTGATACACAGATATCAGAACCAATACCTCTCATCTACTACACAGAACCAATACCCATCACCTGCTACACAGTACCACTTACTCTTCTTGATACAGAGATGTCAAATACTCTCTCACCTCCACTTAATATGTAAACATCAGAAAACATATCTTTCATCTCCTTCTATTATATGGACAATGTATCTCTTATATCTTCCAAAAACACCAACACCGGGACACATACCTCTCTCCTCCTCCTAATACGCCAACATTCTGATATGCTCTTTAAAATTCTGACATGTGCCTCTAACCTCATCCTAATACAAATCCATCAGGACATATGCCATTCACCACCATCTAAAGCACCAATATTATGTCACAAATCTCTAACCTCCTCTCCCTATAAAATGTTCTTACCTGGATAAGAGAGTCACATTTTAAGGATTTGGAGGTACATTCGTGTTGGCTGGCGCACCAAGTGCAATTCCAGGGTAATGTCAGACAGCTTGTGCACCTGTTGAAAATATAAGTGACTAATCAGTGTGTGGTCCTTCCATGCCCCCCTGGCATCAACTACACCCTTAGCTCAATATACAGAGTTTCTGAAACCTGGCAGCATTTCACAGATTATTCTTGGTATTTTAGAATAAATGTAAGATACACAGGAGTCAAAAGGGAGACCTCTAGCCACTTAAAAGGTTAGAAGAAGTAAAAATGCTCAGGCACTCATTATGTTGACAAAGACCTGAGTGCAGGTAGAAACGTTGCTGTGCACTTGATGTTCCATTAAAATCCTGCTTATTCTTCAACACAGTGAGTGCCTGAGCATTTTTTAATTTCCATACTTTACATGTGGGGTGTGCTGGCCCTAGCTCAGTTTAGCATTTTTTCTTTTCCATACTTTACATGTGGGGTGTGCTGGTCCTAGCTCAGTTTAGCATTTTTTCTTTTCCATACTTTACATGTGGGGTGTGCTGGCCCTAGCTCAGTTTAGCATTTTTTCTTTTCCATACTTTACATGTGGGGTGTGCTGGCCCTAGCTCAGTTTAGTTTTTTGGTTGAGTGCAGTCCCTATTAATTTTCATACAAAGAAGGTTAGATGCTAAAAAGATTCTTACGGAGTGGTGGGATGAATTGCCTGGGCCCTCTTGCAGTCGTAGATGACAAGGCTGTGCCAGGTAATTTGGATTCCTCCAACTGTTATGGCGACATCAATAGTCACGTAATCTGATTGAGAAACAAAGTGAAGTAATATTTAGCACATGTTATAGTTAATAAAGGCTGTCAGAAGCTGTCTTGTTATATGATAAAATCAATCATCCTCATCAGCATGTAGACATGTTTGGGAAAAAGCTGCACATTCCAGTTAAGAGCTTTTTCAATCCAGCAACAAATATAGGTATTACTGGTTCTATTTATTTATCCATTACATGAGGCTCTGTTTTTTGTGGTTTCCCTGAATAGTTATATTCTGATGTTGCAAACTATATTATAGAAAGGCACAAGTAGGGCATCCCATGCAAACCTGTTTACATTTCCCAAGAGTCTAGGCTCATATTGGGTTTATTCACTGAATCTGTATGGTTATAGACAGTGTGTTGACTTAATTTGGGAAAACACCAAAAAAATAAAACAAATAAAAAAGACTCTCTTTTGACATCAATGTGACCTTGTTCCCCTGGACTGCCACAATAACTTGAAAGTGGAGAAATCTTAGGTTTTAAGAGTTTCTATCTAAAGATAACTACAAAAATAATTATAGAAGGCATCATATCTCATCCAGTGATGTATGACTGCTGGGAATTAGATTTGACTACTTTCCTTGTTTTTGTAAAGGCCTCCATTCAACCCCAACACCAACAGGAATAACGTTAATTATAATCGGCCTATGAACCAGTGTTCTTTTCTGAAATACTTAGGAACTGTTTACATCTTATGAAGGAGAGTACATCGATTGTCCAGGAGACCTAGAATGTTAATTAAATGTGTGCCACAAATGCAACTTGAATCCTGATTAGCAATTATCAAAGTTGAGAGATAAATGTTAATCTTAGCATAAGTGAATCATCAGCTTTTTTAATACGTGGCATTACATATGTATTTATATTTTATCTTCTACTGACTTGTTTTTATATTACAGGCTATCTTTCATTTCCCACAGTGCACCTGTAAGTGCAATGGATATTCTATCACCTAGTCAAATAACAGGAAAAACAGTAACATGACATGTTGATTGAAATTAACACTTTTTTCCCCCCCAGATTTGCAAATTAATGGCAAACACCTATTTTTCACGAAACCTACATTCATTAAAAGACTCTGGATTGAAACGGAATTTGGGATATTACCCATGATCTCACATCATACCTTGATTGGATGGAAACGGTGGGTATTTCTCACTGGGGAGAAACGGGCAGGATACCCATTGCCCAATTGCATCGTAGACAACTTTTGCTGGCATGAGCACTTCATTACCGAAGTCACAGGACACGTTCATCTGTGTCAAGTTGGGCAGATTTCCAGTAACACTTAAAATGATTGACTAGTGGGAGAAAATACACAAATATATCTATCAGGGTTATTCACTAAGGACACAATACAGTTCAGACTCATAACATTTAGTTGAAGGGTTACTCCAAACACCATGACCACTTCAGGGATCTGTATGTGCCGTGTATCTACTTTAAACTCTGCACATCTAGAGATAAGGCATTGCCAATAGGGCATTAGTAATTAATGTATGTTAGAAAGGGTTAGAGTAACCCTTTAAATGAACTGAATGGCAACCAAACGTACAATTCTCATATTTAGTTAAATTCAGTTGCGCACATCTTATTCGGTACCATCTGGTGCCTGCTTTAAAACCAGAATACAAATGTTCCCACACAAGTCACAAGAGACGTGACACTTCTGATTAAGCTTGCAAATTATTATTATTATTATAACTGGCATTTATAAAGTGCCAATTCCGCAGCGCTGTACAGTCGGGGAAAATAGACCATATAGTACAGACAATCCAGTACAAAAGGAATAGAGGACCCTGCCCGTAAACTGAGATCTAGCATCTACCTTTTATACAGAGTGCCAAGCTAAATGGCTCATGAGCTTACAATCTAAAGGTTATTAAGGGGACTTGAGATAAAAGGGAGCATAGGGGAGATCTAAAGGTAATGAACAGCTAGCCTTTTAGCATTTGTACCGACTGCAATATGTTTTGTGATTGAGGAGGTAATTGGGGAAGATGCCAAATAAAAAAATATAAGATAGTGCTTGGAGTGGATTTGTGATATAAAGCCGTTTCTCCCATTGCAAGCTTAATCTGTGCACAGACTTCCATGAACTCATATGGACTAATTCTGTCTGCATTGATGTTTTATGACTGCTCACTGTTTAGCAGAAATGCCCCCACCAGCGGCATGGAGAGTGGGAGCATAAGGGACTCTTATATTAAGGTGTGGGCCATATTGACCCTCGCAGGCTTTTTATAAATATCTTCTGCTACTGCCGCCAGTGGGAAAATAGTAAATAAAAAGTATTTATTAACCACTTTCAGCTGTCAAATCTGACAAGGCCATTTATTGAGGATTATGTGCCTAACAAATGGAATTAAATTGCCTCATCCGATGTTTTCAATGTAAAGTATAGCTCTCGGTTTAGAAATTATAATTATGAGCTCCTGATAAGCCTGTAATGGTGGTAATTGAATTGATCCGAACCATTAAATGCCTTATTGGGAGCTGATAAACTGCTCGTACACATGATGGGCTGTAATTCATTCTAGGGCATATAGATGCTTTTTACAATGAGAGCTTGTATTAGAAATGGAAACTGCAAGTTGGGTCCACCCAAAATGTACAAATTCAAGTGAAGTTGGGCAGAACTGCAGACAGACACCTGCCAGTTCTCAGTAATTATCACTGTATTGGATCTGGAATTCAGCCGTACAGTGGAATAACGACAGGGTGATATCTGTCCTACAGTCCAGGTAATTCAGAACCAGCAACCTGGAAAAGCTAGGAATTAGTCAATCTTGACAATAAATGCCCCCGGATTATTTCTGATAATCTGGATTAAGGGTATCTAGTGCTTAGAGAAGAACTATGCAGGTATGAAAAATTGAAAAAATTCAGAAAAGATAAAAATAAAATAACAATAAATAGATTGCATAATTTATTTGATTTCATGTTGGCAGATAGAGATTAGTAAATTACTATATCATGTCAGTGATGCTCGAACTGTAACGAGCAACATACCACACTGAAAGCGGCCAAGGCACATGTTCTGGGTTTAGAGGAATCATCCCTGGCATCGTTTAGTTGGACTGTTTATGTACACATTGTCACGCTGATATGATGCACTATATCTTTCCTCTGTGTGAATCATTTCTCAGATAACTATCCTAAATTTAACAGTACTAGAACGCGAGTCCGGTTGCCCAGGATACCTCCTCTGTGAGACAACAGAGAATAGTAGCCAAAAACGGCTGCAAAATGTGTCACCACTCTTGTGCAGATGATTTAAACAGTGATTATGTGCCGTTACCAGGCGATGAGTAAACTTGGCCAATTCGCACCCAACATGCCAGATCACTGCCCTTGTGGGTCTCATTGTGAATCCCTCATAGTGCCCTAGGTAGCTGGAAGGGAGGTAGAGAATGAAATATAACCCACAGGCTAGGGGTGTACTCTACGGGTTGATACTTCGCAAAGAGAAAAATAAATCCAACATTTAATTAAATACCCTGCACTTTGATTTGTTTTATTTCTTTTTCTCTTTGAAAGTCTAACAGTCAATCCATAAATTCTCTACAAATACATGGTAAATTCTCATGTTGGGAGGTTTAACACGTTTTGACATTCGTTTTTGTTTTGTCTTTCTTTGTGTATTTTTACGCACTGGGAAGGTGTTGGCAATCAAGTAGATTCAGCTTTAACTTTTATTTAAATTTTAAGGACCTCATTTTAAGTTTATATTTTATTTTTACTGCTGGGTGATGTCTCATCCTTAATAAAGCCGTTTTACTTTTTTCCACCATCCTGGGAGTCCTGTTTTTCATCTATTCTTCTGGAGCAACTAGAGGAAGATAATAGTCCCCCGTTACTACCGGGGGAGGCACCCTAGAGCGCTATCTTTCGTCTAACCTTGTGAGTGCATTTCATGAACACTTACCTATTATTTGATACAGATTTACACGATGTATATTTATGTATTTTAATTTTAGATTTCTCAGCCGTATCCCAAATATTTCTGGTTGTTCTATATTTTGCAATAAAGGTTAGATTGTGGTTTTAACACTATAGGGTCAGGAATAAATGTTTGAGTTCCTTACCCTATAGTGTTGCTTTAAGATTCTTACCTTGGTACCAGAGGACACATCGATTTCACTGGGAATAATTGTCATTGCTGGACACTTTTCCACCCCACCCATGCCTGGGTTGGTCCAAAATGTGGTATCTGTGGACCCTTGACATTCCTGCTGCAGGGAACATCTAGTGAAATCAAAACATACATTACTATCGTTAGAGAACAAACTCACGGCTTCTGGGTGACAAGGGTTAAAGAGCAAGAGCAAATGCCAACAGAAACATTATCAGCAGTATACAACAACCCAAAATTAAAGCACCAAACACTGTCATCACTGTCAGCCGTATACACCTCAAAATCTATTCATCAACAAGGTATAAAACACCTCTCACCGGACACAAAGAGACGGGACACCCTGTAGTTGCCAAGCGACTATTTGCTGGCTGAGAATCATACGATTAGCAGTTTATCAAATCAGAACTTATTCTGATTTGCTCTTGCAGTGCCTGGACACAATGAAGCCTTAATAGGTCATTGGAGAGAAACTGCTTCAGGATTAATGAAACTGAATCTGAGTGTGCATAGCAATGAGTAATTAGTGACTTATCAGAACAGTTCAGCAGCCCTTGACCTTCTTGAACCAATCACTGCATGAAAAATTCCTAGCGATGCATCCAGCATACATTCATTTACTGTCCTAATTAATTATATGGAAGAATAAGAGTGAGCCTGTAACTCTAGTAGTGATTTGCCTTTCAGTGCGTTAATTAGTATCTTAGTCAAAATAGATTTTTACCACTGGAAAGGTGCAACGTGTTTAGTGTTATATTAATAGGGGAGGACTGTGTATTACAAATGACAAATTACTTGCAAAGCAAAAAAGTGACACAAACATAATTATTTTTATCTGTGTAGCACGTTAGCTATGGGTATGTCTGAAAGGGCTAAATGTTCCATGCAATTACTAGGCAGCAGAGGGGTTCTGCCACCCAGAGATCATGAGGAAGAGGATCTACTTCAGCCACCTATACAAATGTAAGCCATACAAGATAGATGACACAGTGGATGCAAAGAACTTCATGTGCATTGTTTTTGGGGGGACAGATGTGTACATAATCGCCATGACGGCCATATTTGTATTTCTTCAACAATCAGAAGCCTGGCAGTGCGAACGATTCAAACAGGTAAATTCTCCTTTTATTGTAAAGCGCTGTGGAATAAACTGGCACTATATAAATACCAATAATAATAATAATAACTGTACCAGTAAAAAATATAAACGTGGTTACTTACTAAAGTCTTAATTCAAAGTGAATTTTGCATTTTAGTACAAAGAACGCACAGCTGACGTAGAGAATTTTTCCAATTCTGTTATCATGACCTTATATTTGACTCTTCATAAAATTAACAAATGCATGAGGTCATGCGTTTAGACTGGAAGAAAGAAGATTTCGTCTAAGGCAAAGGAAATGTTTTTATTACTGTAAGAACAATAAGGATGTGGAATTCTCTGCCTGAAGAAGTGGTTTTATCAGAGTCCATACAGATGTTCAAACAGCTACTAGATCAGGGACCGGCAACCTTCGGCACTCCAGATGTTGTAAACTACATCCCCCATAATGCTCTTACACCCATAATGCTGACAAAGCATCATGGGAGGTGTAGTCCAAAACATCTGGAGTGCTGAAGGTTGCCCATACCTGCACTAGATGCATACTTGCAAAAACAGAATATTCAAGGATATAATCTTTCAATGTAGGGTAATAACTGCTTGATCCAAGGATAAATCTGACTGCCATTCTGGGGTCAGGAAGGATTTTTTTTCCTAGTTTGTTGCAAAATTGTGCTTAAAACTGGGTTTTTCGCCTTCTTTTGGATCAACAGCAAAAAAACTAATGTGAGGAAGGCTGAACTTGATGGACGCAAGTCTCTTTTCAGCTATGTAACTATGTAACTATGTAACTATGTAACTTTGAATTCTCACTTTACTTAATATGCCAGATGATGCTGAATATTCTATCCGTGCACCCTCCTGCTGGCTGTTTGCCTTTCTATGGGTCATTTTATATATGAAATCAGGAGCACAATGCAACAGGACTCACAGTTCAAATGACAAAGTCCCTTTAAGGGTAAGATTGAAACGAGAACAAAAGTATCGCTAGAAGGTGTGTATGTGGCGGGTGATTTAAAACTTTCAAGTTGAAAAAAGGTGAAGGTATACGCATTGTTTCTTAGCAGTAACAAAAGGAGAAGGTGCTTGGAGAATAATTCTGATTGCAGTCCTGGAGGGGGAAAATGTGTTAGCAGAGCTTGGAGTGTAGTACTGGTTATGGTGTTAGAGGGGCAGAAGTTGGTATTTAGAGGAAAGGGATGTGAGTTTGATGGAGAATCTAAGTGAGCAAAGATGGAGGGTATGAAAGAGAAGAGGTAAAGGGCTGAACCGATCAACGAACCTGGCTTCCATAGTGCACCAGCCACAGTACACGTCTGCTGCTTCCATACACTCCGTGCACGTCCGGAACTTGCTACATTCTGCCACTTTCACTCGGGCCATCTGGAAAAGGAAACAGGCAGAACTTGAGGGTAATTATGATTTCCAGAAAATATCTACCACAAAAGACACTGAAGGCTGTGACTATATGGTAGGCTGTAACGATGTATTATCTGGGAGATAGTTCTGCCATAATGTTTTACAAGGGAGACAGCAGAAATGATTACATGAAATAACAAGTGTTGTCTGAGAATATGTTCCAACTGACAGGTCACATCAAAGAGTGTAGAGTACGATTCAGTAAGAATTGGCCTTAAGTGACACGGTACCTGGTATGATGTCATCACGTAGAGGTAGGTGGGATCCACAGGATCAAAGTGCATGATGTGATGAACAGGCTGACCCCGTGCTATCGATATGGACTGTCTGCTCACTACGGCCAAGCTAGAATTCAGGTTAATCTGCAGGAAGCAGAAATGGTCAACATTGAAAACAAATCACATCAGAGAACAATCAGACAATCTGTAGCAACTGTGGGAAATTGTGGGAATGAAGTGATTAACAGCAACCAGATAACAGGATTAAAATCTTCACCATATAGCAACAATAAAACTGTTTAACCCTCACATGGACAGGACTTCAGGGATTCAGATTAAAGCCGACTTTAATCCGAGCCCGTAACTAGTTGCGTTAACATCTAATAATAGCTCCAAACCAGTTGCCCTAACACCTAATCCGAATACCTGATTAATAAAACTTACTCCTAACCAGTAACAGAAACACTACTCTAGGTGCTAACTAGTAACACTAACACTAGGTAATAACTAGTATAGCTAACACAAAATCCTAACTTTTTATTAACACTACGGACTCCTAACCAGTAATACTGACAGCTAGTAACCCTAACACTTGGTAATAACTAACATGCATAACAACTTATGGTTCACTTTGTAATGGCACAAGGTGAGCTAAAACCAGATTGAGATCTGAGCGGGGACCCACCGAAGGGCAAGCTACTTGTGCTAATGTCACTTTTCTTTTGCACCCTATTTTTTTGCTAATTGCTACCGAATAAACTGGCAACAAACTCCCTGACAAAACGGTTTCAGTTTAGGGACTGACAATGCATCGCAATATCAGGTTATATGAAACAGGAGGAAAGATAAATGGATGGTACTGATCATTCAAGTCTTAAGACAATGTATGTATATATAATGGGTAGGTCTGGCTACAGAAGGGTTAATATCAGGAAGTCTCAGCCCAATTTTAAACCCGTCTCCACACTTAGTGACAATAAAACAATAGACTATATCCACGAAGGAAATTCCAATTTTCTGTTTCCTATGATCACATCCCACCTCCTCCTTCCTCTCGCCTGTTCTGTTAAATTATTATCTTTAGCTCATAACCTCGCATTTCTAAACGCCACTTCCTTAACCATTTGGGATTTTTCGAATATTATGAGTCACCCGAAAATGATGATCTTGATTATGAGCACCAAATCACCTCAATTAGCACGTTGGATCCCATTTATTGGATTATATGCCTATGTGTGCTTTCGACTGAAATGTGGTGAAGCAGAGAGAGAAGTGTGAAATGAAAACCAGCTCCGCTCATGATGTTCATGGTCCCAGATGATCAATTGCTGTCCTAATCCCCTATAGGGAACAGATCGAGAGACTTTCATTCTGTCTGTTAATGCTTTATCACTGCCTCTCTGGGGTATATGGATCTCAATTAAAATCTATAAAGAAGAGGTCAAGAGTATTTCAAAGTAGACAGTTTATAACTCAGAATCAGATTAGTTATGACTGCGTGGAGTGGGGAGAGTCTCTGAAGATATCTCTTTACTAAACTACAACCCCCACCATCCATTTAAATTGACTTATAGAAACGAATGACAAGCTGTCTCGGGTAGAATACAAGCAGTGCCAAGCCAGCAGGTGTCTGAGAATAACTCCCACCACTCCCAAGTTGTCAAAGGTGGAAGGGGAGGTATGAAGTGGAAAAACTATCAAAGATAAAATAAATAAAAGTATGGGGAAAAAAACTGTCAGGGCATATCTGTTCATCCAGAATAGCCTCGGTATGTGATCATATTAGCACTTACTAATATGTGCAAGAATTTTGAGCCACACTTTATATCCTCACATGTGGCACACTCTATACATATATATTCTTTTTGAGATCGATTCTCTTGACAGGCACATCATCCAAAAAATCCACAGTACGTTAATTGGTGCACTGCAGAATCCCAAGGGCAGCCTACACTTCAATACAGAATCTTATGTGAGTTTAAAGTTAGCAATTACTAAGATGGTGCTGAGTTGAGCTTTTAATTGCTGTTTGCAGCAGTCAGTGGATTTTGCAATGGTTTGGACAGTATCACACATGCTAAGGACCTTCTCCAATTTCCTATTTCAGTTCCTGTATGGGCCATCACAGGTCAGGTCCACTTATGCCAACTTGCTGTTTCTTGAGAAAAAAAAAACTGCTCTGTCACCAAAGTATACTCTGTACAAAGTAAGTGGCCGGGTTACTGACTAAACCAGGAGATGTTAGGAATTGTCGAGGGAATCTGAAATTTCCATATTACCACACAACAGTCCCGGGGTATAAGCTATCATCAACCATGCTAAAACGACAGTTCCAAAGCAGCTGGACGGAAAACATAGCTGACGTTTTCTAATATAGCTATTTACTTTGAATTCCCCACAAATCCTTCTTTAATCAATAACAGCATTAACAATATAGGCCAATCACTGGTGATCCAAACATCAATGGTCAAAGCTCTATTCATTCAATTCATAAAAGTGAACAAACTGTATCTCTGAAACAAATAATGAATCATGTCAATTTTATTTGATATCCAGTCATTTTAGAAAGAAGTGAGCCGCAATTCACCTCTCCACAACCAGACAAAAAAAATATTGTCGTTTTCATCCTTTAACACAAGGGGAAGGAAAAAAACTGAATGTCTTTGGCTTTCTGCGGTGGTAATGACTAAATCCTTTGGTTTATTTCTGACACTGGCCAAGAGAACTGGTCAATAGGGATAATTGCAGGATGTTATCGCAGTGTTTCATTTCTAAAGCTAATGTTTCATGTGTTTTATTCAATTTAATTAAAATCAGAAAAAGTAAACAAAACAAAAAAAAAAACCACGAACATATGCACCTTCAAAAGTTGGCCATTAGATGTCCCTAGAAATGCCACGGTGTAGCCACCAATGCTGGACACTGCCACGGATGTCAGTCCTCTTGCTTGAAACAAGGATGTAGCATTGAGGGGTTGACTGACAGCTAATGGGTGCTGGAGATGGGCAGCCCCGCAATCCAACTGTTCCTCTTGCAGCTGTAAAAAAAATACAAAATAAATTCAGACAACAGAATGAGATTAAAACCAAAACTATAAAGTCCTTAAACTCATAACATGCGACTAGAATGCAGAGAGACCAAAAGAGTCAAATCTTGGGACTGGCCATAGGGTTGATTTGTCTTTCATGTTTACATTTTTTTATTAATCCATAGGGTTGATTTTATATGAAGGTCACAGTTTTATTAAAGAATCCCCAGTGATGTATCACAGGAATACTGCAACAATTGGGTTCTAAAGGGTTTATTACAACAGAGCCTATTATTCCCTGTGGAAAGCAAAGAATTTTAGTATTAACCCCATGTTGGGCTGTGTGTATGGGCGTGGAGTGAAATAATCGCAAGCTAATTGTTTCTGTCTGGAGTCTCGGGATAATTGCAAGAAATGGTTATCTGGGCCCATGCCAGGCTAGCTCACACCCCTGTCCCTCTCAGCAGCCCCATCATTCTTGGTTACTTTCCTCCTATTCTGTAACCCACCCCCATCCTTTACTGCACCCCCATCATTCTTGGTTACTTTCCTCCTATTCTGTAACCCACCCCCATCATTCTTGGTTACTCCTCTCTTGCACCACCATCATCCTCCCTTGAATCCCACACCCATCGTCCTTTGCCCCCACACCCATCCTCCTCACCCCCTCCTACATTTAGGAACTGTTCATGCTGGGAATGTATATAAAAACAAATATACAAACACTGAACAGAAACCTCCTTCCTGGAGCTTCTCACGTGCACCGAGGTTTATACAGATTTCTCAGTACATCACGCACTGACTGCTCCTATACTGTATATCACGCACTGACTGCTCCTTCTCTGTATATCACGCACTGCACTGCTCCTTCTCTGTATATCACGCACTGACTGCTCCTTCTCTGTATATCACGCACTGCACTTTCTCTGTACATCACACAATGACTGCTCCTTCTCTCTACATCACACACTGCATTGCTCCTTCCATGTATACCCCACACACTGCATTGCTCCTTCCATGTATACCCCACACACTGCATTGCTCCTTCCATGTATACCCTACACACTGCACTATTCCTTCCATGTATACCCCACACACTGCATTGCTCCTTCCATGTATACCCCACACACTGCATTGCTCCTTCCATGTATACCCCACACACTGCACTATTCCTTCCATGTATACCCCACACACTGCATTGCTCCTTCCATGTATACCCCACACACTGCATTGCTCCTTCCATGTATACCCTACACACTGCATTGCTCCTTCCATGTATACCCCACACACTGCATTGCTCCTTCCATGTATACCCCACACACTGCATTGCTCCTTCCATGTATACCCTACACACTGCACTATTCCTTCCATGTATACCCCACACACTGCATTGCTCCTTCCATGTATACCCCACACACTGCACTATTCCTTCCATGTATACCCCACACACTGCATTGCTCCTTCCATGTATACCCCACACACTGCATTGCTCCTTCCATGTATACCCTACACACTGCATTGCTCCTTCCATGTATACCCCACACACTGCATTGCTCCTTCCATGTATACCCCTCACACTGCATTGCTCCTTCCATGTATACCCCACACACTGCATTGCTCCTTCCATGTATACCCTACACACTGCATTGCTCCTTCCATGTATACCCCACACACTGCATTGCTCCTTCCATGTATACCCCACACACTGCACTATTCCTTCCATGTATACCACACACACTGCATTGCTCCTTCCATGTATACCCCACACACTGCACTATTCCTTCCATGTATACCCCACACACTGCATTGCTCCTTCCATGTATACCCCACACACTGCATTGCTCCTTCCATGTATACCCTACACACTGCATTGCTCCTTCCATGTATACCCTACACACTGCACTATTCCTTCCATGTATACCCCTCACACTGCATTGCTCCTTCCATGTATACCCCACACACTGCATTGCTCCTTCCATGTATACCCTACACACTGCATTGCTCCTTCCATGTATACCCCACACACTGCACTATTCCTTCCATGTATACCCTACACACTGCATTGCTCCTTCCATGTATACCCCACACACTGCATTGCTCCTTCCATGTATACCCCACACACTGCACTATTCCTTCCATGTATACCCTACACACTGCATTGCTCCTTCCATGTATACCCCACACACTGCACTATTCCTTCCATGTATACCCTACACACTGCATTGCTCCTTCCATGTATACCCCACACACTGCATTGCTCCTTCCATGTATACCCTACACACTGCATTGCTCCTTCCATGTATACCCTACACACTGCATTGCTCCTTCCATGTATACCCCACACACTGCATTGCTCCTTCCATGTATACCCTACACACTGCATTGCTCCTTCCATGTATACCCCACACACTGCATTGCTCCTTCCATGTATACCCCACACACTGCATTGCTCCTTCCATGTATACCCTACACACTGCATTGCTCCTTCCATGTATACCCTACACACTGCATTGCTCCTTCCATGTATACCCCACACACTGCATTGCTCCTTCCATGTATACCCCCCATGCTCTGCTCCATGTGCTCCTTCCATGTATACCCCCCATGCTCTGCTCCATGTGCTCATTTCATGTAAATCTGACACACATTGCTCTACTTCTGTGAAAGCTGAGACACTACACTGCTCATTCCATGCACACCACATACAATGCTCTGCTTCATACATACATACATACCTCACACATTGTTCTGCTATTTGTGTACCACGAATGCTGTGCCAGCTCTGCAGGACCAACACAACACTGACTGATACATATTATTTGTTTAATTTGCAATTTGACAATGATGAATTATAAAATCTAAGTGTTCATAAAATATATCACCAGAACAAAATGGCATGTAAAAGAACACAGTGTGTATTGTACATGATGTACGAGATTAGTTTACTTTGTCAATGTTTTTCCAAAATGTATTCCCAACGCTGCAGTGTACTGCCACCTATTTAGTTGACCCCTCCCCCCCCTCGTGTGGGGGTTTGATGAACGGTATTACTTGTGCTCTGCCTCTTTGGATGAGATTATCAGTGTAGATGATCTCAGCAAATCTCATGTTTTCCCATAGAGAAAAACTGGGAGGCTAGTGCGCATGTAGGGCAAAACGCTATCAAATGGCCTCTGTGAAACTGATTGAATACTTGGCTATTGTGGCGAAAGGACCTCTAGCGGATGTGCATTGTACAGCGCTACGGAATCTGATGGTGCTATATAAATAATAAAATAATAATGTGCAGGAGTAGGCAGCCTTCAGCAATACAGATGTTGTGAACTATATCTCACATAATACTCTTACAGCCAAAATGCTGGCGTAGCATCAGGGGAGATGTAGACAACAACATCTAGAGAGTCCTACAGAACGGCAATGATTTCAGCTGCAGGGTTAAACTGACGGGGGGATGGCACCCAAATCACTTCATTTTGCTAGTACAAGTCTCACATGTTGCTCCATTAACCAGGGGCTGTGGTCTACTCAAACCACGCTCAATTCTACACGTCCACCACATAATGCTCTGACTTCCATTTACAAACAAACTGCTCAGCGTGTGCTGCTTTTTCTATCCAGATACTGTGCTGCATGACTAACAATGGTATTTTCTCAGCATAACCTCCATATACACTGCTCTGCATGACCCGTGCACACGGCTAAATTCTCACGCTGAAAGCACTGCACATTCCACTCACACTGCTCCGCATATCCCACACATTGTATGCTGCTGTCTGCTCATACCATACACACAGTGCTCTGGCTCCATGAAGGGCAGGCAGGAAGTTTTTGTTTGTGAAAATGTTCAGCATTATTGTCAACTAGTATAAGTAATAAACAATTAGATACTTTTAGCACACAAGACTTATCAAATCGGAGAAGACACAGACAACTGCTTCAGCACACTGCCAGCCTCCACTGTTATGTACTCAGCAATACAATTCCCAAGTAAATTACCCCCAACTACCTCATCTACACTGTGCTGTACCAGAGATTATAGAGCACACTGAGGCATTATATCGCGGTCACAAGATCGCACTTGGGGACAAACGACTAATGTGAAATGTTGCCATTTTAATAATGTTACATGAATTTCCCTGTTTGTGAATTTGCTGTTGTGCGATGCTTTATTTGAAAACAAAATCTCTTTGGAACCCAGCTAACAAACATGCCTAATTACAGGGACGCAAAACAGACGCCCTATTACATGTGAACTAACTGTTTATTGTCAGAGCAGATGTATATACAGCTGCAAAAAGCAACATGGTCAGAAATGCGGGAATATAGAGGGGTTTATTCACTAAATAGCGAAACGTAGTGAAATGAAACCGGAAAAAATAAATTTAATTATTGTGGCCAGCCTAAAGCATACCTGTGCAATAATCCTGCTGTCTAATCAGCATCCTGATATGTCACACCTGTGAGGTGGGTGGATTATCTCGGCAAAGGAGAAGTGCTCACTAACACAGATTTAGACAGATTTGTGAACAATATTTGAGAGAAATAGGCCTTTTGTGTACATAGAAAAAGTCTTAGATCTTTGAGCTCAGCTCATGAAAAATATGGGCAAAAACAATTGTTGCGTTTATAATTTTGTTCAGTGTATTTACAACACACACTAGGCACACACACAGAGATCATAGGACACACAATATATTATGAACTATACAAACACGCAAATATAAAACACTATAAAACATAAAGTAAAAGAACACACAGGGCAACACAGACCCACTGACTGCCAAACAAGAGGACACTGTGACAGCATTGTAATTAGCTGGCAGTGCTCATCATAAAACCTAACTTGCATACCCCCCAAGTGTCCCTATTTAGGAGGGACAGTCTCTATTTTGTGCCCAAATCTCTCTCTTCTATCCTAATGTGCCTCTTTTCAAGGAGCTCCATTCTGTTGGTGTGTGAGTGTATAACAGAGCTCCACAGCAATAATACTCACAGTAATTTGTCTTTAAACTACAATAATGTGTTTAGAAATCAGTCTCTGTGTAAGTAAGATACATTGTTCTTGTTCTTAATCACATTTAATGTATAAATTGTTATTATTCAACAAAAAAGCCCTGCCCTTGGCCACACCTTCACTCATACCCCTAAAATGAAAGTGTTCCTCTCTGTCCATTTTAAATGTTGGGAGGTATTTACTTGTAGAATTTTTATTTTACACATCATAATTCCCTGTAAACTTCTCTCCTGGCCTGCACCACATATATTGCCATTGGGGGCTCCATACAAACATTATGCTTCGATAAAGGGGTGAAAGAGTAAAAATAAGTAGCAGTATACCCAGACTGCCTAATGATGGCTGTCTCATGGTGCTATGAATTTCCTTCATATTTGGGGCATTCATTAAACATCTATTTCTGAACACCCTTTGGTGCATAGATCTCCCTCCCTCTACATGATGCCGTTTGTCCCTCACAGAGCCTCAAATCGCTTCCATCCTCCCAGGCTTTCTGAGCCATGGGAAATATCCTGACTAAATTTAGAAAATTCCATCAGGATTATGCTTTTAGGAATCCCAAATTCCCCAATGTCCCAGAGTGGTATTACAATTCTGGGGCTATCTACACAGAATGGGGCAAAGGTTTATCAGAATTCATAAGAGTGTTGTTTATTAAAATGTTCATAGGAATGAATGCAAGTACTTTAAATCCTCAACGCCATAGTCTTCCTGGGTGCATGATAAAGTGGTACACATTGACCAACGTTTAAAAGAAATACACATTACTTGATAAAACTAAATGGGAATCGGACCCTTCTGGGGTGAGATTTAAAAAGTAATGTAAACAGAAAAGTGGTAAAAAGTGTTAAAAGGGGGGGGGGGCTGACCACAGAGCTGGGAAGAAGCAACCTTTAACAGCTCCTACCACACGCGGTGCATAAAAAAGATTACTAAGCCCACAAGGCGCTAAATCACGGCGAAAAGGTGCCCACGAGAGAGGTGACCTTGCCCTGAGCACAGTGATACCGCTTAAGTGCCACCTCAAGCCACACTCACCCGACGGACATATGGGGCCTACAAACTTACCAGGCGTGGGAGAGACGGATGCTCTCCCGATGCCGCGACAACCCGAGCCGCTGCGACAGGGCCATCGTTCCCCCCCCTCTGGACCGGTGGGGGTCATCCCGGTCTATCAAACTGGAGAAAATACTCACCCTCTAACGACTCCAGGGCGTGCACCCAAACACTGGGAGACATGAGGCCTGACAAAGATGGCCGACGGCCTCACTACACACGAGGAGCGACCGACATTCTGTGACTGGGCAGAAGCTTTCCAGAACAAAATTGATGACCTCTGCAAGCATTTCTGGGAACGCCTGGAGGAAAATCGACAACCACCAGCACTGCCAACGGTTAGTACCGGGGTCAGACCACCCAAAGCCAGACTACTAGCCAAAGCCCCGGTCCCTGCAATTGGCACAGCCGGGGAACAGCCGAAGAGGCCCCACCCAGGCATTTATAACCCTAAACCTGCTTCCCACAGCACTACTGGCCCGCCTGGGAAAAGAGCTGCAAGGGGCATAGCCCCTACACCCCACTCACACCTGCGAAGGAAAAAGAGACGCATGCACAAGCCCGGGAAAACAGCCCTCCGCAGCTCCACACAAAGGATGGACTTAACCCCAGGACGGCGGCAGGTCCGTGACACGGCAGACAAGGAAGCCCCAGAGCAGAGTGGGGACCTCATCCAGACTGCGCTGGGATACACAAGCAGACAAATTGGGAGCCGATAAGAAGCTAAGGAGTCCCACCAGCGACACCTCCAGACAAGCACCCGCCACTTGCAGACTAGGGGTCGGCTGACCCTCCAGAGACTGACCTGGTATACCTCTCACGGTTCGTGCATGGGCACCTAATGTGAGAACTCTCCAAATGTCTTCCACTTATGCATATCACATTGACTCTTGCCTTCTAACACAAAAGTCTAGCACCTCTAGCTAACAGACATTATAAGCACTGAATTAATTTAACCTGTTCATGTTCACTGTCAAGCTAACAATCTGCTTAACAAGTACTACTAACGCTGACCTTTAACTTTTTGTGAAAACATAGATTGACATGCAGAAGTAAGTTTCTTCAATAGCCTGGCTAGCATATACCTTATTTTTCTGTTCATTGATACTTCTCACTCATGTAGTCAGCCAGCGCAACGTATGCTTCATTAACTGCAATGTTAACTAAGTGAATGTACCCTATTGTTGTTAATAATCAGACATGCCTGTGCACTACCCCGCTCACCCTCAAGCAGGTCTCACAGATTAGCCCTCCGAGTGACTTAACTTGTATACCTTCTCATGAACCATATATGTTTAACAAGTTGACTACTCGTTTTTTCAGAACACTCAATGGTTATACTCACACTACGTATTAATCTTGATCCATAAAACAAAAATGTGCAGCTATCTCAAATGTCACATATGTTTCACTCTGTGTTATTAAGCATGTTGATGCTGTCGTGGCATTACATGCACGTATGTTAATTCTTGCACAATAAAATAAAGAATTTAAAATATAAAAAGTGTTAAAAGTGGAGGAATCAGGGCGGAGCTTGACCGCAAGCCAGAGCGGACGCAACTCTGCATCGCTCCACGCTAAAAACTGTTAAAAAGCCTGATATTCAAGGTTTCAAACCTCAAACACCCTACTCCTGACCAGGGATATAAGCTGAGCGCCTCCCATGACACCCTATGCCATTCGTATACCCGGCGAGGGTGAACCGGCGTAAACGCAGACCTGGGGCCTACAGACCTACGGTAGGCCTCCATTGGCCGGCACTGCTGAGCGGCTTTCAGTATCCAGAGTACCCCGAGGCAGAAGACTTCCCTGCTGCCTACTTACCTGTCCCAGCATCGATGGGCAGACGGTTCCAAAAGCCACCTCCGGAATCACCATTGGGGTCCAGGGACATAAGAACTGCAGTAACAACCACCTCCTAAAATGGTGGGAGCGGCGGACCGCGAACCCACAAAGGTACTAGCAGACCCCGTACAACCTGACATGCCTCCAGAGCGGGTACAAACAAACAAGGGGGACTCAGACGGGTCAGCCCCAGTTACACAGCGATCAAGAGCCTCCTGACAGCCGACGTGGCGACCATCAAGGTGGACGTGCAAGCAGTCACTGACAGGGTGAAGTCCTCGACGGACGACATGTCATCCCTACAGGACTCTGTACTGGCCTTACAAGCCCAGCAACAAGCCCTCTCTCTCCATTACATAGCCCTAGATGACAGGACCCGACGTAACCACCTCAAGCTTAGGGGGGGATACCTGATACTGTCATGCCTGACGAGCTCCCTCACTATATGAGGTGACTCGTAGCCTCATTACTGCCACCGACACATTTAAAAAAATGTAATATAGATCGGATCTACTGTCTACCATCATTGGGCAGAGCAGCCTCAAATATGGTTCAAGATGTGATCGTGCATTGCTCTACCTCACAGGACAAAAGACTCCTGATGACAGCACTCCGTGGCAAGATGCCATTGACATTCGAAGATGCAAGTCTCTCAATCTACTAGAACCTAACCAGATCCACGCTACAATGGGGAAGATCTCTGAACCCTGTCACCAGCATCCTGAGAGAAGCGGGAATGGAATACCACTGGAGATCCCCCAGGTTCCTGGTGGTCACACACGAGAGGACTGTACACAAAATATCCACACTGGCTGAGTCACCGACCTTCTTTAAGGCCCTGGGCCTCCCTGTTCCTAAACAGGTTACCAACCAACGATCCAGCACAGACGCCTGGGTTCCCAGGCAGGCAGAACCATGCACATCTTCCGACCACTTCAAAACCAGGAACCTGAATTCATCGGGAGCCGATCTACACAGCTGCAGCCCGAACATTCATATACTGTTTCGATGATGTTTGATTTATCCCCAGCTTAATTGTTTCCCTACTTAGAGAGGCTACTGGCTAGAAATTGGACCCTCTGGCACTCAGAATCTTGGGGTCTTGCCCCTATGGTAAGGAGTGTTATACCACTCTGCTGACAACCCCCCCCCCCCCCCTCATCCCCCCTCTCGAGGGCCCCCTTGGTTACGAGTACTGCTAGAAAAAGGCCTCCCTATAACAACCTGCCTGAATTACATTTAAGACCTCATGGCCATTCTCCCTAAGCATTTTACTCACTCCTGTCAATGTAAGATTGAACCACATGTGATAAATGCCTAGTTACTGACAAATGTACAACCTGTTCTTAGGTGTTTGTGCATACTTTTACTTTGCTTTATTTCTGTAACATATTCTACATTGCTACGATAAAAATTTGGCCTGGAAGCTAGGCTCCGCCCCAAAAATTTAAGTTTCAATAAAAAGAGATTGACAAAAAAAAAGTGGAGGAATCACAATGGAAACCAATAAAATCAGAGAGAAAATTCCACTGGTGACTACTCAACTTTCAGAAGTCTGCATCACTTTTCTAATAGTCCTCCAGTACTTCTCTGTTTATGGGAAGCTCTGAATTGCTCTCCAATATGGGAGGCAAAGCCCCTTTATGTGCTAACCCTGTACTCCTCCTGTGGTCCAAAGCTTTCCACGTATAATGGCAACCTTTCTACCACCACCGTCTCTTGCCAAGCAGACTTTCTTTCCAGGGCTGCCATCAGGACATACTCTAAACACCAAAGCAACTTTAGCTTAATAAAGCAGTGTGGGTGTATACATCATGCCACTGCAGTCTCACTGCTCAATTCTCTCCCATTTCTATTTATTTTGTATTTGTTTTTTTCATGTGGGTGAGACAAAATGTCACAGACAGCATGACACAGAGATTACATTGATACATGACATAAGGTGAAAGGTTTGTACAGTGATTCTTGCCCACTGTACATATAATATGTGCACAATGTAAATCAGATTGATTATGCGTGCCTAGCCACACCTCACCTGGCTGTTTTGGCGATTCGAGTATTCCTTCAAAGAGGGGCAGGCTGAGTGCAGGTCCAGTAGTGGGTATAGCATTTTGTATGGGTATGTGTATTTGTGACAGTGTTGTGGCACCCCACCTCCTATAGAATGTAAGCTCGATTGAGCAGGGTCCTCTTCAACCTATTGTTCCTGTAAGTTTATTTGTAATTGTCCTATTTATAGTTAAATCCCCCTCTCACAATATTGTAAAGCGCTACGGAATCTGTTGGCGCTATATAAATGGCAATAATAATAATAATAATAATTGTGCATGTGTGTACTTTCTCATGAGTTTTGGCAATTGTTGAATTGGGATGGGGCTTAAAAGAACACATCAGACAAATGAATCATTTCAACTTGCTCAAGTGCTTTGTGTATCTGGAGTCTGTCATATTTGTGACACTTTAAAAAAAAAAAGTCATAATTTCAGTAGAAATCTGTATTTGTATAATTGGGGTTAGAAATCAGACAGCCAGACAGATTTTCTTCTGCATCCAATAACTTCACAGACCGAATGAAAGCAGCAGGCTGAGCAAGTGTGCACCTGCCTTCCCCACTTCTCAATGAGCTATATTACAGCTAATTGAAAAGGATAGGAGAGATTAGATTGCATGTGTGCGCATGCTCATGGGTCCAGCACAAAGGCTTCTCAACATGAAGGCTTGTGATTTGTGTAGTTCCTGGCATGAACTGAATTTATGCAAGCTGCAGTAAAAAATACATGCATTTTTTCTTTATATATATATCTATGAAATTGTTAAATAAAAAAATAGCATGTTCAATGGGATATTCCTTTAAGTAAAGTTCCATTTCAGCTGCTAAATTAATTTATCCACAAGTCAAAATAATCCTACAGAAAGGCAAACTGCAGGCATCGTGGACAAAATGGCGGCACCAAGGTATTTAGTCCAAGGCAAAAAGATAATAAATATAAATAGAGGCAAGTAGCAAGGGGTGTGTAATCATTAAAATCAAAGGGGAATAGACAACAAAAAGAACTGGGGGGGGGGGGGGGAGAATTATGACAGTGCTTTAACATTCCCATTTCCATGCTCTGTATGCATAACTGCTTTATTTCCCCATGATTCCTCCTGTTTCTGAAAGTTAAGGGAGTTTGTTTTGGGAGTCCGCTAATTTGGAGACAAGTTTACATTGATTTCAACTGACGGACACAGGTCGGGAGGTAACCTTAAACAAGATATGTAAGAGGAATTACATAAAATGTCCCTGCTGTGCCTTGTCAGAAGGCGGCTGTAACATCTGGGGATATTTATATCCATCTATATTTATATAAAATACTCATATCTCACATGTGACAGATTTGCTTTAAAATAAAACATGCCAGCAGCAGATATATTTTGGAAACTGTAGGCCCAGTCTTGGTAAACCCATCATTAAACACATTGTGTTCAAATCGAAAGTGACATTAGATGGCTAGATTTATCCCAGAGAGGAGACGTATTAAAAATATACTCTACACACCATCATTTTATAGATTTCAATATAGCCCAGAGAGAGGAGGTAACACTGCATGGCACGGACGGGGTATACTGTCATACTGCAATGGATAATGGAGGGAGGAGGTAACACTGCATGGCACGGACGGGGTATACTGTCATACTGCAATGGATAATGGAGGGAGGAGGTAACACTGCATGGCACGGACGGGGTATACTGTCATACTGCAATGGATAATGGAGAGAGGAGGTAACACTGCATGGCACAGACGGGTTATACTGTCATACTGCAATGGATAATGGAGGGAGGAGGTAACACTGCATGGCACGGACGGGGTATACTGTCATACTGCAATGGATAATGGAGGGAGGAGGTAACACTGCATGGCACGGACGGGGTATACTGTCATACTGCAATGGATAATGGAGGGAGGAGGTAACACTGCATGGCACGGACGGGGTATACTGTCATACTGCAATGGATAATGGAGAGAGGAGGTAACACTGCATGGCACAGACGGGTTATACTGTCATACTGCAATGGATAATGGAGAGAGGAGGTAACACTGCATGGCACAGACGGGGTATACTGTTATACTGCAACGGATAACGGAGGGAGGAGGTAACACTGCATGGCACAGACAGGGTATACTGTCATACTGCAATGGATAATGGAGGGAGGAGGTAACACTGCATGGCACAGACGGGGTATACTGTCATACTGCAATGGATAATGGAGAGAGGAGGTAACACTGCATGGCACGGACGGGGTATACTGTCATACTGCAATGGATAATGGAGAGAGGAGGTAACACTGCATGGCACAGACGGGTTATACTGTCATACTGCAATGGATAATGGAGAGAGGAGGTAACACTGCATGGCACAGACGGGGTATACTGTTATACTGCAACGGATAACGGAGGGAGGAGGTAACACTGCATGGCACAGACAGGGTATACTGTCATACTGCAATGGATAATGGAGGGAGGAGGTAACACTGCATGGCACAGACGGGGTATACTGTCATACTGCAATGGATAATGGAGAGAGGAGGTAACACTGCATGGCACAGACGGGGTATACTGTTATACTGCAACGGATAACGGAGGGAGGAGGTAACACTGCATGGCACAGACGGGTTATACTGTCATACTGCAATGGATAATGGAGAGAGGAGGTAACACTGCATGGCACAGACGGGGTATACTGTTATACTGCAACGGATAACGGAGGGAGGAGGTAACACTGCATGGCACAGACGGGGTATACTGTCATACTGCAATGGATAATGGAGAGAGGAGGTAACACTGCATGGCACAGACGGGGTATACTGTCATACTGCAATGAATAATGGAGGGAGGAGGTAACACTGCATTGCACAGACAGGGTATACTGTCATACTGCCATGGAGGGAGGAGGTAACACTGCATGGCACAGGCAGGGTATACTGTCATACTGCAATGGATAACGGAGGGAGGAGGTAACACTGCATGGCACAGACGGGGTATACTGTCATACTGCAATGGATAATGGAGAGAGGAGGTAACACTGCATGGCACAGATGGGGTATACTGTCATACTGCAATGGATAATGGAGGGAGGAGGTAACACTGCATTGCACAGACAGGGTATACTGTCATACTGCAATGGATAATGCAGGGAGGAGGTAACACTGCATGGCACAGGCAGGGTATACTGTCATACTGTAATGGATAATGGAGAGAGGAGGTAACACTGCATGGCACAGGCAGGGTATACTGTCATACTGTAATGGATAATGGAGAGAGGAGGTAACACTGCATGGCACAGACGGGGTATACTGTCATACTGCAATGGATAATGGAGGGAGGAGGTAACACTGCATGGCACAGACAGGGTATACTGTCATACTGCAATGGATAATGGAGGGAGGAGGTAACACTGCATGGCACAGACGGGGTATACTGTCATACTGCAATGGATAATGGAGGGAGGAGGTAACACTGCATGGCACGGACGGGGTATACTGTCATACTGCAATGGATAATGGAGAGAGGAGGTAACACTGCATGGCACAGACGGGGTATACTGTCATACTGCAATGGATAATGGAGGGAGGAGGTAACACTGCATGGCACAGACGGGGTATACTGTCATACTGCAATGGATAATGGAGGGAGGAGGTAACACTGCATGGCACAGACGGGGTATACTGTCATACTGCAATGGAGGGAGGAGGTAACACTGTATGGGACCGATTGATGCTTTCATTGTGTTCTCCAGTTTCTAGGCCAGATGTTTCCAGTTGTGGGAATATATTAATGTTTAGCAATTCACAGACTCTGAAGTATCAAACCCCCAATTCTTTCCCCCCGCCCTGCATCGTTTAGGCTGCAGCTGGGAGGAGATGCTGCCAGGGGCGCAGAGAGACAGAAACAGCAAAATGGGTGAACAAACACAAGCTGCAATCCCTGGCACTGGCCACAATACTTAACAAAAATCAGTGTTGCCCCTTTAATATATCTGCTCTAAGGGGATCTCCCAAATTAGCATCACATTATGCTTGTGTTAATGTAAATAATAAGCAATCACTAGATGTACACACGCTAGCAAGTAAACTCCACTGGGACACGAATGGCTAAACTCTCAAATAAAGGATAACAGACAATATATAAAATATAGTATGTCTCCCGTCTTGCTGGGTTTAAGTTGCAGTAATAGAGATTTAGAGCCTGTCTGGGTAGTAATCCAGTCTGAGACAGAAATCATCCATGGAGTTTCCATCAACGAGCAGATTTTGCACCATACTGTATGTACAGCGCCGCAGAATATGTTGGATTTATACACAGTGATAATCAGCCCTACCCCTTTATATCGTGTTGTACTAGGCCATGGAAATCTGTCAGGACCAGGGTAAGTTAAGCCATCCAGCACAGAAGGAGTTAAATCAAAACTCATGGAAAATGCATGGTACTAGTTAATGGTACTCCCACCAGTCACTACAAGTATTCCTGTCAGTTAGAAACAAACTAATAGAACACAGAAGCTAAACGGCTGCAGCCAAGTTTTTCTAACAAAAAATGAGAATTAGAATCACGACCCAGAACATATATTACTTACTTGGGTGCTGCCAAAATGACATAGCTATATGGCAGACAATACAACACTAAGATCAGGACTGACGTGCTTAATTGGGGACAGGCATGCTATGAAGAACACATGTTCTGGGTTGTGATATTTATTTTGTGTGCGTTAAATTAACACTCCAAGCACCACAACCACTTCATCTTACTGGCACACCAATTTTAGGTACTCTATGTATTTTTGAATAGTAAGAATTATTACCTAAAGTCACCTAAGTGTCTCTCCCCGTCTACACTACTAATGCTGAAAGGTCAGAAGCTCCTGGCTAGGTAGCTTCCATTTGCTATACTGAGCTAAGCCAACAACAAGGACCTTTAAGCAGTGATGCAAGTAATACAACTCCTGATACTGGTGTATTCTGACATATCAACCTGAAGTTCTAGAACTGCCGAGATAGTCAAATTTTTCAGATTTTAAAACAGCATTAAAGGGACACTGTAGGCACCATAACCATGTCATCTCATTAAATTAGGTAAAGTGCATGGAGTCCCCTGGCATTCTCCCTCCATTCAATATTTAACCATTTTAAGCAATTTAACACTAGTAGGTCACAGGCGACCCACAGGCCAGCCTCTACTGGAGGTATAGACTACACTACACAATTCCATCTAGCCAAACCAATTCATACCAGCAATGGGCACTGTGATAGGCTGAGAGGGGTTTAGCTGAAACTCTCAGCCAATCACATCCTCCCACCATTGATGCTCAGGCTAATGTTTCCTCTCAAGCTCGAACAGCACAGGGGCTGCTGGAAACTCACTGAGACGAAGCTGTTAGAATGCATAGTGTCCCTTTAAGATGGTTTGTGTTACAGAAATACTATAACACAAACAGAGGTTCCTAACTCAGTCCTCAAGTACCTCCCAACAACAGGGTAATGTTCCTCCTAACATTACCCTGTTGTGACTATTGTGTTTTTTCCTTTCTTTTTAAAAACATCTTAGACACAACTGGGTAATCCCTAAATCCTGGACTGTTAGGGGGTAGTTGAGGACTATAGCATTAGGAATACAAATGTGTATTCATATAGTTCCCTGTTAATAGTTTAGGTTCCCCACCCCTCTTTTTGTGGGAAAACATTTTTTTACTTACCTTTTCCCTTTTAGTATGAAAGCTATTTAAACCCTGCAATGTAAACATTGCAGTTTCTGAAGAACAGCAACATATTTTACACTGCATGGTTAAAACAAGGGGGACATGGCACCCAGATCACATCATTGAGTCTCTTTAAAGACCAAAGTGGTCTGGGTGCAGTGTCCCAGTTCCTTTAACCTTGCAACGTATGTTTACATTGCAGTTTTAAGACTGCCTCTAGTGACTATCTACCTGCTATTTCACAGAGTTTAACTTGAAACAATGCTGGACAATGCTCAAGCTTTGCATTAAGACGTCCAGTGTTTTGCAAAACCCCGTAGGAAAGCATTGATTCAATGCTTTCATAAGAGGAAGTCCTAATGCGTGTGCAACACCTGCTGAGCTTACGCGTTATGTCCCCCCTCCCCTATTGACGATGTCGGAATAGGTGGAGACAAAGTCAGTGATGAGTAACCTCGGTGCTGGAATCAATTATTATTATTATCGCCATTTAAATAGCGCCAACAGATTCCGTAGTGCTTTACAATTTTATAAGAGAGGGGCTTTAACTATAGATAGGACAATTACAAGAAAACTTACAGGAACGATAGGTTGAAGAGGACCCTTCTCAAAGGATCTTACAGTCTATAAGGGATGGGGTATAAAGCAATTAACTGTTTAAATAGTGGTTTACCCTTTATTTGGCACTGGGAAGGGGGGCCTGGACACTAACTTTAGGGCAGAGAGACACTACAGTGTTAGATCTAAAGTTTTGTATTTCTAACGTTATAGTGTTCCTTTAAGCTTCTCTCTCTGTTAATGTTTAGTGGTATTCTTGAGGATGTGGTGGGTTTAACACAATATGGTGATATAGTTTAATTAAATCATATTTTGTAGTTGAGCAGAGGTGTGCAAATATAGCACAAAAAACTACTTGTCCAAGGGACTAAAGTGGTAGCCCAATCCACTTGTCCATCATGACCATCTACAAAAAATGTATTTCAAATTGGAAGTGTAGGGTTCCTGCTTACATTCTCCTGTGCTGCTATAGTCATAACTGGCTATTTTTGTCGCAGTTTTGCCATTAGGATTTCATTTGCGAAAATGTGGAATTTAGTGTCTCCCACTCTGATGTCCCCTCCCCCCCACACCATAGTATGTATGTGGTGGCTAAATGTAATGAGTGTCTGTGGTGTGTGCTGGCTACATGTAATGTATGTATGTTTGCAGCCTGTATGTTTTATGTGTGGTGTGTGCTGGCTGTGCATATAATGTGTGTGCAAGCTTTATGTTTCATGTTTGATGTGTGCTCGCTGTTTGCAGTGTGTGGTGTGCGCTAGCTAGTGACATTGCTTAGCTTTCCTGGTAAATGTTATTGGAACCCTTTAGATCCAACGAGGAGGGGTCATATTCCCTTTGCATTCTAGTGGGGTCCTGGATTCCTGGTGGGCTGGTAAGAGAGCGTGAGGTCTGCAGCTATGAACCAGGAAAATATTACTACAATATTAAATCACTTACATGAGACATACAAAGTTTTAATTCGGAAAAAAAGGATTTGATAAGAATTTTGAAGACACCCTCTGGCAGTTTAGTTGTTGGGAACTAAATAGTCCATCATGTGCATGACATGCATCTATAACTAGAACACTATAGCATAAGGAATACATGTTTGTATTCCAAACGCAATAGTGTTTCTTTCACCCAGGCATGTGGGAGTATAACTGAATTTTTACCATGTATTTTTCTGAAATATTTTGGTGAAATTACAGGGCATAATTTCAAGTTCTACACTACTAGCCAGACCTTACCGTTAACCTGCTATTAATAATTTTACTTACCTTAAATCTCACCCATATACATTGAATACACCATATATCCATAGATCACAAAGATATATGGTGTATTCAATGTAAAATATAAAGATTTACTCACTTTTCCTCTTCATCATTTATGGGTGTAACTCTTCATGTAACACCCACCTCCGGGCCGTCCTCCACTCCGCCTCTGTTCTTCTTTGATTTGCCCTGTTTGGGATGCACCCCCAAGTAGTGCAAAGTTTGCTAGTGGTGTCTGAACGCTGGATTTGTGGTCAGCGTGCCGGCGTCGGAACAGACTGACATCACGTCACTCCGTTCCCATACTCCCTAGCCGGTGCTTGAAGTGCAGGTTAGAGAGTTTCCATAGCAACCACAGCGCTATGCTATGTGGGAGGTCTTTTCAGCTCCCCCTTGTCAGTCAATGCCTCTGCATTTTTAAATAGGTTTTTCTTCTAGTCTATACAACTGCTAGCACAATGTATAGATAGAATCTTATGTTTAATCTAATGAGCATACGTTGTTTGGGGCATGACAGGTAGCCTTTAAAAGTTACTAGCCACTGCATTCCTGCTCCATTTAACATTGGTGAATTCCAACTCGCCATGACTAGAGAAGAGTGGAAATTTTGTGCGTAGTGCGTTTCACAATATTGTCCTATATAATTATTATTTTTTATTTAAATTCTGCAGCTTGTTACAATTTTACAAGGGGATAAAACAGGAAATGAGATACAAAATACTACAAATGTTAACAGGGATAAAAGGTTAACAAGGTTCTGTCTTAAAATCAGTTTATAATCTAGAGCAGAGGTGGTCGAATGTAGATCATCTCCAGCTGTTGTAAAACTACTAGCTGGGAGACTGGCAATGATTCATGGGAGTTGCCATTTTGCAACAGCTGTTCAGTTTAGATTAACTGGTCCAGAGGCACTCTATTAGAGGGTACACACTTAGGAATCTCTTGTCCAAAACAAACCGAGCAAGTAATATCACAGCCATAAAAAGCTAAATCAGTGAAGTAGGTGACAGGCCATTAAGGACTGGTCAAAGGTCATAGTTATGGGATTAATAGTATTTTCTCTAAAGTGTTCAGACTAGTGACCTCCTATGGTGTATCAACACATTTATCCTGATTCCCCCACCCTGAATGCCATGTGCAGCAAACCACAACTCCCAATTACCCAGACACCCAAAAATTAGGCAACCATAAGAATTCCAGCTCTTGTGACCAATCATTGCAAGATGTCCACCAAATGACTGAATTTGGAGCAATGAAGGCCACCTTTCAGCTGAATAAGCGTTATAGGAGTTGGAATCCACATAGGTTGACGTGCCAAAATACTTCTAACCCCTGCTGTAGCCTGTCCCCCCAGCCTCTCTGTCCCCACTGGTAAGACTCAGACCATTGCTGACACAGTGCAGAGCCTGGAGATGAAGGAGAGAATTATCAGGCTTTTTATCAGTGCTCATTAGATTAGTGTCAGGGCCGTGTTTAAGAGATGGATGCGGAGGCACTAGGGTGGCAGTTCTAGGAAAGCTGACGCTGCTGCTCACATGTTATCAGGGGCTGAAAGCAACTGGTTTTATAGACAGTGCACAGGTGGCTGAGCCATCCATTGTCACATTATAACAGGTGCCAGGATTAAACAACAGGACTTGTTGTGAGGCAATACCTAGGCCTTAACAGAACCCTGCCTGAAATATTAATGGTATTAATACACAGACAGACAGACAGACAAAGCCTCATCTAAGGTTTGTGGGGAAATTGAACACAGATAAGTAGATGGTATAACGCATTTAAGAGTGGCCATTTCTTATACTATTATGACCAACAAGGCTGCCAGGGCTTACAAATCATAGACATATATTCATTCTCATTGCCCTACAACAGGGTAGGCAACCTTTTAGTAGTACTGTGCCAAAACATTTTTTTTACTGCGTGTATGCTTCCGTATTGTGCTTGTGTTATTTATGGGTGCTGCAGTAACTTTGTAACATTGTATTTGTGCGTACGTGCGCTGTTATATTGTAGTTTGTGGTATTGTGTATGATACCTATGCATGGGGGCTGCCTGTGTAATTGTCCTGTGAGGACTGTGCTGGTCAGATACCGTTTAAGAGCAGGAGCTGTGATAGCTGTTAGTGTTTAGTTACAGGGGGCTTGTCTTGCAGAATATCGCTAGGCTAGGAGGAACCTTCTGTTAGCACAGGTTCTCAAGTTAGTCAGTGAAATCTATTCACTAAATACCATGCCATGATGACTCTGTTTCGGCCCAAAAAATATATCAGACGTGGGGGAAAATATCCTCCAAATTGGCAGTATGAAGATTGTTTCAGACTAAGCCATTTTAGCCCAAATTTTCAGTCAGTTCTTAAGTCATCATAGACTGACACTTGGCAGCACACTGGCATGTTTAGCTGGCCATGCATTGGCACAATGCAGTCTAATGTGGTCAGAACAGGCTCTGCAGCTGCAAGATGGTAGTGATACTGTAATATTGTTTATCCGTCTCTTTCGCCCATTACGGCTCCTGTGTCATTTTGGCCTAATTAATGCCCTGTAACCCAGAGAGAGGGAACCTGACACTGCCGCTGCCCGCCTGCATGTGATTATCATGGGACAGGCTCCAGAATCCGATCTCCATGCTAAGAGAATTAATCATCGGAATGGTCTGAATGCTGCTCTCTCCACTTGTGTTTTGAAATCATCTGAAGTGGGATTAGGACGTGCTGACATCCCAGGATGTGTTGAAGTTTATATCCCTATAAAGCCAATGTTAAGAGCCTGTAAGAGCCAAGTGACAGAACTGATCAAGTATACAAATTGCTTTCTCTTCTTACTGCAGCCTGGGAGTGCCGTAGGGATTTCCTCCTCGATGCAATGCTCACCCCTCTGGCACTCTGTGGGTTAACTCAGTTGTGGGTGGGAGGTTCCAGGCCATTCTAGCAAGGTTTCAGTTATAAATTAAGGAAATCAAGATAAAGATCATTTAAAACCAGGACAAAGTTCAAAAAGAAAATGAAATAAGAATCCGTACGAAAAAAAGAGCAGGAAACCGTTCATTCCTAATAATGGAGCAATAGCGGATGGGAGCATTTGAGTTATAGAGGATTTTACTCTGAGAGCTTATATTTCTGATAAATCCATCCATTGTACAGCGCGGTGGAATTTGTTGGTGCTTTAAAAAAAATAATAATAATAATAAACAGAGATGGGAAAAGCAAAGAAATAACAAAGCAAAAACAGATATGAAGAGGAACAAGCAAGAAACAGACACTCAGCAGAGGTGGTAAAAGTAATAAACGGTGTTGAATTTGCCCATGGTCTTTTATCCAGTATTACCAGCTGATTGCTTTCTTTTGGACATCATGGGAGAACATGACAGCTGTCACTCATTTTCAAATTTAAAAACTAATCAATATAAAATTAGACACTTTTGATCTCACAATGCCTGTGAGAGGAGTTTCTCCCATTAAGTCATATTTTTCTTTAAGTGATACTTTAAAATTCTCAAATTCTTGGAAATATTAGGATATAAATATCAAGACATAAATAGCTTATGTAGGTGTAGTTCCATATCCCATGGATGGGTATATTCCCACATCCTATGGACAGACTTAATCTCACAATACAATTGGGATAAGTGGGAAAAAAAAATCAAAACAGCATATGGTCTTTGACATATTTGTTCTTAAAGTGCATTGATGTAAAAACATATTATTATTATTATTTTTTTTTTTTTTTGCCATATACACTGTTATGCCTATTTTAATATTGGATGGTTATTCTTTTCCATTTCCAAGTTCCCCTTCCCTTCCTACCCCCAATACAATGTTTATATTCTTGTTGTTATACAAATATGTAAAACTTTAATAAAAATTATTTGAAAAGACTTAATCTCACAAGCCATGAAGTAATATATCCCCAATCAAACACAAGGAAAGGCATATCCCTTAATCACATGGATGGGCATATTTACACAATACAAGGAGGATATCATAGGGACAAGCATATAAACACATAGATGCACAGGTTGAACAGCTTCATATTCCATTTTATGTAATGATTATTCTAACTAATTAAGACTTTCCACATCTAAAAACCCAAAGACATTTTGATTTCTTAAAATTTTGATTCCTGGTATGTCTATAGAATGTCCCATGCTAAACCGAAGCCACGAGTTCAGCAGGCAGTCTTTGCTGTACAGCGAGCCGCGAGTATATGCTCAGTGTTATAGCAGAGTAGGCACCTGCAATGTGAGGAAAACGTACTCGGCCGGGGAGGAGTGCCAGCGAAGGAGCTCAGTGTTCCTGCTCCTCACTGCTCCCTCGCGCGCGCCGTCTGTAGTGAAGCCGGGCGCCGGAATATGATGTCATAATTTGGCACCCGGCATCACTAAACCGTGCGAGGGAGCAGTGAGGAGGAGATAGAAAATCCCTACTGGACCCCAGGGGGAGGCCCCACATCGGCTCCAAAAGGTAGGGAGCAATAAAGAAAATGTGCGTGCAAGAATGTGTAAATGTATGTATGTCAGTGTGTGTCTGTCTCTCTGTCTGTCGGTCAGTGAGTGTGTCTGTGTGTGTGTCTGTCAGTGAATGTGTCTGTGTCTGTCAGTGAGTCTGTCTGTGTGTCTGTTAGTGAGTGTGTGTGTTTGTGTGTCTGTCAGTGAGTGTGTGTGCCTGTCAGTAAGTGTGTCTGTCAGAGAGTGTGCGTGTGCTGGTCAGTGTTGCATTGGCTGCGACTGGAAAGTGGAGTACCTGGAGGTGCATGGAGGCACGCAATGCCACGTCACATTCCGACGTGACATCGACGTGCTCCACCTTCACAGGGTTTCAAGAAGTAGCGGGAGGATCAAATTTGGCACAGAATGCGGACGGCGCCATTTGGGGTATACCAGAGGCCAGACTCCGGAGTCGCATACTGGCAGCGGCAATGTGAGTGGAGTCTGCTTGTTGGCTAGAGGAGGGTACTGGTATTTAGTATATGTGGGGGCACTGCAATTTAGTAGAGGGGGGTGCTGTGGTTTAGTAGAGTGGGATGCTGGGTTTTTTTTATACTGTACTTTTCAAAATAAACCTACGTTTCTATGAAAACTTAAGGGTTTTTTGGGGGTTTTTTTGCGGCCCACATAAACTCAAACCTTGTTTATGTGGCCCGTGCTAGACTTTGAGTTTGACATGCTTGCTGTACAGTACAGAGTAACTGATCAGACTATGTATGCATCATGCTGATTAAATGATTAACATCACTTATTGCAGTCCTTTTCCTGGACATCTGGACCCACTCTAAGACACTGAATTCTACATATAAGCAGCAACTCGCTAGCCTTTTACCCTTCCAACTCATTTCACTCAAGCATAACCAATCCTGTTCTTCCATCCAGTTTAAGAACCTCGGCTCACACAATAGAAAACACAGTGGGAACCTTTGGACATTCCCCTTCTCCTCAGTGTAAGTATTAGCGTTTTGGTCCCCATTCACAACCGAGCCTTCTGGAAACCCTTAGCCTTTACAATTGTATAAATTTCCTGTTCTTGTTACCCGCATGCTTCTTCAAACCTTGGCTTGTCCTTATTTGAACACCTGGGCTTGAATTTTCCCTACGAGACTACTGCTCAGCTATTCTCGCAGTTATTTAATTATGATCACTTTCCCTTACTTAATAAACTTAATTATGGGAGAAGGAAATGAACGCTCACAAAACTTTCTATCTAACATCTCACTGCTCACAAACTAAAGAATCAGTTTAGAAAAACCTCTCTTGTTCCGTGTCCGATGTCTCTTATATGTACTGTGTCCAGCTTCCCATTTCCTGTACTGTGACCAGCGGCACTATCCTGTACTGTAATTACAGAGCAAATCACCATGTCTCATAGCAAGGATACAAAAGCGTCTATTGACTTAATTTACAAAAACTTTCAACGCTGCTACTTTTGCCTAAATGTTCTTTAAGTAAGACTTGTTGAATAAAGACTGTTCCTAATTGATAAACTTGCAATTTGGGAAAATCAAATGAGCTGGGTTGCACACTAATCACCATCAACTCCCATGATCCCTATCCATAATCTAGTTTACTAATATAAGATATGTATCCTTCACAAATGAATAGGTGTTCTCCGATAAATACACATAGAGAAACACACAAGGCTAATGATGCATAAATCATTCATTATGTTTGCATAAAAAGCCTCTGTAGTCCATGATCTTATAATCACACTATTTTAGTTTCATATTACGTAGTAGGTTCAGCTTTCTAGAATGCATCACAACTGTGTTCGAAATCTAGCTCATTTACCAAGTAAAAGAAATGCACCCACACATTTAAACCTATGCAAAGCTCAATAATAAATATTCCTTAAAACGTCTGCAGCTAATCTTACTTCCTGCTATGCTAAATGCCCTATTTAAAAAAATATATAATTTTTTTTTTTTTTTAAACACATCTGTTCTGCATTGTTCTTATTAATAATCATCATTGTCTATGTTGCCTAAAAAAAAAGTTATTGCTAAAGTGTAAAGACTGCATTTTATGGCCCTTTGTTCCGATGACAAGCTTATCTCCTTAGTTTACAATGCTTAATCTTTCCATCTTTTCCAACACAACACATGCAGCTTGGCTGATGGCTAACCTCAACCATCATTCAACCTACACCAAGTAGGAAGAAAATTAACCACTCCCTCACAACAACAGGTATATTATGCAAACTTTCATTGTGCAGTTATTTACTCTTTAAAGAAACATTTTTCTCTGCCATTGAACTCTGATGCAGAGAGACCAAAAATTGTGACCCTACACTTTCCAGCACATTTGTAGGTCAAATGTCATGGCTGAATTTTCTCATACAGACATTGGGAGATGGAGTGAGGGCATCCAGAACTCAGCACACTACAGGCATTCCTTAGTTGCAACAGCAGCCTATAATGCCTTTGTACCCACACGCAGACAGTATTTTCATTCAAACTAAACAAAAACATATTCAAAACAACATCATACAGTCAGATTTCTAGAAATAATTGGAGTAGCTTTAAGTAAGCGTTGCCTTTCCTCTAACTACACTTTGGTCAAAGAATGCACATAAATTCTATTTGTTTGAACCATTTTCTAGCAGAGCAAATTGCTTGCATGATGTGTTTAATGTTTTTACCCTCAAGAAGACAAATGAATTCAGAATGCACTACAGGGAAGAATGTATAAACGTTCTATTAACTTGCAAATACTGTATCATTGAAACAAGGTTATAAAGACAAAAATGGTTCGGCTTCAATTTACTGTTTTGAAAATATCAAATATAACAGTTCCAAATATCATTTAAGGCTGAATTCATAGCACACATGGCGAGAGCTATTAGTTTGCTCCAGTGCATTTTATGATCAGCAACCATGGTTTAAATTTGAGCTCTCCTCTGATTTGGTAAAATACAAATATCTAATTGGAAGGCTTTTACAAACAAAATATTCCATTGTTAACTTTAATATTTAACGGCTTATTAACTGATTTCTCTCAAAAGGAGGGGCTCCCACATCGCTAAAGAAGTATAGCTCACATTTAAATGAGTCCAGAATTGTATGGAATAGCCCTCCAGCTGATGTCGTGGAGGCTATAATATAGGAGGAGGGTTAGGCATCATTTTGAGATATATAAACTGCCATCCTAAGCAGGGGACAAATTTAGCACAAAATCCAGAGCCAAGCTAAATTGGCTACTTAAAAGTTCAATCCCAAACAATCAAGGTTACAATATAGCAAATAAAACAGAATGCAAAGAACGTGTTTAAACAAAGATATTTAATTACAAATCTATACGTCTAACGAAAGCAATGTTTGTGCCTTAATTAGATTACTAACATCTTTAATAAGTATTTCAATATTTTGCAAAATAGCACATCTTTTAAATAAAGACACATTAACGTACACTATAACTCGGAATTCACTACCAGAATGGACATACACTGCGTGCAGAATTATTAGGCAAATGAGTATTTTGACCACATCATCCTCTTTATGCATGTTGTCTTACTCCAAGCTGTATAGGCTCGAAAGCCTACTACCAATTAAGCATATTAGGTGATGTGCATCTCTGTAATGAGAAGGGGTGTGGTCTAATGACATCAACACCCTATATCAGGTGTGCATAATTATTAGGCAACCTCCTTTCCTTTGGCAAAATGGGTCAAAAGAAGGACTTGACAGGCTCAGAAAAGTAAAAAATAGTGAGATATCTTGCAGAGGGATGCAGCACTCTTAAAATTGCAAAGCTTCTGAAGCGTGATCATTGAACAATCAAGCGTTTCATTCAAAATAGTCAACAGGGTCGCAAAAAGCGTGTGGAGAAACCAAGACGCAAAATAACTGCCCATGAACTGAGAAAAGTCAAGCGTGCAGCTGCCAAGATGCCACTTGCCACCAGTTTGGCCATATTTCAGAGCTGCAACATCACTGGAGTGCCCGAAAGCACAAGGTGTGCAATACTCAGAGACATGGCCAAGGTAAGAAAGGCTGAAAGACGACCACCACTGAACAAGACACACAAGCTGAAACGTCAAGACTGGGCCAAGAAATATCTCAAGACTGATTTTTCTAAGGTTTTATGGACTGATGAAATGAGAGTGAGTCTTGATGGGCCAGATGGATGGATTGGTAAAGGGCAGAGAGCTCCAGTCCGACTCAGACGCCAGCAAGGTGGAGGTGGAGTACTGGTTTGGGCTGGTATCATCAAAGATGAGCTTGTGGGGCCTTTTCGGGTTGAGGATGGAGTCAAGCTCAACTCCCAGTTTCTGGAAGACACCTTCTTCAAGCAGTGGTACAGGAAGAAGTCTGCATCCTTCAAGAAAAACATGATTTTCATGCAGGACAATGCTCCATCACACGCGTCCAAGTACTCCACAGCGTGGCTGGCAAGAAAGGGTATAAAAGAAGAAAATCTAATGACATGGCCTCCTTGTTCACCTGATCTGAACCCCATTGAGAACCTGTGGTCCATCATCAAATGTGAGATTTACAAGGAGGGAAAACAGTACACCTCTCTGAACAGTGTCTGGGAGGCTGTGGTTGCTGCTGCACGCAATGTTGATGGTGAACAGATCAAAACACTGACAGAATCCATGGATGGCAGGCTTTTGAGTGTCCTTGCAAAGAAAGGTGGCTATATTGGTCACTGATTTGTTTTTGTTATGTTTTTGAATGTCAGAAATGTATATTTGTGAATGTTGAGATGTTATATTGGTTTCACTGGTAAAAATAAATAATTGAAATGGGTATATATTTGTTTTTTGTTAAGTTGCCTAATAATTATGCACAGTAATAGTCACCTGCACACACAGATATCCCCCTAAAATAGCTATAACTAAAAACAAACTAAAAACTACTTCCAAAAATATTCAGCTTTGATATTAATGAGTTTTTTGGGTTCATTGAGAACATGGTTGTTGTTCAATAATAAAATTAATCCTCAAAAATACAACTTGCCTAATAATTCTGCACTCCCTGTATATTGTAAAGCCTCCTTCTCCCCCTATTTATATGTATACCTGGTCTATCATTGGAAGCAATATAATAATGATACCAGTCTGGGTATTTTCTGGGAGCTCCGTTCAGTGGAAGAGGTAAATCAGTAAAGAGGACAGTAGATATCTGGAATCGTTTTTTAGGTCTATTTGATCCTTTTTAATGTCCCTGGTTTGGGGTGTATAACAAGTATTGAAGGCTAGACCAGTGGTAGGTGGTATGATTAACAGGGTTTCCTGTCCCTTTAAAATCATTTTTGCCCACAGAAATGACTGACTCTGAGATATATATATATATAGTCTTTGTAAAAATAACTACACATTATATAGAGGTCCACCACCCTACCCCACCCTTACAGGACTTACGGCAGATTTTGGGAAAATATTAAGTATTTCGCGCTTGAGGTTCGATCTCAATACAAATTACAAAATAAAGTATTCAATTCCCCTTCCCCCAAACATCCCCGACCACCCACTGAATGGGCAGAGAGAAGTGTGGTAACCCGATGGCTGTTGGCAGAGAGAACATTCCGTGTGAGAGACAGCCTGGAGGACCATTTCCAATAATATATCTGCTGGGAGTTGAGGACGGACAGCAATTTGTGGTCACAAGGCATTTTCACTTCACCATACAAGTGGCTGCTAAGAGCCACAATTAGAATAAGACCAATATATACAGTTCCCTCTAGGTTTATGTAATTAATTACTATGTCATACCTGAAACTAAGTGTGCCACAATACGGTGCATGGCATTATAAAGTGGAAAACGTTGTTGGCATTATGTAGTTAAGACTGCATATGCTAGGTTTCATCTCCCCTATATTAACTAGACAATTTAAAGGGATACTATAGTCACCAAAACAACTTTAGCTTAAAGGACCACTCTAGGCACCCAGACCACTTCAGCTTAATGAAGTGGTCTGGGTGCGAGGTCCTTCTAGGGTTAACCCATTTTTTCATAAACATAGCAGTTTCAGAGAAACTGCTATGTTTGTGAATGGGTTAAGCCATCCCCTATTTCCTCTAGTGGCTGTCTCACTGACAGCCGCTAGAGGCGCTTGCGTGATTCTCACTGTGAAAATCACAGTGAGAGCACGCAAGCGTCCATAGGAATTCATAAAATGCTTTCCTATGTGACCGGCTGAATGCGAGCGCAGCTCTTGCCACGCGTGCGCATTCAGCCGACGGGGAGGAGAAGAGGAGGATCGGAGGAGGAGAGCTCTCCGCCCACCGCTGGAAAAAGGTAAGTTTTTACCCCTTTCCCCTTTCCAGAGCCGGGCGGGAGGGGGTCCCTGAGGGTGGGGGCACCCTCAGGGCACTCTAGTGCCAGGAAAACGAGTATGTTTTCCTGGCACTAGAGTGGTCCTTTAATGAAGCAGTTTTGTGTGTAGATCATGCCTCTGTAGTCTCACTGCTCAATTTTCTGCCATTTAGGAGTTAAATCACTTTTATTTTCTGTTTATGCAGCCCTAGACACACCTTCCCTGGATGTGATTGACACAGCCTGCATGAAAACAAAATGGTTTCATTGCCAATCAGATGCTAACTTATTTTAGAGGTTTTTATCTCCTGCTCTGTAAATGGAACTTCAATCACACACAGGAGGCTCCTGCAGGGTCTAGCAAGCTATTAGCAGAGCTCAGAAGATCAGAAAGTATAAATTATACTTAATGTGCAATGAAGGAAGTATAAACATTAGATCTCACTTTACAGGAAGTGTTTGGGAGACTGTGGACATTACATGCAGAGATGTGTGACTAGTACTGTATTTTAAAAAAGTGATTTAACTCCTAAATTGCAGAGAATTGAGCAGTGAGACTGCAGTGGCATGATCTATACACCAAAACTGCTTCATTAAGCTAAAGTTGTTCAGGTGACTAGTGTCCCTTTAAGAGTAACCCACAGTTGTATCTTCTCCAAGGCAGGGTGTGGGACAGTGGGGTACATACCGGGGTCGCCCGGCCGCCCTGCAACCTGGTATGTACACCAGTGTGGCCAGCCTCTTCTCCAGGGGGGCCCAGGAGCTGGCCACCTCAGGGCCCCCCGAGGCTGGCCCTGGTGTCACCGGGCGGCCGGTCCAGCAGGCGCACGAGGGAGCACTCTCCCCTGAGCGCTCTCTGCCCAGCTCCCTTGCGCGCACCGCACTGATGCCGGAGCCGGAATATGGGCAGAGAGCGCTCAGCCAGGGAGAGTGCTCGCTCGCACGCCTGCAGGACCGGTCGCCGGGCAGCCCCACTGTACCCCAGGGAATCCCCTCAGCACTCCCAAAGGTAGGGAGGCTGGGGGATCACATTTGTTAAAAAAACATGTGTGTGTATGTGTGTTAGTATGAGAGTGTGTGTGTCAGTGAGTGTGTGTGTGTCCGTGAGTGTGTTACTGTGTGTGTCGGTTAGTGAGTGTGTGTTTGTCAGTGAGAGTGTATGTGTGTGTCTGTCAGTGAGTGTGTATGTATGACTGTCTGTCAGTGAGTGTGTATGTATGACTGTCACTGAGTGTGTCTCTGTAAATGTGTGTGTCTGTTAGCTAGTGTGTGTGTGTGTGTGTGTTTAAAGCCCCTTCAGCACTTACCTTTCTCCAGCGCCGGACTCCCTTGTCGCTGGGGATCCCTCCGCCCTGATCCGCTTGTCAGCTCCGAATGCGCATGTGCGGCAAGAGCCGCGCGCGCATTCAAGCCACCCATAGGAAAGCATTACTCAATGCTTTCCTATGGACGTCCAGCATCTTCTCACTGTGATTTTCCTTTAAGTGTATGTGTATCTGCATGCACTGGCGTTCATACCGCGGTCGCAGGGGTCGCACCGCTGCTACCAGGTGCCCGCCGCCATGTGTTGCGGCCCCATGGGTCGTGTGTACGCCACTGGTGTGGGGGATTATCCTTCTCTTTAATAATCCTGGTGACCTGTGCTCAGCAATCCAGGCCTGTATCACCGGAGACAAAGGAGGCTTCCCTTGTATCCTTTGAATCTTCAAATGAAGTTTCCTTTTTTCTCACTACCTTATCAATCATCAGGACTTCAAAGTGAATTTCAAGTTTTAAGACAAGAATAGCTTATCCAAAAACGTAACTGACTTGGGAGAATATTGTTCCAGTTCAACTGTTTTATTCTAAAATATGAAATTTACTCATTTTGCAAACAATTCAGATTGAAACTGCTACCGAGCCCATTGATTCTTCCACTTCATGGCCCAGCAGCTTCTAAGCTTGACAATAAAAAGGTTAATCACTTAAGTTCCCAAATACTTTGGATAAATTACTCACATTTATCCCTTTAGTAAATGACCTTGTATGTGAAAAACCCCACACACGTGAGCATTAGATTTAACCCTTTCAAGGCTTCCTACTCTGACATGGAAACCTTGCAAAGGGTTAAAAGCCACAGTTGAGCCTAGATATTATCCTCCTGTTCCTGACATTTCGCTGTATGTATCCCCCAGATTCCAGAAAGTTAAGCAAGCAAAAGGTCTGTTTTCATAACCTCAAGAAGAGGGGGATACTTTTACAATTTCCAGTGATTTTTCAGCAGCAAATATTTTTTCCAGAAAAGCCACAACATGACATTGAGTCACTGGGAGCCTCGGAGAATAAACCTGCATCCCGCAAGAAATCAGGGTTATCTTCCCAGCATCCAGGACCAAGGGACAAATAGGAGACAAAAGAGGAAGAATGGTATATAATATACTGGAAAAATCGAAGCAGATACATCAGCAGGAAAACTAAAAATAGCCACATCTGAAACAGATCATATGGCGAACCAGGGAACCAATGTAACCAGTTTAATCTTTTCCAGAACTTAATGGCAACCTCCAGCGGCTGGCATCTGTGGTATTAAAGAAGCTGGGTATTAAAGAAGATGTGTGCCATTCACAAATCTATCTACCACTCTGTCTGTCTGTCTGTCTATCATCAATCAAACTATGGCTTTACAAGTCTTTCTTCTAAACTAGAATCTCAAATTAGTTGCTCCCAATCTGAACAAATTCCAAGCACACACAAAACAAACCACTACAGCTTTTTGCACTGGTTATGGTGCCAGTAGTCTTTGGGTGCTATATTTTGTAGTTTTTGTTAGTTTTTTATTTTTTTATTTTAATGTGTTGATTCAGTGCTGTAAAAGAGTCAACAGACATTTGGGACACCAGAAAGTATACAATGATTTAGATTGGCAGCATCCTACTCCAGTGTGCAAATCAAACACATATATTATATCATAATGAGGAAGTAAGTGAGTGAATGTCAGTGTTAATACAACCCAAATAGATGGGTCGCGTTAGGGTGTCAGCAAATATCTTACTTTGTCTCAAGCCATTAGAAAATTAGGCTTCACTCAGGGCACCCTAGCACTTTAACCACTACAATAAGCTGTTGTGGTTATGGTGCTTGTTATGTCCCTTTAAACAGCTGAAGTGATCACATCCCTATCCAGCATATAGGTTAAGTAGTTTGTGCATGGCTTTGCTGACCTGAGTAGATGGTGTGAACATGCTCTGCTCACATAGAGGGGACGTGGGAAAGGGACCAGCTGTGAGCTCAGACCAGTGCCTGAGCGTCTGTGACTCATTAAAGCGCCGGGGACAGAGGACGTGGGAAAATAAACTCGCTCCATCATGAAGCGCTTTTCTTCCACTTCCAGAAATGCAATATTGGCCAGAAGCAATGAAAAAAATACACATTCATCTGGCAGCTTTAAATCCACAGCCCTCTCATAAAACAGCAGAAGCCACATGTACAGCAATACTGAGTATGACCCCCCAGACACAGCTATTACGAGATATTATAGCTGCTGACCCCATCCCAAAATTTGTACAGAGAATTTTTATAAGCTTTCTTATAAAGAGCGTATGTGTTATGCAGAGCTGTAACATAGGCTAAGGTGACATGCAATTACTCTAACACAGCAAAATCTGTCCACACTATAGAAATAAAATATAACAATTTCTATTTCAAGAACTAAAGGTGACAAGGGTAACCATCCCCAGTTTTCTGGATTTTAAAGTGTTAATGTGCCAATGTCTGTGCTAGGGTAATTAGTGTCCCATTACACTGCCAGGCTAATCACTGCAAGCTGCTGACCTAGGCTCAGTTTTTATCTCAATGAAACCTCAATATTCTCCGGCTCATTGTGTTGTTAAGTTAGTTACACACACCTGTGACATTCTTTCCAGGCTATGTTTTTAAAGTGCTCCGATGGCCCCATAGTACTGGGTGTCATTAGAAGGGGTGCTAGGCCTGCAGGTGTGTGCCCATAAACTCCATCCAAGATATGCTATGTATTTACAGAGCCATAAACAACATTGTCCTCATGGTGGGAACTGTCAGGTGCTGATAAGAGCTCACCCGCACTTGCAGGGCACCCAAAGCAACCCTTCCTTCCCCCACTCCATTGGTCTACAAAGCATGCATGGTTTAGCTTAAAGATTCTGACTCCTAGCTCAACCAGTGTACCGCGACCACATTATTCACTAAACAGCGAGTTATGGGTGACATGACGACACCCAAAATGTAAATTTTGTAACTAAAATGTGGAGTTGGTTACATTCTACAATTGACAAATTGCTATACAATTCACCGTAAACCGTTTAGTGAATAACCCTACTATATACTAATCTACTAGTCACTACTGCCCCCTTTCAGAACGAGATTTAACCACATTCATGCCACGATGTTGAGTCATACAGCAGACTCTGAAAGTGTTATCATTTGAGCACAAAATACAGATTAAGGAACAGCGTACACAAAAAATAATAAAAAAAGTTCTAAAAAAATATGTAGTTGGACATTTTACAAGGCTACTTAAAATCACCTATCCTAGCTAACAAATGTGGGGATTATCATTTGCGTAGTGAGCCAGAAATCCAATCTCTTTAACACTGGTGCCAACATATTCTGCAGCGCACAACGATTTAAGTATTGGGCAAATTAAAGTACCACACAAACCACATGTATGTATTAGGTTACAGCAGGAGCTGGAGATCCTACATGTGAGTTTACAATCAGTGAACATGGCTGTTTCAGAACAATGTGGAGCCCTGATAATTCCATGTCCCAGGTACATTGCATGGATCTGGTTTTAGAACAAGTGAAATCTGCAAGTCCATAAAACGTGTGCTATGCTGTAATAGTGCATCACCTATTAATTCTATGAAAAGTCCTCTAACATAAAGCAGACTGTAACTACCATCATTCTCAGTCTGGCAAAAGTTGAATGAGAGTAACTGGAATTGAAGCCCCTGAACACCCACAACACTAAGTTTAAGCAAGATATGTCCTACTAATGTGTAAAACTCAATACCCCAACCACTGACACTATGTACTCCTTAGCCCTCCGTGGCCACTTACACTACCATGGACCTCAAAATGGACTGCCAACCAAAGTTTTAGAGTGCTGTGATCTCTCTCCACTAGTTTAATAAAATATACAATCTGCTGACATTTAAGCTGTAGATATGTAGACACCATATACATGATATCAACAGCATACAACAGATGTATAATATTATTATTTATATAGCGCCAACAAATTCCACAGTGCGGTGGACTAACAGACATGTATTTGTAACCAGACGAGTTGGACACAGTAGGAACAGTAAAGAGCATACACCAAAAACAACTGTATACAGATGGGACAATCTATATATATATACACAATATTGATTGCACACAGCATATACACTATACAGATTGACACACACCTCTTATGTGGCACACACCATACATGCAATATGCACAGCATTCACCATACACATCAGGCAGATGGTATATACCATATACCAACAGAGATGTTGCACACCTTACACACAATATTTAAGGCACACGTCAAACAAACAATATAGCTTGTGCACACCATATATACAACATAGGGAGCAACCACACACTAATGTCACACACAGAAGCAATGCGTCCCAGACATATTTGGAATTTCATAAGATCCACAATAAGTAATATGTAATCTAGCCTTGACATCTAATGTTGGAGAGATATATTAACTATTAGGAAATCCAGGCAATGCCCCTGGCAAACGGCAACGTGAGGCTCAGAATAAGTCTCTTCTTCTCTGTTAGGAAATGAGTTTGTGCCAGAGAAGGAGGTACTGAATTGGCATCCTGTCCAAGAAACTGTATTGTGCTATAAACTGCATGCAGTGAGTCTGTAGGGAAAAATGTGTGTATGACCCATAGGAGCAGATCTGTCATAATGACCATCACAAAGATTTAACTTGTTAGAACTAAATTCATTCATTTAGTAACCTGTATTTATAACTGGTTTGATTTATAACATACAGTAAAAGGAGAGTATTAAATCAGTATGGAGTATAAGGAGACAGATTCTAACTATGTGATCCTAAGAATCTCCTAATTCACACAAATAACCCAAGAGATTGCCTGCTTATAACCCCAAACCCTGGCAATTCAGTCTATTACACCATGAATCTGACCAGTCACCCTCATTGCCACATAATCTGTCCCATATTCACTAAAAGCACTCATTCAACTAAATACTGAGAATCTGTCCATTCGCCTTAATAATAATTACCAATTATATGTCCATCTGCCATAATACTCTGAGAATCAGTAAGGATTAATTTGTATTCCAGCAAGGTCATATTAGAAATATAGTCTTGGTACAAAGTGTCGTATATAACCTGGGCTTTCTAGTAAAACTGCCACACTCATCCCCATAGAAACCAATGTAATGTCCCTAATTTATCCACTTCATCCTAAAACTGCACTACTTCAGTATTGGTAAATGGCACTAATTCCACATTCCAATGGTTTCCATGGTGAATGATTCATACTGAGAACTTTGCCAGGAAATGTTTTTTTACATGTGTCCTTTACTCGTGTGTAATTTACAACTGACAGATTAATTTCGGGATGGTCTCAGCAGGCCTTATGAGTATATATGAGTTCCTAAACAGGCTAAACACATAGTAATAACACTGGCATGGTGGCACATATCTCCCATATGATACCAGCCCCATGAGTGGGGCCCTTACCTGGATATTCCTGAACTCACAGCTGGCGAAGGGTCCCTGCACCTCGCTGTCCAGGACATACACTCCTCCGCCTTTCGGTTGTTTGAAGCAGCGTTTCCGCGCTCCGCGGATCTCCTCCCCCACGGTGCGGAGCCGGAACGCGCACAGCGCAGCCTCCCCTTTGCCCTCGAACACGCCGTAGATCCGCTGGTCGTCGGAGAACACGGAGAGTAGCCTGCCGAACAGCGTGTCCCGGGGCCCCAGACAGCGCAGCCCTAGCTGGATGTAGGACTCGGTGAGTTTCCGCGGTTCCCCCCGGGAATCAGGCTTCAGGCAGATCCGGGCCAGGACACTGATGGGACGACTGTCCTTCCCTGTGGGGGCGGGCTCTACGTTCATTGCCAGGTAACCGAAGGGCCCCCGCTGGAAGGCCCGCACGAAGAGCAAGCGGTGGGCTTCCTTCTTGTCGTGCTTCACCTTGAAGATGTTGTCGTCCGAGGGGCTGATGTCAAAGGTGAAGAGCTGCGCCGGGCTCCGCGCGTTCAGGGCGCGGATCGAGATCTCGGGGCTGTTCTCCAGGCGGTGGTCGACCACGCTCTTATTCCAGTGGAAGAAGGGGCTCCCGTAGCCGGTGTATGTGGCCCCTACCAGCAGCCGGGTGTCCCCCGAGGGGTTCCTGAACAGCATGCCCACCGTGGAGGCATTGGGGTGGTTGGCAGCCACGCTCAGCATGCTGGGCACCACTTCGGGCGGAGGGAAGGGCACTGCCGCCTGGGAGATGTTCCCGGGGGCCCGGAGCTCGCACAGCCCCTGGTAGACCGAGCCGCAGACCACCAGCAGCCCCTGCTCCGCGTCCAGCAGGAGGAGCTTGTTGTAGTTGGGGGTCTGGCTCCGCGGGAACTCGCACTTGGACTCGGGGATCTGCGGGGCATGGCACAGCGGGGAGTCCGGCACCGGTCCCGTCTCGTCCTCCAGCTCCACGCTCAGGTCCCGCCGCAGCTGGTACAGGCGGTTCACGGCCGCCAGGTAGAGCCGGCCCCCGGCCCCGTCCACCGCGAAGTTGTTGGTGAGATGCTGCGGGTTAAAGGTGCTGAGCAGCCGGAGCCCCGGGGCTGGAGCCAAGAGCTGGAGGGCCAGGGAGAGCCCCAGAAGCAGAGCCAGCGACATGAGTGGGCATGGGGGGAGTGAGTGTGACTGGGGTACTCAGCTCTGCCTCACACTGCACATCCTGCTCTCTAACTGTGTCTCCAAATACTGCTCCACTGACTGTCTCTCCAATAGCTGCTCCACTGACTGTCTCTCCAAATACTGCTCACTGGCTGTCTCTCCAAATACTGCTCACTGGCTGTCTCTCCAAATACTGCTCCACTGACTGTCTCTCCAAATACTGCTCCACTGGCTGTCTCTCCAAATACTGCTCACTGGCTGTCTCTCCAAATACTGCTCCACTGGCTGTCTCTCCAAATACTGCTCCACTGGCTGTCTCTCCAATAACTGTTACACTGACTGTCTCTCCAAATACTGCTCCACTGACTGTCTCTCCAATAACTGCTCCACTGGCTGTCTCTTCAGCTAACCCTCTACTGGCTGTCTCTCCAATAACTGATCCAGGGGCTGTCTCTCCAAATACTGCTCCACTGGCTGTCTCTTCAGCTAACCCTCTACTGGCTGTCTCTCCAATACTCGTCTACTGTCTGACTCTTGACATGGGACTGTCACTTTCTTTGCCCTGTGTCTGTCTCACAGTCTGTCTCTCCTCCCGCAGTGTCTCTGCCTGTTGAGCTGGGTATAGATTACACTCATGGTCTTACTCTGGTTTCCCCCGTTTCCCTATGACACTCCCCTTACTGCCTCCCCTCCTCCTGCCAGGATAACTCTTACTGTAAGGGATGGAGTCCCTGGCTGGCTCTATCTACAACCTTTTCTCTCTGTCTTGAATCTGTACAACTCTCTTTTTGTCTCTCTTCTCTCTCTCTCTCTCTGTCTCTCTCTAACCCACTACTCTCTCTTAACTGTCTCACTCTCTCTGTACCACAAGTCTGTCTCTCACGATCCCATTCTTTCTCTCTCTCTCTCTCTCTCTCTCTCTCTCTCACCCAATCTGTCTCTACACCCCAGGTATGTCTGTCTCTAACCCACCCTTAGTCTCTCTATATAAACCTTTCTTTCATTTACAATAATAATTGACATGCATCTGCTATCTGTTAAACTTCCGATCTATAATAAAGAAAAATGAACACGAAATGTCTTTATGTGGAGGAATGTACTGAATGATAGAAGGGGTTGGAGCAAGGATGGGTAGGTAACCTTATGGCTGGCTGAGCATCATGGGGAATCGTTTACAAATCTCTAGGTCATCCATCTCTTGTAAGCCACCGGTGGATCTCTAGATGGCCAGGGCAGCAATTCACATCATTCTCAGCCAGTCACAGAGACTTGGAATGTGGGTATGGAAATGGTAAGATTGCAGTCAGAGATGTCCAATTGACCTGCTGTAAGTTACAATTTATATTATGCCTACAACAATCTGTAATGTTTTGCATAACAGATTTGTTTTTAGAAGTCACTGTATTCAGATTTCATTTGGCCTGTCAGATACTGGGGACTGCAACTCTAATCATGCAGTGTGTCATGTTATGAGGGAAGAACAGCAACCATAACGTGTTGCAGAATGCATTAGCTGGTACTGTCTGCCCCCCTTGGGCTGGTTGCCATGTATGATGAGCAATTCTGGGGTAAAGTTATAAAAGTGGAGGAGTTACCATGGAAACCAGTGGACTGTCACTGCTGATGGCCCCACATTTATCCTTTTGACCTAGAAATGCTTTTTGTTTTGAATAAAATCTCCTCATGATGTTTTATCGGGGTCCCCCCTTTCCATGTATTCTGCACAGCTCCCCTGTCATCATTCTCTGTTCTCTCTCTTACTCACTCTTTCCCCACTGCTGTCATGTGAATATGATTAAGTGATGCCCTGTCATTTTCTTTCATTCTTTCTGTTTGTTTGTTTGCAGAAGCTGAAAGAAGTAAACCATTTCCAGCTCTCAGAAAAGAAAGAGAGCGGCAGAGGAGATGTAGGAACGGCGAGAGGAAGAGAGGGGGGAGAGGAATAAAGGGGGTGACGTGAGGCCTTTATGGAACAATCTGCCTCTAACAAATAATCCTGTGTTTAAATTGGTCTCAATTAAATTGAATATAAAAAAAGACGATTTAAAAAAAAAATGCTGAAGATGAAAGAGATGGAAGTGAAATGAATTGGGTGAAAGAAGGGCTGGATGTAAGACTGAAAACTCTATATAAATGATACTGGGGTTGTATATTGATACCAAGTATCGTTTCACAGTACTAGTCATAGTCAGAGTGACACTGACAAAGCTATTTACTAAAAGGAGAATTCAAAGTGAATTTCAAATTTAAAGCAGCACTGTCACCCCATCTTTATCTAATACTTATTTTAACTGTGTTTGAATTTAACTGGAATTCCAACGCAGTCAATAGATATACAGAGACAAAGTAGACTCTGGATGGAGCTACAGTATTAATCCTGACAGCCGTCACTAGTGCTGGCTGCAGGGATTGGCTTTGTCTATGGAGGGTATCGAGGGATCCTCCATAGCCCTCAATGCTGTACTCTTGGGCATTCGCCCACCCTTATCTTTCCTCCCCGGCCAGTGCCGATGTCACAGTCGGGTTCTATACCGCTTTAAGGCCAGAGTAATCTAAATTAAAGCATAGCTGAATTAGAGACGTTTTCCAGTTGGCTATTTTGAGGCTGAATTTGAAATTCACATTGAATTCTCACTTTAGTAAATAACCCCGTGAGCATAACTCAAACGAAATTGCAGCTCAAGGCCAGACTGTGCTCCTCCTACCGTTAGATAAATTAGATATTTGAAGTAGGGATCGACCTATATTGATTTTTTAAAGGCGATACCGATAATTTGTGAACTTTCAGGCCGGTAGTCAATAACTTGCCGATATTCCGTACATTTACCATTTGGAAAAAATAAACTATTTCTAAAGGTACATGCACAAAATATACATGCCACATGTAGTGGATGCAGTGTGTTTAGACAGAGGAGCTGTGTGTGTTAGTGTAGTGTGTATAGTGAATGCAGAGTGTGTTTGTGTAGTGTGTATAGTGAATGCAGTGTGTGTTAGTGTAGTGTGTATAGTGAATGCAGTGAGTGTTAGTGTAGTGTGTATAGTGAATGCAGTGAGTGTTAGTGTAGTGTGTATAGTGAATGCAGTGAGTGTTAGTGTAGTGTGTATAGTGAATGCAGAGTGTGTTTGTGTAGTGTGTATAGTGAATGCAGTGAGTGTTAGTGTAGTGTGTATAGTGAATGCAGTGAGTGTTAGTGTAGTGTGTATAGTGAATGCAGTGAGTGTTAGTGTAGTGTGTATAGTGAATGCAGAGTGTGTTTGTGTAGTGTGTATAGTGAATGCAGTGAGTGTTAGTGTAGTGTGTATAGTGAATGCAGAGTGTGTTTGTGTAGTGTGTATAGTGAATGCAGTGAGTGTTAGTGTAGTGTGTATAGTGAATGCAGTGAGTGTTAGTGTAGTGTGTATAGTGAATGCAGTGAGTGTTAGTGTAGTGTGTATAGTGAATGCAGAGTGTGTTTGTGTAGTGTGTATAGTGAATGCAGTGAGTGTTAGTGTAGTGTGTATAGTGAATGCAGAGTGTGTTCGTGTAGTGTGTGTATAGTGAATGTGGTGTGTGTGTAAAGTGAATGCAGTTTGTGTGTAGTGTGCGTAAAGTGAATGCAGTGTGTGTATATAAGGAATGCAGAGTGTGTGTGTTTAGTATGTGTACAGTGTGTTTGTGTGTATATAATGAATGGAGAGTGTGTGTGTGTAGTGTGTGTGTGTGTTGGGTAGGTATTTAATTTATGTAAAATGGGGGGGAGAGGGGCATTTTTTTTTTTTAAATGGAACAGTCTTGTGGTTTTATTATATTAATTTCCTGCTTTCACCTTGAACATGTGAGAAATGCTTGCCTAGCAGTGTATCTGGTATTATTGTTCTAGATTAATTCCAGTGCTATACAGTCAATCACAATGTATAAAAATTAGGAAGAGGGGCATTTTTTTTTTTTTTTTTTTTACATATAAAAAAAAAAAGTTTTACTCCCCCCTCCCTGCTTCTTACTTGGTTATGGTGGTAGATATGGCATTCCCTGGTGGTCCTGTGGCATGGACTGTGCAGTGGGGGCAGGCAGCAAGCTCTTACTTTCCCAGCAGCTCCCTTCAACCCGTGGCAACAGTCTGACAGCCACTGGATTTGCGAGATTTACGCAGGGGAGCTGCTGGGAAGGTAAGAGCTTGCTGTGGGCCTGGCGGTCTTGGTATGTATTATCGGCAATATCGGTATCTATATAGGCGGAAACCGCTATTGCCGAAAATACAGAATATTGGCCTATAATATCTGCCAGACCGATAGATAATTGGTCGATCCCTAATTTGAAGTGAGTGAAGCTTTTATGCCTTTATTATAACAGCTCTTAATTAGTTAGCTATTTTCCCTAAGAAGCATATAAGCATCTTGGCAAGTCCATAATATCTTCAGAATTAAACTCCTACAGGTGTGAAACAAACTAGATTGGAGAAGGGGTTAAATCAGTGATCACCATATAACCCTTGTGTGTTGGTTATACTGATATGATGTGTTCATTTGTGTCTCCTATGCCTTTGACCTCAGAGTTAAAAATAAATTACCTAAAATAACTTCACCTCTAGCTGTGGCAGGCATGGTGTGATAAGAAGGGGTGGGTTGACAGATTCGGAGCTAACTTGTCACATGGCTGCTGGGATGCATAATGGAGACTTCCTATAAAACTATTGTTGCACTATTGAGGCACAGTCAGTGTTTGTGCCTCTGTATGTAATTATCGCCGCCAGCAAAGCAGTACCAATATATGAAAAGAATAAATAAAACAAATACACATCCAAAAATGAGATTCAACATTGTTCCATCTATGTTATGAGGATCGACAGTCGAACAGTTGTGAAATAACAATAATAGTAGATGGATTTATTTACTAAGCCCAGAAATGTCCAAGTTTATTTGAGAAAGTATAATCTCACATTGTTCAATAAAATTTACTTGAGCCAGTGTGGGCAACAAACTATGAGTACCGACAGCTGAGCGTAGGTGCACTTGCTGCCTTTCAGGACAATTAATACCATATTTACTCCAATCTAATGCGCCATCGAATCTCATGTGCACCTCAATTTTTGAAACCTGGATGTTGAAAAATGTTTCTGCTGCCTAATGTAATGCGTATTTATACAAGAAGATACTACTATACATTGTGCTACAATGAAAATGTTTATTGCAATATATGTATGGAAATCTATTCATAAACAGGGCTATACATAGGACACAAGGTCACACATTTAGGCTGGAAGAAAGGAGATTTCCTCTAAGGCAAAGGAAAGATTGTTTTACAGTAAAAGCAAAAACGGTATGGAATTCTCTGCCTGAAGAGGTGGTTTTATCAGAGTCTATACAGATGTTTAAACTACAATTGGATAAATACTTGCAAAAACATAACATACAGGGATATAATTTCTAATTCGTGGGGTAACAGCTGCTTGATCCAAGGAGACATCTGACTGCTATTTTGGGGTCAAGAAGGAATTTTTTCCTAGTCTGTAGCAAAATTGGAAACGCTTCAGACTGGGTTTTTTGCCTTCTTTTGGATCAACAGCAAAAACATATGAGGAAAGCTGAACTTGATGGACATAAGTCTCTTTTCAGCTATGTAACTATACCCTAGTAACATTGGTGGTATTTCAATTTTATTGTTACATGTTAAGTCTATTCTTTTTAAAGCACTCTTTCAGGAACAAAATTTGCCTGTGTGAATTCGCCAGAAAATGTTAAAATTTGCCCGGTATGTAATGTGCCATTGAATCTAATGCGCATTCACATTTTGGAAACTTATTTATGAAGGTGTGAAGTGGAACATCTTTGGATGACAGCAAATATACATAAATTGAAGTTGTTCAAGTTCACATTCCTTTTGTGTATTAATTCTATTTAATAAAGAGAGGTGGTATGTAGCATGATTGGCAATTATTGTGCCAGAACCCAGCAAAATAAAAGAATGTTTATGAGTGGTCCAAATACAGAACCCTTTAAAACACAGATTGGGTATAGCCTTGCTGCAAAGCCTGGCTGAGAGTGACAGACGTTAAAGTTCATAGTGTCAAGAGGTTAATGCTAGAGTGTCTTTGTGTGCCTGTCAGTGTTTGTATCTGTATGAGTGTCATTGCATGTGTCTGTGTATCTGCATTTGTGTCAGTGTGTGTATCTGTGTGTCCTAGTTTTTTTTTTAGTTTGTTGCAATATTAGAAGCTTGATGGATGCATGTTTATTTTAAGCTATGTAAATATGTGCCTGTGTATCTGAATGTGTATTCATGTGTGTCTGTGTATCTGCATGTGTGTCAGTGTGTGTGTCAGCATCTATATGTCTGTTAGTCAGGGGTGTGTTTACCCCCTAGGCAAAAAAGCCTCTTGTCCTGGGTGGCCCAGGAGCTGGCTGGGTTGCCACCTCAGGGCCCCCCCAGGCTGGCAGCGGCGGAACTTTCCGGGTGGGTGGCGAGGGAGCACTGATCCTCCTGTTCAGCTCGCACACGCGCACCGCAATGATGCTGGAGCCGGAATATGACGTCACTCCGGCCCCGGCATCACTACACGGCGTGCGAGGGAGCTGAACAGGAGGATCAGTGCTCCCTCGCCGACTGCAGTAACCGCCCGCTGGACACTGGACCCCAGGGAAAGTGATAATCCACCCCAGCATTCCCAAATGTAGGGAGGCTGGGGGGATTGAATGTAAAAAAAAAAATGTGAGTGTGTTAGTGTGTGTGTGTCTGTTAGTGAGTGTGTGTGTGTCTCTGTTAGTGAGCGTGTGTGTGTCTCTGTTAGTGAGTGCGTGACTGTCAGTGTGTGTGTGTCTGTTAGTGAGTGTGTGTGTGTGTCTGTTAGGGAGTGTGTTACTATGTGTGTGTCTGTTAGTGAGTGTGTGTGTCTGTTAGTGAGAGTGTATGCATGTCTGTCTCTGTTAGTGAGTGTGTATGCATGTCTGTTAGTGAGAGTGTATGCGTGTCTTTAGTGACTGTGTGTGTCTGCTAGTGACTGTATGTGTCTGTTAGAGAGTGTGTATGTCTGTTAGCTAGTGTATGTGTGTCTGTCAGTGAAAGTGTGTGTCTGACACTGAGTGTATATGTGTCAGTCAGTGAGTGTGTATGTGTATTTAGAAGGCGGGGTGAGGGTGCCTGGGTTTTGTCATGCCTAAGGCAGCACAAAATCAGGATATACCACTGCTGTTAGTGTGTGTGTCTGTGTATCTGCGTATGTGTGTCTGTTTGTGTATCTGTGTATTTGTATGTGTCAGTGTTTGTACCTGTGTCATTGTGTGTATCTGCATCTTTGTCATTGTGTTTGTCTGTGTATCTGCATATGTGTCTGTGTCAGTGCATCTGTATGTGTATTAGTGTTTCTCTGTGTGTGTGTGTGTGTGTCTGTTGTGTATCTATGTGTTTGTATGTGTACCAGTGCATGTCTCTGTATCTGCATGTGTGTTTGTGTATGTGTATCAGAGTGTGCGGCAGCATTTGTGTAAATGTGCATACACCTCCGCATTCAAACTCTAACACTATACACAATTACACCGCTGCATTTAAACGTCAACACTACATGCAGACACAACCCTACATTTAAAGGCAAATACTACACACAAGTAAACCGCTGCTTTCAAATAGCAACAGTACATAAAAACACAGAACACAACACTACACACATATATTCCTACATTCACACACACATACTCAATACAAAAACATGCTTAAATTCAAACAAGCAAACACTACCCAATGCTAAATACAACCCTGCAAGCAAGGGCAAATGGTAGATCTCCAGCTAGCATAGCACTTAGGGAGTTGTATGACAACACTACCAAATAAAGACTGGGATCTACCAAATAATGCGCTTGAGGCCCTGGAGACCATGCAAGAGCACTGGTCTTACAGTCAGAGGGGCTTAAATAGGACTAAGCACCCTGCATCAGATTAGTGCAAGTGCATTATACCAAACAGGATGCCAATTAATAAAGATAATAGGCACGAACATCGCAGCTCATGTTAAGTTAGGATGGATGTAAGCTAGAATGACGTGAGTGATGTTTAGTAATAATAATGGTGCATGCAGATGAATTGGTTTTGCATAAATTTGACAAGGTTTTGCCAATCCCAGTGATTGGTCTCCCAGATTAAAACTAGTTCTGGCGGAGTCAAGCTACGGAGCTGAACGGTCGCATGATACCCGCGCTCCGTTATCTACAACCAGATAAACTACTTTAAAACGCTTTCAAACATCAATCACCGAGACAAAAAGGATCCCCAGGCAACCCAAGCCGAGATGGGTAGAAAAATAAAGAAACAAAAGCCGGACAAACCGAAGCCAGGCTCCAGCATTGGAGACTTATGGAGGCAGGCACATGGCGCCTCTATACCCAAGATGGCCGCCTACATGGGTGAGAGCTCCGATTTCTCGGATGACCAGCTCATGGAGCCCGAGGACTTTCACAGGCCCTCCCTACAAGAGCCCAGCCAGAGACCGGTAACAACGATTACCAAACCGGACTCCGCACCGGTGACCAAGGCGGACATGCAGGAGCTACTAGCAGGCCTGCGGAGAGACCTCCAAGGAGACATGGCGGCATTCCGCAAAGACTTGCAGGGCCTACACGGTCGGATGGGTATTGTGGAAAAAGACTCCCAAGACACAAAGGCACAAGTTACTCACCTGCTACAGGAGATCCAAACACTCCACCGAAACCACGCAGCCACGGAACTGAGATTCGCGGCAATAGAAGACTACAGGCGCAGCAACAATCTTAAGATCAGAGGCCTTGCTGAAGAGATCCCGGACGCAGAACTACCACACTGCGTGAGGAGGCTGTTGGCGGCAATACTCGCACCTAAACAGGCGAAAGGGGTGATGATTGCAGATGTGTTCCGCATCCCGAAACCTTCAAAGGCACCCACCACGGCCCCACGGGACTTAATTGTCCGTTTTAACACTAAGCAGGACAAGGCTGCAGTACTGGGGGCACTCAAGGGAAAAAACCCCTACAACTTCGAGCACTCGAATCTCACCTTCTTCGCCGACTTATCGGGAAGAACCTTGGGGTGGCGCAGGACACTGCAGCCCTTCACTTCAATACTCAGAGCCAAGGACATCCCCTATCGTTGGCGGGGATCTCATGTCCTAACGGTCCTCCAGGCCGGCAACACATACCCTATCCGGGATCTCGACGGAGCCGCGGCCATCTTAGAGACTCTGGGCCTCCCACGGGACGCATTCACAACCGGTGCAGCGAGCGCCACAGCACCGACACACACGTGGGACCCGGCTGGAGCAGCCCCCTTTGTGCCACCAAGACCCCACGACAAAAATTATAAGGCAGCCACTACCTAAACCCTGGACATTTACTCCAGTAGGAGGCCTCCTACCAACTTCCTCGTGCAGGACTCGGCCAGTTCGTGTTCAATTAAGGCTGCATTGTCCCGGGCACCGAAGACTCTCTACTAGCACACGACGTTGGCGGTTATTGCATCATCTGGTGCCCCGTTGGCGACCTAGGGCAAGTTGCTGCTTAACAGACCTCCTACCCAGAGCATTATATGTGCTTCCTTGGACTAGTAAGACGCTAACACTTTGCTCACAGAACTGCTCACGCTGCCATACTTGTCACTGTGCTTTCGCATAACCTCTACAAATTGGTACCATTACCGTGCCCCCATATTACCCATCGCACAGCAATAACGCCATAGGAAATCACAATACATACATCCCTAGTGTCCCCTAGCTTATAGCTCCACTACACAATGCCTGGACATGCCCGTAAGATATCCATGTCCATAAGCATCTTCATTTTTAACTTTACCATTATAATTATACACTTTTCATCCCGCGGATGTTTACGTTAACTTGCTTTACGTCTTAGGAAACCCTCTTTATCCTCCCTATTATGAACAGGCACTTGTTTCTAGCCTTACGTTGCACTCAGACACGAATATCTAGTCTCTAGTAGCAATAAAGTTACTTAATAAGAGCCGCATGTATGTATATAGCAGGACAGTCTTCAATTCTTCTTTTTCACTGAGTTGGACGCAAGATGGTACTTTATCGTCATAGCCATCTACCCTCGCCTTAGGGTCCCGACCAAACTACCGTTCCTTGCAGCCAACATCATTACTGCGTTACAAGATGTTAAATTTTGAAATAATGTATGTAAACTCACTTTGGCAACACACCTGCTTACGCTCAAAGTTAACCATATAAGTTACTTTTTCTTCGTTACACCTAGCAAGCCTTCACAGGCATAACTCCTTAACTTTTCACCATTACCTACCATGTATACTACTTATTATTAAACATACTATATTGGTTCAGACTGAATTGTTAAAATCCTAAATATAAAAATGTGCATGTACTGCTGCCACTGTTTTCCATGTATACAACGTGTGCGCTGTTGTGGCGCTTGACCTAACCATGTACCTACCTGCACAACAAAAATAAAGAATAAAAAAAAAAAAAAAAAAAAACTAGTTCTAATTTGCAGAAAACGAGGTGTTGTTGGTACGCCATTAATGATGTGTGCTCTCGTATTTTGACGTTAGTACCTGGGGTGTTGGTTAATAGAAACAAATGACACGGGTGCATCAGTATTGCAAGGGAGCCTTACAATACCCCATCCTACTTAATATTAAAGGGACACCATAGTCACCCAGACCACTTCAGCTCAATGAAGTGGTCTGGGTGCAATGTCCCTCAGGATTTAACCCTTCAACTGCTATGTTTACATAGCAGGGTTAATTCAACCTCTAGTGGCTGTCTTCCTGAGCATTGAGAAATGCTTTCCTATGGACTTTTAGAAGGTGCGTGTGGCTCTTGCTCCACTCGGAAGCTGACGTCGGCCGCGAAGGAGAGGTAACCAGCGCCAAGGGAGCCCAAAGCTGGATTAATTTAAGTGGCTGAAGGGGTTTTAACCCCTTCAGCTCAGTGGGAGGGTGACCCTGAGGGTGAGGGTCCTCCAAGGATTATAGTGTCAGGAAAACAAGTTTGTTTTTCTAACACCATAGTGATCCTTTAAGGTACAGATTTTATACTCCATTCAATAGAGGACATGTTATGGTTTAGCTTTTATATCCTATTCTGTATATTACATCCTATTCTGTTTCATGTTGATCTGCCCAGTCTCAATCATTATTTACTATGACATTTTATCATGCTACTATATGATTTTTTAATGTATTATCAGGGTTTTGGCAAGTGCAACAATTGACAAGCTGATCACCACATTATCTACAAATTTTACCCCGAGAAATGTTCGTCTACATCCTTAATTAAATCAATATTTTAAAAAAATACCTAAGCCTTTGTACAAGGTATATGAAACAGAAGATCGTATTGCATTGTTTACAGCTGTTTAAAATGTAAATATCCCCCTTCTGCATCTTAGGTGTTAGCATTCCATTAAAACGTTATGATGTTACAGGCGGCTGCTTACACAAGTAAAGAAGTCTGAAATGCAAATACCTATCTATTAGATTGTTTGAAAACAACAGTCTGTAAAACTGAGAATAAAGATGGAGGGAACTCATAGCATAGACTACAGCAGAGCGTCCCCTTACACTCAGGATGATTTACCAAAGTGTGTAATGCTGGGAACTCAAAGTGTATTAAAAGTGAATTTCAAATTATAGAACAAAATAGCTGAATTGTAAAAAATAACCTGGAAAATACCTCAGAAATAGAATATGCATCCTCCAAAACATTTTATTGAGACTAACAGAACCAGAAATCTTAATGTATCCTTCCTGGTAAAATATTTTATAGATAAATATACCTATAACAGAAAATAAACCCATATAGCAAAAATTTTAATCCAAGTTTATGTATATATTTATTTATAAAATATTTTACCAGGATGGATACATTGAGATTTCTCTCATTTTCAAGTATGTCCTGGGTCCACAAAACATTGCATTGTTACAATAGGGTACAATATTACAAAAGATACAATATACAAACTATGTATATATATATATATATATATATATATATACACACACACACACACACACACATATATATAAATTTAATACATAACAAGTAATAAATATATTCAACCATGATAGGTGAATTCTATGATGAGGTATTTTGCCATAGATCTCTTAAAAGATTTTAGATTGAATGAAGATTTGACTGTGTCCCTGAGGTTATTCCATAATTGCGGTGCTCTGTAGGAAAATAAGGATCAAGCCACTTTATTTTTGTATTGCGGTATGCTAAATATCATGCTAGAACTGGATCGGAGGTTATAGGAGGTGGGAACAGCTGGGGAGAGCATTCTACTCAGGTAGGGTGGGAGCTTCCCAGAAAAGCTCTTATGCACAAGGCTGGAAATATAAAGAGTGCATCGGGATTCTAGCGATAGTCAGTTTAGCTCTTTCAACATGTCACAATGGTGGATAAAGTAATTACATTCTGTGAAATTATTGTATATATCAACTATATGTCTACATATACTCTTAGGAAAAGGTGACTGTTATAATCTCATTAACAGATAACTTCATAGTGGTACTGGGGTATATTGCATATCCTGCTTTCCAGCAGTGGGGGAAGTAATTTAAGAGCGCACCTTATACTTCATGACCTAATACACATCTGTCTCCTGCTCAGGAAGTAAGTGCTCAGGAAATGCTTTAAGAGGAAGTAAAAATGGAGAATAGTTTCCTCCAGACAACTAACAAATCTCTCATGAATAAAACGCTTTTATAGGTTTGCATCATAGGGGTTTATTTTTGAAACACAACATTTTGTAGTGAATTGAAAATCAAATGGCACTATTTAAGCTAAGGTGTAGGACAATTTTTCGACATCAGCTACTTTGGCCTACTTTGCACTTGTGTGTTCAATTCAATGTAGTTCACGGTTTAGTTAAAAACAAAAATGGAGGGGGGGCGGGGCGGGGCCGCCGAGCTGAGCGGTCGCAGGACAGCTCAGCTCCTGCACATAGGGCCACAAATAGCCAACAAAGCGCACGTTTAAGGGGAAATCCCGGCAATTACCTGCGCCCTCGATGTAACCGGGCTGCCGAGCCGAGGAGAGGCTTGCTCCCGCAGTTCTAGTCCCCCGGAGGATGGGGCCCGCTGCACCAGGCGAGACCTATACTGGCGGTGAGTGAAGCGGACGGCCGCCGCAACACTATCCCGCCCGACGGAGCCCGACTCGCGTGAAGAGCCGGCGGACCGGTCCTGCTTCCCCCCCACCGGACCGGGGGGGTGATCCCGGTCCAAACCAAGCCAGACTCCACTACCCTCGGAGACACCGATAACGGGTAACCCGCGACCAGCACACAAGATGGCGGAGGCCATGCGAGCACAGCAAGCTACCTCGAGCACAGGCCGACCAACAGCCTTCCTGTATTCCTGCATGCGGGGTGGTGCCACACGGGGTCCCTCACACCCAGAGATGCCCCTGGCATATGTCACCCTCCAACTACCACACCTATGTATGCCACCGTTTAGAGGCCCGCTCACTCTTCTTCTGAGCCGGGCGCTCACAGGGGAGGAATTTTCCCCCCACAGCCTGCCATACACCCAGGGAGAAGCCTGGGAGGCTCCTGCTGTTTCGGCACTGATACCTTTAGCCGAACAACTGACCGACTACTGTAACGACCCGGCGGAACCCTGGGCCCACGGACCTGGTGATGGGCCCAATGGCAAAAGGCAAGAGCACATACACAGGCCTCAGGCCAAAGGCCAGCGGCCCTAGACAGCAGGGCAGCCACCAAAGGGATCGTGGCGCAGCGACACCAGCCCACAGCGACCGCCAGCAGACCCGGGGCGCACATCAGCGGACTGACACCTTAGACCTACAAGCCAGGAACCGGCATGGGCCAAATGGGACTGTTCTGTGGACTAGTAGTACCTGTTCTCTCTACGTCCCCCTGCAGGAACTCTCACCAACTCACGCTTTGGTTACCCAGTTTATGCCACCCCTCACCGATTCTGGATGGGCTACCATAAAGAAGCCTGCTACCACTCTTGTCTCCCTGCTTACCGCATGGTATAATGTTATCTGGGCTGCAGAGATGCTTTTGCCAGCTAGCTTAACGTGATCTTCCATATAAACGTGTCTTTAATCTGAATGTAACCTATGGTGTAGTCTCCCACTACCAGGCATATATAGCTCTGACATGACGACAGATCAGGGGGTTCATTATCCGATAACTGCAATTTATCACGTAGTCTAGCCGGAACCTGCATAAAATTCCGTGTTTTCCAGTAGCCGACACTGCAGACTCTTATGTGCCCTAATATACCTTTTACTGTATTACCCATAGTGTGACATCATTACCTACAACAGCAATCGTAGTAACGCATGTACACTCATCACTCCCACATAGCAGACCCAGACCAACGTTTACACTTTAAAGCGAGGACACTCAACGTAAATGTTAAATTAATGTTCTTAATCGATTGATATTCATTTGTATTAACTAATCAAAAATGTGCTCTGTTCATCCATTACCCTATGTAACAAATGTTTTGAAACCTACGTATGGAATGCCGTTGGGGTACCATATGTAAGCATGTAACTACTATAAGCACTGCAAAAATAAAGATTTACAAAAAAAACAAAACTGGACTATTCCCTATTTGTCAGCAATCAAAAAATTATTTCAAATGCAAGGCCAAAATATTTGAAATTAATACATAAATGACTTGGAGAATTGTTTATATTTGGCTATTTTGGGCCAACAATGGTAAATTCACTTGTAATTCCAATTTACACATTAGTGCATAAATAACCCTGTTAGTTTTCTGAAGCCAAAATACATTTTCTCTGTCAACATTAACAGGGTTATTCATGAAACCCCAGATGTTTTCCAGATGGACAAAATCTGGTTAAAATGAATGCATTTTAACTGCAATAAAGCCAAATAGAGTCAGAATTCTGAGCAAATCTGCAGAAATCACCTAAATGCATTCTGTGTCTGGATACAAGCAGTGCTTTGGCATCTAAACCCTATGCATAGTAAACAAAACACTGATATTAATAAAATTCGGAATCAAATGCATTTGCAAACTATTGTTCACTTGCTTTTTTTTTTACAAGTGAATAGATCGTTTGATGTACTATTTGCCTGTTGGCAGTGCTAGCAGTCAATCGTGGATATATAGTTGAAACCCCCTGGCAATGCGAGGGGTAATTATGTAGCCAGTGGCTGTCATTTTAAAGAAATTAAGAAGTTAAAAGAAATAATAAAAAATAAAAAAAAGCCTATGAGCAGGGCTTGCCCAAGACATTGTGCAGCCTGGGTCCAAGGATGAAATTTTAGGGAGATGGATGGCTGCTAGTGATAGGAGAGAGGGATGGCTGCTAGTGATAGGGGAGGGAAAGGGATGTCTGCTAGTGATATGGGAGAGGAATGGCTGCTAGTGATAGAAGAGAGAGGGATGGCTGCTAGTGATAGGGGGGGGAAGGGATGGCTGCTAGTGATATGGGAGAGGAATGGCTGCTAGTGATAGAAGAGAGAGGGATGGCTGCTAGTAACTCCCGAACTGCATACAAAGTAGCACTCCAAACTAGAACCTCACGAATAGCTGCTAGCAGACGAACAGGAAAAGCATCCAAGCGGCTTACACTCCTGGCAATCAGTCTCTAACAGCATACATTAAATCCCCCCAAGAACGAGACAAGGCTCAGTGTTGAGGGTCAAGCAGTGGTCTGGTTTAATGTGGGCTACCTGCCCGGTATTTATGCAGGTCTTCCACCTGGTGGACACTCCCCTAGAGGACCAGATGAAAGACTGGGACACAAATGGTAAAATGACAAATCACAGGCATACAGGGTTAAAACACTCCCACAGTGGGGGGCGGGGCCTGACAGCCAAGATGGCTGGTCGAGCTTTCTGAGAGCTCCTGCACCAACGGGAGTAAACACGATAATTCGGACCGAGACAATAGCCTCAGCAGCTCTTGGCATCTCGGAAACCGATGCAGTATCAAACGGGGAACAGGGGGATACCTTTCCTGACCCGGTACACCAAGCGACCACAGCAACCGGCCATGCGGTCTACTCTGGAGCCTGGGGGAGGCGGCCGATCCCCCGGCAAGGGACACACTCACATTCGAGAGCCCACTATAGCACTGCTGCCCCCCCCCCTGGACCGGCGGGGGTTATCCCGGTCCTCGCTGGGGACGGTTACCCCCACAACTCAGCCTGTACCCCAACGGACCCGAGATGCCCCTGAATCTGCCGCCGCAGTAGCACTCACGCAACTCAGGGTGAGCACAGGGAATTCAAGCGACTACCCCTGAGAACACACTGATTACGCCGCAAGGTTGGACGCGATTTTGAAGGCGTTTTGGGACGAACTCGAGCGGCGCAGGCAGCAGCATGCCACACGCTCATTAACACACCAACGTGGAGCACATAAAATGGCCACTACGAGAAGACCTCAGCGCCCGAAGGGCTCGCGACACCGTCCAACCCCACATGTTAAATTGTGGGCTTGTGCAACCGACCGGAGCAGCAGACGTCCCTCCGGACGGGGAACTCGCCAACGCAGACCCGCCTACCCACCTCAGAGAGGCTCTACTACACGCCGACCCGGCAATGACCCACCAGCAACTGCACAGAGGCAGGAACCGACATGGAGCAAGCTCAAGCCAAACAAGCCTCGGAGAGACCAAACCCTGATCGTTAAACCACGCTGCCCATCATCAGACTTTCAAAACTTGGCATACCCCAGTGCGGGCAGGGACTCTGCTGTACCGTTACAAGGTATAGGGTGACTGTGGACTGTTACATGGGTGCCACAGGGGGTCCCATCAGCCTTACTCTGCTAGATGTGGAAAGACTGTCACACTAACTCTTGTTACCTCCTGTCTTCCTTGCACTCTGATCCCAACTAGGTCCCATAACTGCTTACCTGATGTCCGGTTCTATTTACTCTGGGGACATGCTGGATATCAGCTACAACACACTAAGCCCCTACAATCACAGCCATATGCTTTTCTGTTTTAAGCTGCAACACCTTGATTTCTTTCATACCTGTTCGTTTGCCTGCAGGTCTCTGTATATGTCCCCGTAGATGTAGCTTACAGTACCCGGCACAATAACATATATGATATACTCCTCATCAGCATCTCCCGTTCATGAGAGCAACATTTACGACACACAAGCATTTCTATTGATCGTTATCTTGTGTGGCTATTTGTGTACTAAGTCACCATCCTGAGTGCCTTGGGTGCATGTACTGCTTCACCCTGTTAAGCCAAACTAGCTAATCACCCGCATGCTCAAGTTTGCAGTTATTTAATTAATTGGTTGTGTTCTTTCTATGTAATGCAGTATACCATTAATATTAATTTACATATGTTAAAAATGTTTATAGCTTGTACCAAACGATAACAAAAAGAAAAATGTGCAGTTCCTTAGTGCCAAATTGTGAATCTTGATGGATAAAATATGCGTGCTGTTGTGGCACATTACCAATATTATTTTCATGCACAGAAAAAATAAAGAATAAAAAAATAAAAAAAACACTCCCACAGTACATTACAATCCCTCCCCTCTATCCTGGAGATAATTGGGAAGTAATCCAATTATCTCCAAGGACAGAGGCAAAACTCCATTGAGCACATGTTAGTAAAAAGACACAAAAATACACAATGTTGCAAATAATGAATAAAACATATACATTCTACCTATCCCCAGATAGCTTAGATCTGAGCGTACATTATTACCGAATGGAGCTCAGATCACATACATACAGTTCAATCGCCATGGAGCCAAAGTCTTTCCCATAGTCTTTCGTTATACGAATAGGCTCCATGGCATGGCTTTCTGGGGTGATGCTGTTCATATGGTTAAACTACCGAATGAACAGGCATTCGGTTAAATGACCGAATGCAGAAGCAAGGAGGCTGACGGCTCAGCAGTGTTTGCGCAAATAAGGGTCCGTTTCCAGTTCCATAGTTTGGGCGCTGAACACCACTGGCCGTTCGGGACCTTAAAATGGCCGCCGCCACGTGTTCGGCAAACGAACAAAGGCCACCCAGCATTCGTCAATTAAGCTGCGGTTAACCGCAGCTTCTGGGAGGTCAATTGATGGCACACTCCAGGTCCCAGGTGGTCCAGTCATTTGTGCGTTTGTTCGGTACATTTAATTTACCGAGCACCCTGGCAGAAAGGCACGAACAAGCCTTTCTGCAGGGGAAAATATAGGGTTTACCATGGGGCCATAGTCCAGAGGCAACAGGCGGGCAACCAGGCTCCTCCAATGCAATGTGGCGAGATTGGTCTTGTCACATAGGGGAAGAGAGGAATGGCTGCTAGTGATAGGAGAGAGAGAGGGATGGCTGCTGGTGATAGGAGAGGGATGACTGCTAGTGATAGGAGAGAGAGAGGCAGGGCCGGACTGGGAAGAAAATTCGGCCCGGCATTTTTTCATTACAGCGGCCCACTAAAAAGGGGGCGGGTCGATAGGGTGTGTTTTGTCATCACCAATGACAAGCACACCCCAACACAAAGTGAGCATGATGGTTCAATGCTCTTCCAGGGTAGACCATGCGCAGAGCTCTGCTGAAGAGCTCTGGCATGAGAAAAAGACCCTGTATTTGTTCTGCACAGCGCAAGCAAATTCAATAACATGCTTGCACTGTGTTTGCTTGAAATTTGTCTCTGGTGTCTCCATAGTTGGGATACCAGGAGACAAAAATGCTAGGAAAGCATATTGTGCAGTGTGTGTGTGGGTGCTGTGTGCGTGTGTGTGTGTGTGTGTGTGAGGGGTGCAGTGTGTGTGTGAGTGATGGGTGCTGTGTTTGCGTGAGGGTGCTATGTGGGTAAGGGTGCTGTGTGTGTGTGGATTGGGTGCTGTGTTTGCGTGAGGGTGCTATGTGCGTGTGAGGAAGCTGTGTGTGTCAGGGGTGCAGTGTGTGTGTGTGAGGGTGCTGTGAGTGTCAGGGGTGCAGTGTGTATGAGTGAGGGTGCTGTGAGTGTTAGGGGTGCAGTGTGTGTGTGTGTATGTGTGAGCTAGTGAGGGTGCTGTGAGTGTCAGGGGTGCAGTGTGTGTGCTGTGCATGTCGGGGTGCAGTGTGTGTGGGTGTGTGAGGGTGCTGTAAGTGTTAAGGGTGCAGTGTGTGTGTGCTGTGAGTGTCAGGGATGCAGTGTGTGAGGGTGCTGTAATTGTTAGGGGTGCAGTGTGTGTGTGCTGTGAGTGTCAGGGGTGCAGTGTGTGCTGTGAGGGTGCTGTGAGTGTTAGGGGTGCAGTGTGTGTGTGTGTGTGTGCTGTGAGTGTTAGGGGTGCAGAGTGTGTGTGTGTGTGTGTGTGTGTGTGCTGTGAGTGTTATGGGGTGCAGTGTGTGTGTGTGTGTGTGCGCGCTGTGAGTGTTAGAGGTGCAGTGAGTGTCAGGGGTGCAGTGTGTGTGAGTGAGGGTGCTGTGAGTGCTAGGGGTGCAGTGTGTGTGTGCGTGTGCTGTGAGTGTTAGGGGTGCAGAGTGTGTGTGTGTGTGTGCTGTGAGTGTTTGAGGTGCAGTGAGTGTCAGGGGTGCAGTGTGTGTGCTGTGAGTGTCAGGGGTGCAGTGTGTGTAAGTGAGGGTGCTGTGAGTGTCAGTGGTGCAGTGTGTGTGTGAGGGTGCTGTGAGTGTTAGGGGTGCAGAGTGTGTGTGTGTGTGTGTGTGCTGTGAGTGTTATGGGGTGCAGTGTGTGTGTGTGTGTGTGTGTGTGTGTGCTGTGAGTGTGAGAGGTGCAGTGAGTGTCAGGGGTGCAGTGTGTGTGCTGTGAGTGTTAGAGGTGCAGTGAGTGTCAGGGGTGCAGTGTGTGTGTGTGTGTGCTGTGAGTGTTAGGGGTGCAGTGTGTGTGTGTGCTGTGAGTGTTAGGGGTGCAGTGTGTGTGTTTGTGTGAGTGGGGGTGCTGTGAGTGTTAGGGGTGTCTGTGAGGCTGTGATGTGGGTGATTATATCCCTGCTTACCTTATGCCTGGGAGGGGGGGATCCTGTTGCTGGCATCCATCCCTGGTGGTCTTAGTGATGAGTGAACTCTATGGCAACGCTCCGAATCTCGCGAGAGGAACCCGGCGGAGCTGCAAGTTAGAGCTCCGCCGGGTTCCTCTGCTGGAAGGCTGGCTTCCTCCCTCTCTCCCCGCCGGCGGCCGCAATATCTTGCATGTGGGCCGGTGAGGGAGATCTCTGATCTCCCCACCGGCCCGCCATGGAATACAGCGGGGCCGGCGCTCGGATAGCGCCGGCCCTGCAAAGACCGGCAGGGGAGATCCTGTGACCTCCCCTGTGACCTCCCCTGCCGGCCTCGGCCCCACGGCCACCGCGGCCCACCGGGCATTTGCCCGGTGTGCTCGATGGCCAGTCCGGGCCTGGAGAGAGGGATGGCTGCTAGTGATAGGATAGAGAGATGGCTGCTAGTGATAGGGGAGGGAAAGGAATGGCTGCTAGTGATAGGGGAGGGAAAGGAAGGCATAAGGGGAATAGAAATGAGGTGGCAGTGTGGTAGCAATAACCACATACACACACAAATTACAAGATTTAGCTCTGTGCTAGGTTTACGAATATTAAAACATTGCTGCTTACCATTGGTGGTGTAAGTGGCTGAAAAGAGGTGATATACTAGCCCCTCACTGCTCAGTATTCCTCTAGCAGGGCCTGATGGGAAGGGAAGTGATGTCACACATCCCGCCCATTACAGGCTCCTCTACTTTGGAAAACGACTGCGTGGGAAGAGAAGTATAAGCGTGCACATCTCCTGTACCTTGACAGCCACTTATACCACCAACAGCAGACAGTGCGGACGGTCAGCACTATGCCGGGGAGAAATGACGCAGTGCAGGGACTGGTCAAAGGGCCGGTGGGGCCATGGCCGCATCAGAAACCATGCATGTGATTACCCCATGTTACTATTAGGGAGTATTTAAATCTAAATATGTCCCCACATATCTCCTAAATATTAAAAACTAACAGCTGAGCAGCCATTACTGCCCTATTGCTAGAAAGGCCTGTAAAATAACAGAGGGAAAAGAGACACTTTTTAAACAGGGGGGGGGGGGGACATCCTAATGCTCAGATGGTTGATGCTACTAATTTTAAACCAGGAGGACCAAATGTCCCAAGTCCCCACCAATTGGCGGCGGTGAGGGCCCTAAATATAGTAGAAGGGGGGACCTACTGTTTCACCCCCAAGTTTCTATCCATGGGTGGTGAGTGGGGGCTCTATTAACCCCTTAAGGACAGACGACGGATATATTCCGTCATGATTCCCTTTTATTCCAGAAGTTGTGTCATTAAGGGGTTAATAATACACGGGAGGACCTAATGGATACTCTAATAATTATATGCAAGAGGGGAGGACCTAGTCACCCACCCGTGGCCAGCAGATCGGGGCTTCAATAATAACATAAAAGGGAAATGGACACGCCATTGTCAACCCCCCTCCCCCCAAAAAATAATAGTGATATTTGTGTGCGTGGGGCATTATAACTAATACCTGTAAAATAAAAAATATATACTTAACATCAGCTTACTTTATTTTAACTCTTCTCTTCTTCAGCCTCCAAAAAGGCCAAAATAAAATCCTTAAAGGACCACTATAGTGCCAGGAAAACATACTCATTTTCCTGGCTCCATAGGGTCCTTGGGTCCCGCTCACCCTCAGGGCCCCCCTCCCGCCGGGCTCTAGGGTGAGGAAGGGGTTAATCCCTTACCTTTTTTACATCCCTGGGCTCCCTTGATGCTGGGGACTCTCCTCCTCCTTTCCCGTCATCGGCTGAATGCGCATGCGCGGCAAGAGCCGTGCGCGTATTCAGCCAGTCTCATAGGAAAGCATTCTCGTTGCTTTCCTATGGACGCTGGCGTCTTCTCACTGTGAAAATCACAGTGAGAAGCGCGGAAGCGGCTGTCAATGAGACAGCCACTAGAGGCTGGATTAACCCATATGTAAACATAGCAATTTCTCTGAAACTGCTATGTTTACAGCAGGCAGGGTTAACCCTAGATGGACCAGGCACCCAGACCACTTCATTGAGCTTAAGTGGTCTGGGTGCCTATAGTGGTCCTTTAATGCGCAATGGGACTCTTGAAAATAATAAAAGATTCAGCCCAAAAAATAAAATAATAATAAAAATAATTCACCTTTGCCCAGGGCTGCCATCTGGGGAGTACAGCCCATATAGGTATATGGGGCCAGGCCACGGCTGCAGAGAGCCTCCCATTTTTAGCACAGCCACAGATTTAGAAGGGGAGGAGGCTGCAATGGGTTTTGAATGTGCCTGTGAAGGAGCTGGTCTTACCTGCCTACAGAGACCACCCTCTTGACAGTGCAATCTGTTAGGAAAGCAGCTACTGTTAGAGGGAGGATGGAAATTATGTTTTAAGCCCCTCCCTCAGTAGTGCTTCCTCCAACATAGGACCTAATGTCTGGAGGAAGCTGCTCTGTGAAACTGTAGCTGGAAGAATAGAAGATTGAAGTTCAAGCTGGGAGGGAATAAGGGAGATTAAGCTGGGGGAAGAAAAATAGATGGAGCTTTGAGGAGAGTGAATGCTGAATCTTGGAGATGGAGTAGGTTATGAGAGGGGGATGGAGAGGGTAGAGGGAGCTGGGGGTTATAAGAGATAGAGCTGGAGAAAGAAGATGGAGCTGGAGAGGAGAAAGGGAACTGGACAGGATAGAGAGCTGGGGTAAGAGGGGTGTGGAACTGAAGAGGGGGCTGGTGAAGGAGCGGAGGTGAGAGAGATGGAGTTGGGGGTGAAAGGGATATGTAGTTGGATTGGAGAGAGGGAGCTGGAGAAGGAAGATGAAGCTGGGAGTGAGAAGACAATGGAGATGGAGAGAAGAGATGGACCTGAGAGGAGAGAGTGAGATAGAGCGAAGGAGAGAGTGAGATGGAGCGAAGGAGAGAGTGAGATGGAACTGGGGGAGGTGGAGCTGGGATAGAGAGTGAGATGGAGCTGGGGAGAGAGAGGGAGTTGAAGGGGGGGAGATTGAGTTTAATGGAAAATATTCAATAGCTTTACTTAATTTAGCGTATTTCTGAGAGTATTATGCTCATATACGCATTTATATTTATATATTTTTATAAATTCTTTATTTTATCATCTTGACAGGCACAGTGATATAATTTCAACATATCGGCTTGTGCAAAAGCAGGACAACATGCAACACATACGATCATAGTTACACATAGGAAAACTGTATACAAATTGAAATTTACACAGGTAGTTGACTTTTTCACTGGCAGTCAAGGGTTTTTCTTTTTTTTTTAAAAAACAACTTAAAATGAACTTTAGTCATGACTTGCCAAACCACACATTTTTATCGTGTAACACATCTCCCTTAGAAGTCACAGTACTGGCTTCCCGTGCAAGTACTCCCTTTTTCGCACTTGTAACTTTTGAGTTGCGTTAGTATTGCCTGGAGTTGTCAAATACTTTCCTTCTGTCTTACTTTATATCGTAGGTGTGTTGTTATACTTCTAATTGCTAACTAAGTGTACCATTATACTCATATACTAGTCTAACTCAGGACCAGTGTCTACTCCCCATGAGTTACGTGCTTTCCTCTCTGTGCGCTTTTTGGACCCCCCGGGAAAGCACCGGTAGAGCATACCTCAGCCCCCCCGGCAGGTTTGCCGTACTCCACCATTCACGCAGCAACAACAAATGTGTCTTGTCTACACTGTCATAGCTTACAACTGGTCCCTTTTAAAGAAGGGAAGAAAGTGTGGATAAGAAGTTTGAGAAAGAAAAAAGAAAGGAGAGTGGGGTGTTGGGGGGCCCCGGTGTGCTGTAAGAAACGGGGAGTGATGTTGTTCCTGCGTCCTAGGGGGTACTCTGAGTGGGGTTGGCTGTCTGGCTCTGCCCTGTCGCCCACTGTAGTCGAGGGTGTATGCCCCCGAGTTCTCATTGCGATCCCACTAGGCTGTTCTCCCAAGGTTCCCAGATTTTTGGGAAAGCTGCAGTGGTCCCTTTCACCATGGCTGTCAAGTCGTCCATCAGTTTGCTCTCCTTGATCCTGCTGATTACTCCTGAGAATAATCGGGACCTATTTAAGAGGTATACCCAGGGATCCAATAGAGGAGTTCGATCAAAGACCCGAGTCAACAAGTTTTCTACTGATTTCCAAAACCTGACTATATTGGGGCATTCCCAACCCATATGTAAGTATGTCCCTCGAGCTCCACATCCCCTCCAACAGTAATCTGTAGCGAAGCATGTATATTTATATAAGTGTATTATGTTAATATTTATGTGTATATATCATAAGTATAATTGTGCATATGAAGTACTAGTTGCATAATATATACACATATTAAATTATTACACACTACAGCCCCTATACACACCTCCAAGCTCTGACCGTAGCTCTAAGTGCCTTCAAGATGGTGGTGGAGTGGGGAGTAAGCCCCTGTGGCTTTGACCAGATAATGGGGCCCCAAAATATCTGATAGCAGCTCTGGGCTTGGTGCAGAACTGATCATGCATAGTGGAGGAAGCCCTTATAAGGCCTTTCCCACGCTGTATAAGTTTGGTCATAGAAAATTTTCCACGCTCTGCAATATCAGTCTATTTCAGTCAGAGCGCTCTAATTAGTTGGCTTTTAAGCCAGCCAATCAAACTGCTCTGACAGGGAAATCTCACTTCACTAAGTGCCCACCCCCTTGAATATAATTAGAGCCCTAATCGTCCAAAAATTATATTATAATACCCCCCACCCACCGCCCATGGGTGGGGGCTGAGATGGGGACATTATGTCTTATTTTTTCACATTAAATTCTCTGCGCTTGGTTAATAAGCGACTGCCCCTTTGGATTAACTATGGTGGTTGGAATTTAAAGGGACCAACACTCCTGCCAATGTTGCACAGAGAACGCTTAAATGAAAGCACCTGGGTATGGATGAATAATTAAATAGCTATACATCTCTCCTTAACATTTCACATGTTAGATGAAAATTAGCTTGTTGGCTTGCGCCACTTGTAGCAGCTTTTAGTGGGAGCTTCTCAAGGGGTGAGCGGCCAATATAGCTGCATGAAGAACTTTGCCTCCCATTTGTGAAGCTCACCATCTGCCAGGCTCTAAAATAAGCCAAAAAAAAGATGATTAGTTACCTGTAAAAGTCACAGAAACACAGATTGTGATGGCAGGCAAGATCCAATTAAAGATGACACCTAAGTTGAAAACTGTAGGTGAAGGGGAATATTGCAAGAGAAGCGAGAGAATGGTGCCAGGTGGAAGGAGAGGGGATGGAAATCATGGCAACTGGAAGAAAAACAATACAATATTATTTATATGTATCAAGTGTGAGTTTTAGGAGGAGATATCAGAGATGATGGAGAGATATCAGACAGGAAGAGGACTATATCAGAGAGGATGGTGGAGATAGCAGATAAAATAGGGGGAGATTTCAGAAAGAAAGATGACTATATCAGATAGGATAGGGGGAGATATCAGAGAGGAGGGGGGAGATTTCAGACAGGACGAGGACTATATCAGATAGGATAGGGGGAGATATCAGAGAGGATGGGGGAGATTTCAGACAGGACGAGGACTATATCAGATAGGATAGGGGGAGATATCAGAGAGGACGAGGACTATATCAGATAGGATAGGGGGAGATATCAGAGAGGACGAGGACTATATCAGATAGGATAGGGGGAGATATCAGAGAGGACGAGGACTATATCAGATAGGATACGGGGAGATATTAGACAGGATAGTAGGAGATATCAGAGAGGATGGGGGAGATAGATATCAGATAGGATAAGGGGAGATATCAGATAATATAGGGGGAGATATCAGATAGGATGTGGCTATTTTAGACAGGCTGAGGACATATCAGAGAGTACAGGCGGAGATATCAAAACAGGTTGGGGGAGATTTTAAAGAATATAGGGGGAGAAATCAGACAGGATGGGAGAGATATTAGACAGGCTATAGTGAGATAGAGAGGATAGAGGGAGTTATTAGAGATGATGGGGAATATATTAGGATAGGGGAAGATATCAGACAGGATAGGGGGAGATATTAGACATGATATTAGAGATATCATAGAGGAAGGAGGATATATTAAGTTAGGGGATATGTCAGGCTAGGGGAGATATCAGACAGGCTATAGGTAGGGTTGCCATCTGGCTGTTATTTTACTGGCACAACCAATATTTTAGTATTGTAAAAAATACCAGTAATGCAAAAGCCATTATTTTTCTCTGACTGGATTCTGGAAGAATGTTGAGAAATATGGAGCCAGAATATCCACCTCTGTTATACATGGCACACTCAGACACAGTATGGACATACTGCTATATACACACTCATTCAGACAGTATACACTGCTACACATACACATGGCTACATGCACAGTCAAACACAGTGCACACATTCTTAGTAGCTTATTTGTGATTTAGGGAATTTTCCCTTTCCAATTTTTTTCCCTTATGTTAGTTCGATAATACCAGGTTACATTGCATCCTGTTATGTCACACATACATAATTAATTATGCAAATTAGCACGCCCGGTATTCCCCTCCCCCTCAAAAACAAACAAACTGGCTACATGCTGGATGAGATATTTCAGAGATATCAGAGAGACAGGTGATGTCAGAATATTTTTCAGAGAGCCATGAGAGATCGTTGGGTGCAAAGAATCAGGGAGATACACACTGAGATACCAGAATGAAAGAAGAATATATCAGAGACCTAAGGAGATTGTTGTGGACATGAAATATTATCCTAATTTTTAGTCAGTAAAATGTCTATTTACTTTATATAGTTCTTGATCAGCATTTATCATTTTATATGATTTACCTAAAATGGCAGCTAGGGCCAGGGAGTTTCCCTTAGTCATCGAATAACACCCTCACTAACAAGATGGCGCTGGAATCTGGGGGAGACCCGCAAGATGCCAGTGACATCACACCCGGTAGGACGAGCAATGAATCAGCCACTTAACACCTAACCAATTATTGATGTGTAAATCAATGTTATCTCTGACAATGTCTATGATGTAATTTTGCTTTATAAGGGGCATGCCCCCCCCTCTAATAAACATTCCTCAAGTTTTTCATTAACCTAAAACTTGTGTCTGGTGTGAATTACTTCAGGGAGCGTGCACGCACTGTTTCTTTAATTTGGCCAGGGGCAGATACACAAAATAATCAATGTATTGATTGATTTCCACTTCAGAGATATCAGATAGGGAGTAGAAAATATTACACAGGCTGGCAGAGTTAGCAGACAGGTAGAGAAGTCAAACAAGGTACATAAAGAGATTGAGTGTTTTTATACTGACCTACTGCTTCAGGATGGCTACAGATGAGAATTCCTTTTCTCTATATTTAAAATGTTCTTATACCCTCTGGAGCTAATTTTCATTTGTTTATTACTTTACAAAGGCAAAAGCAATTTGGCTGCAGTTTTGGAATCCAAGTCTGGTCTGATTGCCAATACTTTCAAACATGCCAAAGGTTATAAACAGTGAAGAATAAACCACTGGAGACATCTGTTTAAAGGGGTAGAAAGCCATTTTCTGTTCTTGAAAAAAAAAAAAAAAAGAAAGAAACATCAGTTTCCATCACTTTCCATTATTTCTAAATGTAGAATTTCAAATCTTTGCTTCTGCTCATCCTTCCAGTGATCCACAACTTTAGGTGGTGGTTAGTCAATTAATCTGATCAGAATGAGATCTAGCATAAATGCCTTCTCCTTGTCTTTGATGGCAGGTTAAACAGGATAAATGGCCTAAATTACATAAGATGTGAGTTCAGATCTTTGAATAAGAGACGGGTCTTATGGAATCTATAAAGGTTTTACTTTAGTTGTAATTTTTTTCAGTTTGTTTTTGACTCATCCATATTTCTCTGTTTATTGAACACACCTAGGAAAAAACGTTACTTGTGCACTATTCCAAATCCCTGTGCACATTTATATAATAGTAAATTATAGTAACTTTTTTCTTTGGTTTTTACTGTATGTATTGGGGCTGATGTGCACTATGATCCTTGCTGCCGCCCAGGAGTAGTGGGAGTTTGAGCGCAGGACTTTTTTGTGTAATTGTGTTGAACACACCTAACTGGATTCTGTTAAACCCATAGGTTTCATTGAACTAGTGCAAACGGTTACAAAAATAATATATTTACATTCTCACAGAATTATATTTTCATAGCATAAAATACACCAGTTTCATATTTAGGTCTACTATACTCAAAATGTAAAAAAAAAAAGACAGGTCAGCAGAATTACTTTCCTCATGTTTTTGTGTCTTCACACTTTTTCTTTTGGAATTTCCCAAAAGTGTGACACATTGCTGGAGGCTGTTTTGAAAGAAAAAAAAAAGAACAAATACACATGTATTGGTATATCTATAACAATTGTGATTTTCTGCCCCATTTCTCTTACACCATACCTCTTCACTGACCGCTATATATAAAAAATCTCTGACGATTCTGATGTTATTACGGCAAAACAGGTCGTCCCCCTATATTAGAAACAGGACATAGCGCCACACCTTACTATCTGGTTTTATAGAATGGAAGACAAGACAACCGGAAGAATTGATTTACACAGCACAAGACCGCTCCCAATTAAACGTAGATGCATTTTTCATTAGAAATTGACACTTTTGGGGGGCGGAGTCTAACTGCGAAGCAGAGAGGTCGCATGGCGGAGGAGCTCCTGAGCAATTACCGCAAAAAGCGCTGCTACAGCCCGAAAAAAACGCTAAATATAACCACGACCACCAGCACGAGAGAGCAGAGAGAATATGGGTCGCAAATCTAAAAAACCAAAGCCGGATCGGCCGAGCCAGAACCATGACATCGGGGCAATGTGGAGACAGGCCCTCGAAACCTCAGGGCCCAATATGGCGACCTTCGCCGACCACTACTCTGACCTATCGGATGAATACTCCCTGGAAGAGGACCCGATAGCAACACCGAGACAACCGGTGGCCGTGCCCAAACCCCAGGATCCTGATGGAGCACCGATCACAACGGCGGTGCTAAAAAACTTGCTGGCAGGCCTGCAAACCACACTCCAAGGGGACATAGCCGCGCTCCGCACGGAGCTTCAAGGCATCACCACGAGGCTGGACACCCTGGAAGTCACCTCAACAGCTCACGACCAATCTATCACATCCCTACAATCGGAGATTACCCTCCTTAAGCAAAAGACCACGGTCCTCGAGCGGCGGTTCACCGCAGCGGAAGACGGGCGCAGAGCCGCCAACATAAAGGTACGGGGGATACCGGACGATTTGCCCACCGAAGAGCTGCCCCATTACGTGCGCAGGCTACTTACCGGCCTCCACACACCAAAAGCAGCCAAGGCCATTCCACTGGAAAGTATATTCCGGATCCCAAAGCCGGCCAAAGCCCCAGCGACGTCTTCCCGCGACCTCATAATCCGCTTTCAGCACCGAAAAGACAAGGCCGCAACCATGGCAGCAGCCAGAGAGAGGGCGCAACTTATATTTGAAGGACATACACTAGCTTTCTTCCCGGATCTAACGGGCGACACATTGGCCTGGAGAGGCTCACTAAAGCCCTTTACCACGCTCCTCAGACAGAAGAATATAACATACAGATGGCGCCCAGACCGTTCTCTGATCATCGTACGGGGCGAAAACAAGCACGTGGTCCACGACCTTCAAGACGCCCGAAACATACTGCCAGTGTTGGGCTTACCTCAGGACAGCATGCAACAGGCGGTGTCTCAGAAGACCGCAAGACCCACGCACGACTGGAACCCGGAGAGGGCTAAAATTTTTGTGCCACGACAATCGAGGCTGGAACCCCCTGAAGGGGCTGGTGCACGAGCACCCTGAAAGACACTCAAGCTACACATTGTCTATATTGGGACTTTGTATGACAACTTGTTCAGCTATTGCCCCTTGGCACCATGCTCTGACCTGCTTATAGCCCTTCATTTGATTTTGTAACCGCAGCTAACCTGCGGAAAACGGCCCCAGGAGGCTATTAACATAGTCGCCTCTTTGCTCCCACCACTCACCACTCATAGCCAACACGACAGGACACACGCAGACTTCCCTCCCCCTCCCCGTCGGTCTAGTGGCCCTCGGGGTGACTCACGAGGAACAACAACACGCACCATGACTGCTTATGCATACACCAACTTAAACTGAGCACTGACCGGCCTGACGCTCACCACATAAGCACAAGCCCAACCTCAGACATATTGTATATAAAAGTCAGCATGTTAAGCAATACTACCAGACAGGTTGACCGAATGTGTAAAATGTCTAGCTCAACTAAGCTTCACTGGCCGACTACCCGACCGTGACTCTCTTGGGCCTCCACAATTACTCCCACATATGGCATCAAGCTGTCACTCTACCCCAACGTCAGCCACCAACGACGCTAATTTCGAGTATCAAATATCAAAAGTCGGCAGTTTTTTATTATTGACCGTTAATATAATATAAAAATGTGCAATGTTTATATGCCACTACTATATCACAATGTGAAATGTTCAAGCTTATGACCGCTGTCGTGGCAGAGTAAGCTATGTTGTATTTCTCATGCACTCAAAAATAAAGAATTAAAAAAAAAAGAAAGAAATTGACACTTTTGTAAATTAACCTAGTTACTCCCCCCTGGTTTTCAAGCAGGCAACATGTTCTGTTACTTCCTGGTTTGGTTAGCTTAGTTGAGCTAGTCTCAAGAGGCTGGCAATTGCACACAGCACCTGCCTTGTAAAGACTTGAACTGCATTGGGAAGAATATTCATGGCACAATTGAGCAAAAACTTGTATTTTGAGACCTGAGCGGGGGTTTACCGAAGGGCAAGCTACGCACACACACAAACACATTACATGCAGTCAGCACTCATACAAACATTACATGCAGACAGCGCACACACACACATTACATGCAGGCAGTGCACATACACACAAAAAGAGAAACTACACTACACAGAGTAATTTAGAAAAAAATTGGAAATGTTACAAAATAAATCCAAAATTACAAAATTTAAGCAAAAATACCCTTTTAGTTACCGAATGTTTCCAGGTCAGCTATTTTTGCTTCCATTTTCCAGTCAGATTTAGTTTATCAAAATTAGTTTATCAAATAGCCCTGTCAATGTCAGTGGCTTTAGGCAAGGGCCCCCAATCTTTATAAGTAATATTTTCTGTCATGAAAAATTGATGGTCCTGGTGGACAAGTAACTTTCCACACCCCTGATTGCACCATAATCATTTCAAGCTGTAGTTTATGTGTCTCTTTCAAGCAATGGATTTGTATTACACATTTTGAATTTCACCCAATAATTAATTTGTGTTTTAGGACAGATGTTAACATTGTAGTTTCTCAAATACACAAAAATAAGACCTGTGCTCAAACTCCCACTACTCCTGGGCGGGAGAAATTATCATAGTACACATCAGCCCTAATACATACAATAAAAACCAAAGAAAATAGTAACTTGTGCAATATCCCAAATCCCTATGCATATTTAAATAACTGGAGGTTTTTAGTATCACTCAAGTGGCCATTTAAGTGTAAGCTCACCTGCCATTTCAAGACAAACCTCTTAGGTGGGTCTTACACTAACAATTCACCTTGCTTCTTTCAGCATCGGGAACAGAATCTCTAATGAGACAGTGAGAGGTATGTTTATATACCCCTACATACTTATTAGCTTCTATGTATAGGAGCCCTAGTCCTGACCGGGACTTTCCTTTGCTGGATCATCAATACTGGAACTCAGGAACAAGAAACTGCCAAGTGAATAGAGCACCTCCTCCCCAGCAACTGGACGACACGCAGTTCTGGGAGTACAACTGAGTTTTATTCTGCCGTACACAGCTTTTATGCACTGGCCCCTAGCATGGGGTTTACACATCAAGAATACAGGGGTTTCTTCCCAGGAGCCTTTGTGTTGAGAGATAATTGAGCTCAAATTAGGATAACTCAATTATCTGTCCAACACAGAAACTTGTACAATATTTCTACAATATCCCAAAAATACATGAAAACTGTACAGGAACCTCACAAAAATCATGTCCCCGAATAGCTCTGATCTAAGTGCCCAAGATATCCAAAAAGCACTCAGATCGGTTTGGTAGAGCGGAATTGCTATTCGAGTAAAGTTTTGACTGACCGACCACGAGGTGATAGCCCAAAACAGTTCCAGAGAATTGGTCAGGATGACCGGCCGGCTTTCAGGGGTTGCTGTGTTAACACAGACGAACGTTCCCCCTTTCTTTTAGGGAGGGAATGCTCCCCCCCGTTGGTAGATCATATCGCTTGAACGTCGTTTGTCTAGATGGTTGCGAAGTTGAACGGGCATCGGTACGAACTCTGTCCGGGTACATGGACTCGTGTGGCCGAAAATAGTTCCAGACGTTCAACGACCATGTACCGCTGCCTGTGTTCGGGAGACAAAAAGGCCACTGGACCACGTGCATTCGGTTATACAAATGTTGGCCACCCATGGAAAGCACTTAAGCTAATTTGTCAAGTTGTTGATTTGTGGTTAACAGCCAGGAGAGGTCGGTGTTCGCCAGGGGCGGGCTGGGCCGGGGGGCAGGGAGGCAATTGCCCCCCAGGCCGCCCTAAATTGTTTGCAAAACGGCCGCTGCAGTGCCGTCTTGGGAGCCAGGAGGAGGGGGGGTGCCGCGCGGAGCAGGCTGATGGCCTGTCACAGGGAGCCCAGCAGGTGGCCAGCTGGCCACCTAGGGCGCCCAGGTAGCAAAGCAGAGTAGGCCACTGCTTGTCCCAGACAGCAGGTGCCTACTCTGCAGGAATAAACCGGCCGCATGAGGAAGGAGGCAGGCGGCGAGGGAGCACTGCCTCTGCTGATGATCTTCCTGCTCCCTCGCGCGCCCTCTCTGGTGATGCCGGGAGCCGGAATATGACTTCATTCCGGCCCCGCATTACTAAACTGCGCTAGGGAGCAGAGAGTAGCAGGAAGTTACTGGACCCCAGGGAAAGGACCCAGAAGACCCCTAAAGGTAGGCGCAACAAGGAATTTGTGTGTGTGTGTGTGTGTGTGTGTGTCTGGAAGTGAGTGTGTGTGTGTGAATGTCTGAAAGTGAGTGTGTGTGTCTGAAAGTGAGTGTGTGTCTGGAAGTGAGTGTGTGTGTCTGGAAGTGAGTGTGTGTGTGTCTGGAAGTGAGAGTGTGTGTGTCTGGAAGTGAGTGTGTGTGTCTGGAAGTGAGTGTGTGTGTTTGAAAGTGAGTGTGTGTGTCTGGAAGTGAGAGTGTGTGTGTCTGGAAGTGAGTGTGTGTGTGTCTGAAAGTGAGTGTGTGTGTGTGGAAGTGAGAGTGTGTGTCTGGAAGTGAGTGTGTGTGTCTGGAAGTGAGTGTGTGTGTGTGTGGAAGTGAGTGTGTGTGTGTCTGAAAGTGAGTGTGTGTGTGTCTGGAAGTGAGTGTGTGTCTGGAAGTGAGTGTGTGTGTCTGAAAGTGTGTGTGTGTGTGTTTGGAAGTGAGAGTGTGTGTGTCTGGAAGTGAGAGTGTGTGTGTGTCTGGAAGTGAGAGTGTGTGTGTCTGGAAGTGAGTGTGTGTGTCTGAAAGTGAGTGTGTGTGTCTGGAAGTGAGTGTGTGTGTGTGGAAGTGTGTGTGTGTCTGGAAGTGAGTGTGTGTGTCTGGAAGTGAGTGTGTGTGTCTGAAAGTAAGTGTGTCTGTCAGTAAGTGTTTGTGTATGCGTGCGTGTGTCTGCCTGTCAGTGAGTGTTTGTCAGGGTTTGTCTGTGTGTATGTGTGTGTGTTATTGAGAGTGAGTGCCAGTGTGTCTGTCAGCAGGGCCAGCCTTTGAGGTGTGCAAGCTGAGTGTGTGTGTCTGGAAGTGTGAGTGTGTATGTCTGGAAGTGTGAGTGTGTGTGTCTGGAAGTGAGTATGTGTGTCTGGAAGTATGAGTGTGTGTGTGTGTCTGGAAGTGAGTGTGTGTCTGGAAGTGTGAGTGTGTGTGTCTGAAAGTAAGTGTGTCTGTCAGTAAGTGTGTGTGTGTCTGTCGGTGAGTGTGTGTCTGCCTGTCAGTGTTTGTCTAAGTGTGTATGTGTCTGCCTGTCAGTGAGTGTTTGTCTGTCAGGGTTTGTGTGTGTGTGTGTGTGTTATTGAGAGTGAGTGCCAGTGTGTCTGTCAGCAGGGCCAGCCTTTGAGGTGTGCAAGCTGAGTGTGTGTGTCTGGAAGTGTGAGTGTGTATGTCTGGAAGTGTGAGTGTGTGTGTCTGGAAGTGAGTATGTGTGTCTGGAAGTATGAGTGTGTGTGTGTGTCTGGAAGTGAGTGTGTGTCTGGAAGTGTGAGTGTGTGTGTCTGAAAGTAAGTGTGTCTGTCAGTAAGTGTGTGTGTGTCTGTCGGTGAGTGTGTGTCTGCCTGTCAGTGTTTGTCTAAGTGTGTATGTGTCTGCCTGTCAGTGAGTGTTTGTCTGTCAGGGTTTGTGTGTGTGTGTGTGTGTTATTGAGAGTGAGTGCCAGTGTGTCTGTCAGCAGGGCCAGCCTTTGAGGTGTGCAAGCTGTGGGGTCACGTAGGGTGCCATGACAATAGAGGCACCTAGTGGCCAACACAGCTCACAAGTTTGGGACACCAGCACATTAAAGAGACACTCCAGGCACCCAGACCACTTCAGCCCATTGGAGTGGTCTGGGTGCCAACTCTCACCCTGCAACTGTAAATATTGCCGTTTTCATAAACTGCAATAATTACACTGCAGGGTTAACTCCTCCTCTAGTGGATGTCTACTAGACAGCCATTAGAGGGCACTTCCTGGTTTATAGCACAGGTTTGCTATAGCGTCGCTGGACGTCCTCACGCTATGTGAGGAACTCCAGCGTTGCTAAAATCCCCATAGGAAAGCATTGAAAGCATTTTCAATGCTTTCCTATGGAGAGGTCTCCCCCGCCGGCGGCCGAGCCGGATGACGTCACCGGGGGAGTAGTGTGGGCGGGCCCTAAACCAGCGCAGAGGGACATCGATGCTGGTCTCAGGTATGTCACTGAAGGGGTTCTAACCCCTTCAGCAACATAGGCTGGGGGGTGGGAGTGAGAGGGGACCTGCAGTGCCAGGAAAACGATTTGTTTTCCTGGCACTGGAGTGTCTCTTTAATTTAAATGATTCCCTAGTGGTCCACTGATACACACCAGCAGTAGGTGCCTTAGATCATATCCGCTCCCTCGTGGTTCGGGCGCTCAGTTAGTGAGTCAGCGCACAGGCTCAGAGATTCTCAGCCTGCGCTCTAACAATATTGAAAGTCAGAGCCTCAAAGGAGTGGGTATAGCAAAGAGTTACTGATTAGCATAACATCAATATCCGTTATAAAACCAGGAAAAGGTGGGCATGGATGGTGAGCTGATTCGGGGGTGCAATGGGCCACTTGACTGGATTTGCCCCCCAGGCCTGAGGCTGCCAGCCCTCCCCTGGTGTTCGCTGAGGTCTAAAAAGGGGGACCACACACCAGTCATTCGGGAGACGAACCAGGGGGTACAGACAACTGAACACAAGGGAATGAAGCCTGCTACACCTTAATAGGGAACACATAGGGTGCGCTTTTTTTGTTGTGGTGGAGGGAAAAGGAAATTAAAGACTGAAATAAGGGTACTCAAACTTTGTTCGTCTTGCTAGCTGTTTTTGTCAAGAAAGCAGTCTTACAATGCTGGATTTCCCCACATCTTTATTAAATTATTAAACTAACTCTATCTGTATTGGGCAAAAACCTCTTTGCATTAGGGTGAGCTTTCAAATAATTGTTTTCTATTGCGCAACAGGAAACATGTTGTTTTACACTTTATGTGGGGTGTGATATCACATAATAACCCTAATTTTATATACTTTGGGCTTTGTGTAATTGTTTACTGTCTTGCGATGGCGATAGCCATTTTAGTGATTTGTCAGTAAATTTTACTGACCACAATGGAAACAGGAGCAAAACTACAGGTAGTGCAGTCCACGGACCACTTTTATTGGGTTCCGCCACTGCACGGAGATTAGCCCTACGTTGTTTTATTGTTCATTTCAACATGATTGTTACCCTATTGAAGCATAATTATGAATAATAACAAGGAACAAGCTGAAAACCGCTTCGTTGCCCTGTCACCCGGAGCACGGAGCGTTAACAGCCCAATAAAATCTACAGCGTGGTCAGGAAGGAAGCCACCAGCGCTAACATGCTGACTGAGGGACACTGGTTCCTGTTGTTCAAAGACTCTCAGTCCATCCGGTGTGGGATCAGAAATGCCTTTATTTGTTTCTTTAATGAAGGTTTTATAGCTCTTTTTAAATTAACTTGTTCACTGCCAGGGGGTGAAAGGTCTGGTGGGGACAAGTCAGACTTTAAGGTCTCCAACTGATATGTCTCCTGCTGTGAGAACTGTAGCTGGGAGATGTGCATGAGTGTACACACACAAACCACACCACATACACACAGATACACCAAATTATTTATCATGGAGAATTGAGTAAAGATATTTGGATACATTTTTTATTATTTCCACATTTCTATGTAATGTGTCTGTGAGATATTGGGTGTATTTATCAAAGTGATCAGTAAAGTGTCTTCTGTTTTTGGTATGCATCCTCCTGTAAAATCAGTCTAAAATTGTTATCTTTTTTTTCTAAATGTGACTACTTTTTTTGAGCCACGAATACAAAAAAAAAGCTTACAATAAAAGTAAAGGTACTTGAGCTTAAAATAAAATTCATTAAAATACTCATGTTAATAATAAATTAACAAAAAAGAAAAAAATAATCAGTTGAGAGAATTCTGAAGTCAAGAAACAAAGTTAATGATCACTCAGCCTTAAAGGGACTCTCAATTAAGTGGTTTGGGGGCCATGTCTCTGTCTTTTTAATTCTGTCACTGAAAACATTGCATCAATCTTGATGATCCCAGTCAGGAAGGCAGAGCAGCAGCAGGAAGACCAGCATGCTGCAGAGTGTAAGGTAAGTTAAACTTTTTTTTTTTTTTTGGCAGGGAGGAGGGGGGTACGTCTACATAGATAGGAAAACACCATAACATTAGCAATACATGTCTGTATTCCTAACACTATAGTGTTCCTTTAACCACATATATGTCCGTTTCTAAAACAAAAAGCCCAAAAATGCAAAAAGTATCTTGAAGGAAAAAAGCAGAATGGGACCACTTGTATGATTGGATAATTAATGATATTAGTAAAGATTGATTCATAGAGATTTGAGTCAGCACACTTATCTAAAAAAAGGTATCCAAATTAAAATTATTGATAAGGAGTCTTAAGAGTCTTGAAATGTTTGGTTTTCTCCAAGTGTCCAGTTATAGTAGGTCCACTTGCTTCTAGGATTAAGATTTTGTATTGGTATGTAAAATTAGTCGAATCCTTTCAAATACCTCCAGTAAAGATTGAAAAATCTCTTGTGCTTCTGGGAAAATAGTGCAAAATGAAAACTGACGGTTATCGCCTAAAAAAATAAAATGGTATGGTTGGGAAAAAAAACACGCAAGAATGAATAAATCATGCTGAAAAAGCTGCAAAACTGTCTATGACACTAATGCCTCGTTTCCACTGAGCGGATCGGTTCGGTTCGGTACGGTACGGTTCGCTATTTTGGGTGTTTCCATTATGAAAGTGGTCCATATAAGCGAACCGTACCGATCCATTCAGGGTCCTGCTTCAGATGTAGGGCCATAGAAAATGGAACGGTTCGGTTAGGGCGGAGCTACTATACAATCCATTGATTGGTGGACAGGAAGAGCATTTTTTCTAAACCCTGCATGGCCCTGAAGGTCTGACTTGCAGTGGAAACGCTCACCAGAATGGGCTGGTCCATTCTAAACCTTCCAAACTGTACCGACCCGAACCGATCCGCTCAGTGGAAACGAGGCATTAGATGAACCTTCCTAACTATCTCCCAGGAAACATCACCGAATCCTCTTTTACAGGCTTGAATGCGCCTGGATTAAATCTAAACCCATCCTAAATGGATCCTCTAAGCTCTAATCTTTTGCAGCACATTAGAGAAAAATGTTTTGAAGATGTGAAAAGTGCGGACTCTTCATTGAATACACAAACACTGTGTGGAGGGCACTAGGACCATGCAGAGAGCGTTTCAGCAGCACTCTCTACATGGGCTACTGTGTGGGGCTGAAATGGCCCTTCTGTCTCTATCCCGTACCTTCCATGGTTGGGACGTACCTTACCACGTCAATAAAAACTGGATCTGATTTTATCCCTAGACTATGTAAAAGCGGAGATCTTTTTCTCTGTTATGGTTATTTACTAAAGTGTAAGTTGTCGTGAATTCAACGAGAATTTAACATTTTAGGCCACTATATTGAAAAGATGCTCATGTTTTCAGTTTCAGCTATTTTGACCCCAATTTTTGTTCCAAATCTAGAACATTTCAAGGTAGTCACTAAATATGAATTTCAATAGTAGGGATTTTCCCATAATTTTACTTTTACCCACTCCAGTTTTCCTTGTTGAATACGTTTGTTACTCTTTGCAAATGGTTGTATAGGTTTAATCCCTGTATCAGTCACTTCTGACATTATCTGATTGTTAGTTTAGTTCAGCATCATGTCACTGCCTTTTTTTTTCTTTTTTTTGCGAGTAACGGCATATAATTCAACATATTTTGTGAGTAGCAGGTATATGATTTAGACAGTACAGTTATACATTCATCACCTAGCTGAACCTACTCATTTTTTATTAGTTTGGTACTAGTGCGCCCAGGCTCTTCTGTAGGTGGACCTAGGGCTTGTGGGATGGGGGGGGGGGGGGGGGGGGGGGTGCTGGTAACAGGCTTTACGCGCCTTGTGGCTAAGTCGCAGTGCGCCCTGACACGTACGCTTTAATAAGGTGCTTATTTTGGGGTTTAAGCGGGTCTTTAGCTTCGCAAGGCTACGTTATGTGTTTGTATGTTGGTGCTGGTATAGGTGTACCTGAAGCTTACGGAGCCAACAATATTACAACAGAGGTATAGTATATAGTTACTATCAACAGTGAAGAAAGGCAACAATTAACAATTTTTTGGTGGTATACAGGTAAGTACAGTCCCAAAGTTCAGGGTGGCGGTTCTGCCGTGGGAGGCACAGGGGCAGGGCTGGTGCAAGGGATTTTTGCCACCCTAGGCAAAAGTAAAGTTTGCCGCCGCCACCCCCCTTCCCCATGTAACATCACAATGCCCCACCCATATGATCTGCCATGTTAACTAACGCCAGTGCTGCAGTGCCGCCGTGTTTACATTAAAAGGCCTGCAGGGACAGGCTATAGGCACCAGAACCACTACATTAAGCTGAAGTGGTTCTGGGGATTATAGTGTTTTTTAATGTGAGGTAAATCAGAGATTAGTGCCACAAATAAGATGATAGATTGCCTACTTACAACCAGATAAGGATGATGATGATGGGCTCTAGCTGCAGTCACAGGTGCTGAGAGGGGGAGGCAGGAAGTGTGGTGGGGCACAGGGGGAGGCATGAGCTGTTGAGGGGGGCAGGAGCTGTGGTGGGGTATATGTGCTGTAGAGGGGTGCACAGTAGGGAGACAGGGTCTGCTTTAAAAAAAAAAAAAAAAAAATGGATGGATGGATGGAAAAAAACCCAAAACAAAGTGTATTCCTTACCTTGGGCCAGGGAGGAGTGGAACAGGAGCTGGAGGCAGCACACAGCAGCCTGGGAAGTCGGCCGGCCTCTTCTGATGATGTCAGGAGGAGGGGGGGATGACTTCCACTGCTCTTATCCCAGACTCCCCAGTGGTCCTTTGAGAAGAACAGTGGAAGTCACGCCCCCTCCTCCTGAAATCATCAGGAGAGGCCGGCCGACTCCACTTTCTGCAGGCTGCAGGGAGAGTGAGAGGCAGGAGCAGGGCCGGCGCGCCCATAAAGCGGCACAAGCGGCCGCTTTATGGCGCACCGGCCCGGGGGGATGCTAGATTGGAGTGACCGGCAGGAGGTGGGCGCACAGCGCTCCCTCCTGCCAAGCACTCTGTAGCATGGCGAAGCAGTGCGCGCCGCGGTACAGGAACTTATGTTTCTTGTACCCGGCCAGACTGAAAGGAAGTGCTCACTGGTCTGCTCGGCCACGCTACAATAAAGGTAGGAGACACACTGGGGCCTTAAGGGGGGGGGGAAGAGAACACTAGGAGGGGAGATCAACATTGGAGTGGGAGACACTAAGGTACAGGGGAGGGGAGAGGTAATGAACACTTGGGTAGTAGGGGGACCTCTAAAAGAGATGGGAGAGAAACACTAATATGGGGGGAGGGACCTTAAGGGAAATGGGGGGGCACTAAGAGACAGGCAAGGGGGAGGGAAAACAAACACTAAGGGACAGGGGAGGGGTTGTAGAGTTACACTAAGGGACAGGGAAGGGAGGGGGGAGGAACACTAAGGGACAGTGGAAGGAGGGGAGAGGAACACTAAGGGACAGGGGAGGGAGGGGAGAGGACAATTAAGGGACAGGGAGGGGAGAGGACCACTAATGGATATGGAGGGGAGAGTGGCACGGCACACGGGGGGGCCTGAGCGGGGAGAAAGACACACAGAGGGACATGAGGGGGGAGAAAGACACACAGATGAGCCTTGGGGTGAGAAAGTCCACAGAGGGGCTGGGGATGAAAGCGACACACAGAAGAGCCTGTGAGGGAAATACAAAGGGGTTGAGGGTGAAAGAGACACAGAGGGGCTAGAGAAAAGGGAAAAGAGACACAGAGGGGCTGGGGGGAGATAGACGGGCTGGTGGTGAAAGAGAAACAAAGGAGTTGGTAAGAGTAAAAGACACAAAGGGTATGGGAGAGAAGAAGACAGAGGCTGGGGGAGTAAGAAACACAAAGGGGGATAGTAAGAGATACACAAGGGAGGTGTAAAACAATGGGGAAAAATAGATGTGTTTGGAAATCAGTCTGTATAAATAAAATACATTGTTCTTGTTCTAAACTACATTTTAGTTTTAAAATTATTAGTAAGTCTCCCAAGTCTCCAATTAGCAACGATACTTTTATTAAAGACACGGAGGCTCATATTATGCATAACTCTTTCTTTATTTCCTCAGCAGCAAAGATAGAGGAATATAAATATTATCAAATTGAAAGGAAAAAACTGTATGGGTACACAGGCAACCAATAACATAACAGAGGAAGTGACTATATAAGGCCTGTATCTCCCACAATCCCCCTCTTTCTTTGCTGCTTCCTCAGACAGCTAAGTATCTTACTTGAGCTCTCCTACTCATTGCATTTTATTTGTGATATTTACTTGTGATTACTGTTATTTGCATATTTGCTTATTGCTGTAATTTACTTCTTATCGTTTTGGTATTTACTTGTAACCTGCATCGTTGGTGGGTTTGGGTGTTCCCCTGGGACTTTGCCCGCGGCCGCGGGCTCTATTCCCCTCCCTCCCGACCCGGTTTGCTTTCGTGCGCTTCCCAACGCTACCCTCTGCCGCGGCGGTCCTTTCTCCTTGCGACCGCGGCTGGGTGTGCTCACTCCCCTCTCGCGGGCTGCCTGCGCGGGTAGGTGCACGCGCCCCCTCCCCCGCCGGGAGCCTGTCCGCGAGCGCACTCTTACACGTGCGGCCGCCATTTTGGGCGATCATTCGCATCGCTTACTGTCCTGCCGTGTCGTCGGTCACTGTTTTGTCTGGGTTCCCCCTGATACACCAACGATCAGGTCATACTATTTTTTGTGTTCATGCTGGGTTAATCAACCCATTTTAGTTAGTACTTATTTTACTGTTCACTTAGTGCCCGTTTTTTCTATTGTAACTCTGCCATTATGCAGGATAGGGAGGATGGGCCTGCTGATCCCTCTGGGGATTTGCCAATTGATAACCCTGAGGGTGCTTTGGCCTCTCAGGAGTTCCAAGCCTTATTAGAGGCCACTATGGCTTCCTCCCTTCAAAAGGCTATTGCCTCAGCGATGGGGGCTGTTTCCTCATCCTTTACCCAGTCACTGCACTCGGTGTTTTTGCCTTCCATGGCTACCCCTGCCCCCCTGGGCGTGGGGTCCCCCTCCCCTGCCCAAACCGTGCCTGGTGCCCGTAAGGCGAAGGCAAAATCTCGCCATATCGGCTCCCACTCCTCGATGCAGGTTTTGCCTGCCATGACTGACACGCCTCTGGCGGTCGCAGATAGCGCGCCTCCCACGCGCACAAGAGCCCCTGGCCGGGCTAAAAAGGCTAGATTGTGGAAACAGGCTAGAGCCCTGGATAATGGGTTGGATACCGACCGGAGTGTGGAAGATGATTCCGATATTATGGAGTATGACTCCTTTGTTGAGGGCGAGTCAGGCGAGGACGTACCCCCTACGGGTGTCACCCCTTCCGGGTACTCTGCCAACCCCCGAGGGAAAGTGCCAGGCCCCGCTGGGGATAATGTAGCACTTTTAGATCCACAGGGTAACCCCCTGTTTGACCCGGACGACCTCCGTCACCCGCGGTCCGCTGAATGGGTCCCTCCGGACCATATCGCCCAATATGTGGCTAAACGGATACGCACACCCCTATCCAAAGAAGGCCGCAATAAACTGTGCGCCGAGTGCCCACGGTCTTCCCTCCCTGGCGCTGCCTGTAAGACCCCAGACGTTGACCCCCAAATTGCCCAATTTTTAAATAAATCTGGCTGGAAGCCTAAGAAGGGTCTCGACCACTCCCTGAAAGGGTGTCAAGACAAAATCCTTGATACGCTGGGCCCCCTGTTGAAGCTGTATGAGCTTCTTGACAACGCTAGAACTGGGGACTCTGTGTTGGATGTCGATGTAGCCATCGGGTGGGTCCAGCGGGCTATCTGCCTTCTAGGGAACGCAAACACGGCTATGTCTTCCGAGAGACGCAAGGCTATTCTTTTGAAAATTGACCCTAAGCTGGCCGCTATGACCGTGGCAGAGCCTGATTCAGCCGATGAGGGGATGTTGTTCGGCACATCCTTCGCGAAAGATATGGGATCTTACGTCAAGACCTTTACGGCAATTGACAAGGCGCAGGCAAATATGAAGCGCGTATTCGCGCCTAAGGTTTTCGGTGGGGCCGGGCGTAGCAGGAACCGTCCTCCCGGCCGTGGTTTCCGAGGCTCGTTCCGTGCCACCAGAGGTTCCTTTTTTCCCTCCCGAGGTTTCCAAGATCCGAAAACGCCTCCCTTCTTCCCGGCAAGAGGGAGATCGTGGGGCTCCAGATACCCCCGTGGTGGGTCTTCGGGCAGACGCCCTTATGGTAAGTACCCTTTCTTCCCCTATCGATCAGGTTCGGGTGGCGGGGAGGCTGGCCTTATTCTACCTAAGGTGGGCAGATATAACCTCAGATGCTTGGGTTCTACAATGTGCTTGGGTTCTACAATGTGTACAACTGGAGTTTGTCTCCCTGCCTGTTCAAATTTCTGCCCCCAGGGAATTGTCTCTCCCACAGGAGCAGGACGCGATGATCTCCGCAGAAGTCGAGGAGATGTTCTCGAAGGGTGCCATCGAGGAATTGCCGTTCGCCGCCCCAGGCTTTACGAGCATTCTCTTCCTAGTGTCCAAGAAAGGGTGGCGGAGTCCGCCCAGTGATAAATCTTCGCCCTCTCAACGCCTTCCTACGCTACCAGCATTTTCAGATGGAAGGCATTCATTGTCTCAGGGACCTTCTGCGACAGTCAGATTGGATGGTCAAGTTGGACCTGAAGGACGCATACTTCACGGTTCCAATAGCTGTAGAGTCCAGGGACTTACACTTCACCTGGCACGGACGGCGTTGGCGCTTTACATGCCTGCCGTTCGGTCTCTCCTCGGCCCCTTGGTGTTTCACCAAGGTAATGAAGCCGGTGGTGGCGTACCTCCGTACCCGGGGGGTTCGTCTGATCATTTACCTGGACGACATCTTGATCATGTCCCAATCGATGGAATGCCTGAGACTGCATTTGGACTGGACGATCAACCTTTTGCAGAACCTAGGTTTTCTGATCAACTGGGACAAGTCGGTCCTGACCCCCGCCCAGTCTATGGAGTTTTTGGGGTTCCAAGTGGATTCCATACGACAATTCCTGTACTTGCCGGAATCCAAGATGAAGGCCATCCAGAAGGAGCTTCGGCGAGCTCTTCGTGCTTCAGACTTATCAGTTCGGCAGTTAGCGAGGATCATCAGTCTGCTGGCCTCCTCCATTCAGGCGATATTCCCAGGCCCTTTGCATTACCGGGCCCTCCAGCGGCTCAAGGGGTCACACCTACGTTCGGGTCACTCCTACGAATCACGGATATGTTTGGACGAGGAGTCCAGAGACGAGCTGGTATGGTGGCTGGCACACATGGAAGCCTGGAACGGAAGGGCGATTTTCGGTTCCATTCTGGACGTGATCATAGAATCAGATGCCAGCTTGCACGGCTGGGGTGCTCGTTGTGGCGACGTTTCCACAGGAGGCAGATGGTCCGACACAGAGAAGTCGTTGCACATCAACTGCCTGGAACTTCTGGCAGGAGCCTTTGCGATTTGCAGCCTTACCCCTGGAAGGGCGAACTGTTGCGTACTCCTCAAGTTTGACAACGTATCGGCGGTCCGGTACATAAATCACCTGGGTGGCACCAAGTCCAGGATGTTGGCTCTCTTGGCGAAAGATTTTTGGCAGTTCTGCCTTTTCAACAACGTTTCGGTGACGGCGGAACACATTCCGGGTCTGGACAATTCGGGTGCAGATTGGAATTCCAGACATTTAAGAGACTCGGGAGACTGGCGCTTGCACGCCTCGGTCTTCCAAAGCTTAACCAGTTTGTGGGGGCGATTCGAGATGGACCTATTCGCCTCTCGCCTGAACACTCAGGTGCCGAAGTTCTACAGTTGGAGACCGGACCTGGCGGCGGTGGCGACGGATGCCTTCCTTCAGGAATGGCCGCCGGGCCGCCTGTATGCTTTTCCTCCATTCAACATGATTGCCCGCACAGTCTCGAAATTGGTTGGTCACGACTGCTGTCTGGTTCTGATCACCCCTCTGTGGAGATCCCGCCCGTGGTTCCCTCGACTGATGGAGTTGTCCATAGACTTCCCACGTCTGCTACCGATCTTTCGGGACCTCCTTCTGGATCCAGATGGGAACTCGCACGAATTGGTGTTGCGACACCAGTTGCCCCTGGTGGCGTGGTTCCTTTCAGGGGATGCTGGGTTGTCCCTGACGTTCCACAGACAACTCTCTTGCTCCTCGATAACGCCTGGGCTCCGGGCACGTGATCAGCTTACCGTGCTGCATGGAAGTCTTGGTCTGGTTGGTGCATAGAACGGGCAATGGATCCCGTATCTGCCCCTCTCCATTTGATCCTGGAGTTTCTCACGGCCCTATTCGATGCGGGCAAGGCGTACAGAACTATCAATATTTTCCACTCGGCCATATCTGCCGGTCACGGCGGTTTGGAAGGTTTACCCGTCGGCAGGCATCCTTTTGTATGCCGCCTTCTCAAGGGTATTCGCCTTGCCCGTCCACCTAGGTCGCGTTTTTCGGCCTTTTGGGATGTCAACATTATGTTACAGTTCTTGTCGGCTTGGTACCCTAACCATGACTTGACCCTCAAGCAGCTATCCTCCAAGCTGGTTATGCTGCTTTGCTTGATCTCTTGTAAGAGGGTCTCCGATGTCAGGGCTCTTGACTGGGGTGCCTTTGTGTTTACTCCTGAAGGTGTTACTTTCAACATATCTAGGAGAACTAAATCGGCATCCAAATCCTTTGTTTATCCTAGATTCTCGGAATGTCCGGCACTCTGTCCGGTGGATTGTCTGAAGGCTTATATGGATGCTACACGAACGTTTCGTTCGTCTGACCGACATCCTCTATTCATTTCCTTTAAGGCTCCTCATCAGCCGGTTTCGACACCGACGTTAGCGCGTTGGATTCGTTGGCTTTTATCCCTAGCGGGTATAGACACGTCTATCTTCACACCTCATTCTGTTCGGGGTGCTATGGCCTCGAAGGCATCTACAGTTGGTTGCCGTCTGGAAGACATCATGCGCGCAGCGGACTGGTCTCGAGAGTCGACCTTCAGGGACTTCTATTTCAGACCTATTGAGCACATCGCATCTCAGGTGATAGCACAGCTTTGAACTTGCATAATATGAGCCTCCGTGTCTTTAATAAAATTCCCAGATTTTACTAGTAACATGACGTAAAGTCATGATTTTATTAAAGACACGGAGGCGAGTATTATTCCCGCCCACCCTCCCGGTGTGGGGTCTGCGCGTGAGATGCGTTTTGGACTTTTCAGGTATGTTACATTGTGGTGGAATCTCGGTAAAAATAAATTTAGTAGGCCGAGATTACCACGTGGCATGTGTACGTGCATATGCTGACGTATCGATCAGTTGGTTGCACGAGGCAAGATACGATCAGTAGTGTACGGAGCATGTGCAAGAATACAGGATATAGTATTCCCCCTCCTCCATTGTGCTGGACAAGCCATGCGGTCAAACAGGAAGTTAATTCTTATTGTGTTGATTGGTTAAGAGAATGTGCGGGTGGAGCTTAATATGGGAGGAGTTATATGCCTATATAAGGAGCCTGCACTATTGTCCGGGGCTCAGAACTTGTGGTATTTTGGTGACGCTAGTCCCTCTGAGTCCCGATCGGTGATCCAATAAAGAATCTCTTCCTTCCTGAAGAAACCTGTGTCCATCTCTCTGTACTTGGCTTCCGTCAGTTTCTCCGGTATCATTTGGTGCATTGGCCGGGAAGCTCATCGTTCAACGGTAGCTGAGAGGCAGAGGCGTGAGACGGTCTATCTTTGCCCACGTTCTCTACGGCTGCACCCCTGAACTTCTGCGTGGACCTCCCTTCGTCTCGGCGCCACTGGGCCGTTGTCCAGGAGATCATCGGCCTCTACGTGAGAAGTGCTGGGGTGTCCCCGTCGATGAGTGTGAACTCAGGTTCAGGAACGAGGAGGTAAGACAACTGCTGTTTTAGACGGCAGGACCCACTAGGGGTATACCGATTGTGCGGTAGGCCCAAAGGGGTTTTGAATCTGTGTATCTGCCCCCTCTGTCGGAGGGAAGGAGCGAAGGCGCACCGCTCGATCGAACGCTCTTTAGTCAGACCGTTTGATTTGGTTAGTCAGGCGGGGCGCTCTGGTGTAAAATAGCCCTAGCCGGACACCGGTGTCTTGTCTAGACTAGCGTTCTAGGGTGTATATTTTGTTCGCTAGGTCGGAGGGACCGGGAGACTAAGCGGCGTCTGTGTAAATCCGGTTCGCTAGTTCTCATCCTATCTGGGCTAAGTGGGAAGGCGTGTAAATTTGGAACCCACTAGACTTTTGATAGTACGACTAAGAGGCGTCTGTGTAAATTCGGTCCTCTAGTTCGTTGTATAGTGCGACTAAGAGGCGTCTGTGTAAATTCGGTTCTCTAGCTCGCTATATATGTGGTGATTGGGCAGTGTGGCTAACCAAAACGTATGTAGATTGTTTTTAGGTAGTCCATTCAAGGTACTGGCCAATAGTTTAGTTGGGAATTGTAAATGTGTTAGCGATTGTTTAGTAAAGTGTATATCTTGTTAGATAGCGCGAGCTCAGCCGTCTAGCGAGAGTGTTAATAGTGTGTTGCTGTATTATAATGCACGGTACCATAACCCTGTATATTTACTGACATTGTATAATAAGTACTAATCATTGTCGTCCATTGCATGTTTAACACCATAACCACTAATAATTGTATTGTGACCTTAACTTGTACTTTGACCTATGCTAACCGTACTGTAACCGCTATTTGTAAAAGACGATGTTACTGGGGTGTGTTATAGACGGGTAATTCGTATATAGAGAATTATAGCGTGGGTGACTGTATAGTTACGCCAAAGGGCATAATATTGATTATCTAGTGACTGGTGTAACAGCTGTGTGTGTACGGGAATTCCCTGAGTGTTTATTGTTATTGTGTACGTTTCACTTGGTAACCGTACCACGTGGTGCTGTTGCCAGAGGAAACGGGTGTGACTGTTGAATAGTACGCGTGTATAGTATTTGTTGTCGACGACGTTCCATTGTTAAGTATGGGTGCGTCGCAGTCAACGATTCCGGATCCCTTAGGTTGCATGGTAAAGAATTTTAAAAAGGGATTTAAAACTTGTGATTTTGGGGTTAAGATGTCTCCTGTACGTTTGGTTACTTTGTGCACTAGGGAGTGGCCTACTTTGGTTGCGGCATGGCCGCCACGTGGCAGTTTGGATCTAACTCTGGTACAGCGCTTACACGTGGCTGTATCAGGTAGGCCTGAACTTTACGGCCAGTTTCCTTATATTGACTGTTGGAGACAGGCCGTAAATGACTCGCCAAAATGGCTCCAGACATGCCACGAGGAGCAGTGTCGCCTCATGGTAGCTAGGACTTGTTCGTCCACTAGGACTGGTGTTAGGCCCATTTTGGACACGCCCCCTGAGTCCGAGATCCCTTTGCCGCCCCCTTATTTTCCGTTAAGAAGAAGTGACGCAAACGCAGGAAGCCCTGCACCCCTCCCCTCATTACCCCCATCCACTTCCGCTTCCTCCTCCAGTACAGGATCCACCCCCCCTCGTACTAAATCTCCCCTTCCGGAACCAGAACCCACCCCCATTAGAAACGAATATCCTGATTTGGCGCCACTTCAGACTTCCGGTCAAGCTTCATCTAGCTCGGCTCGAAGTGTTTTATTTACGACCTTTTCCCAAAACCAACCTCCCACATCCCCATACCCTACCTCTCCCCGACCGGAACCCATGACTGACGCCTCTCTACGTAGCCCCATCCAAACCCGACAGTTAACTGGTGCCCAACAATTAAAGCACTATCAGATGCCTCTTCGCCTAAATCCCGGGTCAGCTTATATCGATGCCGCAGGTCAAATGGCACACGCTGACCCAGTCTTCGTATATGTCCCATTTACCACAACCGACCTTTTAAACTGGAAGACCCATAATTCCTCGTATACTGAGAAACCACAAGCCATGACTGATCTGTTCACCTCAATAGTACAGACGCATAATCCGACATGGGCTGATTGCCAGCAGTTATTAATGACTTTATTTAATAATGAGGAAAGAACGAGAATAAATCAAGCAGCCATTAAAGCATTAGAGGATAGAGCCCGTGCTTTGAACCAAGCTAATCCAGCAGCATGGGCCGCAACACACTATCCCAATACCGATCCCGATTGGAACGTAAATGGTGCTGACATGGTTCAACTCAGAGCCTATAGAGACGCTATAATTGCTGGCATGAAAGCAGGAGGAAAGAAAGCCATTAACATGTCGAAGACAGTTGAGGTGATCCAGAAAAGCGATGAAGCGCCCAGTGTCTTTTATGACCGATTATTGGAGGCATACCGCTTGTATACCCCCTTTAATCCGGAAGACGCAGACAATTCCCGAATGGTTAACTCCGCCTTTGTCAGCCAAGCATACGGAGATATTAAGCGCAAGCTACAAAAGTTAGAAGGGTTTGCAGGTATGTCAATCACCCAACTAATGGAGGTAGCAAATAAGGTCTATATGAACAGGGATACAGAAAATAAGAAAGAGGAAGAGCGCAAGATGCGTAAAAAGGCTGATATGCTAGCGGTAGCGATCGCAGGCGTAGATAGACGGGGCCCAGATAGAGGCGATAGTAAGTGGAATGAGGAACCTCTAAGTAGGAATCAGTGCGCTTACTGTAGGGAAGAAGGGCATTGGAGAAATGAGTGTCCGCGAAGAGAACAGTCTGAGAGAGACAGACCTAGGTCAGGTTACGGAAACTTTAGAGGCAGAGCGAGAGGTAGAGGAGGCCCCGGAGGGAGTAATGGTTATAGAGGAAGTAATGGGAACAGAGGAAGTGTTAGGGAAGATAGATATATTCCAGCAGCGCAGAGGTCCCGCGATAGAGAAGGTAGGGACTTTGTAGGATTGGCTGACACGGTCATGGAGGACTATTGATACCGACCGGGCTCCATCCCCCTTGGTCGAGCGGAGCCTATGGTCGATGTATCAATAGGGGGGAAAAGGAGTGCGTTCATGATCGACACTGGTGCTGAACATTCAGTGGTGACTAATCTAGTTGCTCCTCCATCTGGAAGGACTATTACTGTGATAGGAGCAACTGGAAGAAGTGCTGAAAAACCGGTTCTTAAAAGTCGACTCTGTACATTGGGAGGCCACGTAGTGAAACACCAATTCCTTTATATGCCTGAATGTCCAGTCCAATTGCTGGGACGTGATATGCTATCAAAATTACAAGCGCAGATTACGTTCCTACCAAATGGAACAACATCCTTAAAGTTTAATGGACCTTCAGGTATTATGACTTTATCCGTACCAAAGGAAGAAGAGTGGCGACTTTATACAGTGTTGACTAGCCAAAACCCTAGGAGTGATGAGACATTATTCAACATACCAGGAGTTTGGGCAGAGAACAACCCACCAGGACTGGCCCGCAATATTCCACCCATAAAAATTGAACTAAAACTTGGGGTTTATCCAGTAAGCCTACGACAATACCACATCCCACAGAAGGCTAAGAAGAACATTCAATCCTATCTGGATAAATTCATACGGTATGGTATCCTAAAATTCTGTACTTCCCCCTGGAACACCCCATTGCTGCCTGTTCAGAAGCCCGGTACAGATGAGTATCGACCTGTGCAGGACTTAAGAGCAGTCAATGATGCGGTTGTTAGCATACATCCAGTTGTACCCAATCCATATAACCTGCTTGCTTTAATTCCGGGCGGGGCTACTTACTTCACAGTCTTAGATCTCAAAGATGCCTTCTTTTGCCTCCGAATTGCCGCAGAAAGTCAATGTATTTTCGCTTTCCAATGGGAGAATGCTGTAACGGGCTCAAAACGCCAAATGACTTGGACAAGACTGCCCCAAGGGTTTAAAAATTCACCTACCCTATTTGGTTCAGCCCTAAGTCAAGATCTATTGGATTTCGAGTCCATCCCAGGAGAGTGTGTATTGTTACAGTATGTAGATGACTTGTTGATAGCAGCAGTTACCAAAGAAAAATGTCAGCAAGCAACGCACGATCTACTACACATTCTCTGGAAGGCAGGATACAAGGTGTCTAGAAAGAAGGCTCAGTTGTGTTTGCCAACTGTCAAGTATCTGGGATTCCATATCTCTGAAGGTCAAAGGATTATGGGGCCAGAGAGAAAAGAAGCTGTCTGCCAAATACCAATACCCAAGAATAGAAGACAAGTGCGAGAATTCTTGGGGGCAGCAGGCTTCTGTAGGATATGGATTCCCAGCTATGCGATACTAGCAAAACCTCTGTACGCAGCCATCAAAGGTACAGAGCACGACCCCTTCTTATGGACCCAAGAACAGCAAACGGCATTTGAAGATGTGAAGAAGGCTTTGATGAGTGCCCCAGCATTAGGTCTACCTGATCACACACGACCATTCTACTTATACGTACATGAGCAAAGAAGAATGGCTGTGGGAGTATTGACACAGTACTTGGGATCATGGCAAAGACCTGTTGCCTACATGTCTAAGCAATTGGATGCAGTGGCCAGCGGACTTCCACCTTGTCTAAGAGCCGTAGCTGCAGCCGCCCTGCTAGTAGCTGAAGCCGATAAACTCACTCTGGGTCAAGAACTTTATGTACGAGTTCCACATGCAGTACAGACGTTGTTGGATTACAAAGGAAATCATTGGTTTAGTAATAGCCGTATGACCAAGTATCAAGCAATGTTGTGCGAAAACCCAAGAGTGCATTTAGAGACTGTAAACACTTTAAATCCGGCTACCCTTTTGCCACAACCTACTGAAAGTCAACATGATTGTTTGGAAGTAATGGATGAAGTATTCTCAAGTAGACCAGATCTTCGTGATTTTCCCATCCAGAACCCCGATGTTCAATATTACACCGACGGCAGTAGTTATGTGAAAGAAGGGATCCGCTATGCAGGATATGCAGTAACAACAATAGACAAGGTGATAGAAGCTCGGCCACTGGCAAAAGGAACATCAGCACAAAAGGCAGAATTAATAGCACTAACACGAGCGTTACAATTGGCTGAAGGTTTAAGAGTAAATATCTATACGGACTCTAAGTATGCGTTTTTAACCACTCATGCCCACGGAGCTTTGTATAAAGAAAGAGGACTACTGAATTCAGAAGGCAAAGAAATCAAGTACGCAGCTGAAATCCTACAACTATTGGAAGCAGTGTGGGAGCCGAAAGAAGTCGGTATTATTCACTGTCGAGCGCATCTGAGAGGAGATGGTGATGTAACCAAGGGAAATCGGATGGCAGATAGTGCAGCTAAGCGTGCTGCCGAATCAGGAAGACAGGAGTATGTGGGGCATATAGCTGCTCTAATACCAACCCCACTGTCTCAATGGACTCCAGTTTATACAGCTCAAGAAGAGGAGTGGTTAAAGACTGAACCGGGAAAGTATTTGGAGAACAAGTGGTATCAGCTAGAAGATGGAAGAATAGTTATACCAGCATCACTAGCAGTAGAAATTGTCCAGAACTATCATAACGGGACACATTCTGGGAGAGACAGTACAGAAGAATCTCTCAGGAAACATTTCTACATACCAAGACTGTCCAACTTGACTCAGGCCATTGTACGTAGATGTGTAACGTGTGCTAAAAATAATGCAAGACAAGGACCAGTAAAGCCACCAGGAGTCCAGTTTATGGGGGGACTCCCCATGTCCGATCTACAAATAGACTTTACAGTGATGCCTAAATCGGGTGGACATCGTTACCTGCTGGTAATTGTGTGCACCTATTCAGGCTGGGTAGAAGCATGTCCCACTCGTACAGAGAAAGCAGGAGAAGTTGTGAGATTCCTGCTACGAGAAATAATACCCCGATATGGACTACCCTGTTCTATAGGATCGGACAATGGTCCAGCTTTTGTTCACCAGTGCCTACAACAACTGACTCATATGCTTGGTATAAAGTGGAGGCTTCATACTGCATATCGACCCCAGAGTTCTGGTAAGGTAGAGAGAATGAATAGAACTATTAAGAACCAGTTGGCTAAAATGTGTCAGGAAACCCAACTTAAGTGGAACGTTCTCTTACCCATAGCTCTATTGCGAATCCGCAGTACCCCTACCAGAAGGATGGGCCTCTCTCCTTTTGAAATTATGTATGGGCGACCACCTCCCGTACTTGGTAACTTAAGGGGGGATTTGAGTCAGTTGGGAGAAGGAATTACCCGGCAGCAGGTTGTAGAGTTGGGTAAGACTATGGAGGAGGTACAGAAATGGGTACAAGATAGATTACCTGTGAATATTTATCCCCCTGTTCATAGTTATCATCCAGGAGACCAAGTGTGGATTAAAGAGTGGAATAATGTACCGTTAGGGCCCAAGTGGAGAGGTCCTTATGTTGTTCTTTTGTCTACCCCTACAGCGATAAAAGTAGCCGAAGTGACTCCGTGGATACATCACTCCAGGGTTAAACCAGCAGCAGTCGATTCTTGGCAAGTTACAGCAGATCCAGAGAATCCCTGCAAGATCCGGTTGAAACGCACTACTCAGTCGGAGTAACGAGGAATTATTGTGGATTACAAATTTTATTGTTACAGGTGTGAGTGAGAAGGCCATAATAAAGCCTGTCCGCTTACCATCACATAGTGTATAAGCCAGGAAAGTCTCGAAGAGACACCTGTGAAGACGAGCAGAACTCCATTCCCTGCAGCCCTCACATCCTGGAAGCTGAGGTTCCATCGCACGGACGAAGACTGAGGATGACGGCGAAAGATGTGCTTTTGATTGTGTTTATTTACATGTGTTTTTATATTCAGGAAGGTAGAGGTACCGACACTCCTAGCTGTGAGGTATGCATTAAGACTACGAGAACAGGTAACCATATTTCCCAAACCCTAATTTGGCATTCACAATACGAGTGTAAAGGAGAGGTATCAAGATGTAGATACCTAAATATAGACTATAGTGTGTGCCATTTAGGAGTAGGAGAACCTAAGTGCTTCAGTCCGGAGTATCAACCTCGTACAATTTGGTTGACTCTCAGGAATGGAGATCCTCAGGGGACCCTAATTAATAAGACGGTGTTAGAATCCGTATATTCGTCGGGTGTTCTGCTATTTGATGCATGTAAGGCGATATCAAGTGGTAGAAAGCCGTGGAATGTATGTGGGGATCTTAGATGGGAGAGGACGTATGGATCTAACGATAAATATATTTGTCCCAGTAGTAAAAATAAATATGTGAGTCCTAGATGCCCAAATAAAGACTATAACTTTTGCCCATATTGGTCTTGTGTGGGGTGGGCGACTTGGGGACAGACAGTAGATAAAGACATGATAGTGACTAAGTTGCCGACTAGCCCATATTGTAAGTCTATGGAATGCAACCCAGTCCATATACTTATAAATAACCCCGACAAGTTCCTAGATAAGTATGGAAATTTATTTGGGTTTCAGATATACGGGACGGGTTTAGATCCTGGGACATTATTGTTTATAGGAATAGAGACTGATACGGTATCCTCCCAGACTCATCAAGTATACCATTCCTTTTATGAAGAGATGAGTATAGATAATAAGATCCCCCATAGCGCTAAGAACCTGTTCATAGATTTAGCCGAAAGTATTGCCGGTAGTCTTAATGTTACCAACTGCTATGTGTGTGGAGGTACTAACATGGGAGACCAATGGCCTTGGGAAGCAAAGGAGGTAATGTCCGGTTCTGAGGCAGTTGACCAACTAATATCTGCACAAGCCGATTATCATTTGAGTGTTAGAGGTAAATCTGAGTGGAGATTAAAGACCTCCATCATAGGTTATGTTTGCATAGCAAGGAAAGGAATAATGTATAATACTTCTGTAGGAGAATTAACTTGTCTAGGGCAAAAAGCTTATGATGATGATACTAAAAATACAACTTGGTGGTCGGCTTCAAATGTCTCAGAACCATCTAACCCGTTTGCTAGATATGCCAATTTAAAGGATGTGTGGTTTGATTTATCCATCACATCTACCTGGAGAGCCCCAGCAAATTTGTACTGGATCTGTGGTAAGAAAGCCTATTCGGAGTTGCCACAGGACTGGGAAGGGGCATGTGTGTTGGGTATGCTCAAACCATCCTTCTTCTTGTTACCGATTGAAACAGGTGAGACTTTAGGTGTTAAAGTGTATGATGTGAATCATAGGAAGAAAAGGGGACCCCTAGAGATAGGTACCTGGGAAGATAATGAATGGCCTCCCCAGCGTATCATAGATTATTATAGGCCAGCCACGTGGGCAGAAGATGGTACCTTTGGTTATAGAACCCCTATTTATATGCTCAACCGCATTATAAGGTTACAGGCGGTGGTTGAGATTATCACCAATGAAACATCACAAGCACTCAATCTCCTAGTGAAACATAATACCAGGATGAGGACAGCAGTATACCAGAATAGATTAGCCTTGGATTACCTTTTGGCAGTAGAGGGAGGTGTATGTGGGAAGTTTAACCTAAGCAATTGCTGTCTTCAAATAGACGACGAAGGGCAAGCAATAGCTGAGCTTACTAGCCATATGGTTAAACTAGCGCATGTGCCTACTCAGTGTCAGGGTACTCACCTGTGAGACAGACGGCCAGACGTGGCCGCTCCTGGAATTCCCAACAGGGGACTTGAACCGGGGTACTTATCCATCCCAGTCCTGCTCTCTGCCTCTGAGCCACAGCAGCTTTTCCAGAGACTACTGATTCCGGTCTTGTTATTCCTGGCTTGGCTACTACACCGGGGGCTGCACCTTGACTGGTCTGTATCTCACCTGACTCTGATCTTCATCAGCAGGGTATTTAAACCCAGCCTCGCCCTGCACTCATTGTCAAGTCTCTGATCTAGTGTTCCTGTGTCGTACCAGTGTTCCTGTTTATTCTGCTTCATATATTTGACCTCGGCTTGTGACTACGTTATTCTGAACTCTGGCATCCTTTGACCTCGGCTATCCCTCGACTATCCTGCTGGTTCTGTCCTTGCCTGTCCTGCGAATTTGGTACTGCATCCTGCACAGCCCCCGTGCACAGACCCACAGGCCAGGTGAATTCTTACCTGACCACCTCGGTCTGTGGCTATCTGCAAGGGTGAGCGTCATATCTGCGCTACAGACTCCCAACTCAGGTAAGACCCTGACAAAAGACTTGACCAATATGGAGTCCGCAGAAATGTGCTCACCCTCACTCCAGCAAGTGTCCAGCCTGGCCCAGATTGTTTCGGAGTTGCAGCAGGAACTTTTTTCTCTTAAAGGCGCAGTACATCCAGCTCCGGAACCCTTTGTCATCATGCCCGACAGATTTGATGGTAACTACACGTCCTTCCAGTCATTCAGGATGGATTGCGAGGTATTGTTCTCTTTAAAGCCTCGAACTTACGCCACGGATTTCATCAGGGTCAGAGCGGCTATCAACCTGTTGTCTGGACGCATTAAAGTTTGGTCTTACCAAATGTTGCAGAGGAAGAGTCCTGTCCTTGTCAGCTGGGAGTCCTTTATTGTTGCTTTGGACTCACAGTGCAGGATCACTAAGCCCAAGCCAGCTCCACCTACTAAAAAATCGCGGAGTCTACGTCACCACACCCCAGTGATACCCTCTTATGATCCAGTTCCCAGGAGAACTCCAGAGGTACCCTGTGTTCAACTTGATCCTGAGGAACCTATGCAAATTGGACGTGTCCACTGCAAAGTCACACCTGGGGAGAGGGACCGAAGGAGAAGCCATGGTCTGTGTTTTTACTGTGGAGAAGGTGGACACTTCATCACGCTTTGTCCTGTTCGCCCTCCTAGACCTCCTGCTCCAGAGTCGTCTGCATTTACTACCAAAGTTGCTTCCTGTATTACCACCACTACTTCCTGCCCACTTGAAAAGGATTTACCTAAGGATTGTGTCATTGCTTCTAATGGCACTACGGTCTGTAAAAAAGACCTGGAAGTGTTCGAAAAAGCACTGCTAGCTGCGAGCACTGTCCCTCCCGAAGTTGTGGAAGTTTTTGTCACCCCTACCCGGAACCTAGACCGATCGTCAGCTGTACCAGAAGCTGGTACTGGGAAATCCCGAGCTAATCAGGGATCCCATACTGAGGACTTTCACTATGGGGACTCGACGGATTCTGAGAGTGACTCTGGAGAGACGGATTATTTCAATGAGGAGCCTACCTACGCCCAGAGGTCGTTTTTGAAGGGGGAGGTACTGTCAGGGTACTCACCTGTGAGACAGACGGCCAGACGTGGCCGCTCCTGGAATTCCCAACAGGGGACTTGAACCGGGGTACTTATCCATCCCAGTCCTGCTCTCTGCCTCTGAGCCACAGCAGCTTTTCCAGAGACTACTGATTCCGGTCTTGTTATTCCTGGCTTGGCTACTACACCGGGGGCTGCACCTTGACTGGTCTGTATCTCACCTGACTCTGATCTTCATCAGCAGGGTATTTAAACCCAGCCTCGCCCTGCACTCATTGTCAAGTCTCTGATCTAGTGTTCCTGTGTCGTACCAGTGTTCCTGTTTATTCTGCTTCATATATTTGACCTCGGCTTGTGACTACGTTATTCTGAACTCTGGCATCCTTTGACCTCGGCTATCCCTCGACTATCCTGCTGGTTCTGTCCTTGCCTGTCCTGCGAATTTGGTACTGCATCCTGCACAGCCCCCGTGCACAGACCCACAGGCCAGGTGAATTCTTACCTGACCACCTCGGTCTGTGGCTATCTGCAAGGGTGAGCGTCATATCTGCGCTACAGACTCCCAACTCAGGTAAGACCCTGACACTCAGGTATGGAAAGGGTATAATCCAAGTAGTTGGTTTGGTAGCTGGTATGAGTGGTTTGGAGGGCTTAAGGCAGTGGTAGGTGGAGTCCTATTGATCTTATTGTTGTGTCTACTCCTACCGTGTCTTATCCCCTTAGTAGTTAGGTCTGTGCAAAGCCTGATAGGAAGTATAGCAGAGAGGAAGGCTGCTGCACAGATAATGGCGATATATAAATATAGGGCTCTAGATCAGGGAGAACCAATGCAGGAAGATGAATGTTGAAGATTCACATCATAAGATAAGTCTGGTCTGGTTCAAGGTAACTTGCGGTGTAAGCAAAACTAAGGTTATGTGATGCCTCAAGTAATTGTAAAATATCAAGAGGCATCAAAGGGGGGAATGTGGTGGAATCTCGGTAAAAATAAATTTAGTAGGCCGAGATTACCACATGGCATGTGTACGTGCATATGCTGACGTATCGATCAGTTGGTTGCACGAGGCAAGATACGATCAGTAGTGTACGGAGCATGTGCAAGAATACAGGATATAGTATTCCCCCTCCTCCATTGTGCTGGACAAGCCATGCGGTCAAACAGGAAGTTAATTCTTATTGTGTTGATTGGTTAAGAGAATGTGCGGGTGGAGCTTAATATGGGAGGAGTTATATGCCTATATAAGGAGCCTGCACTATTGTCCGGGGCTCAGAACTTGTGGTATTTTGGTGACGCTAGTCCCTCTGAGTCCCGATCGGTGATCCAATAAAGAATCTCTTCCTTCCTGAAGAAACCTGTGTCCATCTCTCTGTACTTGGCTTCCGTCAGTTTCTCCGGTATCAACATATTGGTCCATTTTGTGGTTAATTGTGTGTGCCACTTATGATACCTTGATACTAATCATATTTTGTATTTTTCAGATTTCAGTTCTGTTCTGTGATTGATCAACAGTTTTAACTGGTAAGCGCACAGTTTTGAGTTTAGTTATTACCATATTTTTCTCTCTCTTTTAGCTTGAAGTTATTGGAGTGCTGCTGTTTCCTGTTCTGACCAAGTGGGATTTTGTTCGTCTTAGCTGGTCTTCGGTTTTCGCAAGAAAGAGGGGGATTGTGGGAGACACAGGCCTTATATAGTCACTTCCTCTGTTATGTTATTGGTTGCCTGTGTACCCATACAGTTTTTTCCTTTCAATTTGATAATATTTATATTCCTCTATCTTTGCTGCTGAGGAAATAAAGAAAGAGTTATGCATAATATGAGCCTCCGTGTCTTTAATAAAATCATGACTTTACGTCATGTTACTAGTAAAATCTGGGAATTGTTTTTAAGGATAGGAATTAGGCATAAAATCTGTGACTATTATGCGGTGGAATACGGTATGTTATTTATATAACACACACACATAATCTGCGACACTGTTGCTTTATACTTGCCTAATTTTTTTTATACAGGGTATTAATGGGCACAACTGAAACCCAGTCTGCCTGCAGTTCCTTGATTTAATATTCCTTGCAATCTTGTTCCTATATTTTCTTTTTTATATATATAGCACCAACATAAAAAAGGTGTTATCACTAATGGGTTTAATTCACTAAACAGTGATGTATGCGGAGTTAAAAACCTGAATTACTGGTTAACTTGGTCACAACTTGGCTGTTTTTACCTGAATATTTGCAATTCTGGGTTTAGTTCACATGAATTGACTATTTAGTGAATAATTAGTATGTGTGTTATGTGGCATCCATCAATCTAAAATAAGACAAATATTGGCTAAATTAAAGTCAACACACTAGGCCCGCCATCACCTGATCTTAAAAATACAAAAACCTGTCCCAGGGGTACTGCACTTATTTTAAAACAAGGAAATATCCAAACGAAAGGACAGGGACAGGAAGTGGAGTACTGCAGGGAGAGGATGTTAGTCCGAAGGAACAGGACGTGGTACAATGGAAGCCACAGGAAAGCTGGGACCTGGGGAAACATCTAAGATCCAGATGCAGACATGTAGGTTAAATGGCTAATTGTGGCTCGTTTGTCCCAAACAGGCTACTTTAGGCAGAATTCCCACCTGATACATGCTTATTATTCCATCTGCTTTTGTATTCAAATAACTACCTGCTCTTACTATTTGGAATAATATTGAGATTTATGAATGCTGACCTGGCCCCTCAGATTTTGTCAAACTACCAATAATTAAAATATATTTGCCTGGTATGCCTATTGCAACACACAGGGATGAGGGAGTCTGACTTTCGGTGAATTGCTCAAAACTGGAAGAAACAAAACAGGAGTTCACCAAAAACCTGTCTAAAAGAGTGCAATAATGAAAATGACAACAATGAAAATGAACATTTACACCAACTCTGGTTGTCATTTTCATTATTACCAATTAAAGCCCGGCCCCTCAACTGGCACGCGTTTAATGAAGAAGTGAACTTTGGGTGGCATTCACAGGCTAAGAGCATTAGACTATCGTTGCTGTCAAAAGTTGGAAAGAACATGGTTCCTCAGCCATGTTCCTTCTGCTCCAGGTGCATCCCTCGTAGTAAAGTACAGAAGCAGCTTCTTGGTTCTCTTGACAGTTTTTTTTTAGTTTCTCATTATGTTTCATTTAAGTTGGCTATAGGCCGCAGACTGGTGTAGTCCAACAGTCCAAGTTTTCTCTGTATTCATCACATTTGTTTGCAAAATGCCATGATAAGAACCATTGCTGAGTTACCTGCGTGGCTACATGCAGGCTTGTTTTATTGTAAATTTACATTTGTGTGAAATCAAGTGCGAAAAAAGTTGGACAGACAAATGCTGAAGTCCATTTCTGCATTTGACAAACAGCAATTTAACATAAACAGGGGGATGGCACACACAGACTCTCTGCATGACAATGATCTAGTTTTGGTTATGGTGCTAGGAGTGTCCTTCTAAGTAGACATCAATAAGTATGATTCATAATGCCATACATTGTGGAGAATAGACAAGAAAAAAATGCATGTTTTAGGACAAAGCAGTCAAATTAGAAAAAGTCTCCAGATCAGCTATTTTTCCATTTTCTGTTCGTTTTTTCAGAATTCTAATTTAGAGAATAAGCCATTAGTATATCTATATTTTACTCCAGGTTTTTTTTAGCTATATGGGTAAGAGTTGTGTAATCGGCCATTTGAAAATGGCACTTTTATGAAAATGTTATGGAAACTATAGTGCTAGGAATAAAAAGTTGTATTCCTAGCACTTTAGTGCCCCCCCACCCACCCCCTTAGTGCCCGCTCCTCCACTAACGTTAGCCAACAGTGGGGATATAAAGCACATGCGCAATCGCATTTTAGCTAACACTGAATATCTTCATGCAGAGCGTGCAGGCGTCCAACGTTGGTTAGGTGACCAAAGGTATTGGTAGACAGCCACTAGAGGTGGAGTTAACCCTGCAAGGTAATAATTGCAGTTTCTCAATAACTGCAATAATTACAATTGCAGGGTTAAACTGACAGGACAAACCACTTCAATGTGATGAAGTGATCTGAGTGACTGCATGATTTAAATGATGTTCACATGAATCCTCTCCTCTCGCATTGTGCCTCATTGCTACTCTTACACTAGTGAGCCGAGGCACCACTGCAGTCAGTTAGCACTCAAAACTGGCAAATTGCGGAGACAGAATTCAATGTGCCAAACTGGTGATTAGCGGAGTGTTGAATTTGGAAGCTAATTTTAACTTGAAGTTCGGCATTACAGTGTGTAGTTATCTTGACTGTCCAAATAACAATGGCTGCAGTGCCAATATGGTTTCCTGGGGTTAAATGGAAATAATTGGACTGATGCGGCCTGGAGCTAGCCATGGCAACAGTTATTGGGATTTGACTATGTGCCCACTTTCGCAAAGACCTATTAAATGTTTGTCATAGAAATTCCATGTAAATTTCTTGTACCACAGTTAATGCACAGCCAGCTATAGGGTTAATAAAAAGTGCCTATAAACAGTAGTGATTTATAAACAGATTGCGCAGCCTTTGGGAGACTTGGCTTCACCGAAGGAAGTGAATCATTATCGCAGACAATACCACATCCTTTAGCTCTATCCAGGGGGCTGCAGGACCCCCTATATGGGTGGAAATGGGCTGAGAATGTATTTTTCCTGCAGCTCAAGCCCTCAGCATCATACGCTCTCACTGGGGAGAATTCACAGATAATTGGGGTTTTTACTGAGTGACTGCCACAGCCTCTCAGGACCCTACAAACACTGTAACCAATCTATCAGCAGATAATGAGATTCTGGAGAGATCTCAGCAGATTCACACAGAAACTGTCTCCGTATCAGAGCAGTGAGTGAAGGAAACCATTGAGTGACTTAAAGCGTCAGCTCTGCAGCAAATTCACAAACCTCTCATATAGGGCCAGATTTATACAAATAGAACATATACATTTCTTACTCTTAGATAAAATGTTCTTTAATACCCTTTAGTGTTAGAGAAGGTTGATAGATATTTAGAACTATATGCTATATTTTCTTACCCATCATGGAATTTTAAAATATTTCTGTATTGTAGAGGTGAGTGTCTGTGTTTTGGTGAGGTGCAGCATGTGTGCACTCCTGAGATGTGTGTTTTGTGTGCTAAGTGTAGTGATGTGCATGAGTGTGCTTACTAGTAATCTGTGTATTGCTGGGTCATATCTCCCAAGTGTCCCTATTTAGGTGGGGCAGTCCCTATTTTGGACCCAAATATCTCTTTCCCTCATTTGTTTATAATGACCGTCTTTTCTAGGAGCTCCATATTGTTGGTGTGTCTGGGTGTATAACAGAGCTCCACAATAATAATACTCACAATGATGTGCCAAAAAACTACCGTAAATGTGTGTTAGAATTTAGATACATTGTTCTTGTTCTAAATTTTATTTCAGGTTAATAAATTGTAATTAGTCAGCTAAAATTACTTGGGACAGCCTTACCTGTGGCCACAGTCACACCTAAAATGAAAGTATCCTCTTTGTTGGGAGGTATGCTCTGTGTATTCCTGTGTACTAGTGATACTGGCATCTGTTTACAATCTTGCTGGAATAATTCTGACTGGTGAAATGATGACTACAAAATGTCACTGATTATGCCATGGATGCAATCTTACAGTAATATGTTGCAGTGTATTAAAATGTTGCAGTGATATTGCTTCCTATACTCATTGCAATATTGTTCCTGCATGAATTAGGAAGGGCATTGTATCATACTCACTAAGAGTTAGCAATAGGGTGATTGTTAGGGTAGTGATAGGGTTATAAAGAAAGAAAGGCATCTTACCCGAAGTGCCAAACTGAAGTTCCGAAATCACGAATTTCGGAATGCCAAACCGAACCGAATATTTTTCCCACGCACATCCCTACTAGATAGTGATATGGTTAGGCTGAGGTTGCAGGTAAGATACTGGGCTGGCACTAAGCGCTGTATTTACCGCAAGGTTAACAAGGATTTTGCCCTAACACTACCCCTACCCTTAACCCTACCCCTAAACCTACACTTACCCGAAGTGCCAAACCGAAGTCCCGAATTTCGGAATGCCGAACCAAACCAAATATTTTTCCCATGCACATCCCTACTAGATAGTGATATGGTTAAGCTGAGGATGCAGGTAAGATACTGGGCTGGCACTCAGTGCTGTATTTACCGCGAGGTTAACAAGGAATTTGCTTTGGGCGGCATTTTCCGGGGGGCAGCAAAAAAAAAAAAACAGGCGCCCTGGCAAGTCCCTTGCTAGCCTTGTTTAATAGGGCGGACGGCCAGTTCGTATTTATCTGGACCTCGCTCCCACACTCACCTACCTTGCGCTCCCACGCCGCATCTCTCTCACTTCACGAGGACGCCATGTCGGAACGCGACCCTCCAGACAGAGCGGTCGGCTCAACCACCCACGCCGACCGCTAACGTTTATACGAACGCCACTTACCAGATCCGGCAACACAGGAGGCAGAATGAACGAACGCCACCTGTTTATGCGAATGCTGCTTGCCGACACTGGAGACAGAACTCTGTTCGCATGGACACTCCCGCTTCCCACACATGACCACACTGGAAGCAGACCTTCCGGAGAATCAAAGGGCGTGCCGCGCCAGAGCAGATCCTTTTAAAGGTACAGGAGGTGGAAACCATGGAGGAACTACAATGAACAAGACCACCCACTCTCCCTATTTAAACCACACACCCTTTACTCTTCACTCAGTTGTACTGTGCTCCTGATCATATAAAGACCTTCAGTGACTATCCTGTCCTGATCATGACCCTTGCCTGTATCATCACTTCTGAAACTGTGCCGCCTGTCCTGACCTTTGGCTTCCCAGACTACTTTCTCTGTCTGATCCTTTTGTACTGCGAACTTAGTCCATTGCATCTTGGGCTCCGTCTACTAAACAGTGAACCTGACAGTATTACAGGATGGCGGCGAGGGAGCTGAGCAGGAAAATCAGAGCTCCCTCAACACCTATTTTGCACCCACCTGCCCCCCCTCCCTCCTGCCTTACTGTATGCCTGCCCAGCGACAAGCTCAACGGCCCCATTGGACGCCATGTAAAAATCCACCCAGCTCTCCCAAACTTAGGGAGGCTGGGTGGATTTAAAATAAATTTAAAATAAATAATTATTTGTAAATGTTGGGGGGAAATGTATGTGTGTGTGTGTGTGTCTGTTAGTGAGTGTTAGTGTATGTCTGTCATTGTGTGTGTCAGTGAATGTGTGTTTAAATCTGTCAGTGTGTCTGAGTGAGTGTGTCTGTCAGTGAGTTTGTCTGTCTGTCAGTGAATGTGTGTGTGTAATTGTGTGACTGTCAGTGAACGTGTGTTTCTGTCAGTGAGTTTGTCCATCTGTGAATGTGTGTTTCTGTTAGTGAGTTTATGTGTGTCCGTCAGTGAATGTGTGTTTCTGTCAGTGAGTTTGTGTGCGTCTGTCAGTGAATGTTTGTATATGTCTGTCAATGTATGTTTGTCAGTGGGTGTGTTTGTCTGTCAGATTGTGTCAAGTCAGTGAGTGTGTGTGGGCATGTCAGTGTGTCTGTCAGTGAGTGTTTGTCAGCGTATCTGAGAGTGTGTACCGGCCAGTGAGTGGGTGTGTCAGTGTTTGTATGTCAGTCAAAGTGTGTGTTAGTTATTAACAGGAAGAGGTGTGGCCTTGACAGGAAGGGGCGGGGCAAATTTAAATTAGGGGGTGCCCGAGATCCGCCATGCCTAGGGCAGCACAAATCCAAAATACACCACTGCTGACACTACATAACATAAATTTTTGCAACATTAATATTGTTTCACGATCAGCATTTTCTCCCTCCCTTTTTGCTGTGGGCAACTTTTTAATTCTCACTTTTGACACTCGTCATTTTCTCTGTGTCATTTCAACATGAAAGCATGAGAGTGACGGTGTGTTTATGTACCGGTAGGGTGTGCATATTAATGTGTGATGTTTGCTTGAAGTGAAAATCTTGTGTACTACTGAGGTGTTTGTTACTGTTTACTGGACACAAATGTGTTCGCACGTACAAGTAAGCATGCGTATACTGATGATCTGTGTGTACATATTATATGTTAGATTGTGTGTACTGATCAGCTGTGCGTCTGTGTGTACATATGATATGTTAGATTGTGTGTACTGATCAGCTGTGCGTCTGTGTGTACATATGATATGTTAGATTGTGTGTACTGATCAGCTGTGTGTCTGTGTGTACATATGATGTGTTAGATTGTGTGTACTGATGAATTATGTGTCTCTGTGTACATATGATGTGTTAGATTGTGTGAACTGATGAGTTCTGTGTCTCTGTGTACATATGATGTGTTAAAGATTGTGTGAACTGATGAGTTCTCTGTCTCTGTGTACATTTAATGTGTTATATTGTGTACTGATTAGTTCTGTGTCTGTGTGTACTAATAAGATGTGTGTTGTTGAGAATTACTGAGTGTTTATTCCTGTGTACTAGCCACATACGCATTTGTGTGTACCATTTAGGTGTGTTTATGTGTGTACTGATTATTATTATTACCGGCATTTATAAAGCACCAATATATTCCACAGCGCTGTACGATAGGGTAAAAAACAAACAGTATAATATACACAGACCAATACAGAGGGTCCCGTTATGCCTGTGAGCTGAGATCTAGTCATTGAAGATATTTTATATAAAGTCTGATAAAATATGTGTCTGAACCAAGGTGTGTGTGTATTGGTAATCTGTGGGTTTCTTTGTGGTGAATACATTGAGCTGTACTAAGGGGTCAGCTTGCCCCTGTAGGAAACTTTGTGTTGCCCTGTTTCTCTGTGTCAGGGGTTTGTTTCCTGCTGATAAAGTTCAGCCCTGTAAGTGCAGATCCCACAGATCCGGGGGAAGTGTAGGACGGACCTGGCTGCATGATAAGACGCACAATCAGAGCTCAGCAGGCAGCGAGCCCGACATTAAAGAAACCCCTTCATATAACTAAAAAAGAGAAATGTACCCAGCAATTTACTGTACTACTTGGTGAAATTTGTTGTGCTCACTGCCCCAGAACAATAATACACTGTCATTTGTAATTTGTATAAATCTATCACAGAATTCCACAGCAATGAAACTCACACGAATATATAATTTGTAAAACTGCATCACAGAGCTCCACAGCAATAAAACGCACATTAATGCACAGGGCGTAAAAATGTATCACAGAACTCCAAAGCAGTAGAGCTCACAGTGTATCAAAGAATTGTAAAACTCACGATAATGTTCAATGTGTATGAATATTACAGAGCCAGACAGTAATTCAATAATACAGTATATAATCAAAATCAAGCAAACCATTACCAGGATTTAATGCTTTCAATAGAAAAATAAAGTGATCCACCATGACATTTCTGAGAGAGGAATAATTTGACTCCAGATGGGGTAGATTAATATCCAACAAAAACACAAACAAAAGAGAAACATATATGAGCAAAATTTAACATTTACAGGTTTATTTACTAAGCTGTGAATTGTTGGTAGTAAACAAGGGAATTACTATCAGTTTAAGGAAAGAACTGAGAAGTTCAATAAATATTTTATTAGATTTGTTTGTACTAACATTTGCCGTTCCCTGGGAAAGGGAATTCCCTGGGAAACAATTCCTGATTTAGTGAATTAATGTTTTAGTGAGTCTCCCTCCATTTTGATAAATGTTATATATCTGTATGTGAAACGCGTTGACTGGACAAATATCTTAAAAATGATGCAATTTTTTCATATACTAGCCCCTTTGATGTTGACGTGTATGATTGCACAAGTCCATACGTGGGAGAAGGCTTTGATAATATGGACCGTGACTATTTATTTTAACAAGTACTGATAGTCGTACATTTTACACCGGGTCCCTCCCTGTACAATGCTACAGAGTATGTCAGTGTTTTATTAACACATTAATAACGGTAACTTTCCCCCCCCAGGATTAGAGAGCAATTTCTCTGACAGAAATCCGTGCCATCGTATGAAGCAGACATGATCCAGACAGGGAGGGAAAAGCATATAATTGCTGAAAGAGCACAGTCTGTTTTTCAGTTATTTTTTTTTAACTATTCTAAGTACATCTTAAAAATAGCTTTCTAAAAATGAAGCAAAGGTTATTTATTTTTGAAACTCTTTATTGAGGAATAAAGAACAGTGCGTTTAGCAGATAACATTGCAAAGGTCTCAGATTTTTTAGTAAGAAAAATAATAAGCTAATAAGAAACAAATCAAACCTGCTCCTGAAAGGGAAAGGGAAGGCGTCAAGAAACCTCAAAGAATTATAAAGCAAAGGGAGTTGATGGGCCTATCGGAGTAAGCCTGACAGATAAGTGTTGTTTTAAAACTTTAGCAGCTTTTTAATGACAGAGGAAATAGACAAACAGAAATGGTGACACAAATTTTCCTTTATCGTATAGTGGCACCAAACTTAATCCCAACAAACTGCGGTGTTCTACAGCTCTCCGTGGGCTAATGGATCTAATCACTAAACACTGCCCTTTTAATTAACTTTCCAATTAGAATTGATTGGTAAATATTTTTTTACGTTGGGTGAGTTGATTTGTGAAGCAGACCGAAAAGTAACTATTTTCACCAACAGCCAAGTATGGGAAAAATATACAAATTTGAACCACCTTTAAAAAAAATATTTCGAACTAACCATTAAAGCCTCCTTAATGCGTTAAAAGAGATTTGTTAAAGTATAGAGTATAAAGGTCCATACGGGTACAGAAGTCAATGTGTTGCTACGGTGGGAGTTTAAAAAAAATAAATAAAAAAATAATATATATATATATATATATATATAAAATACACCAAGCACCTTAACAATGTCAACACACTGCAGTGGTTATGGTCACATGAGTGTCTTTGCACCCTCTATTGTAAGTAGTCAAATCTTTTTAGAATGATTTGACTCCCTACTTGTGGTCTACCACCAGGCTTTGCTGCCTGTCTTAACTACCTCATCCAGAGAGCTAGATACTCTCTGTCTTAGCTAAGCTCTGCAATGCAAGGCCCACCTCATTGGCTGAAGGCGATCAGCTTATGCTTTAGCCAGTGAACTAGCCCTACACTGCCAGGCTTTGCTCAGGAGAGCTTATGGAAGCTACTAACCAGGAGCTCCAGTCTCTTTGGCTGAGGTGGTGGAGGCAGGGAGTGGACCCCAGGCAGTAAATCAAACTGTTCTAAAATGATCTGACTACTTATAGTGGGGATACTGACTACTTATAGTGGGGATACTGACTACTTATAGTGGGGATACTGACTACTTATAGTGGGGATACTGACTACTTATAGTGGGGATACTGACTACTTATAGTGGGGCACTTTTAATGTTGCAATTCATGCAAAAACATATGAAACTAATATTGATAATGAGGACAACTGGCTGTCTATATATAAATAACTAATTATTGATTTTTGTTAGTGTTATTGGAGTTATTGTCTGTTAATTTATGATCACCATTTATGACTTTCACCAATCTGATCTCTCCCATTTCCTCATATCTTGAAATCTCAAATGTTTTCTCCTCTGCTTTTTTTCCCCTCTATTGATTTTTCCCACCTCAATATCTGCTTACCTCTCCACCCATAACTACTGTTTTATCTAACTCCAGACTCTCTTTTACACCCTTATTATCTCTTATTCTTGGGGATGTTAACATTCCAATTACCCCACCCTTGACCTCAGTAGCCTCAAAACGTCTTTCAGTTGTTTCCTTCTTTGGGCTATCCCACTGGGCTAATTCTCCCACGCAATCCGCTGGCAATACCCTCAACCTTATTATTTTCCGATGCATGTATGATATCTGAGCTCTGTAACACTCTATTTACTCTCTCAGATGATTGCTTTTATCATTTTGTTCTTGAGAACTCCCTCACCCAACATTCTCAGTCTAACCTCCCCCTCAACTGAATTCTCTCAACCTCCAGCAACTGTCAGCTAATGTCTGTTCTCAACTTTCATCCATTCCTACCTGCTCCTATCCCTCTCTGGCTATCTCCTATATAACGCTACCCTCACCTCTGCCCTGGACGCTGCAGCCCTGCTCTAAACATACACTTCAAGGAGGGCGCACCTCCAACCTTGGCACACTAATTCAGCCTGCTACCTGCAGAGATGCTCTCGTTCAGGTGAAAGCTGCTGGAGGAAGTCTCGCATCGTTATGTTTGTTCAGTGCAGCTCTCACCCTTGCTAAACAATCATACTTTTACTCTCTCATTGGTTCATGATGCGAAACTGATCCTCCACCCCCCTCCCAGACACAGACATACATCCTATAGAATGTAAGCTCGATTGAGCAGGGTCCTCTTCAACCTATCATTCACGTAAGTTTTTTGTAATTGTCATATTTATAGTTAAATCCCCCTCTCACAATATTGTAAAGCGCTACGGAATCTGTTGGCGCTATATAAATGGCAATAATAATAATAATAATACAGACACATACACACATACAAACAGACAGACAGATAAATACAGACACACATACAGTCTGTATGTATGTGTCTGTGTGCATGTATGTGTCTGTGTGCGTCTCTGTATGTATGTGTCTGTATGATACAGACACATACATACAGAGACACACATATATATAAAATGTTTAAGTCACCCTCCTGTTTCCTACCTTTTGCAGGAGGGTGACTTTCCCTGGGGTCCAGTGGGGGCTCAGCCTGATGGGAGCCAGAGTTCCCACTCTATTGTGTTTTTACACCCCACCTCCTCTAGACTGTAAGCTCATTTTGAGCAGGGCCCTCATCAACTTATTGGTCCTGTAACATTTTGTAATTGTCTCATTTATTGTTCAATTCCCCCTTTTATAATACTGTAAAGCGCTGCAGAATAAGTTGGTGCTATATAAATACCAATAATAATAATATGTAACATCAGTAAAGAGGAGATGAGTTGGTGTAAACGAAAAGATGGGGGAAAAAAAACAGTGGAGAGAGAGAGGAGAAGAAAGACGATAGGTAGTGATGTTCGCAGGATTGAGTCAGCACAGCTAGTTTCAGGTTCAGAGAAAAACTTGTAAAAGGATAGTACTGGTATACCTAATGTAATACCCAGGGGAGAGGGAGTATGACTAACGATAGGTCACTCAAAAACTGGAAAAGTAGGGATTCACTAAAACCTATATGAAAAATAAAACACTCTGCTATAGTTGTGCAGAAACCAGGAGCTAACCTATAATGCTGGCTGAGTGTAGTGAACGGTGAGGGATTGTAGAATAAAAGGTGGACTGTGCCTTTAAGGTGTAAAAAATATGTACTGTGCCTTTAAATCTCACATAATGTGTGTGGTAAGTCTGCTGGTTAGAGAGACAAAATGAGACAAAACAAAAAATGGATAATCTAATAAATCACAAAAAGAAAAAAGGATGGGAAAAAAATGAGGAAGAGGGATGAAGAGAAGAAAAAAGTGAAATGGAATGGAATACGGAAAATGAAAAAAGGAGAAAAGTAGAGTCTGGAAAGGAAATATAAATAAAAAATGATAATAGTAAAGTGGATGGGTAGTGGAAAACGCAGCCGATGATATGTGCAGTGCAGATAACTCTATCCCTAATGGGGTATAGGGTAGATGGTATCTGCTCCAAATATTATACTTTGTATGTGTCAAAGATCTGGTTCAAATAATAATAGCAATACAGTATATGGAACTGGATGCTAAGGTGATAAAAAAGGGTCACTCGATATAGAAAGCAATGGTACAAACTGGATGTAAATAACAAAGCCAGTTTATTGGTAAAATTATAAAAATATAAAAATATATAATACAGGAACTGTTCATACAGAGGTTACCAGTCTAATGAGTGTCAGAAAAGTGCAGGAACCCTTGGATTTGGCTGGGATTGGTGTGGATTGACTCGGGCCGATGAGCTTCAGAAATCCTGCTGTCGGTAAGGACGGCGGGCTTTTCGGTGTGCGTCCCGATAAGGATCTCTCTCCAGGGGACGTGCTCTGTAAACGGCTCCACTCGGCAAATACACAAAAGGTCCTGTGCGAGTACTGTTCTCTGCTGGTAGGCGCTCTGCAAGTTGGAACTCGGTCCTGATGAATTGCTGTGCTTGTCTAACGCGTTTCGTAGGAGGTTGCCCTACTTCTTCAGAGACGGGATATCGACCATTGCTATCTAGTTGTTTAAATATACATTTTGTAATTGCTAATAAAAAACTTATAATCATGTACTGTTTTTTCATTATTGCGAGGATTTGTAAGATTCATCGCTCTATATGCAATACATAAACCTCACATAAATTTCATGTATGATATATATTAAAAATATAGATTATGACACAATTAAATGGGAATCCGGACTAAATTGGTAATTCAGACCGCATCATTGGTGGTACTTAATAGTCATACAGATATACAGAATGATGTTATTAATGACTCAATCTTGTTACAATGCGTAATTGCTCAGTGTACAAAAAATGTTACAGAAGGATTACAGTAGTGAGGTAGATTAAAATAAAATGAAATAAAACGAAAAGATTAATGGAAATATAATGGATGGAATGAATCTGAGGGTATATAAATATATGGCTACCTTATAATACAATTATATCGATAAAATATGACAGTAAATGTGACACAAAGTTGAAAAATGGCAATATCAGTTAGGCATAATGGAATAATGGGGCTGCCTAGTGTCGAATATTAGAAGGTTATGCAAAACAGAGACACAAACATTTGTCGTCCTATGTATACAATAAACTAGGAGAAGGAGTAAATTGCTATACAATAATATTAAGCAGATGGAGTATGGAGTATAATATGCATATTCTTCTTATCTAAAAGGGAAACACATTGGTTAGTAATCAATAAATATATATAAAAATATAAATATAAGGTCCAAGACTGGAGGTGGACTCATAAAAAGGTACATTAAGTAAGAAATACATTAAGTAAAAAATAATAATAATAATAGTAGTAAATTGGGTCCATTTCAGGGGCAATGATTAAGGTGCCATTAGTGAAGAAAGTGATACGTGCATAGTGTGGTGCATATTGAAAAAGGAATGACCAAGTGTATGGGGATTGGGGGAATCAAATTATAGGAAAGCATGTAGCTCAAAATCAATGTTCAGTCCTTTAGGGGCTAGGGTGTCTAACTCAAAGATCCATTTTGCTTCAGTCTGATCTAATAGTTTATCAATACTGCCACCTCTCCAATGGACATTGACTTTTTCTATAGGTAGAAACTCTAGACCTGTGGGGTCTCCCCCATGTTTCTCTTTAAAATGCTTTGAAAGGTTGTGTGTTAGAAGTCCTTTTTTAATGTTTCTGATATGTTCAGCAGTGCGTACTTTCAGAGGTCTTTTCGTCCGTCCCACATATTGCTTTGGGCACGGGCAGGTGATGAGGTATATGACTCCTGAGGTGTTACAGTCCATTCTGCTTTTCAAGTCATATTCCTCTTGGCTGATCAGTGAAGTGAATCCAGTAGTAGTTTCTCTCATAGTGGGATTGTTTTTACATGCCAGACATTTCTTACACTTTGTGAATCCATGAGCAGGGTTTCGACTCCTAGTGGTGTGTGGAGGTTTGATGGTAGGTGCCAACATTAGTTGGAGATTGGGTGCTCTAGTGAATATGATCTGTGGTTGGTGATCAAGGAGTTGAGAAAGGGATGGGTCACTCTTTAGGATTCCCCAGTGTTTTCTCAGAATTTTCTGTATGGTCGGTGCTTGGTGATTGTACTTCGTAATAAAAGTGGGTGCCAGGGTGTGTGGTTCCAAGGTCTTATTTCTTTCCTTTAGGGTGTCCTCCCTTGGGATGGATAGTGCTTTCTCCATAGCTTCTTCTAATAACATTGTGGGGTATCCTTTGTTCACAAATCTAGTCCTCATTTCGTCCATTTGGTTCTTACATACATCCATTTTGGAGCAGTTCCTTCTAACTCTCCTGAACTGGTTTTGAGGGATGTTCTTTAACCATGTGGGTTTGTGGTGACTGTTAAAAGGAATAAAACTATTGCAATCAACATTCTTCTTAAAAGTCTTCGTGTGGATTTTTCCTTCCTCAATATAGATGTTGAGGTCTAAAAACTCTATTTGTTCCTTCGAATGGTTAAAAGTGAACTTCAGATGGTAGGGGTTGTGGTTGAGGTAGATCTTAAATTCTTCTAGGGATTCTAGGCTCCCTTTCCATATGAAGAAACAGTCATCGATATATCTGCGCCATAGGGACAGATTTGCGTCAAATGGGCAGTGGGTCCATATGTATTCTTCTTCCCACTTGCCCATGAACAAATTGGCGTAGCTTGGCGCAAATCGTGTCCCCATGGCTGTCCCTTCTATCTGGAGGAAGAAGTGTTCATCACACCAAAAATAGTTATGCGTAAGGATAAAAATGATGCATTGGATTAAAAAGTCAATTTGGTCGTTCTGGAACTCAGAGTATGTGGCTAGAGAGAACTGTACGGCTTCACATCCCTGTAGATGTTCGATCACTGTGTAGAGGGAGGTGACGTCGGCGGTGACTAAAAACATGTCATCGCCCCACTTAAAATCAGATAAAAGGTTAAGAACTTGAGTTGAATCTCTCAGATACGATTTGAGGCATAAAACTAAACGTTGTAGGTAGTGGTCCACATATTCTGAGAGATTGGCAGTGAGGGATCCGATTCCCGATACAATGGGTCTCCCAGGGGGTTTCTCCAGTTGTTTGTGGATCTTGGGAAGATGGTAGAACACGGGTATCCTTGGAAATGTGGTGTTGAGGTACTTGAATTCTCTTTCATTTAGGATGCCCCTCTCTTTCCCATGACTTAGTATTATTTTGAGTTCTTCCTGATACTGTGGAGTGGGATCACTGTCAAGTCTGAGGTAGGTGTTGGTATCTCCCAGGAGTCTTCTATTTTCTTCAATATAGTCTTTAGTGTTCAGAATGACCAAGCCCCCTCCCTTATCTGCCGCTTTAATGGTGATGTCTTCTGATTTCGTGAGTTGTTTCAAAGCATTCCTCTCTTTCCTGGTTAGGTTATCCTTAGTGATTTTGTTGGTGATTTTTCTTCTGAAGTCCTTCTCAACCATTTTCTCAAATACTTTCATTGAGTCATTTTTGACCTGTTGTGGATAAAATGTTGAGGTGGGATGGAGTTTGGTGTGAATGTACTCTTGTTCCATTTCTTGTTGTGTCACCTCTTTCTCTGCGAAAAATTTCTTGATTGCAACTTTGCGCATGAACTTGTGTAGGTCTATACATACATTGAAATTAGAACTCTTAGACGTGGGAGCGAATTTCAAGCCTTTTTTCAAGAGTGATGTCTCATCTGGACTAAGAGTCCTATTTGATAGGTTGAAGATATTCACTTCTTCCTCTTCAATTGAGTTTGTTCCTCTTGGTGCTCTTGTTCTTCTTCTCGATCTCTTATGGTCCTTTTTCTTCTCACGTCTGGAGATCTGAAGTCCTCTGTTGTGAATCTCTTGGGGGGTACTCTCCCCCATGGTTCTAAAAAAACATTGCCAGTGGTGGAGTTGGGGATTCCAGTGTGTGCAGTACTGTCATGCGTGGGGTCCATCGTTTTATTCACTGGGGGTGGAACTCTAGTGCTTACAGACTGATGGTTTCTGCGATCTGGTAGTTGTCTGGTTCTAGTTAGTTGGGAATGTGTAGTATGTTCCCGGTCTTGGTATTTGTTCTCCTGATGCCAATGTCTTGGATGCTCATGGTTCCTCTGATTGTATTTCTCGCGTGGGGCATCTCGTCTTCTATTGTGTGTACGTCCACTGTCAATCCAATCTTTTGGAGTGTCTCTCACTGGAGTCCTGTGTGAGACCAGGGCATCCCTATAGGATTGGTGGTATTGAGGTCTACGTTCTGTTCTGTGTCTGGTACGGGAAGGTTGTCGTGGTCTGAAATTCTTCTTCCAATTTCTTTGGGTTTGGGTCTTATAGTCTGTCTGGTCTCTTATGATCTTCTTTCTTTTGATTTCTCTTATGTTCTCCTCTATGTTCTTGACTCTTTTCTCCATCTTTCCCAATAGTTCTGCATATTCCCCACTGTCCACTAGTGGGCGAATGGAGTTTTTCAGTTCCGTGATTTCTTGGTCTAGTTGTGTCAAATCCTTCTTCTTTTCATTAATCAGAAATACCATTAGGAGTAATGAGCCTTTATCTAGCAATTGATCCCATTTTTTCAAGAGGGTCAGGTCATGGCGCTTGTATGCTGATCTTTTATAGAGCCTTAGACCCCTTGGTACTATATTGTTGTTGACATAAAAGTCCAATGCTGCTATGTCCCACCATACATGTATTTCTTTCTCCATACTCTTCCCTAATTGGTAAATAAGTGATCTGATCTGGTCAGATTGCTTGGAAGGTGGGGGAGTGGGTTCAATGGTGGTTTGATCTTCTTGTCTAAGAGACCATGTATCCATAAAGGATTTCCTATCCAATCTAATGGAATCAATATTCCTACTCAGAGCCATAGTCTAACTCTAAAACCTCAATAGTGAAATTATAAAGAATATGTAAAAGGATAGTACTGGTATACCTAATGTAATACCCATCTACCTCACTACTACCCATCTACCTCACTACTGTAATCCTTCTGTAACATTTTTTGTACACTGAGCAATTACGCATTGTAACAAGATTGAGTCATTAATAACATCATTCTGTATATCTGTATGACTATTAAGTACCACCAATGATGCGGTCTGAATTACCAATTTAGTCCGGATTCCCATTTAATTGTGTCATAATCTATATTTTTAATATATATCATACATGAAATTTATGTGAGGTTTATGTATTGCATATAGAGCGATGAATCTTACAAATCCTCGCAATAATGAAAAAACAGTACATGATTATAAGTTTTTTATTAGCAATTACAAAATGTATATTTAAACAACTAGATAGCAATGGTCGATATCCCGTCTCTGAAGAAGTAGGGCAACCTCCTACGAAACGCGTTAGACAAGCACAGCAATTCATCAGGACCGAGTTCCAACTTGCAGAGCGCCTACCAGCAGAGAACAGTACTCGCACAGGACCTTTTGTGTATTTGCCGAGTGGAGCCGTTTACAGAGCACGTCCCCTGGAGAGAGATCCTTATCGGGACGCACACCGAAAAGCCCGCCGTCCTTACCGACAGCAGGATTTCTGAAGCTCATCGGCCCGAGTCAATCCACACCAATCCCAGCCAAATCCAAGGGTTCCTGCACTTTTCTGACACTCATTAGACTGGTAACCTCTGTATGAACAGTTCCTGTATTATATATTTTTATATTTTTATAATTTTACCAATAAACTGGCTTTGTTATTTACATCCAGTTTGTACCATTGCTTTCTATATCGAGTGACCCTTTTTTTATCACCTTAGCATCCAGTTCCATATACTGTATTGCTATTATTATTTGAACCAGATCTTTGACACATACAAAGTATAATATTTGGAGCAGATACCATCTACCCTATACCCCATTAGGGATAGAGTTATCTGCACTGCACATATCATCGGCTGCGTTTTCCACTACCCATCCACTTTACTATTATCATTTTTTATTTATATTTCCTTTCCAGACTCTACTTTTCTCCTTTTTTCATTTTCCGTATTCCATTCCATTTCACTTTTTTCTTCTCTTCATCCCTCTTCCTCATTTTTTTCCCATCCTTTTTTCTTTTTGTGATTTATTAGATTATCCATTTTTTGTTTTGTCTCATTTTGTCTCTCTAACCAGCAGACTTACCACACACATTATGTGAGATTTAAAGGCACAGTACATATTTTTTACACCTTAAAGGCACAGTCCACCTTTTATTCTACAATCCCTCACCGTTCACTACACTCAGCCAGCATTATAGGTTAGCTCCTGGTTTCTGCACAACTATAGCAGAGTGTTTTATTTTTCAGAGAAAAACTTGTTTGGGAATTTCCAGATGATTTAAGCATTGACCTCAGAACGTCCCTTTAGTTCTACCCGAAGTAAGGAACTCGGTGATCTTTTTTTGGTTTTCAGTTTCATTTTACGGATGGATCCTTTATTATAAATGTGTCATGTGGCCAGAGAAAATGACAAACATGACATAAAGCTATTTCCAATAAAGATTAAATGCTGATCTAAAAATGGGTGCCGAGGTCACGACAAAAAGTTGTTTTGTTTTAACCCCTTAAGGACCAAACTTCTGAAATAAAAGGGAATCATGACATGGCACACATGTCATGTGTCCTTAAGGGGTTAAAGTAAGTGGAAAAGGTAACAGAACGAGAGAGCACAGGAACTAACCAAGTAATAAACTTTGCACAGCGCGGGTGCAGGTTACGGATGAATCTAGCTCTCAGTCTACCATTCCATCCAAGGGTGAATGGATTCACACTTGATAATGTGGGTTTTTAATTTCTGCATTAATAGTGTTTCTGCCCAAGTTTTTGGTCAAATTTTACCAAAACAGTTTATTACGTATTTTCTGTAGGACGTTATCTATGACATACCTCCCAAGTGCCCCTATTTAGGAGGTACAGTCCCTACGTTGGGCCCAAATTACAATGTCCCTCTTTCCTAGAAGCCTTATATTGTTGATGTGTGTGAGTGTATAACAGAGCTCCACAGCAATCACAGTAATGTAAATTTAAACTACAGCAAATGTGTTTAGAAATCAGTCTGTGTAAACAAAATACATCGTTCTTGTTATAAATTACATTTTAGTTGCATACATTGGTAGTAGCAGGTCACCTAAAAATTTTCAGAACAGCCCTGCGTCTGGTCACACCTTCACTCACACTCCTACAATAAAAATGTCCCTCTTTGACCATATGAAATGTTGGGAGGTAGGAATTACAGTGGTTAAAGTGTTAAGTCACTTCTTAGTGATAATTCCTTGCTCACTCATCCCACTAAATGCCATTAAAGTTTTTACTCTAGTGAATAGTGCTGTGGAGGGAAGTAAACAAACATTCTAAGCTCTGTGGTAATTCTGTGTTTAGAGTGATATCATCGCCTCATGATGCACTGGGAGTTCTTGGCCAACTTCACAGAAATGCCAGACAGGCACACGCTTTCTAACTAGAATCCCTTTCATAAAATGCATTGTTCTCTACTGCCAATGTAGCCCATTACAAATGGTTTACCAGCATTTATAATGGAAGCTGGGTATCAAGCCCATTCTCAGTCATTCAACCAGATTTATCTCATTTATTTGTATTTAACTATTGAGAGAGAGAGAGTGTATATATATATATATATATATATATATACACACACACACACACACACACACACACACACTATAATTCATAACAGTCTAGCATAAATACCAGAGAATTTAATTTGCAAGCCCTATATTTGACTCTGTCACTTACCAAAACCCTATAAAACTTGCACATGGGGGGGCGGACATCACTGCGTACAAATATTTGTTTTATTTAACCCCTTAAGGACACATGACATGTGTGACAAGTCATGATTCCCTTTTATTCCAGAAGTTTGGTCCTTAAGGGGTTAAAAGCAAACCGTATTATGAAATGTACAGTTTAAATGTCATGCAGAACATGGAGAATAATCAGTTTCTTAATTTCTCCCATTTTAATGTAATTTTTTTTTATTCTTTATTTAATTGTGGGAAAGAGGTACAATTGTACCTATCCTGCCACAACAGCGGGAATAGTTATTTGAATAGGCATACATTTGTGTGACATAGAAAAATAACAGTTGTTAAACAGTACCTTTTTTTTTTACATTTACTGCGTTTTTAATTTAATTTTTTTGCTTTTATTCACATATAAATATTTGATGTAAAATGAAAGCCTGTTTCTCCTGAGCAAAATTATATATTACAAGTGTGGGTGCACTTATTGTGAAAGAGGTACATTATAGTTGAACAAACAAATAGTCACATTTTGACAAGTTTTGCTTCTGTTCAGAACTTGGGTCAATTGCCTTTGTCATTAAGGGGTTTAATTCAGTAGACACAATTTCAACCACAAGCTCCTGTTAGGATACTCTGAAAGGAGGCAATATGTTTGTACTGAATTCAGCCACAAGGTGTGAATGCAGCACCATCTCCTGGACAAAGACCAAACTACAGCAACAGCCTTGCTATTAAAAACTAGACACTATATCAGTGAAAATAAAGGTATAGCACCGCTTAAGAAAATCTTATGCACAAAATTTGCCATTCAGGCTCATAAATAATCCCCATCGGGTAATTTGTGTGATGTTGGAAGTCGACTATTGTGCCTTAAAGAAACCTACTTTTATCACGCAGGTTTCTCACTAAGGAGCTAGTGATAGGTTGAGAGCATCAGGAATACGATGGGATTTAGAGATTAAGATGAAGTGGTCATGGTGAATGGATTGTTTCTTTAAGTGAGAAGCAAAATAGGTCACCTGAAAATAATGTAATGTTGCATTTTGTGACATGTTTGAAAGATAAGTGTAGTACCTGTGGAGAATTATGGGTAAATTGCATGAGGAATAGAAATTGACTTTAAAGTTCTGTTGTATCTGAATTCTGTATAAATCACACCATGTGTATATGGTCTTGGTATACCAATGAATAAGTGTGCAGCTGTCCATGGACCATTTCCGTCAGGGAGTACAAGGCCCAGAAATCAACTAGGCTAATATCTTTATCAAACTTGAAATTGTCACACCATGCACCAAAACTTTTTTACAGCTATTGACCTACATTATTGGATATATGTCAGTACAGTATATAGCTATATTGACAGTACAGTGTCAGAAACGAAGGGCCTTAGTGAGCGAGGTGATCAAAATCCTGGAGGCTCTTAGATCTTGTTGTGGAAGGACAACCATTACTGCAACACATATAAAAGCCCCCTTGGAAACGGCAAAAAAAAAAAAAGCAACTAAAAGGAGTCTGATTATGAGAAAAGACATACTCTGGTCTGATGGAACAAAAATTAAACTGTTTGGCCTCAATTCAAAGCTTACAGTGTTATTACCTTAAATTTAAAATTCACTGTGAAATCTCATTTAAGTAAACAGAAGCTGTCCTGGAAAATTCTCTAAGTCAGCTGTGCTTTTCTTCAACTTACACTGTGGCTTTAAACTCGAAATTCACTTTGCTTTCTCACATCAGTAAGTAACTCCGACCAGTTAAAGCGGCACGGTCATAGCCGAATCCTTTTTTTAAATTCTTTATTTTTGCGTGCATATGATTCACAGACATTCGGTCAATGCCCCAACAGCAGTGACAAACAAGTGATTATTAGACATAGCGTAACATTTAGAAGGCATTTAAGTATGTAGCACTTTTTTTTTTTTAGTATAATGTAGATATCAGGTGAGATCTAACTTGCACATTTTGTTTATGTAGTGGTTCAGGATCTCCATAGGATTACTTAAGCGAGAGTTGGGATGTATGTTTAACTGTTTGTACAAACCATCAGTAGAGCAGTGTAGTCTAGAGTTAATCTTATGTGTCAGGTAAGCGTTGTGGTATACGAGGTGTAACTGCAGATTTACTTACTGACATTTTGTGGAGTGATAGGGTAGCAAGCTTAGCTAAGGTAAGTGTGTAGGTAAGGTACCACCAGGCAGAGTGGAGCGTACTGGGTTGTCAGCATTAGGCATAAAAAGAAAACTAATATTTCCTATACCAGTAAATATAACAAATAGCATAGCTGTATGTTTAGCTGTAAATGCAGCCACTGTAACCGCTTTTGAAGCTGTCGGTGGTAGGTTCCGTGGTGTGTGCCTTAGGTGATAGCCGTCGTGAGATGCTGGGGTCGCCTCCGGCTCTGGCAGTGTGGGAGATGTTGGAAGGCAGCTTATTCCCATGCCTGGGGATAGCCCCTGTAGAGAGGACCACTGAGTCCCAAAGTCTTGCCATAGGGCACAGTGTTTGCAAATCACCGTTGACGAGTCACCCGGTCGTCAGGCGGGTATGAGCGCGGTGCTATTTAAGCCACAGTGTTCAGGTGCAGGCTGCGGTGTAGTGGGGTCGATGTTTGGGGATGACCTCTCTGGGTACTCCCTCCTTATTGGTCTCTGGCCCCGGTGGTAGGGAGTGCTGGTGAGGTGTGTTTTGTTGGAGCAGGCACTGAGCAGTCATCTGGGTATTGCCTCTGCTGTGTGAGTGGAGATAATAAATGTATCAGGAGTGGTCACTGCTCGGGCTGTGTGGCTTATGAGCTCTACTTCAGCTCGCCATAGGGGGTCAGCCATGTTTGGGCCAGTGGAGTTGTTGCGCTGCCGTCGGCCATTTTAATGAGGCCGCGTGGGAGCCGTTTACTTTCAGCGTTAAGTTGCTCTGTAGCGATGCATTGATGTTATCTTGCCTGGTGGGGACCGGGATAATCCCCGCCGGCCCAGAGGACGGGTGAATGAGACCGGGAGGACGCCAGCTATGTTGTTGCAGTAGCTGGGTTGGAATGCAAGGCTCCACTCTCCTCCCTGGTAGGCCTCTTGTCCCAAGGCCCAGAATGTCTCTCCAGTATCACCTGATATCAGGTGCTCCATCTGCACCGGGACACTCCAGGACTCTGTACCACGAACTTTCAATCAGAGTAAAGTGAGTATTTCCCCAAAGTTAGCTGGATTCCTCAGGAGCCATAGTGACCTACAGACTGCCAGCATGGCTGCCGCCCCCCCCCGCCCCCTTTTTATTTTTAAAGCTCCCCATTTCGTGTTTTTTTTTTTTTTTTTTTTTTCACTGTCTCATGTTGTTGGATCTTTTTCCTGAATACCACCATGTTAGTGTTCCTGGAAATAATGATAAGCGCATCTCCTTCATCTGCCCACACCAGCTCCCCGCAGTCACATTCCGGAACATGCCTAATTGAAACACGGAGGAAGGTCAGCTTGGAAAGGCAAGTATTCTTGAAGAAATTTAGTAGACACAGAAAGTGGAGCTTACTTTAGCTGCACCCAGTGTATAAGAAACTCAGGAAAAATACAGTAATCTATATGTCTTTTTTTTTTTAAGTTAGAGGTAAATAAGAGAAAGTTATTAGGTTAATGTAAGTCCGGTTGCCAGTGCTGCTTTAACCCCTTAAGGACCAAACTTCTGGAATAAAAGGGAATCATGACATGTCACACATGTCATGTGTCCTTAAGGGATTAATAGTGAATTGTGGTGATGGTGGCATCATGCAAAAAGATCTGAGGCTGCAATTGCTAGCAAAGGTCTGAATTTACAGTTACAATCTTGAGCCCAAAGAGGGATGTTTAGTAACTTGAGAACAAACTGGAAAACTTAGATCAATACAGGAGTTGAAAAATCTAGTTCTGGTTATAATCGATAAGTTGATTATCAAGTTATTATGGTTGTGGAGTGAATAGATACGAGTGAGAAGTGTCTATTCCAACAGCGCTATAATCTCCTACAGACCCCGGCATGACACAGTCGTTGGGAATCTCAGTGTCTATACAAAGCTTCTCATGTTTTCAAATATACAGAAATAAGGTATACAAATTATACCAAACAAGTGGAGCGCTCTAAACAATAGAGGGGTTTACTCACCCCTTTGGTACAGTGACAGTCTTGAAAAACTTGAATGTACATATAAAAGGAAACAAAAAATATAGTGCAGATGTTCCAAAAATGGATAATTGGTAGTAAGTAATGACTGAAACCACTCACATGGACAGGAGCCTATAATGGTATTGGCTCCGTAAAAGGATCCTTTATGCCCTTTGGGCAGCAACACACCCCTTTATCCCAGGTAGTATCCCTCCAGGAGTATACAACGAGAAGAAAAGCAGAAAAACAACTGTGTAGAATTGCACATACTATTGATGTGGAATTATTAAAAATCTTTATTGTACTTGTATTGAATTATTGTACTAACTCCATTTTAACTTTATACTGTGACTTCGTCCTCCATTTTGTCTTCCTAACCTGACTTCTTCAATCCTCCATTTTGTCCTCATGACTTAACTTGTTCATTTTAAAACTACATTACGTGACTGAACTTCTCAACCCAATTAATACAGTAGACAAAGACCGTGTTTCCTTCAAGGACAAGTACCAGGAGGTGCTGGCTACTCCTTAAGACTTGCCGGCTACTCCTTAAGAGCTTGTAAGATAGTACAGTTTGAAGGCCACAGAACACAGTAGTAATGAAATGTTCTATTCATAAGAGACCTTGCACCTGGACATAAAGCCTGATATCACTGACCGTGTAAAATGACGCTTAGGACCCCCTTGTCCCCCACCCGTGTCCAGAATAATCCCACCTCTGATGGGTGGGCACGGGACTAACCTCTTAATTTTACTAACCAATAGGTAAGACACTAACTCCGTCACTTAACAATTAATCCAATTGATGATGTTTATTTGCTGATATTCTAATAATCAATGATGACGCAAAATGCCTCTTAAAAGGGCCTGCGCGCCCGCTTTTTCTTCACTTGCCAATAAACTTTCTCGAAGTTATTTTAACCTGAACCTCGTGTGTCAGACTTAATTACTTCAGCGTATATACGCAATTTAACTTTATTGATTTGGACAGGAACAGATAGACTTTGAACATTTTGGTTTACTTTCAAAAAGTACCATAACAACTTGGCGCCCAACGTGGGGCATCGGGCTATGTCCGGCCGGTGAGCCGTCCTAAGGAAGACAAGGGTGGACGGAGGAATCCAGGGGGAAGGAAGGGAGATTGATCACCTCCAGATACACGGTAGAGACTTCTGCAGAGCCACCGGTACGTTCCGGCCCCTTTGATTGACCCGTCCACGTGTCTGTGACTGCTTCCCGGGAGGACATCAAAGACAGGTAATATCTTGCCCGGTGTCTCGTTACTCACTTGCTTACCTGCATTTTAGTCTATCTGTTGCCTGGGTGTGTTTGAATTGTTTGCCTGTTTCCCCATTTTGAGATAAAGGGGGGGTGGGGACCTGCAGGGGATTTGCCTGGGGTTCTCTGTCTTGCTTGTTTTCCCCTTTTTGGGATAAAGGGGGGTGGACCTGAGGGGATTTGCCTGGGTCCTCGGTGTGACTGTCTATCTGTTTGTATTTTCCCTCTTTTGGGATAAAGGGGGGTGGATCTGAGGGGATTTGCCTTGGTCTTCTGTTGCCTGTTTTACCTCTTTTAGGAACCACTGTGCTGTGGTTGTAAGGAAAAAGGGGGGTTGACCTGTGGATGTGTTCCTGGGGGTCTTCTGTTGCCTGTTTACTTCTTTTAGGAGCCTCGTGGCTGTGGCTGTAAGGAAAAAGAAGTTGGTGGAACTGTGGGATCTGTGTAGAATCATAGGTTTCTGTGATCCAATGGTGTGTCACTTTGATAGCCTAGCTAGCTTCACTGTGCACGTTCGGACCATCCAGCTCTAGTTGAGTTGGGGACGTCCTGGCCCGGACCTTTCGGCTCTAGTTGAGCCGGAGATCCACTGGTTATTTAATTGTGGTAGGAGACTGAGCCTTGTGGCAGGGGACTTTGTTTCCTGGGGGAATTCAGGCAGGTATTGCTTGTTTTTCGCATCACGTGGTAGTGAGACTTATAAGTGGGTTTTATAGGGGCACTACGGGAGTGAGGATAGACGTGGCCACATTCTTGTGGACTGCAGAGTAGAGGGAGGCTGGAAAGGATTTCGGACCGGTGTTAGCTGTTATCCTTGGCCGCTGGTAGTGAGACTTACGAAAGTCGTTCTCCGAGCGGGGACACTACGAGGTTGAGAAAGGTGACTTTGGAGTAAGCACATGTAGAAGGAAAGGGATTATTGTTGATTTAATTTGAACTGTAATGCATGCACTGTATTTCAATTGTATTGTTGTCTTGTCTGTTTTATTAGGAGTCTCATGAACTCCTGTGTCTGTCTCTAAGGATTTTCCTTGTCTTTCATCTTTTCTATACTTCCTATATTATTATACTATCCACTCCCATTTCTCTTGAAAGAGAAGTGATTGGTCACACACTTCTCACCTCGCTCCAATCCGTGTCTACCACCCCGGGTAGGCGGATTCAGTGACTAGTCTACGTTTTGGGAAGACGCACCTGAGAAAGTCCCACGATTCTCGGGTGGCAGTCGAGCATTGTAGACGTTCTTGTTCAGTTTTCCTTCTCTCTCCCTATATCTAGGACGCTGGTATAGGGGTAAAGGGATTATGGGACAGGATTTAAGCAAGCCCAGTAAGGGCTGGTTAGCATGTGATTTAGTCGAAGACAGAGAGGGTGAGGAAATGGTTAAAGGTGTTGAAAAGATTGCGAAAGTATGTAGAATTGCTGTACCGACATGTGGGAGATTGCAACCAGAAAGTTGGCGCAGGTTACTGACAGAAAAGAAAGGCAAACTTACAGATAATGGTTTATTAAAGACTGCTGAAGCATGGTATAGAGTAGCGAAGGCTATTCAGCTAGAAGGTTGGGTTGAGGAAGAGATAAATCACAAGGGTGTGAAATTGTTTGTGTATCATAATAATTGTGTTGCTGGGGTTTATCCTCAGCCAGCGCCCAAAACCGGCGCCCAGGGAATGTCTATCCCCAAGGTTCAGTCAGCAATAAGTGATAGCCAGCTGACTATGTTCCCCACTCCCAATACCCATCCCATCACCTCCCCTGTCTGCCCGGTCCTGAATTCTGATGGATCTTTCTTTTCCCCTGCCCCATCTTTAACACTCCCATCATCCTCATCCATCCCTACGCTACCTGCTATACCTTCCCCTAACATTTCATCTGCCATTCCTGCCCTACACTCTCTCTCTGTTCATGACCCCCTCCCCTCTTCCTCCACCCAACTAACCACCTCCTCCGCCCTTGCCCCGGCTCCTCCCTCTACACCCACCCCTACCAATCCCTCTCCGTTCCCTCCCATCTCCACCCCAGCTCAATACCCCACCTCCTTCCCCTCCCCAGCCTGGCCCTACCCCTTCCCATATCCCATGGCCCTGCCCTATCCCGGATATCCACTCCCCACTCCCCAAGCCACGCCCCAGGTTCCGGTCATGCCCAGTCCGGCACAGTCTGCCCCGGATGTGCCCTCTTCCAACATGGCCGCCACTTCTTCCCTTAACCCTAATGTAGTACCTTTTCCGGCCACCAATATGGCGGCCCCCAGTTCGGCCCTGATGCCGGTAATTCCCGGTGACTACCTATCCCCAGGTTATAACTCGCTAGCCACCCCTGCATCTGGGGCTCGTTCCCAACCACCGATCCTTTCACCTCATTCAGACCCTGCACCACGCAAAAGAGCCAATATCATAGAATTCGATGATGACGAGATGGACAGGGTGTCCCATGTCTCATCGGAGCTTGCCGCGGGAGCCCCAACTCATCGTTCTATCGATGACCCCTTTGGCCACAAGGGTCGGGGAGAACAGGCCCCTCCTAAATATGTTGCCTTCAACCCCACTCAAGCTAGTGCTCTAATGAAATCACTCCCTGACCCAGAAAAACAGCCTATGCCCTTCTATCGAGGGATAGTTCAAATTCAAAAGACTTATTCCGCAGCATGGCGTGATCTACTGAGCATTTGTGCTATAAAAGCAGGGGATGCATATTGGCCAAGTATGGCCCGACACCTCAGTACGGATCTGCTCGGCAGTGACGTTGATTACCCCTCCGGAGTAACTTTTTGCACCCAATTAAGAGAATGGGCTAAGGACAAACTTGCGGATCAGGCTGCTGGCCTTACTGATGTTATTCAAGATAAAGGAGAATCAGTGGAAAGGTTTCATGCAAGGCTGTATCAAATGTTCACAGATTTGGGGTTTGATCTTACTGACAAGATTCATTCACAAATGCTGTCAGGTGCGTTTGTCCAAGGTGTTAAAGACTCTATACGCAAGGGAATCATTGCCGCACGCCCTGAATATAAGGTTGTTCCCCTGGATACCCTGCTTTTAGTTGCTAGAGGGTTGGAATCTGTTCAGACCCCAAGAAGATCCAATCCAGCTCCCCTCATGGTGGCTCGCGCTACCCCCGTCACCTCTGGCACTAAGAAAGTCAGGTTAGAAGATGTAACTTGTTTCAATTGTGGGGCTCAGGGACACTACAGAGGCGACTGTCCGGAACCTAAAAAGGAACCAGGGGCACCCAAGAAGTTCTCTAAGCCTGCCCCAGGCCCCAGGACCGAGACAAAGGTTCCAATTGTTGAAGAACCGGACGATTAGGAGACTGGCAAGCCTGTGTCTGTAACCCCTGTAATGGCAGTGTCTACAGGGGATAAGGGAGGGCCACTTGCCACAGTGACTTTGCCCATTGAAGACCATCCTACTACATTTCTAGTTGACACAGGTGCAGCCCGTAGTGTTCTACGAGAACAAGACCTGCCAGACCCATCCTTCCTGTCCAGTATTGATGTCTCTTGTGTTGGAGTGGATGGCCAGCCAAGACGTAGCCCTTTAACAACTCCACTACGAGTTGGCTCTAGCCTGCTTGCTCGCTTTGTAGTATCCTCCACATGCCCCATTAACCTGTTAGGTGCTGATGTTCTCTCACGCCTGCAAGCATCCATCACCTTTACCCCAGATGGGCAGGTAGAAATGTTTACACCTCTGTCTGTATCAGACACTTCAGCCCTATGCTCTTTGCCTCTGATGCTGCATATAGAAAAGCCCCGTGAGGAGGCAGCAGAATTAAGGTCCAATTTCCCAGAGGAATTAAAAACACAGGTGCCCGCTAAGTTATGGTCCTCAGGCCCAGAGGACATAGGTCACCTAAATGTTCCCCCTGTGGTGGTAAAGCTTATTCCAGGAGCTAAGTTACCAAGAAAACCACAATATCCATTAAAACCAGCACAGTCTGCTGCAATTTCTGTCCACATCAAGGCACTCTTGGAGAAGGGTGCCCTTGTCAAATGTAAATCTGAATGCAACACCCCGTTATTCCCCGTGAAAAAGAAAACTCCAAAGGGTGAGCCAGAGAAGTACAGGATGGTTCAGGATCTCCGTGCTGTTAATGAAGCTACCGTCCTAGACACCCCTCTTGTACCAAATCCTCATACTCTGCTCTCCGGAGTCCCACCATCTGCAAAATTCTTCACAGTTATTGACCTGGCCAATGCCTTTTTCAGTGTCCCACTGGACCCATCCTGTCAATACCTGTTTGCTTTCACTCATGAAATGCAACAGTATACCTGGACTGTCATGCCCCAAGGGGCACAAAATTCTCCAAGTCAATTTGCTAAGGCCATGGGCACCATCCTTGACCCATGGCAAGCTGAGCACCCAGAAGTTGTCCTACTTCAGTATGTGGATGATCTACTGCTGTGTGGAGATGATATTCCCGCTACTGAAAGGTGTTCAATCAGTCTTCTTTCCTATCTGGCAGAACAGGGATGCAAAGCCTCACTCATCAAGCTACAATTCTGTCAATCTTCAGTGATCTTCCTTGGACATTGCCTATCTCAAGGTACCAGACATCTTACTCGGGACCGGGTAAGAGCTGTTCTGGACATTCCACCTCCAAGGACTTCAAAGTCTCTTCATGCCTTCCTAGGCCTCATTTCCTACTGCAGAGCATGGATCCCTGAAGCCTCTCTGCTTATGCAACCTCTCTATGATGCTCTTAAGTCTGACCCGTTCTGCCTCACCAATGAAGCCCTGGCCAATTTCGATGCTTTAAAACGGGCCATTGCCTCTGCTCCTGCCTTGGGCCTACCTGACTACTCCAAACCCTTCAAATTGTTTGTCTCTGAAAGACAAGGCCACGCAACAGGAGTGCTCACCCAAACTAATGACTTAAGAGGCCGCCAGAGGCCTATTGGATATTTCTCATGTCAACTGGACATTGTGGCCAGAGGGACTCCTTCCTGTCTCAGGGCTGTTTTTGCTGCGAGAGAACTCATAGAGAGGACCTCAGACCTAGTCCTTGGCCACCCTCTGGTTGTTTTGGCCCCTCATGACATCTCTGCCATCGTCAACCAAGTCCAGCTCAAGCACGTGTCTCCAGCCAGACACCTGCGCCTACAGTGTCATCTTCTTTTGCCTGACAACATTTCCATCCAAAGATGTCAAGTGCTTAATCCGTCCACTCTTCTTCCACTCCCTGAGGGGGGTATCTATTATGGATTTATCACGGATGAAACCTACATTCACCTGCTCTGTGGATGTATTAAGAAAGTCATGCATCCACATTTGACATTTTATGAAGGCGAAAAACCTCTCTGTGAAGGCCCAGATCACGCCTTCTGCACCATGTGGTACAAACCGAACATTACTCCTGAACCTTGCTATGAAGATGAGCTTTACCACCGGACCGATGTAAAGCTCACTGCACAAGACTTTTATTGCGACTCTGAAGGTAATAGCATGGTCTTGGTCCAACTACCTCAACAACTTAACTACCTCTACCGCCATTGGGATACCGCTATCCCACATATTCCTGTTACCAAGTTAAAGACAAAGTCATGGAATGACCTTGGGCCCATGGCAAAACTATGGGCCACCATGAATGAAGAACAGCTACAGGAAAACGGTATTGCCAAATACCCAACAACTGACCTTCTAGAAGCATGGCCACGCCATTTCCTGGAAAAGGAATTTCAAGACCTGGTCATAAAGAATGATTATGACCCAGAAACACCTCATGACTGTTTTGAACAGATGAAAATGGAAACAGTGCACTTACCAACTGTGCATGAGAACCCATTACCAGATCCGGATTTTACCCTGTTTGTGGACGGATCGAGATATGCCGATGAAGGAGGAACATATCACACAGGATATGCCGTAACCACAACAGATGAAGTCATTAAATCATCATCCTTACCGCCAGCAATGTCTGCGCAAGAAGCTGAATTACAGGCCCTGACTTCAGCATGCAAAATTTCCGAAGGAAAACGTGCCAACATCTATACAGATTCAAGATATGCTCTGGGTGTGGCACATGACTTCGGCCTAATTTGGAAGACTAGAGGATTTCTTACCACCGCCGGTACACCAGTCAAACACAGCACTGCAATCAAGGAGCTAATGGATGCCCTCCTACTTCCCGAAGAGGTGGCCGTTTTGAAAGTCAAGGCCCATGGGAAATTGGATACAGATGAAGCAAAGGGCAACCATTTGGCTGATCAAGCTGCTAAGTTAGCGGCCAGGGACTTGCAGGAAGTGGATGAAGAAGTGTCCGGACAAGAAGAAGAAGAAGAAGAAGTCCCTATTTTTGCTTTGCAAACTCTTCCTACTGATTTGCGAATCTTACAAGAACAACAAGCTGCAGTCACTCCTGAGGAAATCCAGAAGTGGAAAAAGAAAGGAGCTGTCCAAAAGGACGGAATATATTACAACAACTTCAAATTTTGTCTTCCCAGAAATTTATACCCAGCAGTGGTCCAATGGGCACATGGGCCTGCGCACCTGTCAAAAGAATTGATGGCCGCCCTCATACAGAAGTATTATGAAGCACCTGGAATCACAACATTGATCAATAGCTTTTGCAAGGCCTGTGTCATCTGTGCAAAATGCAATCCAGGAAGACCAATTAAGGTGCCCGCGAAACACCTGGCAAAGCCTATGTACCCCTTCCAGCGAATTCAAATTGACCACATCCAAATGCCCAAGAGTGGGCCCCATGAATATGCACTAGTAATAGTGGACATGTTCTCAGGCTGGCCAGAAGCCTACCCAGTGGCCAATATCACTGCAAAGACAACCGCAAAGCGCCTAATTACAGATATTGTATGCAGATTCGGACTCCCAGAAGTCATTGAGAGTGATCAAGGCCCAGCCTTTACAGCAACTGTGACTAAAGAAATTTGGACTGCTCTAGGGGTGACTCTGGCCTTCCATACCCCTTACCACCCACAAAGTAGTGGTAAAGTGGAGCGCATGAATGGCACTCTAAAAACCAGAATGTTAAAAATGTCACAAGAAACAAAGATGCCCTGGCCAGAAAGCCTACCAATAGCTCTATTCAGTGTTAGGCACACACCTAGAGGGAAGCATTCACTGTCCCCATATGAGGTTCTATTTGGGACAGCACCCAGACTAGGTTGTTATTATCCGCAGCAGTTACAGCTCCAATCAGATGTTTTAGTAGATTATGTAACTGAACTTGCAAGTGTTTTAAACAAAATACATGCCCAAGTTTTCTCTTCAATTCCAGATCCCGAATTGGATACAGGTTCCCATAACCTACTCCCCGGAGATTGGGTCCTGGTTAAGAAGTTTGTGCGGAAAAATACCCTAGAACCGAGATTTGACGGTCCATTCCAAGTTCTCCTGATTACCGCAACCTCCGTCAAATTGGCCGGTAGGCCAAATTGGGTCCACGCTTCCCACTGCAAGAAATCTCCTGCCCCAGAGGAAGCGAATATCGCACAAACATGTATCTCTGGTACATCTTCTCCTTAATTAGCCTTATGAAGGCCCAGCAAGTAGCCATTACCAAAGACATTAGTGGGTACACCTTCTGGTATAATTCATCATGCACCCAGGTGGCTACTTATACCTTTGACTATTGTGATATTGTAGAATGCCCATTTCCCACACCACAAATCCAGAGCATCTATAGAGATATCCCTCATTCGAAAGACCCATATGTTTGTGTAGTTGACAAGCAATGGGGGCACAATTGTGACCATTGGGGGGCGGCGGGGTGGAATGCCGGGCCTGCCTGGGGTTACAAACCAAAAAGTGCCGTATCTAAAGTAGATGATCATGGTAGATCCCTCCTCCAGAGAATGACTTTGAGAAAGCCTGGGGGGAGTACACCAATGAAATTAATCCTTAACATTGAGCGCCCAAGCCCAACAGATGCAGACCAGTATGTGATGGGAATGTATTGGAAAAAGGGTTCCTACCAAAAATTAGGGCATTTCTACCTTAAAGATATGTGCAACTCTTCTGAGTGGCAAGGGGCCACCCATATGGTCCCTAACCCATTAAAACCTCATATCCAGACCTTTCAAGACATGATGGCCATTGCTAACCCCACCTTTGAAGATACCATGGCCGCTGAAACAGGTTTTAATGATGTAAATTTATGGTTAGAATGGATGAAATATAATGCTAATAAGCATAATAGAACTGCATGTTACGTGTGTGGAGGTGCCCGGCCTCACCTGGGTACCGTACCTTTAATCCTACCTGTAGATATAGAAGAATGTATTTTAAGCCTTTTTGCCTATCACTATAATTTTAACAGGTCCATATGTATTGCATGGACAAAGGAGTATCCTCTCCTAGCCAACGATGTCAAACCCCCTGATGGTATTACCGTATATAAAGGTAATTACACTTGCTATGCCATGTACGATGGTATTGGTAAATTTGTAGGTAACTTTTCCAAAGGCTATTGTGCTACATACAGAACTGTCCCTGTACGTTTGCTGCAACATCACACTAGGTCACTAGGGGACATTTATTGGTTGTGTGGGGATTTACAGCTAAGATCCAGAATGGACACAGAATGGTGGGGAGAGTGTACTCTGACTAAGGCCATTATGCCTATACATATTATTTCTGATACACACCTCAACACCCATGAGTTCAGCCACACTAAGGTTAAACGTGACGCCCCAGTGAAAGGAAGTTTTGATCCTCATGTATATATTGATGCCATTGGAGTGCCCAGGGGGGTGCCCAACGAGTTTAAAGCTAGGGATGAAGTTGCTGCAGGATTTGAATCAATTTTTACCATAGTTACCGCAAACAAGAATCTAAATTGGATAAATTACATTTATTATAATCAACAGCGTTTTGTCAATTACACCAGAGACGCCCTCCAGGGGTTGGCCGAACAGTTGCAGGCCACATCCCAAATGACTTTCCAGAATAGAATGGCCCTAGATATGATCTTAGCCGAAAAAGGAGGGGTTTGTAAGATTTTGCCCGACACTATGACATGTTGTACCTACATCCCAGAAAACACAGGCCCTAATGGTAAAGTCACACTAGCTATAGAAAAATTAAATGACCTGTCAGAAGAGTTAAAAAGGAATTCTGGGATAAAAGATCCCTGGGAAAGATGGTTTGGTTGGATGACAGGATGGCAAAAGGCTTTAATGCAGATTGGTATGGCTATACTAATTTTTCTTTTTATCTTTGCTCTTCTCTTTTGTTGTGTCCTCCCATGTCTGAGAAAATCCCTCATGAAGACTGTTGACCAAGCGGCACCCACTTTGACCCATCTCGAAGTTGATGACCAAGAATTCCAAGACATCAACTCACCCTGTCTGCCGCTGCAAACATTCCCTTTTGTTGATAAAGTGCAGGAATTCTAGGAAGGGACTAGCTCAGGGACAGCATCTGTCAGTGAATGGTAAAGGCCCCATGTGGAGAAGTGGTGGGTTAGCTGCCATGGGATACCCTTGGGTGTGAAGCGTTCGAGAGCCATACTGACGGATGGTTAGCCTATTAGGGTCAGATCTAGGGACAGCCTTGCACTTTGCATTAACATCTAGCTAGCAGCCACGGGGTTTCTGTGCCTTTGGGTTAACACGTCTTCTGATACTAACATAATAAAGTTTTATCTCTTAGAATCTAACATTTCATAGGGGGGACTGATGTGGAATTATTAAAAATCTTTATTGTACTTGTATTGAATTATTGTACTAACTCCATTTTAACTTTATACTGTGACTTCGTCCTCCATTTTGTCTTCCTAACCTGACTTCTTCAATCCTCCATTTTGTCCTCATGACTTAACTTGTTCATTTTAAAACTACATTACGTGACTGAACTTCTCAACCCAATTAATACAGTAGACAAAGACCGTGTTTCCTTCAAGGACAAGTACCAGGAGGTGCTGGCTACTCCTTAAGACTTGCCGGCTACTCCTTAAGAGCTTGTAAGATAGTACAGTTTGAAGGCCACAGAACACAGTAGTAATGAAATGTTCTATTCATAAGAGACCTTGCACCTGGACATAAAGCCTGATATCACTGACCGTGTAAAATGACGCTTAGGACCCCCTTGTCCCCCACCCGTGTCCAGAATAATCCCACCTCTGATGGGTGGGCACGGGACTAACCTCTTAATTTTACTAACCAATAGGTAAGACACTAACTCCGTCACTTAACAATTAATCCAATTGATGATGTTTATTTGCTGATATTCTAATAATCAATGATGACGCAAAATGCCTCTTAAAAGGGCCTGCGCGCCCGCTTTTTCTTCACTTGCCAATAAACTTTCTCGAAGTTATTTTAACCTGAACCTCGTGTGTCAGACTTAATTACTTCAGCGTATATACGCAATTTAACTTTATTGATTTGGACAGGAACAGATAGACTTTGAACATTTTGGTTTACTTTCAAAAAGTACCATAACACTATAATGGTATTATGAGATATAAATAGTTGTGCTCACCTTCTGCAGAGCCCTGAAATCCCGGCTCTGAGGTTGATAAACAATGTGCTACTTTAGAGGGGGAATAGCACTCTCCCCAATGGAGTTCCTGATGGCTAGAAAGGACTTTGGACTAAAGTATAAAATAGTAAATACACATTTATTAACAATGCATTAAAAACAAAATAAATGGGTACTTAGAAAGTAAAAAGATCCAATAAAAGTCCAGAATAATCAGCTAAACGTGTTTCACTCTATGAGCTTCCTCAGTAGCTGCATGATAGCCTCAGGAATCCTTTTTAAATAAATCTTCTCATGTTTTCACCCTATTACATTTTTTTTTAATAAAATGCTTATTACACAGTATGAATGTTTCACTGTTTCTACAGAAAATGCTCCCCTTGTACTTTGTGACATGTTTACATTTTTATTATGGCAACTCTGTTCCTTCTCACTTCCCTCTACATATGTAGGTCTTTCTTTCTTCACAAGTTAGTTTTTATTGTAAGGGGCATTTCAGGCAACAACACTTTACAGGCAATGTGTAGGTTTGGTTAGAAACAGGTCATTCTGGGTTTGTTGTTTTTCTTTAAGTGATTATGGTGCCTAGAGCTTGTGTCCTGCATTCCTGTCAAACGGTTACCTTCCAATTCACAAGGATGATGCTCTTCGCCTACCACAACCTAATATGACTCTGCTGGAGCTACGGTGTAACAATTGTGTACTAGAGATGGGGGAGACTGTGCACCTGCAGACTCTAGGCACCATAACTACTAAAAGAATTGGCATAAAAAAATAATTTATATAATAATATGTTTATTTGAAGTCTCTGGGTGCTGTAGTTTAGCTGCTGGCTGTTCACAGCAGGAATTGGACAGCTGACCTACAACTCTCCTGAAGCACATGTGGGGGCCAATGTCACAACAATAATACAAAACTCTAGTAAGCTTCATTCACTTTCTGGTTTGGTGTATTTTTAAAAAAAATTATTCAACATTCGGTAAATTGTAGTAGCATATTAAGGCAAGGTAGACCTTGATAAAGTCCAACAATGTTTCCATAAATCCCAGTAATCCCAACAAAACAAAAAAAACTGAAAAGAGCAATAGAGAAAAATAAAAGGATAGAGCGGAGAAAATAAAAACAAATCCCAGAGGAGGAAATCTAGTTAAAGAGTGTAACAGAATCAACTATTTATCACCTGAACTTGGGAACATGTATCCCACAGCTAATATTTCTGTATGCTTTAATTTTAATTAATGCATTTCATGAAGTCTGGTATGTTTTACAAAGATCCCCGAAAGTGCCAGATCTGGTGGCTGCAGAGAAGTTTTACTTACTTCAAGAAGACGTCCCTCACAGCTGCCATCTTAATCCTGCTGTCCTTTTCGGGCATTGGCGCTTTATTTGCCAGGTGCCGCAGCAATGCTGAACTCCTGGATATGCAAGACCACGGGAGCCTTCATAGATTGATGTCTATATTCCACAGCTGTCAATTGTGATGGCTCCTGGTACTGGACAAAAGCTGATGGTGGAACGTCTTTTGTCAAACACAGATTTGTCTTTCAGTGAAATTCCAAAGCAGTTGTGATCAGTATTTTATAAAGATTATACAAGAAATACTGAAGTGACAGAGCCACTTTAAAGGGATTCTATAGTGTTAGGAATGCAAAGGTGCGAGTTACGCCCTCCCAATAGGAAAACATTGACTCCTCCTGTCTGTTGGAACTTTTGTAATGCAAAAATGGCAGTTATTTTTTTTTTTAATAATAACACATAAGGTTACATTTTTGTTTATAGGTTTACCAGCAAGAACCCCCAAATCCTGTGTGTGTATAAATATATATATATATAAAAATAAATAACCAAAACCTGTGTTAAATATAGATTTAGAAAAGAAAAGGAAAGTCCCTGAGTGGCCTCTCACCTGAAAACAAAGTACAGCGCTCTTAATTACAGTAGATGGGCATGACTAGTTTTAACAATGATTTGATGGAAAAGTACCAGATAGTTTAGACCAGGGGTAGGCAACCTTTTAGCAGCACTGTGCCGATATAGGATTGTGATGTCCCGTAGCGTGCCAGTCCTATTTTTTAAAATTACGGTGTGTATGCTGCCAGATTCTGCTTGTGTTATTTATACTGCAGTTACTTCGGATTGTTGTATTTGTATGTATATGAGCTATTATATTGTATATATTCATGAGTAGTTTGTGGTATTGTGTATGATACATATGAATGTGGGCTGTGTATGGGGGCTGCTTGTGGAATTGTGTGTGTGGATGGATATGTCACATTGTGTGTTTGGCAGTGTGTGTATGTGAGGGGCTGTTTGGGGTATTGTGTGTGTGGATGGATATGTCACATTGTGTGTTTGGTAGTGTGTATATGTGGGGCTGTTTGGGGTATTGTGTGTGTGTGTGTGTGTGTGTGGATGGATATGTCACATTGTGTGTATGTGAGGGGCTGTTTGGGGTATTGTGTGTGTGTGTGTGTGTGTGTGTGTGTGTGTGTGTGGATGGATATGTCACATTGTGTGTTTGGTAGTGTGTGTATGTGAGGGGCTGTTTGGGGTATTGTGTGTGTGTGTGTGTGTGTGGATGGATATGTCACATTGTGTGTTTGGTAGTGTGTATATGTGGGGCTGTTTGGGGTATTGTGTGTGTGTGTGGATGGATATGTCACATTGTGTGTTTGGTAGTGTGTGTATGTGTGGGTGCTGTTTGGGGTATTGCATGTGAGAGGCTGCATGTGGGGTTGTGTGCATGTATGTGGATTGTTAGCGGGTTACGTTTGTGCGGATTGTATGTATGTTTGCTTGTGGGCTGTTCGTATTATTTGTATGAGGGGAGGATTATTGTGCATTTCTGTGTAAATCTAGCAGTGTGGGTGGCTTCCCTGGGTTTCAGTGGGGACCAGGCTGGCCAGGTACAGGTCAAGTACAGTAGCTGCTACAGCAGCTGCAGGCTGCTCTACTACTGTGTGGATTCCCATTCACAAGTGCTGTGAGGAAGTGATCTGAGATCACTTACTCTATGTGCTGCAATACATAAATTGAGGATTGTCCTTCACCACCTTTTCGTATTAGCAGATATCTGAAGTTTCACTGGGACTCCTGATAGGCCAGAGCCTGTTTGGCTGTAGCAGCCTTGAGTGCCGTGCAAAGACACCTCGAGTGCCGTGCATGGCACTAGTGCCGTAGGTTGCCTACCCCTGGTTTAGACAGTACCGTAATTCCCTGCATTCGGGGTGCATGTGATGTACAGTTTCCTGGTTTTCTTTATTATTATTATTGCAATTTATATAGCGCCAACAGATTCCGTAGCGCTTTACAATATTAAGAAGGGGATTCAACTATAAATAGGACAATTACAAATAAACTTACAGGAACAATAGGTTGAAGAGGACCCTGCTCGATCGAGCTTACATTCTATAGGAGGTGGGGTGTAAAACACATTAGGACAGGAATTTGCAATCAAATAAGGTGGACTGCCCTTTAGGAGAGAGCAAGAGACAGGTATGTGATACTTTATAAGTCTTCAATTGTGCCGTCTGAATAAATAGTGACTCAGCAGGAGGATGATGCATCACTATTTAGCAAGGGTGACATTATGAAACCAAGGCGCAAATTCTGTTATCAGACTTGTGGACAAACCATGTGTTATGAGGTGCTTTATAAGGTGCAGCTATTTCTATGTTGTATATTTCCTGATATTTGCATTAAGATTTTAATACAACTTTTACTAGCACCTATTTTTACTTGCTTTTTGGTATATACATGTGTTATGACCAGCTTTGGCATGGGGTGAAACATCTCCAGAGTTGTATTCACTGAATAATAACAATGATGATAAAATAAGTTCTCTAGTTTCCAAGATACTTTCTCCAAGAAAAGGACTTGGGAGACTTCCCATCACAACAGGTGTTAGAGCCATTGCAGTTTTTTTTTTTTTTTTTTTTTTTTCACATTGTATAGCAAATAAGTTTAAAGACATTTCACATGAGTTTGGTCAGCAATAACAGGTGTTAGCATTAAATGAAAATTCAGGAAGGACTGCTCTTTTCTTTTTGGGGAGAAAAGAGGCATTACAGAGCTTAGCAAGTTAGTTACCCCAGGAGGTCCCATAGTAAAAAGAGTAAATGAGACATGTGAGCAAGAAATAACAGGCATAACTAAACTTTGGCAGCAGTAGGAGAATATGCCTCAAAATTAGGTAAATAACGGTTTCCCCACTACAACCATGCTGTGATCCCCAGTCACCCTATGCCTTTACTTGGCAGAGCACTGTCCAGTTCCCCAAAGGAGTGCTTCAGGCGTTTGGTGTGGTATGAATGTCGGCTGATCAGGACATACATCAGGAACAGGGTTCTCCGCTGCTTTTCAGGCTTGTCTCTGTGCTTGGGCTTGGTCTGAGTGGTCTTCAGCATATGTGCCCCTTTCAGTTTTGGTGAGCTCCGCTGTTTGTGTTGCTTGCGCCTCCGCCGTACTTGGGCTTTCTTGAGTTGGGCCAGTGGTGGCGTTTAGGCGGTAGGTTGCAGGTGTCAACCTCTGTCGGTTGCTTGTGGCGCTGTTTGCGTTGGCTTGAAGTGGCTCCGGCTTCTCCGACAGTTTGGCTAGGCTCTGGGTGTGTCTTTGCAGGTGCCTGCCAGTTCCCATGTGGCTCGTGCCGGCCTGCTGCCACTGTGAGGTGAGTGCGTCCGTCTTCCGTATGTCTCGGGTGACTCTACATGCGGTCTCCGCCATTTTGATTACTACCTTCGAGGTTTTGGGGCCTCTCTGTCACAGCCTGGAGTGCTGATGTTGCTGCACGCTGGCAGGGTTAGGGTGGGGAATGGGATCACCCCCCCGGTCCAGAGGGGAAGGGACAGTTCCACCTAGCCTTGTGCTTCGCTCATACCGCTGGTGGGCAGGATAGCGGCCGTCCGCTCCACTTACCGCCCAAGCGGTCCCCATCGTGGGTGACGGAGAGCGTCCCTCCAAGGGACTAGAACAGGGGTGGGGAACCTTTGGCTCTCCAGATGTTTTGGACTACACCTCCCATGATGCTTTGCCAACATTATGTGTGTAAGAGCATTATGGGGGATGTAGTCCACAACATCTGGAGAGCCGAAGGTTGCCTATCCCTGGACTAGAACTTTGCAGCAAGCCTCTCCTCGGAACCAGGGTGGCTTCCTGCACTGGGTCGCTGCTGTCAGGTAGTTCTTAAGTAGTTTTTGTGCTAAAAAACTGGGAGAGATTGTAGGAGCCTCACCATTTTGCGACTGTTCAGCATGGCGGTCCGGCCCCGCCCCCCCATTGCACAGTTTTGCATACATTCTAAATAAGCATGATTGCAGGACTATTTACTAAAGGAAAAAAATTGTTGGAAATTTAAAGTGAATTTTGAATCTAAGGCTAATGTAGCCGAACCGGAAGTATAGTTGACGTGGAAAACTTTTCCAATTTAAGCTACTTTGGAATTAAAGGGAAACTATAGTGCTGGGAAAACAAAATGATAGCTGCCGATAGTGCCCCCCTCCCTTGCACCCACCCTCACCATGGTGAATATGTTGTTCTGTCACTTACCTGATTCCAGTTTTACGTCCCTTGACGCTGTTAGCCGATTCAATCTCTTCTCCACCAACGTCAGACAGCAAATGGGGGGGGGGGGGGGGGGGGTGCTACATATGTGCATGCGTACTTGCATTATGACTTCCCCCATTAGAACGCATTGTATAATTGTATAAGGTTTCCCTATGGGGTTTTGGATGACGCTGAATGTCCTCTGGTAGACAGCCGTGAGAGGTGGAGTAAACCCTAGCAGGTAATTATTGCAGTTTATTAAAAACTTAAATTTTTACCTTTGTAGGGTTAAGGGACCTGGAAGACTGCACCCAGACAACTTTAATGCGCTGAAGTACTCTGGGTGCCTTTAGTGTCCCCCTTATCCCCTTAAGGACACAACTTCTGGAATAAAAGGGAATCATGACGGTATATGTCCTTAAGGGGCAATTTCTTTTTGAATTCCCAAGAAATTTCTCTTTAGTAAATAATCCTGCTTGTCTTCTTTTGAATGATACACTGACTAAGATCCAATGATAGAAATAGATGTTGTCCTCCCATCCTGAGTCACTAATGTGGGGATTATTTTTAGGCAAATTGGTTCTTGGATATGTAATTATCTGCTGATTTGGTAATCTCTTCTTCCAATTTGCATACTTGTCTGTTGAATCTGATGATGCTTTGCATAACTGAAGAACACAATAGATGTAAAGAATTATTATATGTTCCACGTGTGGATGAGGGTAATTAATTAGTCAGCAATAATCTGTCCTTAGGAACATTTTATTCACGTTTTCTGAAAGCAGAGGTGTTTGCAAATGGTCTAAGAGTTAAAACCGATTTTGTCTGTATGCTGATATGTAGTATTTTGTATAAATTAAGGAAACTTCAGTAGCACTAGGACTAGAAAATGCATGTTCTAAGTTGTCTTTTCCCACAACCTGAATGTTTGAGGTTCTTTTCTTTGAAAGTTGAGCTATGCAGGGTAGTACAGAGTTCCTCAATCAGCCCTCTCGTGCCTCAAACTGTGCAGAGTTCAGGATTTCCTCGCCACAAGCAGGAGTAGCTTAAATCGATGATCGATGGATCCTCCGTTGAAGGGAATCTGAAAACCTGTATGGATGTATGACATCTTTCCTTAAAAATCCATTCTGCTAATATTAGAGCCAAGTGCTAAAAGAGATCATTAATCATGGAAACGAATGTTCTTCATTGAAAGGGTGAAAAAAAATTGCAGAAAGATAGCTGCTGTGTATTTATAATCCCATGGTGCCTTGCCGGCAAAGAAACTATATTTGCAAAGCCTCATTGAAAATGGAGCCCCACGGCAGCCTAGTGCTCCCTTTTCCCCACGCCTGCTAAAGAAGATAAAATAAGATGAATAATAATTCTAGTTTTGTGAGTGTGTGAGGTTTCCTCATGTTAATTGAACTCCTGGCGAGGGATAAGATATTAAAACACAATATAGTTTTTTTTTCTAATGATAAACAAGCAGACATAGTTAATTTTAAAAACATTACTCTTTTATTCAAGGAGCCCTCACCGCCCTCTCACTTCAATAATATTAATTAAAATATTAAACAAGATATAACAAACCTCCGCTAGAACAACAGGAGGTAACACTTACAGCAACGGACACTGTACCAAAGCTGTGCTGCTTCCAAAACACCAACACCCCTTATTCCTACAAAAATCGCCTCCCCCTCCCCAAACCTGGATTGCAGCAGCATGTAGGTCCGCTTCAAAGTGCGGCCAATCGGTCCCCTTCTCTGCCAAAGGGACACTCCCCCGGCCAGTAAAATGTAAACTGCTCTTAAAATAATAACAATGAATCAATAAAAAGCAAAACAATTAATTATTTCAAATACTGCTCTTGCAAATTCATTCTTTGGGGGGGACCATTGTGATCAATATCTGGCACATACAGCAGCAATGAGGCATAAATCAGTAATTAAGGAGTGGAGTTAATTTATTTTCCTGACTCCACCCACAGAAGATGTCCATTTTTTTTCATATACTCCTTTATCCCTTAAAGAGCCCAGCTATACAGGTCTCTCTGGTGGAGGAAGAATCGGATTCAAGGAATGTGCTGCTGGAGTATCTGCAGTGCAGTCAATGGCAGAGTGGTGCATTACAGATCCCAACCAGCAGAGAAAGGGTTACGGGAAGAGGTGGCGGTTTTGCTTTAACCTATTCCCCCTTTGTTGACCTATAGGCATGGCCATTACAAGGTGCGGACAATCCCACCTCCCAGAGGAACAGATGCAATAAGGCACTTGGAAGAGGTGATGTTTTCTGGGCAGAAGCATATGGTGCCTTATTGCCACAATGAAGCTTTTATTGGTAAAGTCCAGGCTCCAGGTAATGCTAAGCATGCCTTGTTGCAGTCACGGCTGCTCCTGGACCCAGATCCTGAAGGCACAGAACTTGGGGCAGGGGAAATGGGGTGTTTGGTGCTTGAGGAGTGGAGCAGAGCAGGTTTAATTCTAAATTCATTCAGATAAAAGACAAATTGCAGCAGTCATCCTTCAGTAAGGGGGAGAAACCTAAAAACAAAAGTCTCCAAAATCCTTCCATACAATGTAAACAGTACACTCTCACGTGCCCCGTGAACACCCCCAATCAATTGCAGTCTCAAAAGGGGAAAGAAATACCAGTGAGGTGGGGCGCAGTGGGGATGTAACCCACAAAAAAAATCCTCCTTGCTTGAGATTTTAAGGCATGAGGAGGGTGGGGCAGTGCGAATTGGCAATAATCCAACTCATGAATGGCCTCGGACAAAAAAATATCTCCTGATAAAAGAACAGCCAATCCCCGCAAAGAGCTGGCTGGGCTCTCCTGATGTCTCCCATATAGAGGCAATCAGGTCCCAAAGTTGTTAGAACTGGACGTCTGTCTCAGAGTCTGTGAAGCTGGTCAGGTTATCTTGGAGGAGAAAGCAATCGCTCCAGGTGTTCAGAGAAGGAATCCCAGTGTTTCCAAAGAATAGCAGCCACTAGAACTAGAAGCAGCGTCCCAAAAGTCCGGCCACGGGTCTTCAGTAGTGGAACCACACAGTTGGCCACAGTGGATACAAAGACCAGAACCACGGCCATAAGAGCCAGAAGGATGTTGATCAGTTTCCCCAGCAGGTTTCTTGCGGTGGCATTTTCCAAGCCTTCGAGCTGGACCACTTGTTGCTGCTGCTGTTGAAGCTCCATCTTTGAGATCCGCGTCTGACAAGCTTCCAATGCTTCCTGCACAAAAAAGGAATGAGACAGCCACATTAGGTACAAGTGGTGTTAACAGGGTGTCAAAAAACACGCTTGCAGTTCCAGCTTGATCATCTATAGCAAGCATGTCAAACTCACGCACTGCGGGCCAGCGAGCCGCAAGTACAGGCTTAGTGTTAAAGCAGAGTAGACACCTGCTTTCTCCACATTGCAGGTGCCTACTCTGCTAAAATTTACCCGGCTGGGACTCCGAGGTCGCTGGAGGAGCTCAGTCTTCCTCCCACTCACTGCTCCCTTGCGCGCCGTCTGTAGTGATGCCGGGTGCCAAAATATGACATCATATTCCGGCACCTAGCATCACTAAACTGCGCAGAGGCCAGACTCCGAGGTCGCATACTGGCAGCGGAAATGTGAGTGGAGTCTGCTTGTGGGCTAGAGGGGGATGCTATGTTTTTTTTAATACTGTACTTTTCAAAAAATATGTTTCTATGAAAATAGAAGTGTTGCTTTTTTTGCGGCCCACATAAACTTAAACATTGTTTATTTGGCCTGTGCTAGCCTTTGAGTTTGACATGCTTGATCTATAGGTTCTTCTGTCCCACAAAACTCTGCTCAGCCCTGTCTAATTACCTGGATATCCCGTGCTCTCTCATAGGACTGATAAGCGATCTTCTCCTCCATGCTGGCCAACTCCTGCTTCAGATTGAGAATTTCATTCTGGTGAAGCTCTGTTAAGTCATTAAGTTGTTCCTCCAGACGCTCGCACCTGTGATGGCAAGAGAACAGAGTTATTAATGATGGGAAAGGCTCGATTTGCAGGATCTGATGAACCCTATCATATTCTGCTCTGTTCTATCATTGACAGGTAAGCAGAGACACTATATATGTGCCCATTACATTAGTAAAAACAGCTACAGATGTATTTTCATCCTATATAACAAATGCACAATCTCATGGAGTTTTATTTCTCACCCTAAATCTTATGAAAATCTCGCTATGTTTTCTGTGTATTTCTCTCAAAACAAACAAAGAAAACATTGACACATCTGCTTTTTATGCCAACACCGAAAAATTTTAACATGTGTTAAATGAGTTTGGAACGCTTTTTTGCTATATCAATGCAAAAATAACAGAGTGAAACTAGATTCCTTAATGCGGTTTCACATTTGTCTGAGCACAGACTGACAATTGTAAAGTTCTACTTAAAACCAGCTTGGGTAGCCTAACCATTAAGTACAGCGGCTCTGTAAACATAATGTGGTCATTCTTCCCATGTACCAGCAGAGGGAGCTTTTGAAACATAGGTGAAGCTCACAATGTATGAAATAGTTGTGTGAAGATAAACAAGACTGGCAGGTACGTCACATGTGAGCTCACAGGCTAATAAGCCAAACATAGTTGCAGGGACATTATGTATGAAGTGTACAGAAACTACTGATTAGTCACCGGCAGGAACCAAAAATCATAACATCAGCATGAGCCAATCACACTAATGTATACACTATTTAGGGTTCCACGAGTCAACAAACTCTGTTCACACCATAATGAAACATACAAGCTAAATACAGACATAAAATTCCTAGTTGAGGAATAGACCCAAAGTCTCACTTTTGTTTATATTCTTTATAATCTGTATAAATATTGTTTTAAACATGAATTCAAATAAAAATGATTACAAGAAATTCTAGCAAAACTTCAAAATCCTTACATAAATGGAGGACCTTCTATAATATTATATAATGAGTACTGACCTGGGGAATATTTAACACTTTATTTAACAAGTGTACCCATTACTGAAATTATTAAAAGAAAAATAGTGTCAGGAATACAAATGTGTATTCTTGGCACTATAGGTCTAAAAAAAACAAACAAACAAAAAAAAAAAACGTTTAGGCTTCTGGCCCCACCTAACCGCTGGTTAAAAAAGTGACTTCTCTTTATTCCGACACCGCACGAGTCCGGTCGCGGCTGAACCCGCCCACACTCCGCCTCCTTGGCAGTGATCAAACTTTATGATCTCAGCCAATCCAATGCTTTCCCCTAGGAAAGCACATCTAGTGGCCGTCCACATTACTGCTTTGGGACACCTGCAGTGGCAGTCACTCAAACACTACCTTTTCTCTGAAAAGACTGTTTACATTAAAATGCATGCAGAGACATGCTATAAACACCAGAACAATTGTTGTTCTCATGACTATAGTGTCCCGTTAAGATGTTTTCCACAAATCTAACCTATTCACAGCACTTTTAGTCAGTTAAGAATTCTGTCACCACAATACCGCCTTACTCACCATCCACCATTTCATGGCAGGTCACCAAGGAGTAACACATACTCTCTCACCTCCTGCCGTTCCCTGGTTGGTCACCGGAAACCTTTTCTTACCTACAACCCTTACAGTTGATCATATAACACTGACTCTCTTCCGATTCACCATTGCCTGGAAAAAAAGTCATTACAAACCCTCACACACTGCACTCTTGCTAGTCACCCTGTTCGCTTTCTTACCTGTATCTCTCCTCTTGCAAAGACTGTAGGATGAATGTGTAGTCACTCTGAAATTGACTCCTCAGCCCTTCCAATGAATCCTCCATTCTGTTCTGAGTTTCTCGGATGTCCTGGATCTCCTGAATTACCACTTCCAGTCCTGTTAGTCCATGGAGATCCAAAGTGTTTGTTCGTGAGCTTCCCCCTCCACCTCCCCCACCAGGCCCGCCGCTAGTGCTGTTGGCCCCTAGAGATCCTGAAGTTGCACTGGAACAGTCCTCCTCACTTCCATATTTGGGACTTGCCTGAAGCATGTTTAGGGTCCCCAAACCCTTACTTGGAGTGATGTCTTCTCCTGTGGAAGACAAGCCTGTTGGATCATCAAGGGATGAAATATTATCACTGCTGCCAAATCTGTTGCGCAGTAAGGATGCAATCTCACGCGGCTTAGATACCACAGCACCAGCAGCAGAGTGGGTGGCTTGTGAGAAACTGGAGAGACCTCCCCTGACACTGTCCACCACCCCTTCACTGAAACCAGTCACTCGTGCCCCCACACCCTTCAGCCCTTGGTGCATGTCCCGAAAAACATCTTTGGGCTGTCGAGCGATCCCATTCTGTTCCACTTCACGCAGTTTGCGATGGTAGTGCTCAAGTTTCTTCTGGAGATGAAGGATGTTTTGAGAAGACTTTTGGTTCTTCTTCTCAAAGACCTGAGGAAGAAAAATGCAAATATTAACAAGTTGGCATCTGTTGTGAACAGAACAAAGGGATACTGGAATACGGACTTCTACAGCTCGAAAGTCTAGTAAAACCGAAGTTTATTTAGGTAATATTTGATCAAATCAGCCACATCATCACTCAACGTGGATGTAACAAGTTATTCTCAGAGGATGCTCCTTAATATACCATTTGTTATGGTGCTCCAAGGCCCGGATGAATTCTACCAATGAAATTCAGTTTGGCTTCAATAACTGGGTCTTATAAGACCCCTAACCACTAGAGAAATGCAATGAACCCATGAACTATCTCAGAACAATAATGACAAAGAACACACCAGGAATCAAGTTTCAAAAGGAGCCAAGTAGATTACGTAAAACGACAGAGCTTAAACTGAAGTCAAAGGGAGCACCGGTAAAGATGTATGAACTGACTCACACTGCATTCTTCTCCTGCATGAAACAAAACACGGGATTCACTCAAGACTAATTTTATTCATATATCCATCCCCCCCCCAGACATCTGGTAGATGTACAAGTGATCTAATATGACCCATGCTAATCCTGTGGCTTTATAAAAAAGGTATCAACATTATACAAAGTAAAATAAATAAACCAAAAAACAAAAAAACAAACACCATTTGGGCTTCTTAAGGGATACACAGAGATGTTGGTTGAAGTGTGAATTGTTTGGAATACAGAGGGAATTTTAATAGTTGAAAATACAGTTTACTTGGAAAATTCTTCCAATTACGCTATTGTGGCCTAAAATTTGAAATTCACATTTAGTGAATAATGCTTATATATTCATGATCATACTTTCATATGCAACTCTCAAGACAGCTCAACCTTTAAATGCCGAATTGGTGACTAGGACAACACAATATCAGTGTTATTTGTTCTTGCACATGTGGGCACCCTTACCTGTTTGATGCGGGCACCCTGCTGCCTGTCTGCGTTGTTTGCCAGCTTTAGATATTCAGCAACATTGTCGTCTCTTGCCGTTTGCTCGATCTTAATTTGTTCTGTCAATTTGAGGATCTTCTGTTGCAGTTGTAAAATTGCAGCCTTGGTTCTCTGTGGATCTGGAGCACCATCCATGGTATCTGTGCCCAGCATGCCATCTGCTGCGGAGGACACCATGCTGGACGCCTGTGAGAGGTTTCCTCCTTCCAGTCGGTCAATCTGCAGGAGACCGAAGAGCAAGGACCATTAGATAAGAGTTCAGGAAATTAGATCATAAAAAGCACCTAAAATTACAATGCATCTGGGAATGTACAGCAACAAGGACCTCAGCTACTGGTATTGGGGAGGAAAATGCTGGGTCATGAAAAACTGAACAACTTTATTTTCTTTGCTTTTATTTTCATTAGAAACAGTTCGTTATGAATCTCCATGCATTGCTTAATGAAATCGCTTTAAGTGCTCAAACATATACGCCCAAAGTTATGGTTTAAATCAAGACTTTTTTTTTTTTTTTTTAACTAGACTGCAAGATAAAAAAAAAAAACACCAAAAAACTTAAAATATCCACTTGGTAATGAACATAAAAAACAAATAAGGCAACAAGTCAAATAACAGAAAAACAAACAAGAAGAATTTCTTTGCAAAATGATGAAAGATGAGTGGTGAAGGATACAAACGGTAACTACCCATTCAGTGGGCCTTTCACTGTACTGGTAGTAGCCAGTCAGCGGACCTTGCATGGTACTGTCACTAGCCAGTCTGGAATCTCTGCATTGAACGGATCACTAGCAGTAGGCAGGCCCTGTATTGTACTGGTCCCTAGCCAATGAGACCTGCACTGTGCCAGTCAAGAAGCACTCATACTTCCACTTACTACCCATTTAAATGGCCCTGCATTTTAACAGTCAAATAACTCATTCAGTGGACACTCTAGAGGAGACAGGGTTAAGAATCAGCTTCCACTGGGGGGACAGCACAGTAAGTGAACGAAGGGTGGGATAGTTTTATCATAGCCCCCTCCTTGTCCAAACCAGTAATCTGTAAATCCCCAGCAGTGACCACTGGTCAGGAGATTGAAGAAAGGATTAGAGGTACCAGGACCCTCCTATCCTGCAAACAACGACCCTTTCTTCCTGTACAGTAGGGTCCCTGTACCCTGTATGATGGACTAAGGGGGGAGGGAGAGAACACATAGCTTCATGTTGGAAACCAAAAAATATACATCGGCACAGTAAGACCAGCTATGCCTGAAAACCAATACTAGACACTAGCAGATGTATAGCAACAGAAATCTCTGACCTGAAATATATGCAAAGTATTCATTACACAAATGCTGGGAATTGAAAAGAAAATGTTAACTTTTAATAAAATAATAACTAGAAACATACCTGTTTTGGAGAACTTTTCCAGTTTGACTATTTTTCCCTAAACTTGAAATTCACTTTGATTTTAGACATTTTACATTGTAGTGAATAACCTTGTATGGGTGCTGACACTTCTATATAAATAACTTATCTACTGCTGGTATGGGAGCCAAGCGATGGCCACCTCACTGTGCACTCAATAGAGCAGATTTATCAACTTGTTGTAGAATCAGCATTCTATTGGGGATTATTACACTTACAAAGTGGCACAACTTTTCATGAATCTCTCCCAATACCCATTGTACAGCGCTACGGAATTTGCTGGCGCTATATAAATAATAATATGGGCCTGCTCTGTCTAGGGAGGACTGTAGTAAGACAAACACTCGTATAATACACAGTACCCACCAGGATATTAATCAAATTGTACATAACCTCCACTCAAGTCAAGCATAGAAATTGGCTACCCACACTCACTGCCAGTATGGCAACTGCTCCCCCTCCAATAACTCTGTGCTCCACTCACTCAGGATTATAACGGCTCCCTGTAGTACTGTACATATAACCCTTTTTACAAAAATTAACTGAGAGCATCCTCTCGTCTCATTATTATTATTTTATTATTTATATAGCGCCAGCAAATTCCATAGCGCTGTATGAAAATACTTGCAAACATTCTTAATGGAAAACTCTTTTCTAATACTCACTGGACTGGGCTTGAAAATTCTCACAGCACTGTAACTACTACTCCATGAATATGCTTCGAGAAAACCACAAGGCACGGGACGTCATGTTTCCTATACGAATGTCAAACACTTCTCAGCCAAGCAATTCACTCCTTTACCCACTTATAGCCATGACACCAAAAGGTAGAGCCCCATTTGTTGTAGAACTACAACTCCCGTGATGCTTTGCATGCTTTTAGAATGCTTTAAAATGGCAAAGCATCATGGAAGCTGCAATTTGAAAACATCTGGAGATATACCTTTTGGGCACCCCTGATGTACATAATCTTTCCATTTACACTATGACATTAAACCCCCCTGCCCAGAGTAGTCAATTTAGCACTACACTCTCCTAGCAGCTCAGCGGAGTCCTATCTCACCTGTGTCTGCAGTCTCAGTAATTTCTCCCAGTGCATGCCTGTTCACTCCCAGCTCCTGCTGCATCCTGAGCTCTGAACTGCTCTTACAATCTGCCAGATATCTCACTACCTGAAACTGACAATCAGTGCTGGAGTTTCTGATCCCTCCTTAATGGGTGGAGCAAGACATGGGAAGCTGAGACTTAACCCTTGCTAGCCAGGTCAGAGGTGCTAAAGCAGCGGATTCATAAACTGCATTTTGTGATCAAGGAAATGAAACATGTAGGAAATATTCAAGCCCAAGGGTGAACAGACAATGCAATTAACTGCAAATTAAGATGCAAAGGATACGTTTACATATCAATGATCCCTTTCTTAGGGGGGGGGGGGGGTCATTGTTTGATGCAGTATGTCTGGACATGTAATGTATAGCCTGAGACATGACCAAACAAAACATTATACAAAGTGCCGGCTGTGGATAATCACGTTTTTGTTAAACTATAATACCATATGATATTGTCACTTTGCTTCTAGTTTTGCATTAATTCACTTTTTATTGACGGCTTATGCATTTTACATAAAGTATATGGACAAGACACTGCACATCAATATATCTGGGAGTCGCGGTCACTGGTGCCATCACTGCTTTGGGGAACGGGGGGGTTTAGGAAGGCATATCTAAATTTGCACTCGCTTTCATAGCATGATATACTGTTCTGAAATCCACTAGTTTCCTCTGATTAAACCAGTGTATCACTTGCCCCTCCGCAGCCCTAACAGGCTAATAGAACTGATCTAGATATGCACCAGGGTGCATGGTCTCAAAATGGCAGCCGTGGTGACCCAGATAGCTTTTATACAAACATTTGCAGCACAAAAACAAATTGTGTATAATATATATATATATATATATATATATATATATATATATATATATATATATATATATATATATACACACACACACACACATACATACACACACACACACTTAAATGTATACGCTAACAAGGTTACTTCCAATTGCAGATTCCAATTGCAGATTCTGTTGGCATCATGCAGGAATGAAATAATGATGATATCCTAAACTATTGTATAAAATTAACCCTTGGATGTTGGGCAAAAGTAACACCCCCAGGACGTACTTGAAACCCAGAGTAATCTGAATGTACCTTTCCTAGTTAAATACTTTGTTAATAATAATAATAATAATAATAATAATAATAATAATAATAATATTATTATTATTATTATCTTAAAGACACCCTAACAGAGCAGAATTGGATCAGATTCCAATTATTCAAATTTGACTTTTTATTTAACAAACAGGGCATGATCTATGACAATCATTAAAGGCAAATTCTATAAAATAAACAAAGAATTAACGCTTATAATCAATAAATAGGTGGTGTTGGTGTATTTATATTGGGTGGGACATTTGTTGCTACTTTATAAACAATAATAACGTTTTATACTCTCAGAGGCTCCCACAAGTAGGCTGCAGTCAGCCATCTTTGTTTTACAGGCCTCATACATGGCAGGTGTTCAGATGGCTTTGATTGGAATGTGTGAAGATATAGCATACTGGGCAGATTAAATAACACTCTGCAAACAATGTTATCTCACAAAGGAATAAACAGTTTATAATGTGTAAAAGCAATTATAACTGTATTAAATGGCTCTTGGATAGATTCCTGGAAAACCCATGTTCCCTTCTTACATCTGAGAAGAGAAAGAACCCCCCGCCCCCCCCCCCCCCAAAAAAAACTAAAACCCATATATATCGGATAAAGATGAATATGCCTAGCCTAAATCCCCAATATGGTTTAACTGTGTGCAGGTTCTGGTGAGTGGCACCTAATTGACAAGGTTCAGTAAAATGAGCAATATTGGGGAAACGTGCCACACGTGAGAACAAAATATTGGCTTTCAGAACATTCCATTTTAGAACCAGATTTGTTCATTAAAAATAACTCCAAACGTATAAAGATGATTTCCTTCCATAGTGAGAAAGTATAAACATCATTCGGCGTGTTCCCAGCAGAACAATGCATCTTTGCACAGGCCTTATTCTGGGGCTGCATAGCGCCAAATAAAAAAAGGGGTTTACTTTTCAGAGCATCTTCCAGAGTGTGTTCTGCTGGGTGAAGCACAACATCTGTTTGGTTGCAACCACTCACTCATTATAAATTAAAAAGAATGTGTATATTGTGCACAATGTACATGTAAGTGATTACATGGTGTTTTCTCAGGAGCGCTAAGCATAACCGGATGGAATGGGGTATAATCTTGTTACACAACGTGCCCATAGGATATGGTAGAAATGGGGTTTAACTAAAGCCTCCTGGCTCTGGGACGGCTACAAAATCTCTTGTTGAAACGGGTTAGAGTTCAGCTTGATCTGTCCGCGTTCTTTAGGATTTATGCAATAAAGAGTTTACTTTCGTCTGGGCCCTGGCGTACAGCTGCGGGGATTCATGTGAGTGCCTGGCAGTCTGTGCTCCCTCTTGTATAACATCATACTGTGTAACGTTCTTCTAAAATCCAGCAATGGATTTGTGTTTCAACTCAAATCAGAGTTTCTTAGATACTTGCATCCAACTGGACATTTGCAACATTCAGTCCTTAGTTGGATTTTCAAGGATGACTCATATCCACTATGATTCAACCGGCCCAATTGTTCTATTGTTAAACAGGTTGTAAAAGGTTTAGAACAAAACATGCATTTATTGTTCATTTAGGATGTTAGCCATCTAAATGGCATCATTTTTATTTAAGGTTATAAATTCCTGCCACGTTAGTTTCCATTATATGATGCACGTGCAATCCATTTTTTATGGGACTGATTTTTTTTATTTTTTTTTACTGAAATAATAAACATGTTTGTTTTATGAACCTTTTCTGTAGACAATATTATGCAGAGAGCAGCTGAATTATCTACTTTTAGAATCTCTACATTCTTGTGTTTTTACTTTTTTTATAAAATGGTGCAAGAAAATTCAAATCTAAGAAGGTTGACTGAGCCAATTAAAAGCGATTACAGTTACACAGTGCTCTATCAATATGGTGGTTTTCTATTGGCTGGTTTATAGGACAATCAACGTGGCAGGCGTTTAGTGGGAAGAGGCATCACATTCTTAATATTCTGCTTGTCAAATAAATGTATTTTATTATTTACATATTGGACTATTTTCCCAAGTGAACTCTAAGATCATGCACGTCTAAGAGCAAGCTGAAAGAGGCTACTATAAGCCAACTTAATGGTTTCATTATACTGCTAAAACTGAAGCCAACGTTGAGCGAATCCTGCCAGGGATAGAACCTACAGTCCTGAAATATGAACAGGTACTACAGCATCTACCAGCTCTAACGAACTGTAACATAATGGAAATATTCCCCGAGTATCTAATGTGCTCACCAGTCAGACCCAAACCACAGGCAACCAATTCAACGCGTGCAGCGGAATGTGAAACCTGTGTTTGTGTAAAATAAATAGAGGCCACTTTTGGGAAGTTTTCTAGCAATGGCTGCTTTTTCATCTCATTTTGTAAGGCAGAACCATTCAAGGATTATTGTACTGCAACTTATAGGCACTCATGCATGATATACCCACTGACAAACTACTTGAAGGCCACAGCCAGCAGTCTGTACAGTAACAATGCAGAGTGATTGGATCTAAGAAATAATGGGTACAAAGCTCGGTGAGATCAACCATAAATAAAGGTGTTTATATCAGGTACTATTAACACCAAGGATCTGCCAGGATACTGTTCAATAAAAGGTTACAGTAACGCAGAACAACTATGATGTGGTTAGAGGGTTAAAAGAAACCAGGATTTAATGACATCATCCCTGAGTTAGAGAGTGATAAAGAGACAGCTCATTCTAACAACATGCAAGGGGAGGGGGCAGGGGGTGAGTGACACTAGGAGGAAGTGACAGCATTAGCCCTATTCCCATAGACTTATTCTATGTCTATGCCTATTCCCCTCCCTCCCAGATCACAGCATTCAGCCCCAGGCAAATAGCAGATCCTGTGTGTAACATCCTGCATATAGATACTGTACACACCTCCTCCTCCGAATATATGAGCACCACCCCATAATACAGAGCACACCTAACACAAGGAGAAAGGTATTGGTATCATCCCACTACGCTGACACCAGAATGCACACCTTGCAACAAAAAGGCAACTTTCTTCTCAATACAGACAGCACTATTGACAGCCTGATATATATGAAATATGCCTACTGGCCTTCAAAAACATCAAATACTCAAGACAGGATAACTCTTTTGCTCCTAATACGCCCTCCACCTCTCTGTTCCTGTACGTCCAGTTGTCTGGTTACAATTACATGTCTGTTAGTACATCCATTGTACAGCGCTACAGAATCTGATGGCGCTATATAAATAATAAAAAATAATAATTCACACAGTTCATAATGCATGGACACCTCTCACCTCACAGTACAGTCATGAAACTCTCCTCCACTCCTAATACCCAGTTGTATACCTCTCCTCCCTTCCTAATACAGTCACACAGCACTCCACCCGTCCTAATATAGTGAACACAACTCTCTAATCCTACTAACGCAGTCGTGCACTCTACAGTCCTTCTGATAAACAGTCACACAGCTCTCCTAATACACATGCATGCAAGTGACTTCTCAATATACATTCATGCAACGTTTTGCTTTCCCCTAATGTACGGTAGTTACACAACTCCTGTTACTAAACATTCTCTGGTACAGGGCAGCTTGCAACGGCCACAGTTACACTGCCTCTCATATATATTTAATAGTCTATTGTCTGCTTGGCTCACTCTGTTTCTTATATGATTACTCAAAGTCCCCGGTGATGTAGCATCTGCTGGTTTCCTATAAGAAAATGAGAAGAACAAGAAGGCATACCACGTCTTCATAGATTACTCCAGGGGTCCAATATACTTCCATTGTAGCAGCATGTTCTCCTTAGTATGCCAGTGGGCTGCTAGCGGACTATATACTTTCTTCCCTGACATAAGAGATTTCTTAAATGTACTTCAATGCATCCAACTTCTCTCCCCAAGCTACATATGCTACTTTGCACATTTCAGAACTTGTGTGGTGTATATATATATATATATATATTGCACAAAACATTTTATAACCACTTCCCGTTGCTTAACCACTTAATAAAGACTAGTGAACAGAGCAAAGGTTAATTCCTTCAACTGGTTGACTGTAGGTTACAATGTAATAGGGTGATCTATGATGACCACAGGATGTCAAACATCCTCATAACCCCTATGACATCACAGCCACATGCTTCGGCTGATCAGATGTGAGTTACGAAGGGAAACCAAACACTGAGTCTAACAATTCAATGACAACTCTGAGATAAAATACTAAATAAATAGAATACCTTTTTTGGTGAGGAAAAAAAATAAATATTGGAATGTGACTGTTTATATATGTCAGGGATTCACGAGCCACAAGAGAGTCACTTTTTAACCAAAGCATTGTGAGCAGCATCTATAGGTAGTTCACTGAGCTATGGTGCAACACTGCATCTCTTAGAGTTTGCACATAATTGGTTACAATGTCAGTCCAGAAACACAAAACTCATTACAGTAAAACAATGTATAATTTCAGACTGTAATTTCCAGAATAACTTTGGTCTCTCGGTGAGTGAATAAACACCCTCACTAAAGGTGTGCAAAGATGGCTGGCCTGATGGGTGTGCAAATTCAAATTCGCAGGGTCCAAGGACATGAAAGCAAATTTATGAAGATTGGTGGAGAATGTCCATCTAGTATGATACAATGTAGGAGTGTTTTTTTTGTAATCATAGCTGATTATGCTACATACATCTGAAAGTGAAAATAAATATCAGAAAGACTGGTATATTACAAGTCTGTGGATAGGCAGTACAGTAGGCACAGTGAGAGAGAAAGCTTGGAAGACTGACCTTGGTTAATCAATCACTGTATACATTATAGGTGGGAAAGGAGAAGAATCTGGTCCATTTGCATTGCATACTGGGAGCAGAGCTACCCGACTCCCAAGGTCAAGGTAATGTCACTAACAAAAACGATTAGTTTGCAGATTTCCTAAAAATGTCACTTATCCAGCCACTATTTCTTTACAGAGAAGGAGTCTCCGTACCCGCTTGCTAAAGAAGTGGGGAATCTATCAGTAATTAGAGCATTCAGTAGACAGCCATGTAACAATAGCAGAATATCTGTAACAGAAATGTGCAAATGGGAAATGTCTCTTCCATAAGATATATAGTAAACGTGATATCATGGGATCTGAAGCTGGAGGCTAGAAAACCTGACAAGTAACATGAGGAATGACTAGATGTGTCAGAGACAGCCAATGGCAGCACATGTCATCACTATGAATACTGGAGAACGAGTGTGAAACAGCCCAGGGCACTGGATGCTATTACTCAGCGAGTATCTGAGAAAATAAGGCCATGACACTGAATGAGGTTATCCAGAGAGTAAAAAAAAAAAAAAAAAAAAAAAAAAAAAAATCAGACTACTTAAAGGACCACTATAGTGTCAGGAAACAAAACTCGTTTTCCTGGCACTATATAGTCCTTAAGTCCCCCTTCAGCCACTTGCCTTAATCCAGCACCAGGCTCCCTCGGCACTGGTGACCTCTCCTCCCCCTCCGACGCCAGCTCCTAAGTGGAGTCGAATGCGCATGCGCAGCCAGACTCCATGCTTTCCTATGGACGTTTCGCATTGAGCGTCGCGGAGGCACCTCTAGCGGCCGTCAGGAAGACAGCCACTAGAGGCTCGATTAACCCTGCAATGTAAACATTGCAGTTTCTATGAAACTGCTATGTTTACAGCTGCTGGGTATAAACCTAGAGGACCTGGCACCCAGATCACTTCATTGAGTTGAAGTGGTCTGGGTGACTATAGCTTTAAAGGGACACTATAGTCTCTAGAACAACTACAGCTTATTGTATTTGTTCTGGTGAGTACAATCATTCCCTTCAGAATTGTTGCAATAAACACTATTTTCAGAGAAAATGCAGTGTTTACATAACAGTCTGGTAATGGCAGTACTGCCATTCAGTGTCTCCACCCTCTAGATGCAGACACTGAACTTTCCTCATAGAGATGCATGGATTCAATGTATCTCTATGACGAGATGCTGATTGGCCAGGGCTGTGTTTGACTTGTGCTGGCTCTGTCCTGATCTGCCTCCTTGACAGTCTCAGACAATCCTATTGGGAATCATTGTGATTGGCTCAGACCACCATTTCTGAATAGGTCAGCAGGCAGGTCAGAGGCAGTTTAGGGGCAGAGGCAGCAGCTGCCGACTTGAATACAAGTAATATTTTACTATATTTAGGGAGCAAGAGTGGTCCAAGGGGGCTAGATGGTGGTTTGAAAGGATCACTATAGGGTCAGGAACACAAACATGTATTCCTGACCCTATAGCATTAACATCACCATCTAGTCCTCCTGGGCCCCTCATATCTCCATAAATATAGCAAAATCTTACTGTATTCAAGCCAGATGCTGTAGATCTGCATACTGTTTGCCTAAAAAAAAAAAAAAAAAAACAACAAGCAGTCTGCTCACATCATCAGAAGTGGTAGCCTGATCCAATCACAATGCTTCCCCATAGAATTGGCTGCGACTGACAAAGAGGCAGATCAGGGGCAGAGCCAGCACAATTCAAACACAGCCCTGGCCAATCAGCATCTCCTCATAGAGATGAATTGAATCAATTAATCTCTATGAGGAAAGTTCAGCGTCTGCATGCAGAGGGAGGAGACACTGAATGTTTGGATGCATTTTAGGTAGCCATGACCCAGGAAGGATCTCTAACAGCCATCTGAGGAGTGGCCAGTGAAGTTATCACTAGGCTGCAATGTAAACACTGCATTTTCTCTGAAAAGACCGTGTTTACAGCAAAAAGCCTGAAGGTAATGATTCTACTCACCAGAACAAATTCAATAAGCTGTAGTTCTGGTGACTATAGTGTCCATTTAACACAATGGGGTCAGCAATACAAGTTTGTGTACCTGACCCTATAGTGTTCCTTTAATACAGTATTGGACCAATGAGGGACATGGAGAGGGGAGGTGGAAATCAGCCTGAAGGAACATGCTATAGACACCAGAACCACTACATTAAACTGGTGACTATAGTGACCATTTAATTATTTTGAAAGCGTGGGAGATATCAGGTTAATGATTCATGTACTACACACATTAGCTTGCAATATTCTATGTGTTAAAATGTAGATTTGGGTTTGGAATTTGAGCATCTGGTAAAACCCTTTCTTAATCCAAATCTGTGGCAGCACGGATTGCCAATGTGTTAACAGTCTATGAACAAAGAATGTACGACGACAGGTTAAGAGCGATATATGATCCTGTCAACTTGCAGAAACTGGATATCTAGTGAAGTACATCTGATCTCCATTGTTCCCACAAGAGTGACAAATACCGTATATACCAGAGTATAAGCAGAGTTTTTCAGCACATTTTTTGTGCTGAAAACCCCCAACTCGGCTTATACTCGAGTCACTGTCTGTATTATGGCAATTTACATTGCCATAATACAGACTGGGGGCTGTGTGCGGTTACTTGCCTCTCCTGCAGCTCCTGTCAGCTCTCTCCTCCTCCGCGGCGGTCCGTTCAGCACCTCTGTCAGCTCCCAGTGTAAGTCTCGCGAGAGCCGCGGGATCATAGTGCGGCTCTTGCGAGACTTACAGTGTGAGCTGACAGAAGAGCTGCACGGACTGGCGCGGAGGAGAAGGGAGCTGACAGGAGCTGCAGGAGAGGCAAGTGCTTCCTGCCAGCCCCCCACTGAACCGCCAATGCCCCTGGACCACCAGGGAAGGAGAGCCCCCCTCCCTGCCATGTATCAAGCCGGGAGGGTGGCCGAAAAATAAATAAATTAATAACAAAAATAAATAAATAATAACAAAAAAAAAAATTAAAATAATAATAAAAAAAATTAAAAATGCCCACCCCCCACCAAGGCTCTGCATCACACACACACTGCACTCATATACACACACTGCATTCATTATATACACACACACTGTAAATAAATATTCAATATATATAATTTTTTTAGGATCTAATTTTATTTAGAAATTTACCAGTAGCTGCTGCATTTCCCACCCTAGTCTTATACTCGAGTCAATAAGTTTTCCCAGTTTTTGGGGGTAAAATTAGGGGCCTCGGCTTATATTCGGGTCGGCTTATACTCGAGTATATACGGCATACGAGTGTGAGATGATGTAATGAATACTTGCTGCAATTTCCAGTCTCTGACTTTCTACACAAAAAAGCAAAGTCTGACTGAGTGTTACGCACTCTCAGTGCATTCTCGCTGATGGGATGACCGGCTAGGATGAAGGCATGACAAAACGGATCACCAGATACCCCAACTTTTGGGGGAACTCACAAGCTATATGCAAACTGATCACATCTACACCTGGGATCACATCTAGAGAGAAACTAAACTTTGAACAGGAGGTCATGTATTCCTTATAACGCTCTTAAAGACCACGAGAAGCAGGAATCCATTTTCAGCACAGTGGAGTTTGTTGGTGCTTTGTAAATAATAATAATAATAATAATAATAATAATAATAATAATGACACCGGAGTCTGATGTTATCTGTGTTAAATAGTGCAGAGTATCCAAGAGGAAGCAAGGAGGAGATATGTCCTTCCAAATAGTATAGCCACATGGGTAATCTAGTCCGATTAGTTTCCGGTTATCTCAGTAATATGCATACAGAGCACCACACAAGGGCATAGTGAGGATATGTTGCATGTAGAGGTACAGAGTGTACAGCACTGGGCTAAATATATGTAGGGTTACGGTTAAAATTACAGGGTGAGATGTAAACATTGCAAGATTCAAGCCATTTAGCAGTACACATAGGATTATAATTCCTTTTTGGGTTTGGGCTTGCATTTTCCTAAAAATCTGTGTCAAAATTATTAAATCATGGACTGTACCAGGAAACTTAACCAGCTCTTAAAGGGTTATAAGCTTGTGGGCTTTTTCTTCAATATTGCAGCCATTCTAGAGCCAACAGATAAAGAGATATAGAGATATTCCTTGTGTCCTAGAATTGCACTCGAGCTATTCTATAAGCCTTCACAAAAATATGTTGCGTATTCAGGTAATTTTTTTTTCTAGTAAAACATATTGCAAAGTATCCATAACATTTTCCTTTATCATCACACAGGGAACCTGGTGTTTCTAAAGTTTTATTCACTAGACAGAATTATCTCGACTTGGTGAGTAACTTTTGTCAGCTGATGGAGAACAAAATAATTTGTATGGTTTTGTGGGGGTGAGGAAATAAATGGAGCATACTTTCCTTTTGATTGTGCACTTCCACCCATTGTCTGTAAAACAGATTAATTATGAGCCATAAGCCGATTTAAAGACCATTAACATCAAGAGAGATGTTGAGTTGCTGTTTACTTAACAGATGCTGTAACCGATGCTGTATCCCACACCTTAACTCAATTCCAAGAGATTGGCATTCAGCATAGCAGCCCACCCATATTACCTGTAATACACTCATGATAGAGGTGATGAGGATTAATCAATTGGTAACAGGCTACAGGACCTTCATTTATGCTCTGAATACAAAACACAGACTGAGGAAGACTCCTACAGTGTTAACACACTACCCTATTGTCTCAGGATAAAGCGTCACTTCTACTAAATCTACACTGCCTGGGGTGGGGGTGGGGGGGTGTCTTAACCTGAACCTCCAAGTAATTGTAGTTTATACAAGCCAGATGCAATACAACTCCACCCAAGTCTCCGATGTTATTGCTGTCTGTTACCAGGGTCCCATTCATTCAGCTCAGAGATGGAGATATCTTACAGGTTATTACAGTTCTACAGGCAGAGCCACAGAAGGATTCTAAAAATAATTATGTGTGTGTAAATATATATGCATACGCAATCCATGTAATATTTGATGCAAGGGAGTATTTATGAAGAATCAGAAATCAATCACACACATTTCATTATGTATTTTACCGTCACAATAAAATATAATGTATAATACACAGCCTGTAGATGCAATACAAAGTGTAAAAAGTGACAGAATTAGCATGTCAGATCGGGGGCTTTTATCAACATGTGCTTGGTTTCGAGCTCTGCAGCCCGGTCTTAGGATAACTCGATACTTAACTGTCCCCACTGTTCAAACAGTCTGCCTGCCAAGAACGACATAGCCACACCTGTGTATATGTGCACATATTTATCTGTTTGCATATCTTTATAGGCATAATGGTGTATAAATGTGTGTCTGTGCAAACACAAAGGGTCCCCAATGGCTACGGTAACTAGCGCATTTGTCAATTAACCATAATTTGTACAGCGCAACAGAATATGTTGTAGCAATAATGAATAAAAATGTTTATCAGTGGGATTTTATTTCACATTAACATTGCTTTGCAGCAATGTTAATGTGAAAAAAAAAAATCCCACTGATAAACATTTTTATTCATTATTGCTACAACATATTCTGTTGCGCTGTACAAAGAGCTGGGGGATAGGGAACTGTGTGACCGTGCATTCATTATAAAAACCTCACAAAACAAATTGCTGTTGGACTGCAAATCCCATCACACACAGCTAGACTACAATGTTAGCTGCGTCTGCAGTTGGCTCGGCTGTAATCCTGATGAACAATTCCCAAGCTGAGCTCCCATTATTCTCAGACAGCAGAGGTTGGAAGACATAACCAGAGAGGGCAAACAAATTGTGTCAATGCTTCAAGCCTGCATGATTTTGATGTACTTTGGAATCCAGGATTTGGGCCACAGAGTGCTTATTGGGTGGGGATTTGGGATATTATCTAACCTTGGCTGGATATCCAGTTCACTAAAACAAGCTGTAGTGTTTCTGTGGGTCTTTAGGATCAGTTTTATTTACATTACAGGGCATTACTGATTTAATGCGATTTATCTTCATCCCCACAAAAAGGACACTGTCCTGTAATGGATAAAACAGGATTATTGGGTTATGTGTTACTAGTACAAGAGGGGGAAACCACAAATTTATTTGTTTAAACCAAATGCATAATGGGGGGGGGGGGGGGGGGGGGGGGGGGAGGCTGAAAAGGGAGATTTGGACAAATGAAAGCTCAAAGGGATTAAATTAAGTAATGTGAGTCAGAAATGCATAAGGAACATTTCCCTAACTATATTTGTGTAGTTTGATACAAATCAATAAACCAGTTTTATAGATTAAAGACACATGATCTTTGAGCTGTTCTGTTAGCTACGTCAAAGGAGTGCTTTTCGTTTTCTCATTAGGCTTGATTAATACACTTCTAAAATATTGTGCTTTCTGGTCCAAGATTACGATTTGAAACAAGGCAATCATGGTTTTGACATATTTTCTATTTCTATTTTTGCCAAAATGTAAACACTTTTTTAAAACATTGTAATTTCCATAAGCCTTTTCATTTAGGGCTTTGACTATGTAACATGAATCTAAATCTTAACAGATTTAGTCAAAGTTGTAGAACACATCTAGTCCATCGGACCTCCCTGACAACAACTGGGAGTAGCCACCTGAGAGGACACGGTTAGCAAGAGATCAATAAGGGCTTTGGGTTATCAGCTGGAAGAAGGAAAAAATGTCATGACCGGGAACAAGATTAGTCGCACCTGCATATCTAAATCAGGTTATTGCCAGGAGCGGAGAATGTGTACTTTATCACATCTCTGACACAGAATCCAGGGACAAAGGACTTTGGGCAGACAATTTAAAGAAGGTAAAACATGTCTGGTTGTTGGTACAGGTCAACTGCCAATACTTACACACATGCCACAGTCTTACATCAAAGAGAGCAACTAGTTTAAGGCCCAGTTTTAATATAGAAACAAGAAAATTATAAACTGGTACATGTAATAACGCACTAGAGCACATGTAGATTCATACAGGGCCTGTGTGAGTGTACCAGTGGCAGAGAGGGTCTGTGACCATGGGGGGAAGGAGAGGGTTCAAGGTACATACACATCTTTGGGTGCACACACAGAGGCAGGGGGGGATCTTTGGGTGCACACACACAGAGGCAGGGGGGATCTTTGGGTGCACACACACAGAGGCAGGGGGGATCTTTGGGTGCACACACACAGAGGCAGGGGGGGATCTTTGGGTGCACACACACACAGAGGCAGGGGGGGATCTTTGGGTGCACACACACAGAGGCAGGGGGGGATCTTTGGGTGCACACACACAGAGGCAGGGGGGGATCTTTGGGTGCACACACACAGAGGCAGGGGGGGATCTTTGGGTGCACACACACAGAGGCAGGGGGGATCTTTGGGTGCACACACACAGAGGCAGGGGGGGATCTTTGGGTGCACACACACAGAGGCAGGGGGGATCTTTGGGTGCACACACAGAGAGGCAGGGGGGGATCTTTGGGTGCACACACACAGAGGCAGGGGGGGATCTTTGGGTGCACACACACAGAGGCAGGGGGGGATCTTTGGGTGCACACACACAGAGGCAGGGGGGATCTTTGGGTGCACACACACAGAGGCAGGGGGGATCTTTGGGTGCACACACACAGAGGCAGGGGGGATCTTTGGGTGCACACACACAGAGGCAGGGGGGATCTTTGGGTGCACACACACAGAGGCAGGGGGGATCTTTGGGTGCACACACACAGAGGCAGGGGGGATCTTTGGGTGCACACACACAGAGGCAGGGGGGATCTTTGGGTGCACACACACAGAGGCAGGGGGGATCTTTGGGTGCACACACACAGAGGCAGGGGGGGGATCTTTGGGTGCACACACACAGAGGCAGGGGGGGATCTTTGGGTGCACACACACAGAGGCAGGGGGGGGATCTTTGGGTGCACACACACAGAGGCAGGGGGGGGATCTTTGGGTGCACACACACAGAGGCAGGGGGGGATCTTTGGGTGCACACACACAGAGGCAGGGGGGGATCTTTGGGTGCACACACACAGAGGCAGGGGGGGATCTTTGGGTGCACACACACAGAGGCAGGGGGGGATCTTTGGGTGCACACACACAGAGGCAGGGGGGGATCTTTGGGTGCACACACACACAGAGGCAGGGGGGGATCTTTGGGTGCACACACACAGAGGCAGGGGGGGATCTTTGGGTGCACACACACAGAGGCAGGGGGGATCTTTGGGTGCACACACACACAGAGGCAGGGGGGATCTTTGGGTGCACACACACAGAGGCAGGGGGGGATCTTTGGGTGCACACACACACAGAGGCAGGGGGGATCTTTGGGTGCACACACAGAGGCAGGGGGGATCTTTGGGTGCACACACAGAGGCAGGGGGGGATCTTTGGGTGCACACACAGAGGCAGGGGGGGATCTTTGGGTGCACACACAGAGGCAGGGGGGGATCTTTGGGTGCACACACAGAGGCAGGGGGGGATCTTTGGGTGCACACACAGAGGCAGGGGGGATCTTTGGGTGCACACACAGAGGCAGGGGGGATCTTTGGGTGCACACACAGAGGCAGGGGGGGATCTTTGGGTGCACACACAGAGGCAGGGGGGGATCTTTGGGTGCACACACAGAGGCAGGGGGGGATCTTTGGGTGCACACACAGAGGCAGGGGGGGATCTTTGGGTGCACACACAGAGGCAGGGGGGGATCTTTGGGTGCACACACACAGAGGCAGGGGGGGATCTTTGGGTGCACACACACAGAGGCAGGGGGGGATCTTTGGGTGCACACACAGAGGCAGGGGGGGATCTTTGGGTGCACACACAGAGGCAGGGGGGATCTTTGGGTGCACACACAGAGGCAGGGGGGATCTTTGGGTGCACACACAGAGGCAGGGGGGATCTTTGGGTGCACACACAGAGGCAGGGGGGATCTTTGGGTGCACACACAGAGGCAGGGGGGATCTTTGGGTGCACACACAGAGGCAGGGGGATCTTTGGGTGCACACACAGAGGCAGGGGGGTCTTTGGGTGCACACACAGAGGCAGGGGGGTCTTTGGGTGCACACACAGAGGCAGGGGGGTCTTTGGGTGCACACACAGAGGCAGGGGGGTCTTTGGGTGCACACACAGAGGCAGGGGGGTCTTTGGGTGCACACACAGAGGCAGGGGGGTCTTTGGGTGCACACACAGAGGCAGGGGGGTCTTTGGGTGCACACACAGAGGCAGGGGGGTCTTTGGGTGCACACACAGAGGCAGGGGGGTCTTTGGGTGCACACACAGAGGCAGGGGGGTCTTTGGGTGCACACACAGAGGCAGGGGGGTCTTTGGGTGCACACACAGAGGCAGGGGGGTCTTTGGGTGCACACACAGAGGCAGGGGGGTCTTTGGGTGCACACACAGAGGCAGGGGGGTCTTTGGGTGCACACACAGAGGCAGGGGGGTCTTTGGGTGCACACACAGAGGCAGGGGGGTCTTTGGGTGCACACACAGAGGCAGGGGGGTCTTTGGGTGCACACACAGAGGCAGGGGGGTCTTTGGGTGCACACACAGAGGCAGGGGGGTCTTTGGGTGCACACACAGAGGCAGGGGGGTCTTTGGGTGCACACACAGAGGCAGGGGGGTCTTTGGGTGCACACACAGAGGCAGGGGGTCTTTGGGTGCACACACAGAGGCAGGGGGTCTTTGGGTGCACACACAGAGGCAGGGGGTCTTTGGGTGCACACACAGAGGCAGGGGGTCTTTGGGTGCACACACAGAGGCAGGGGGGTCTTTGGGTGCACACACAGAGGCAGGGGGGGTCTTTGGGTGCACACACAGAGGCAGGGGGGGTCTTTGGGTGCACACACAGAGGCAGGGGGGGTCTTTGGGTGCACACACAGAGGCAGGGGGGGTCTTTGGGTGCACACACAGAGGCAGGGGGGGTCTTTGGGTGCACACACAGAGGCAGGGGGGGTCTTTGGGTGCACACACAGAGGCAGGGGGGGGTCTTTGGGTGCACACACAGAGGCAGGGGGGGGTCTTTGGGTGCACACACAGAGGCGGGGGGGGGGTCTTTGGGTGCACACACAGAGGCAGGGGGGGTCTTTGGGTACACAAACACAGAGGCAGATTGGATTTGCAGGTTTCCAGCCAGGAAACAGGAAAATGAATAAAAAAAAATAAACTACTGCCTTTTATAAGGACATTATCTGCAGCTAGTTGGTGACAATGTTTTTCCAATGTTTCATAAATTCCTAGCCCCAAAGCCCAAACTTTAGCTCATTTCACTAAATTCACATATACATGCACACATTATATACACACACACACAAACAGTATTTTTTTATATTAAACCCAGAAACTTCAATAAAAGCCTCTGCTACACTTAAGGAGTTAATGGATATAACTATTGATCACCATTTGAAATGCCATTATTATGGACAGTTTGTTTTTTGTTTCCAAGTAAGTAGGCCATATGACTAGTTTCTATAAGCACATGATGGGTTAATGCAAATGGTTTAAGTGATTTCCTTCCCAGCAAATCTCTGCTATTCTAACACCTGTGTGTATATTAGCTCTTATCATGGTGAAGGATGGTGAGGAGGGGTATAAGTACTGCAGGTGAATGAGTACACAAATACTACATAGGCTAGGAATGTGGGCCAGCTCTCACTCTCTGCTGGTTACTGTGCTCACTTCGTACCCTTACACATCCTGCATTTGCTTGCTAAGGTTCCTTTCTGCATTGAATAGGTCTTGTTTTACTGTTTTTTTACATGTGACAAGGCAATAAGGAAAGATGACAGACCCAGAGACGGCAGCTGTTAGAATGCAAGAGGGGCGATTCAGGTTAACACATATATACTGTAGTTTAGAAAGATGGATGCAACACTGGACCTGTAACAATAAGGCACACATTATAAAAAGTAATGCATGCAGCAGTTAACCCCTTAAAGCCAATAATAGTAAGATATTGCCATATAAAATCTGGCATGTAAAGAACCTATATTAAAATGATGCAGGATTATCACTAAATACAAAACTGAGGCAAATCTGGAAAAGTTCTCCAACTAAGCTATAGTCACAATTTGGCTTTTCTTGCCTCAGTTAAATTTTCGAAAACCAGAGTTAGGAGAATAATCCACTAAATATTTTAAAATAAAGAAAATGTAAAAAATAAAATATATTTTTCTTTTTTTTATAATTATAACTTTTTATGCATCTCCAGCCACTGCATGTAAATTAGTTTAACTCCTGCAATTATATGCACAGTCCACATGCGTGTGCATGGCAAATCATTTCTCTGTAGATAAACATGCGCCATGCTGCATGAAAAGGTTGGTTACAACTAGTAAGTCTAGCGGAGTTAACAGAGTTGTTTTACTTTGCAGCATTATTCACCCCAGGACACAGGTCCCAACATCAGCTGTCCGTGAACTGGAATAGGGGCAGGTCTGCCCGATTTACTGGCAAGTTGGTATTCTGTCAATGCACATTAGGGTCCCTGTCAATCAAGCATGCTGACCTACTGAGGGCCAAGCATACAAAGAGCAGTTCTGCTCTCTGCTGGGTCCTAGTACGCCGAGTGAAGCACGTCTAATGATGCGCTCAGGCTACACTTTGAGGACAGACAAACCAGTGACATGACCCTAAAATAAGGATTCGCCTGCTGAAATTAGACAATTGGGAGGACTGGCAGTATACTGGTAGTACAGTCTTCATTAAGATAGAAATCATAGTTCTGCTTTATTGTATTACATGGATATTAAGTTGAAAACAAGCAATTGCACTATACATATAAAAGTGCTAGCTAGAAGATGACAGCACCCACATACTGGCATGAATAAAAAAAATTTTTTATTCACTTGAAAAAGCCCCAAAAGAGTGAAACGCGTTGAGGTTTTATTCTATATTTAATAAAGTATTTTGGGCTACACGTACCTTTTTATGCCATATACTTTAGTTTTTGCCTTTACCTGGCATTTTGAATTTGCCTCCAGATACCCCTAAAGAATCCTAGGTTGTAACAGAGAGCGGTCACTCTGCTCCATCTACTGTAAGCATATCGCTACTATTTGCGTGTTAGACTTGCCATAATGGAGAGCACTATAGGCTTGCATGTTCCACCCCATCATTCCACTGACAACCATTGCCTCAAGAATATCCTGCAAGTGGGGATATAATACCACTGCATGCAGATTTATCCAGAGCTGGTTATAGCTCTATCAGATGTGAGTTGGCATTTTTAGACCTTTGTGTGGTGTGGTATTATACTACCATATTGCACTATTGGTATCCCCCTGTTTGTGTTCTTTTACATATGCTGCTACTGACTGAAGTTGTCCGACAAGCACTTTATGAATAGTAGAAGATGGATTTTTACTACTTTTAAGACTGTCTTATCACCTGGTATTCTTTGATTGCTGGACTTTATGAAGGACTACTTATTAAATTTTTAGAGACCTTTTAAATATCTTGTTTTCTTTGGCACCAACTGTATTCTGTTTTACATGAACAATTGTATCTAAATTAACACTATACTAAAAGGAAGAAAACTGGACACAATACACCATCCAAAATGTCCGAGGTTTGCATGTGAGGGCCATGGATGTGTGGTGTTTACAGGAAATGCCAAAGAAAAAGAACAGGAAACCATGAAGGAAATGTCACCCAGAGAGGCAGTCATATATTTAAACATTAATCTCACAATGCTTAGTTCACTGCAAACTGCCTACATAATCATGGTGATATTATGTACTTCAACTGGATGGATAAAATCAGAAATTCAGATTTTCTAACATTTTCAATTATAGCTTGAAGTTTATCAAGTACAACATAACTGCACAATGCCTATACAATGACTTCCCTTAACTCGTCAAAACGTTGCCACTTCCACTGGAATGCTACTCCATGTACATACTATCCTACATATATCCTTGCTACTTTTTACTGCTTCAACTACAAGGCTATTCCAGATCCTTACTACCTTTTCGATATTATTGTTGGCCTTTAAATGTTTATCACTTCAGATGGAGGTACTGGGCATCTAATCATTGTCTATAGAACACACTCATCCTTTAAGGTATTATTGCATTTTAAATTGGTAAAAATATGTTACCCTTCAAACACGGCTAAAAAGCCAAATGTAATTCTATTTGTAACATTTCAACAAATTACAGTTAGGAAACCAGACTAAAATTGAAAATAAATAAGGTTATTATATGTTCAGTAAAATGAGTTTAGAAGAGAAAGTATAAAATACAATTGCTTGGTTTTAATTCTAAATGAGTTTAACTAAAAAAAATCCCACGATAACTCCGCCCCTACAAAAGTCCCTTTATGGTTATTTGAAATGCTGGGAGGTATACTAGTTTTCATTTACAATCTTTGCTGTATCTACCCCACCAAAATGCAGACATCACAGGAACCAAACATCGTAGCCTGCATTTATTACATAGGACTCGACCTCTGCACACTAATTAGCATTTAGCAAGTATGCAGCATTATCTTACTGAGACAGCAGATACATGGGGATAACATTTCCTACAATTCAAGCATTCAGGTTCATTTACTAACCGGGTGAAAAAGACAAAACAAAAACAATCCCTAAAACAGCAGTGTTTGAACAAATCCCCAATTAGCCTATAAACTCAATTTGGTTATTTTAACATTTTTCACAAACTTCTATTTCTCGGTTTAATATTAAATATTAAATAAACCCCAAACGAATGGGTTTCAGATCAAAGGGACATAACCAGAGATGAGAAGGATCTTTGAGTGAAAACTAAATTATAATAATCCTTGCTGTCTGTGGCAGATTATTAATGCTATGTTGCTATACCAGTGCAATCAATTACATGTGTATATAAGGACTGTTGTGTGTGTGTGTGTGTGTGTGTGTGTGTGTGTACTGATAAGGGACATAATAATGTGCAAACACAGCAATCCTGTGTCGGGCAGGTTACAAATGTTGCGGTCGTTCCTGGAGACAACTGAGCCATGCTCACAGTGACCGGTCAGTTAAAGGAACCAAAAAGTTCCCGGCAAATGACAAAGACCTGCATTGACCACTGTGGACCAGTTGGTGGCAGCACAGGGTTAGAGAGGTTCCACTTTTTTTTTTAAATAGAAAAAAAAATAAAGTATCGCTAAATGTATAGTTTCCCTGCTTTCTCGTTTACTCCCAGATCATACAATATCTTGACTATAATGTGTAGTTTAAGCAATGCTGCTCAGACAATGCATTTGCATTAGGAAAAGCTGAATTGGATGCAATATCTTCTTTATGGACACACAATGCCCAACACAGCGTTGCCCATAAAAAGGCTGTGTCAAAAACATATGACACTGAGGGCACAAGGGCTCATGTAAGCAACTGTTAAGAAAAGCAAATACAAATACACCCTAAAAAGCAGCTAGGTATATATCACTGGCATTCCTAAATACCTTGCCAACTATCCTCCTCGTAAATGGTAGCAGTAGCAAGCTGAAGTACAGCGGCCCTTTAAAGGGACACTCCAGACCTCTAAAGCACTTTAGCTTGCTGAAAAACTGTGTGCGTGTGAAGAGTTTGTCCTCTTTCTCTCCCCCCCCCCCCCCCCCCCCCCCATTTTGCAAAAAGTGCAGATTTCAATAGAAATTGACACTTTTATAAATTAACCTGGTTGCACCCCATGGCTTTTCAAGCATTTTTCTGTTACTTCCTGGTTTGGTTAGCTCAGTGGAGCTAAAGTCAAGAGGCAGCAATTGCACAGCACCTGCCTTGCAAAGACTTTGCATTGAGCTGCATTGGGTAGTCTATGATTGGATAGCCACAGAAAGTCTGGGCAAGTTTTGCAAATGGTTTTAGATCTAACTCTAATGACAAAGTGCATAATTAAATGCATGCAAGTTTTCATTGGGTGTATATCTACTAAACAGTGATTTTTATTTATTTTGTATTTTGGCAGTTGAGTGTCCCTCGAGTAGAAATAAATATAATAGAGCTGTGTGTTATTTACAGCTCCTGTTCTCTCACATCCCATCGTAGCAGGATATATATTCCATTTATAAAATAATATACAGCTAGTAGATATAGGGTAAAAGGGTAATAAAATGGATGAGGTAGCTGTCCTTCCTGTCACCTCGACGGCTGTGTTTATGTCGGAAACCATACGATGTAACAGTGAACGACAGAAGGAAACCACATGCAGGCTCAGTTAATATACAACCACACAGCAACATATACGGCGTAAAGTGAGATTTATACACAAACTAAATACACTGACACTGCGCTGCAGAATAAATACAGAAACCTAAATTTAAAGCCCTATCCATCAAGACCTTCGCTCTAGAAAGAGGGGAAGCCAAACAAATCCAGTCTGTCTCGCCTGGACACCGCAGAGCTTGGTTGCTCTTTCTCTAAACTTGGCTTAGAATTGAAGCTACTGGGAATAACATTAGGAAAACAGCTGCAAACATCATAAAAGTGAATTTAATATATAAAATGCCCAGCGAATCCCAGCGACCTTATGCCCAGCGAATCTCCCGGCTACATGTCGCTGGGACAATACCACAGAGAATTGTGGGAATTCTAGTGTGGACAATATCAGTGGACACATTTGGACAGTCTGGATTTGGATAGTTTATTTGTCCAAACAAAATAAAATTCCTGGCAATCGTTGAGCTAATGGAGTTGCAAAATATTAGGTCATTCTGTTCATGGTATGACCGAAATTTGTTAAAGGGACACTATAGGCACTCAGACCACTTCAGCTCATTGAAGTGCTTTGGGTGCAGTGTCCCTACTGTACTTAGTGCTGCGATGTAAATCATTGCCGTTCCAGAGAAACCCCAATGTTTACACTGCAGCACTCCGGCACTTCCTGGCTGCTAACAAACGTTTGGTGAGGTAACGGACGCTGGACATCCAGCATCAGCCATTTCCCCACAGAAAAGCATTGATTTGAGGTTTAATGCATTAGCGGCATTTGGGCCCGTTTTTTAACCCTTTATTCTGGTCGGTGGGGAGGAGGGCCTATGGTACTTATTCATAAATTAAATAAAGGAAATTTTGAATATATTACCTCAGCGAGAAACTGATTTTTTGTTTGGACAATTAATGAACATTTACACATGTCTAGGGCTTCCACATTATTAGCTAATTAAAGATCAGGGTTTCACAAGCTTTATATCTAGGCATGATATGTATGCTAGGATTTATTCATTAAACCAGGATTATCTGCACGTTTCCAACCAAAATAACCAAGTTTAAAAATAGTGGAGTTGAAAGATTTCCCAGGTAAGCTATTTCAGTTTATTTGTAATTTCCCACCCAATTCCTAGTGCAATGAAATAAACCTGTACTCCTAAAGAAAATCACACCATACATGTTCCTATTCATACAGGTATAAAATATTGGAGATCTCCAAGGTTCCAGGTTTGGAAGCCTCTTTTCAGACTTTAGAGTGATGTCTAGTGTTCTGGATTAAAAGGGGATGTATCCATTGTTTGATTTTAAGAAAAAGGCAAAATAGCTGAGCAGTATCAGGTATCCGAGCACAGAGCCGAGTCACAGCACCACAAGAGGGGAAACATTTCCATTCATTCTTTGTTTCTTTAGAGTGAGATCTGGTAACTATGAACTAATTACATCAGAAATCAGATGGGGAGGATATAAATATGGCCTCTGTAAGTCAACTCCGAGCCATCACCAGCTTTGATCGCTCACACACCGATTTCTTTTATTTATAATGCACCAACATATTCAACAGGGCTGTACAATGAGCACTGCAAGGAGCAAAACAATGCTCAAAAAGCTGGGTCCTCTGTTGCAATGTGGGCAAAATAAACGCTGGTTTAAAGAGCTCACAATTTAATTTCAGATATCAGACGTCCATATCATTAATTCAATAAAATACAGAGTAATCAATGTGTTTTTGGGATCTGTCCTGTTATTTATCTCCTAACTTTCCTTGACTTTTCCTACAGAAGGCACAGGTGACAGCAGCAGAGCAGCAAGAGACAGCTGGGCAGCCTAATAGTGACAACCTTACAGTGAAATGATTAATGGAGACTAGTCCCACATGAACAGTTCCCAATCAAAAGCGGGTTATAAAAAGCCCTTCTCATATGCTGGCGTGGAGCAGATCCCAGCCATATAATCCAGATAGTATGTATAGCACCAATGCTGAGATTTCAAATAAAATTGGCATTCCGTGCCAGATCCAACAGCAGCAAGTGCCCATCAGGGTGCGGCCAATAATCAGGATTGCTGATTTTAACTCACTGCCTCCCAAAGGCACAAATAATCGAAACGCACAAGAACCAACCGTGCTGGCATCCAAGCTATGGGGTGGGAGAGGGCCAACTAATGGGGTTATTTACTAAACAGAGACCAGTGCTCAGCTGGCAAAGGAGTTCAATATATGTGGGCTAAAGGTTTCAAACATACATTCATTGCATCTAAATTGGTCTGGGCTATTTTGCAATTATGGATTTCAACTTTACATGCAAGGAGTGAAAAGATGAATGACATTTTTTTTACTGTGCTGAGTGGTTTATTCACTTAAAATGAGGCCAATTAGACAAAAATTAAATAAAAGGATTGCACTGCTTAGTTATTTACGAATGAGATCATACATGTCTGTTCAGTGTTTTGATCACTGGGGCCGAGCTAATTAGACATTGCACTGCTGCACACAATCTGACTATTATATTACATGATTACAGTAAGAATGTCGAATGTTAAAAAGCAGATAAAACTACAAAAATACTGCGCTCAAAATCCCACCACTCTTTGGCGAATCATGCACTGGCTATAGTATTCAGCTGTAATGTATAAACAAAACAAACCAATGAAAATGATTTACATTCTAACCCCTGTGAGCACTACATTGCCCAATCACAGACTTCCCAAAGCCCAATGAGTAGTCTTTGCAAGGCAGGTGCTCTGATCAGATGCTTGCCTCCAGTTGAGCTCCCCCGAGTTAAAGAAGTAGGAAGTAACAGGACCAGTTGTCAGGCAGCCAGGGGGTGTAAGAAGGTTGATTTAAAAAGAGTCTATTGAAATTCGCCATATTTGTAAAATGAAAAAAAAAAAAAAAGATACTCTTCACACAAAGCACTTCAGCAATCGAAACAGCGTTATCTGTGTTGAGTGTCCCTTTAAATACCGTAAAGTGTTTTATTCCTATTGCAATGGAGATCAAAGTGTAAGCTTACCAGTCAACAGCATGGCTGATAGGTGCATGCATGGCCAAGTCATTCTGGCTGCTTTCAACTCAAAGACCTCTAATTAGAGAAAAGTGGGTGATTCCTTTAAAACTCTACAAACTAACATAATATAGATTGTTTAAGTGGTAGGTTGAAAATGCCTTTAATAAGGACAATAGGCCAATGTTACTAGGACTGCTTTAATTTAAAGTTACCATATTTCACCTTTAAGTATATTAAAACCAAGAGCAAGGCATCACACAGGGGAGTAATGACAAACCTGGCCCTGCAGTATGCATTTCTCATAACCTTCCCTAGTTAAAGGTTATCCATTACAGAGCAAAAGTGATTCTATAAGAGCTGCTTTATATTGGATCTGTTATTCCAATTCATTATAGAATGGACACGAAAACGCACTATTAACTGAACACCTGCCCCAGCTGTATATATTAAAGCCGGCATACGCAGTAAGGGAACAGTTACTTGGAATACACAGGTGCAGAGAATTTTGCTGCGCTGTAGGAAACAGATTGTAAATACATTGTATGCGAGCCCCCACATCCTCTAAAAGTTCTCCCCCTATTTATCAGCTCAGCCATTTAGCCTGAAACATGCAACTCTCCTCAATTCTCAGTTTAGTGATAAAGCCACACTGACAAAAATCACAATGTTGCACAGACACAGAATGGCATACGTTTTCTGATGAGGAGGCCTCCATACCGTGTTCGTGAACGGATTGATCCCTGCTGCAACATCCTGCTCGCATGGAGCCACCCAGCGTGTTCTGGAACAGGCCTATTCACTGTCCCCGGGAGGGACCTGCTGATAGACTGACCAGTCACATGAAGACAGAGGCCATACTATAAATACTGCAGTGTCACCAAGCCAGCTGCCACGGTCACTTGTCAAACAAAGTAAATCTGTTTGTTTTCTTTTTTTTTTTTTTTTAGATTAACCCACGTGCTTCCAATACATTCTAAGCTAGCGTGTGTGTAGCAAAAGAAAACACTGATCAGCAAAGTTTTCAAACAGAAACTAATCTTTGCAAATGACAGTGTTGCCAATATAACAGTTGATGGAAGTGGAACATTACTCACAAACCCTTATTGTAAAGCATATCAGTTCTTCGTTTACAATACAATACATTTCACATTACATTAATTCAGTGGGACATGTTCAGGGTTATTGGGTAAAGTAAAAATTCAAAGTGAATTTCATTTTTAAAGGGACACTAATCACCAAAACAACTTTCGCTTAACAAAGCAGTATATACACAATACACACATTTTATATATATATATATATATATATATATATATATATATATATATATATATATATATATATATATATATATATATATATATATATATATATACACACACACACACACACACACACACACACACATACACAAGACCCATCACACTCGCTTATCCACTAAACAGCAACTTCAATGAATGTAGTAGCTTTTTTTTTTTTTTTTAACACTGAATGTAGGCAAAAATAATGGGGGTTTAGTTACACTATATGATCATACATTGCATAAGCCTGCCACAACGTCAATGTACCCCATCTTTGGCAGGTCCTACTCTCGCAGTCTAATGTCTGCTCTTATGAGATTAACCCACTTACTTGGGGGGGGGGGGGGGGGGGGAGATTCCATAGCCACACCTCCCCTGGCTGTGACTCACACTCTAAAGAAAAAAAAAAAAAAAGGTTTCAAAGAAAGTGTAACTAATAGATCTCACTTTACAGGAAGTGTTTAGGAAGGCTGTGCAAGCCACATACAGAGAAGTGTGACTAGGGCAGCATAAACCAAGTGATTTTGACTCCTAAATGTGATAGAATAGAGATGTGAGACTGCAGAGGCATGATCTATACACAAAAACTGCTTTATTAAGCTAAAGATGTTTTGTTGCCTATAGTGGCCAACCTGAAAGAAAAGCGGACTTAGACGTTTTACGGTTTGGCTATTTTGACCTTAAATTTGAAAGTCACTTTGAATTCTCACTTTAGTAAGTAACCCTGTCAAACTCCCAGGAACCCAGAAATTGATCAGACCAACGTTTATAAAACCTGCAGTTTTGGCTACAAAGTACAATACAAATTTGAAACATCTAGTTTTGGCAAAAGACTTAATCTGCAAATGCTGAACTTGAAGGCTGAACTTGATGGACTCAAGTCTCTTTTCAGCTATGTAATGTCAGGGTATTTATATCGGCAGACATTTTGTGCTATGATAGAAATTAAAGTGTATATTGCCTGAATCATTCTGAACAGAGCAGACTCCACTTTGTTATCTTCAAGCTAACAAAAGACACAAGATTTCTATCCCTTCTATAAAACTAACCACTTTGCCAGAAGCTAAGGAATGCTTAGTATATACAAACCAAATTGATAAGAAATGAGAATGGGGGATGGACAGACTGTCTAAATGCTAATGGAATATAATCAATTCTAAACCCAGACATTTGTGACAGAGAAGATTAAATAATTTAATTTTACTTTCGATATTGTATAACATCCCATTGTAAGAGAAAGGTGATACTTAGTTTACGAACTGTCATATTAGAAATTATAGCAGAATTGCCAGACACAGTCTGAAGAAAGCCCAAAGAAACTCTTTGAACTGACAGAAAACTTAAATTATAAATAACCATAAAGATAAGGTAAATGACGTCAAAATAGCCACCAGGAAAAGTTTACTCTTTCCTGGATAGGAATGTTTAGTGGGACGAGACTGCCCTCTATAGACCAAATACTTAAATTGCTATCTGGAAGGTAACCACACCTCCAGTTTTCTATTGGTCTATCACCTAGTGATTTTTCCCTTTAAAAGTTAAGACAAAGGGAAGAGAGAGAGGCGAGGAATGCAAAAGAAGCAGAGGTGAGCAGTTGGGGGGCAATGCAGAGAAATCCATGACAGATATCCACTCCAGGGCACTCAGAATTTCTTACACACCATCACACATCAATTCAGTTCCTGAGACTACCTACTAATCTCATGAAAATATCTACTCAACTGGTAATTATACTGGTCTCATTTAATTAATCTAAATTAATTAACATTTTCTAATAGCATGATATATGACTGGATAAATCACGATCAGATTTCGATATTTAGAAATCTTAGTTACTAAAGAATATATAGTTATAATATTCTATTCTGCAGATAGAAAGGAATTATATATATATATATATATATATATATATATATATATATATATTAATGTGACGTATCACATGTTAGCATATCATGATATTTATCCAGGTGTATTGATTTGCTCTAAAATAAGCTAAAATATCTGTTTAGGCAAGTTAAAATTCTGCTTATAGAACATGGTAGATTACTCTTATTGAATATACAACATACTGGGTAGTGTTTGCACTCAATTACTCGGTGGTGCTGGTATTTAAGAGGTATCCCTCTACTATAACCTCCAAAATTGTGAAAACCAAAATATAAATAAATAAAATACCGCACTCTCAATATAGTATCCAAAAATGAAAAAGGTAGAAGTAATATAGTAATGCCAAAAAAATAATTTAATAAGATATATATGCAATCAAAAATTGATATCTATTCATACAAAAAAAGTTTGATGATCTCAACCAAAATTTGAAAATTCATCTGTTTGCTGCTCCAACCATTATACAAAACATTGTGTACTAGTATTCAGTCCTACGAAATGTATCAAATTAGAAATTACTTGAATGGAGCAGAACCTGCCTCAGAATACATGTATATACCCATGTGCCTTTGCTAATCCAGAATATATCTCAAAATTCATATATATACACAATCACAGCTCTGCATAAAGGACAGACTATACAATCAATCCTTTGAAATTCATAGGGTTAAAGTAACAAGCATATAGCAGAACCTGCCTCTAAATTCATATATGTACACATTTAAGAATCATTTTTCAGATGAAGTTTCACTTCAAAGAGGGAAAACAAAATAGGTCTATTTCAAATGCTTGAAGAGTTTGTGAGCCACACAGTGGTCCCTTGCATGCAGGAAATCCATGAGTTCTTCAGTACATTCCTCCTCTGTATGGGAGCGTGAGTTAACCCGGGACTCGCACAAATCCGTCTTCTCCTTTACACATTTCTCGGTCTGCTCACAGAGCTCCCTCACTGTCGTTAAAGGATCCACTAGATCTTCCTCTTCTTCCTCCTCTGGCTCCCCTGCAAGGACTTTCTCCATCTCTAGCACCATGTCTGCAGCTCTGCAAGAAGGACAAGAAAGGGTCACTGGGCGGAAACACGTGTCTAGTGACGTGTTTCCGCCCAGTGACCCTTTCTTGTCCTTCTTGCAGAGCTGCAGACATGGTGCTAGAGATGGAGAAAGTCCTTGCAGGGGAGCCAGAGGAGGAAGAAGCTGAAGAGGAAGAAGAGGAAGATCTAGTGGATCCTTTAACGACAGTGAGGGAGCTCTGTGAGCAGACCGAGAAATGTGTAAAGGCGAAGGAGAAGACGGATTTGTGCGAGTCCCGGGTTAACTCACGCTCCCATACAGAGGAGGAATGTACTGAAGAACTCATGGATTTCCTGCATGCAAGGGACCACTGTGTGGCTCACAAACTCTTCAAGCATTTGAAATAGACCTATTTTGTTTTCCCTCTTTGAAGTGAAACTTCATCTGAAAAATGATTCTTAAATGTGTACATATATGAATTTAGAGGCAGGTTCTGCTATATGCTTGTTACTTTAACCCTATGAATTTCAAAGGATTGATTGTATAGTCTGTCCTTTATGCAGAGCTGTGATTGTGTATATATATGAATTTTGAGATATATTCTGGATTAGCAAAGGCACATGGGTATATACATGTATTCTGAGGCAGGTTCTGCTCCATTCAAGTAATTTCTAATTTGATACATTTCGTAGGACTGAATACTAGTACACAATGTTTTGTATAATGGTTGGAGCAGCAAACAGATGAATTTTCAAATTTTGGTTGAGATCATCAAACTTTTTTTGTATGAATAGATATCAATTTTTGATTGCATATATATCTTATTAAATTATTTTTTTGGCATTACTATATTACTTCTACCTTTTTCATTTTTGGATACTATATTGAGAGTGCGGTATTTTATTTATTTATATTTTGGATTACTCTTATTGGATGGTTCCAGTAAATGACTAATGAGCTGGTTTAAATGTTATTTTATTTAAAATTACATGAGAATAGATCTTAATTATCTAGGAGGTCTATCCAGCATTGAAAGGGTTATTCTAACTGTTAGCTACAGTTTTATGGCCTTAAGCTGCAAGCTCTGTGTGTGTAAGTTTCACTTTCGTTTCTCTGTGAAGCCCATCATAAATCATTGTCAACCATTGGAAAATGTATTGCCATTTGTATTGCATACTCATGTTATACTGAATATTAATTGATTATTATCGCGCATGTTACATATTTAAATTGTCACAATAAATTGTATCTATTTTTATAACAAATTGTGATTTTATTTATTTGGAATACATTTCACTTACACGATAACGATCGTTGGGATCTGAGAATTGAAATAGTGGGCAATTCTCAACTGTTTACTATTATCCCATAAATATCCCCACAGTAACTATGTAATGTAAAATGCACAAAAGATTTCACAAAGTCCAGGAGCCATGCAGACCTCATGTGGAACCAAAACCATAAAAGGACTGGATAATTATTAAACTGCATTACCTAATGGCAAAGACAGGATGCAAGCCACAGACATTTGTAGGTCTTTTTTTTTTTTTTTTTTTTCTTTTTTACACTTCGTTAGCTTGCTACCGAAATGTGTGAAACAACTAGGAGATTTGCTCTATGCAATATATTTTCTTTTTTGTCTATGTGCAGGGCTTGGCCGACAAATTACTCTATTTTCTGTCTTCTCTCAATAGGTTTAGCAGGCCAATTAATCTATTTTTGACTTTTTCCCCCCCTCAATAGGTTCTGCTTCGTAGAACTTTGAGCTTTAGAAATTGCAAAAATAGCTTCACAAAAAACAGGAATTAAATTGCCCTCCATTTCTTTAGATGAAAACTAGTATTTACAAAACCTTTGTAATGCATATATACAGATAATGGGAAGTGGTCTGAAAACTTATTGGGTATATTTTTACATTCATTGTTGGAGGTGATGTCTTCTCCCTAGGAGTTTACATTCCCAAACCATCATATACTTTTTGATCTATTTAATACATTTTTCTGACATTCTTAACTTTAAATAATTTTTTTACTATATGGGGTCACTGGCTCTTTGGGCACAACTTTAAATGGACACTATAGTCACCAGAACAACTACAGCTAGTGATAACTTCACTGGCCACTCCTCAGATGGCTGTTAGGGATCCTTCCTGGGTCATAGCTGCCTAAAATGCATCCAAACATTCAGTATCTCCTCTCTCTGCACGCAGACACTGAACTTTCCTCAGAGATTCGTTGATTCAATTCATCTCTATGAGGAGATGCCGATTGGCCAGGGGTGTGTTTGAATTGTGCTGGCTCTGCTCATGATCTGCCTCTGTCAGTCTCAGCCAATCATATGGGGAAGCATTGTGATTGGTTCAGGCTACCACTTCTGATGATGTCAGCAGGCAGTGGGCAGATCTAAAGGAAACAGGCACAAAATAAGCAGCTGCAGACTTTAATACAAGTAAGATTTACTATATTTAGGGAGGCGTGAGGGGTCCGGGGGAGGGGGGGGGGGGGGGCTACATGGTGGTTTTACATGTTTGTGCTCCTGACCCTATAGTGCTCCTTTAAAAATACTGTATCAAAAAACAGTAAATAAGATGACCAAGTTGAGATAAGTTGCCACAGCTGACCAAAGCAGTAGTAACATTGCTACCTTAGAAACAGCAAACCCAGGTTTCAATCCTAGTTAGACCACCTTATTAGCTATATATATATATATATATATATATATATATATATATATATATATATATATATATATATATATATATATATATACCCCCTATCTGAAATCCATATAGCCAGGGCCGGCATGTCCTATAGGTTGATTATGCAGCCGCTTAGAGCGCTGCTTACGAGGGGGCGGCAGCAGCAGCCTTACTGCTGTTTAGGCCGCCACTCTATGTGGGACTAATCATGTATATTGTGTGCCGCAGGTTGATTGCACCGGGCGCTAGCCAGCACTTGCATAGCTGCAGACTATGCCTGGTGCAATCAACCTCTGCCCCCGCATCACATCATGCCAGCAGCGCACGGGCACATATTACAATCGCTCCCGCCCCTTCCCCTGTACTCTGGGTCAAGTGGGCGGTCAAGTGGGCGGGAGGATAGCGAGGGTGGGACTGAAAGAGACTCAAGCCAGCCAGATGCAGTCCAGAAGCCTGTCACCCACAAAGAGACAATGTGAAATTAAAGAGGGGGACTTAATAGTGTGTGTGTGTGTTTTTTTTGTTGTTTTTTTTTTTAAGAGTGTGTTAGACTGTTTCAGTCAGTATGTGTGTGTCTGCTTGAGTTAATGTGTATATCTGCTCTGATGAGTGTGTGTGCATGTCTGTGACAATACTTTGGTATCTGACCATCGCCCGATATCATTGCTCCCTGTATTGTCAAAAATCTTGGGAAAATGCGTCCACACGCAGCTATGTGAATATTATCAACAATCAAATTATCTGACCTCTGATCAATCAAGCTTTCGTTCAAATCACTCAACTTCGACTGCCCTCTTAAACGTTTGCAATGACATCCAAATTGTAACAAGGAGACTTAACTGGAGCTATTTTCCTTTATTTTGCCAAGGCCTGACACAGTAGACCATGGCATTCTTTTGCAAAAACTCAAACAGGCAATGTTAATCGTCCGCTAACCTGGTTTCGATCGTATGTTGCAGACCGATTGCAATATGTGGCCATTTCTGATAGAGTTTCCTTCCCTCTTCCAGTCACGTGTGGTGTGCCCCAAGACTCCATACTCTGCCACCTGCTATTCACACTATTTATAAATGATCTGCCTAACGTCTGCAAATCCTCAACTGTACACAAGTACAGTATATTCGGGGCAAGTACAAACCATTATCTGGAAATCTATTCATAAACAGGGCTATACATAGGACACGAGGTCACACATTTAGGCTTGAAGAAAGGAGACTTCATCTAAGGCAAAGGAAAGGATTTTTTTTACAGTAAAAGCAATAAGGATATGGAATTCTCTGCCTGAAGAGGTGGTTTTATCAGAGTCCATGCAGATGTTTAAACAGCAATTGGATAAATACTTGCAAAAATATAACATACAGGGATATAATTTCTAATTAGTGGGGTAATAGCTGCTTGATCCAAGGAGACATCTGACTGCTATTTTGGGGTCAAGAAGGAAGTTTTTCCTAGTTTGTTGCAAAATTGGAAGTGCTTCAGACTAGGGTTTTTTTGCCTTCTTTTGGATCAACAGCAAAAACATATGTGAGGAAGGCTGAATTTGATGGACGCAAGTCTCTTTTCAGCTATGTAACTATGTATGCAGACAACACTAATCTACGCTAGTAAACCCAAGCTAACGCAGCTTGAGGCTGTACTCCAAAACCAATTCACAGAGGTAGAAAAGTGGATAGCAGTTAATAAACGCTTCCTAAATACAGACAAAACTGTTACAATGATCTTTGTAACGGTACCTAAATTATGTAAACCACAAAATCAACAACTGTGTATCAGAACAAATTCAAATAGCACACTGACAGCAGTCTGCTCTTTTAAATATCTAGGTATGTTGCTAGACTCCAATCTATCCTTTGGCCTTCACATTGAAAAAAAATCTCTTTACTCTCTTGGGTAAAAACCTTACCCAAAACTAGGTGCCCTGTACAGAAACAAATCCTGCCTAAGCCCTACAGTAAGGAAACAGTTCAACAAATGCTAATGTCGGTCATTGATTATGGGGATATAGTGTATGCACCTGCCCCACAAACCCACCTTAATAAACTTAATACGTTATATAATCTGTCTGCCGCTTTGTACTACAGTGTAATTACTTCACCCACCACTGTGACATGCTGAAAGAGCTAAACTGACTATCGCTGGAATCCCGACGCACTCTTCATCTTTCCAGCCTTGTGCATAAGAACATTTTTGGGAAGCTCCCACCCTACCTGAGTAGAATGCTCTCCCCAGCTGTTCCCACCTCCTATAACCTCCGATCCAGTTCTAGCACGATATTTAGCATACAGCAATACAAAAATAAAGTGGCTCGATCCTTTTTTTCCTGCACAGCACTGCAATTATGGAATAACTTCAGGGACACAGTCAAATCTTCATTCAATCTAAAATCTTTTAAGAGATCTATGGCAAAATACCTTAGCACATAACACACCTGTCATGGTTGAATATATTGTATTTTTGTAATATTGCACCCTATTGTAATTTTGTGGACCCAGGACATACCTTAAAACAAGAGAAATCTCAATGTATCCATCCTGGTTAAATATATTTTAGAAATAAATAAATGTCTGCTTGTGTCAGTGTGTGTGTGTGTGTGTGTGTGTGTATGTATCAATGATTGCATTTGGACAGAAGGGTCAATTTTAAGAAAATAAATAATACTTTTAAAGGAAGACTATATTGTGAGGAATATATACATGTATTCCCAATACTATAGTGTCCCTGGCCCTACATAGATTCAAGCCTGGAGCTAATTGGGAGGCAATTTGGGAGGAAATCCTTGCACCGGCCCAATCCTAATTGGGAGGAAATCCTTGCACCGGCCCTGCATATAGCTTGGAAACTAATCTCATTTGAGCAGGTCCTTCTATCCTTTCTATAGTTTTAAAGCATTGTGGAATATTTTGGAACTATATAAATTCCAATTATAAATAATCCAACTGGCCTCTGTGGGGAGCTAGCGTGCCTCCATTGGACATGATGAATCAGGACAGTACTTGGTATTGCAAGAAGGAAGAGAGGAGCCGCACTCAATTCCAATGGACACCAGGTGCACTGGAGCAGAACCGGCAAACCCACAACACTCAGGCAAACAGAAGAATGGTCTCCTGGCACTCCAGGTGTTCAAACCAAACAGATTTATTGGGTCAAAAATATTCTTTGGACCCAATAAATCTGCCCTTAGTACTTGGTTTTTGACCACGTGCAAGTTAAAGCAGGTATAACGGGGCCCAGGATATTCTGCTACATAATCCATTTTTACGAGGGAGACTTGGATCTTGATTCCTCATGAAGAAATGGACATCACATATAGGACAAAGAGGCAAAGACAGGTAGATAAACGGCATTTCCTGGTTAAATACTTTGTTGTTATTATTCGTATTTAGAGTGAATATACAAATATTATGAATATAAAAACTTGCCCCAAATCAGAAATAGCCTAAAAGCTGCTCTTCCAAAGCACACAGCACATAAGGCTCTGCTGGACTGTCCCTTTCCTTGTGTTTGTACAGCCTATCCCCAAACCGGTTCTAAGCTTGCTGCTGTCTGTATGCTTGCTTTGTCTTTGAATATTTGATTCATGGTGTCACTGAACACCAAGTGAAAGCAGAGCCTGTTCTTTAAAGTGGTTACTGTAAAGGACAGGCTCTGCTTTTACTTATGCCAGGAGACCATCTACTAGTTATTAAAAGGATAGTAGTACCCAGTAGCCATAGGGTTAACATCTTCTATAAAAGCCACCTACCTTGGCATCCCCTCTCTGCTGAATTCCATGGTAGGTTGTAGAAAACTGGGTCACTATTGCTGGACTCCTTTTATGTAGATAGGAAACACATAAAATATACCAAGTAGCTAATGTTTCTGTAAATTGGAGCCATAGTTACAATATTAGGATGGTATAGATCAGGGGTAGGCAACCTTTTAGCAGCGCTGTGCCGATATAGGATTGTGACGTTGCGTGGCGATCCTATTTTTTTTAAATTGAGGTGTGTATGCTGCCGTATTCTGCTTGTGTTATTTATACTGAATTTGCTTTGTATCGTTGTATTTGTGCGTATATGAGCTATTATATTGTATATGTTCATTAGAAGTTTATGGTATCTTGTATGATACATATGAATGTGGGCTGTGTATGAGGGCTGCTTATGGAATTGTGTGTGGATGGATAGATCACATTGTGTGTTTGGTAGTGTGTGGGGGCTGCTTATATTATTTGTATGAGGGGAGGGTTATTCTGCATTTCTGTGTAAATCTAGCAGTGTGGGTGGCTTCCCTGGGTTCCAGTGGGGACCATGCCGGCCAGGTATAGCTCAAGTATAGGAGCTGCAACAGCAACTGCAGGCTGCTCTGCTACAGTGTGGATTCCTATTTACAAGTTCCATATGTGCTGCAATGCATAAATTGAGGACTGCTCTTCACCACCTCTTCGTATTAACAGATATCTGAAGTTTTACTGGGACTCCTGATAGGACAGAGCCTGTTTGGCTCTAGCAGCCTTGAGTGCCGTGCAAAGACACCTCGAGTGCCGTGCATGGCACTAGTGCCGTAGGTTGCCTACCCCTGGTATAGATAATTGCCCTTTCACCTACTTTACTCTTCCTGTTCTGTGTTTGGATTGACTCATCTCTGTGCAGGGACTGCAACCATTTTCATCAGCAAAAAAAAAAAATAAAAAAAAATAAATAAAGTCGCGGCATTCTGCAGTCTGAACATTTGTCCATTCGCAGGACGAAATGCACCGAAACCGTCTCTGTATCTGTATGAATGACGAAATTTTGGAGTGCGCCATACATGATTTGTTTAAACTTCATACCAGACTTATACTCCCTAAACAAAGATTTTTTAAAAGGATATTTCATCTCACTTTGGCTTAAAGGGGATCAAACCCAGCAATAGCAATGTTTCATGCAGGGCCTCTTTGGGTATATAGGTCAACAATTTATGTTCCAACAAAACAGTCTATCGAATAGGTCAAGCAAAAATTAACTGTAGATACCATTACAGTTACCAAACGTATGAACTTACTTCACATCCCAGTAGACCTGTTTATAAGGGAACCACATTTATAAATGATCTCAATGAAGTGGTCTGGGTGCAGTGGTCCTGTCATTTTAAGCCTGCAGTGTAAAACATTGTAGTGGTTTTAGAACGTTTTCATTGCAGGGTTTAAATCCCCCCCCCCCAAAAAAAAAAAAAAAAACACCTTTAGAGGTGCTACCGCTGCACTGCCAGAGTATATAAATATTAAAAAAAAGTCTGTCACATGACGAGTGTGCATTATGTCCCCAAATGCTTCTCTAGAGGAGCACTGGATTGGACCAGTGACTAGGAAGCCGTACCGCCTGGATGACTTTGCAGGAGGTACATAGGTGAGCAGTGCCGAGGGATTCTCTGTGCTGGGAAAAGGTGAGTAAAAAGCTTGAAACTCTGCACATAGAGAGATATCTGCAATTTAGTGTCAGATGCTTTTACCGCCATCCTGGCACATGTGACTTAGGCATGCCTGGAACACTGTTCCAGGATACCTAATGTTACTGTACGAAAATTACGTCTACAGTCAGCACACTAGTGACCCAAGTAATCAACTTCCATTGTTGCAGACAGAGCTGGGGTAAGCTTGTATATTCCTTCCCTTATACACTCCCTCCCGACTTCTGATGCTCCTTCTTTGGTTTTTCTCTCACCAATTCGCACCCTCTGTCCACCCCACACTATCTACTAAACCAGCTCAGTGTGTGAGCATGTGCTCTGAGACTGGAAATTGCTCTATAAGAAGCATTTGATTGGACCTTGGAGAAGGGAGCAGTTACATATAACAGGGCTTGGATGGCAACAATGAGATCCTCACCCTGGTGGATTTCAGGTTTTAACCTATTTATAAGATCTAAAAATGGGCAGTGGGGCAAATTACTCAAGGCATTCTAAAAAAAAAAAAAAAAAAAAATGACCAAGTTACCAAGTTTTTAATTGCCACTAGGTAAGGGCTTTCTGGCAATGCATTTCTGCTAATGTGATAACGTGATTACATACCAAGGGCCTGATTAATATGATGCACCTGACAAATATTGAATTTATGGACCCATTATAGCTTGTGCATACTAGCTCCTGGCACTCATCTTTCAGACCAGGGTTCAGACTGTAAACCAACACTAAGGACTAGCTCCAGACACGCTCTGACTAGAAAGATATACGAAGGATGCCGCAATTTGGCCAGAAGCCTATGAGAATATCTATTTTTTTCCTTAGGGTGCTTTTTATAACAGAATGTTACTAAATAGAAATGTGAGCTGCCCTCCCCAGCTGGTCATGGGTTACCAATATTTACAGCCAGTATCTTATCCATAGGATTAAAGAGATGCAGAAAAACAACTAAACTGGTTCACAATGGACAAAATGAAAACCACAATTCTAGAATTCCGTAAGTAAAATGAGACAAGTAGAAAAACCCATCCACAGGTGAATGTAAAAGGAATCAATCTTGAAACACTGTATATTGACTGTGACTTTTATATACAAACCAATCACCATCTAAAAGTCTGTATGGGTCGTGCTCTTATCCCGTAATTCTTAAAGGGCTACTTAAACCAAAACCGTTCTAATAAACCGAAGATTTAAGGTTGGAGCAACCCTTGGTGACACACCCCAGGTCATGGTGCTTGTAGTAAACCTTTCATTTACACTCCCCGATTATTTCCAGACATGGTTGGTTGGCAATGTTGCCATGTACAACGCAGAGGTGATCTCTGCTGTTTTAGTAAACCCCGTAAATACTTTAATAGCATTAGCCAGGGTGAAAGAATGAGGGACAGTCACACAGATAATTCAATTTTCATACATTACATTTTGCACAGTTGTAATGATAATACCCAAAAGCTTAAGAGGTATTGGTTATTTTATTTCCTCTTCCATCCTCTATTCTCCGTGATTGAGGGTCAGTGTCTCTCCTCTAAGCAGGGCATATCAGGCTGCTGTCAGTGTTCCACACAGTTATACAGACTCCGAGCACAACAACAGTTCATACAGGATGGAGGAGAATTAACCAGCTATACCAGTGGTTCCCAACCCAGTCCTCAAGTACTCCCCAACAGTCCAGAATTTAGGGATTACCCTGTTGTGTCCAAGGTGTTAATATATTTAAAAAAAAAAAAAAAAAAAAAACACGTAATCCCTAAATCCTGGAATGTTAGGGGGTACTTGAGGACTGTGTTGGGAACCACTGGGCTATACAAACCCGCAATCGTTTACATTAAAGGGGAAATGGCCAGTAAAAGTCTGAAGAGCATCATACCGGTATATTAATATACACCACAACAGGGCACAAAATTGCTACTATTTTGTAGAAACTTAGCCCTGGTGAGAGGAAAAAAAAAAAGGATTTTAATCTCTGGAGGGTATACTATGCTCTGCAGTGGAAAGTAATCTAAAGCCAGACTAGTAGCCTAGCATCACATAGCACCTGCACTACAACGTAACACTAGAACGACTCACAGCTTGGTAAAAAAAAAAAAAAAAAAAAAAGTGTATTTCTACATTTGGCTCTGCTGTCTATGGTTTAATTAGCTGCTTCTAACCATCTTAATTATCACCAGACATGCAGCTGAGCTCCCATTCACATACAACACAAATAAATAGCGTCCAAGAATGTGGTGACCAGGCCTCAACTCTCGGCACTAATGCCCTATTAATTATAAAGCTGCTAAATAAGTAAGCCAATCTCTAGTGGAAAGTAACCCCGGTGATCGGAGGAGGATTTATCCTGAATTAAGATAGGACGTTCTCCTGAAAAGAGGGGTATTATTGCCTTCTTGGTATTTTTTAACGTGACCTGTGGTATCGGATTGAGCAAAGTGGTAAGTGAGAGAGACAGAGAACTGGAAACATGAGTAAAAGATGATATCATTAAGTGCTCGGGGGTGGGGGAATCAAAACCAAAAATGTAATCTACTGAGAGCATGGCCAGACAGCCATTTCAATCCAAAAGTAATAATGCAGTATGTACCTTTCCTTAACAATACATAAATGGCAGTTTCAGGTAATGCTTCATCCCATAATCCTAACAAAGAAACAATCTGCATAGAATGTCAAGCTGTCCCAAGGCAGCTCCTGGAATTACCTATACATATGTTTTTTTATTAAAACAAAAACACAGAAAAATTTTATAGTTAAAGTTTAGTTACACATTAAAATTTGTCATAACTATCAAAGTGCAATGACAAACATGATGCAGTATTACTTAATGGCACTGCCAACGTCATGCACACTTTGTGCTTGTTGAGATAAAGTTACCTTAGTAAGGGTACATATTGGTACACTAACATTCCATTCACATGAAGGGACATTTAGACAGCCATCTTGGGGGGGGTGGGGGAGAGAGAGAGACAGAGAGACAGAGAGACAGAGAGAGACAGAGAGACAGAGAGAGAGAGAGAGAGAGAGAGAGAGAGAGAGAGACAGAGAGAGAGAGACAGAGAGAGAGAGAGAGACAGAGACAGAGACAGAGACAGAGACAGAGAGAGAGAGAGACAGACAGACAGACTTGCTGGAGATTTTGAAGGCTTATGTATTACGCATATATGTTCCAGAAGCTTTTTTTAATTCTGTTTTTAGATGCAAAAAAAAAAAAAGTTAGGTCACATTTGATGAAAGCTTTTTGAAATTCTTTAAATATATGTAGTAATTTATTTTACACATTATGCATCTAATTTATATTAATGCTTGATTAACAAAGTTTCAATTCTCAATTCTCTTAATGCAACCAATTTTATATTCCCTCTGATTCAGACTCAAAATTAATAATACCACGACATAAGAGAGTGTACTGTAAGAAAGCATGGCTCAACTTTTCACCCATTAAAAGGTTAGCCAATGCCCATGGCCACCTCTGTTTTTAGAAGTAGTCATGGCTGTAGGAGTCAGTATGTGTAATGTCTCAGCTTAAATCGCTGTATGCACAGAGATATTTGCACTAGTGTACTGGCTAGTTACACCCGCCCGCCATAAGTTATTTTGGCAAGCAGGAACTTTGTTCTGGACTAACAAATGTAAATTCTGTGCAAAATTTAGGTCTGTTGTCAGCACATTGGTGATAGACATGGTCACCTTGACCCTTGCAAGCTTTCCACCTGCAAGAGGAAGTGTGCTCTTCCCTCCCACGTCCCAAATTGGGTTTGTTTTTTATGTTTCTTTAAATGCCTATGGCAAGTGCATTTGCATGGCACTTAAGGCTGCCAAACCCAAACAGGCTGAGGAGCTGGCCTGACAGAGGTCTTAGTATGACTACTTCAGGTATCTGCTAGCACCCAATTGTAGCAGGTGGTGAGGAACAGCACTCAATTCACTTGTGGAAGCGCTGGAAGGAAGTGATCTCAGATTACTTCCTCCCAGTACTTGTGAAGGCAAAACTGTGCAGGGGCAGATCAGCTTCCTGAAGTACCAGTTCTTTCCCTATACCTGGCAGACTGGTTTCCAATGGACCCCAGGGAAACCATCTTACTTCTAAATGGTAAGCAAAAAAGGACGGCTAAAAATTACAGCATTGTCAAGGTGTGTTGCAGTGTTTCTCTAGCAGTGTGATTGTGTGTGAGTGGCAGTGAGTAACTGTGCCCTGACAGTATGCATTGAAGGGGTAGCAATGAAATACCACAAACTGCTCATACACATTATACGCAGTCCACATATGAATAAATACAACCTTACAAAGCGGACCCACACCGAAAACACTCTCTCTAAGATCTATATAGGACAGGTACACCAAAGAACTACAAAGCCCTAAGCACAGTCCAGCTAAAAGGTTGCCAACCCCCGTCCCATTTAATGCATTCACTAACATGTTGAGAAAAGAAACTACGTTATACAAGAAAATGAGGGAATAAAAAGAAAACAAAAGGGGGAGGTGGGGATGGGAGCGATGCAAACCAACTTTACTACCTTTTTTTAAAGCAATTTCTTTATCTGCTGCGAACCAGCTGAAGCCTAATGTTGTATCACCAATTAGCAGCAAAAGCTGACCCCCACAGAACTTCCTGCAACATCTCTATCTGCAGAAAACTGCTACAAAGGACAAAAGCCAACAGACAGACAAAACAGGAGCAGCTATAGCACTGCCTATCCCTCGTTTCCTATGTTTAATCAAGTCTGTAAATGAACGAGGAAGGTTCTCAAGACAACTCCCTGCATGGTACATTTTAACTGGACTCTTGGCATCCTTTACTGAACCTGCATTCCTAGTTATGCTGCCCAACTCATGTCTTCTCAGTCTTATGGAGAGCACCCAAAAAAAAAAAAAAAAAAAAAAAAAGAACCCATTGCACTGCAACCCCAAGTTACAGATCTGTTCCTATACATCCATGTATAGCTTCTTTGGAAGTTTGTTAAAAACGATCATGACTTTATAAAAGTACTGTTGCCATTTGTTCATAGCTTAATTTTATTACCTTGTATGCCTTGCCACCTTTCCAAACCAAACCACAAACACCCTTCGTATAGCCAACGAGACACTATAGTGCACAAAACAAGTTTAGCTTACTGAAGCAGCTTTGGTGTATAGATCATGCCCCGGCAGTCTCACTGCTCAATTCTCTTAAAGGGAAACTCCTCCCACCCCCCCAATCCCCGGTTACTGAAGGGGTGAAAACGCTCAACGCTGTCTCCTCCTCCGCGACGCTCCTCCCTGTTCTTCCGTCGGCCGGTGGGCGAGACTGATCCCGCCCACCGGCCGAGGAGACCTAATGCGGCATTACATCTCCCCATAGGAAAGCATTGAAAACGAATTTCAATGCTTTCCTATGGGGATTTGAGCGACGCTGGAGGTCCTCACACAGCGTGAGGACGTCCAGCGACGCTCTAGCACAGGTTTCCTGTGCTATAGAGCAGGAAGTTCTAATAGACAGCCACTAGAGGTGGAGTTAACCCTGCAAGGTAATTATTGCAGTTTATAAAAAAACTACAATAATTACACTTGCAGGGTTAGGAGTAGTGAATTGGCACCCAGACCACTCCAATGAGCAGAAGTGGTCTGGGTGCCTGGAGTGTCCCTTTAAGAGTTTGACTTGCACAACCGTGTCCCTTTAAGTTGTGCCACGCTTCTAATGGATCTAGGTTAGTGAGAATTATGCTTGGACTATCCATACTGTCAAATATCCCACAAATCTTACATGTGCTCAAACACCGTTGTGTTACAACTACGTGTTTGTTTCTTTTGCATTTTCTCATTGATAAAAATACATTTTAAAATCCACCGCCCACTTTCCCAAAAAAGTAATTTTACATGGCAGATAAACTTACTGTATTATTCTGCTCCTTATTAACAGAGCTTCTAACAATGTTCTCATATTACTATTTCCTTTCAGGATGTTTATGAACTCAGCACGGTTAGGGCTGATTAAAAGTCCTCCAAAGTGGAATTCACATACCCAGCATGAGGTCCGTTAATAAATCAGTGTGGCTCTTTTTGGATTCTAGCCATAGCATTGATTTCACAATCCAGGGGAATTTCACACGCTGTCTGGGGCGCTTTCATAGCCTTAGATCAAGGTATATCTAGAACTACAGCTTCTACAATCTACTTTTTGGGTGCCATTGTCCTAATGTTGTGGATGTCAAGATGTGCACAGGTCATCTAGGCTTTTTTTTGTTTTGGGACACAAATCATCCATACATATTCATGGGCAATACAATAACACTGCCCTGAAGTTTGTGGAATTCAAATAATTTTTACAACAGATTAACATTATATAATTTGTTTTATTGAGTAAATCAATATGCAACATCTGCCGAGAGGTGGCTGTTAGTACCACAGGTAAAATGTTAATCCGTTGTAAAAAATTTACTAATATATATATATATATATATATATATATAACATAAAATATGTAATTCAATAGCACACAAGGTTTTCAATAAATAGTACAATACGTAAACTAGATCAAAAACATCCATTAGAAAAAGTTAAACAAATCTTCCTGGGCCTTACTGGTGTGACATATTGCAGTCTGGACCAAAAGATCAGAAATGACTGAGTGCTACACATTTGTCCCCTATATATGGAATGGTGAAGGTTTTGGGGAGGGGGAGGGTTGTGCTTATGGATAGTAAGTCATTTCATAACCTCCTCTGTGTTTCAGGCAACTGGTCATATTGGAGAGTCTAGAAGTGACCATCTTTAAATCGTTTTAGTGTAAGCCTGGTGCAACTTGTGGACCAAATGGTCCGAGAGACCATGGAAGGTCTCACACAGCCAGGAGATAGAAGGAGCTGGTTCTGCATTATGCTTTGGAGATTTTGTTAGCTTTATTGAGCTAACCCCTGCAGTTTAGGGCTAGTTCATAGGCAGAGAGCATCAGCCGACCACTCTCAGATGATGAGTTGTACTACAGAGGAGTCCAGCTGACCCTAGATAAGTTTTCATATAAAACACTGTAGAGTCTTGCAGCATATGAATTCTACATACTGCAGCTCTTTCCATAAGCTTCTCATCCACATGAAGAGGCAATGTGTCCAGGAAGTCACTGTATCACTATGTGCACACTTTTTATCTTTTATTTTTTCCACACACATGTCATGGGTGTTGATCTACTTAATTTCTTTCTTAAAGGGACCTATAGTCACCTGAACAACTTAAGCTTAATGAAGCAGTTTTGGTGTATAGAACATGCCCCTGCAGCCTCACTGCTCAATCCTCTGCCATTTAGGAGTTAAATCCCTTTGTTTATGAACCCTAGTCACACCTCCCTGCATGTGACTTGCACAGCCTTCCATAAACACTTCCTGTAAAGAGAGCCCTGTTTAGGCTTTCTTTATTGCAAGTTCTGCTTAATTAAGATTTTCTTACCCCCTGCTATGTTAATAGCTTGCTAGACCCTGCAAGAGCCTCCTGTATGTGATTATAGTTCAATTTAGAGATTGAGATACAATTATTTAAGGTAAATTACATCTGTTTGAAAGTGAAACCAGTTTTTTTTTCCATGCAGGCTCTGTCAATCATAGCCAGGGGAGGTGTGGCTAAGGCTGCATAAACAGAAAAAGTGATTTAACTCCTAAATGACAGTGAATTGAGCAGTGAAATTGCAGGGGAATGATCTATACACTAAAACTGCTTTATTTAGCTAAAGTAATTTAGGTAACTATAGTGTTCCTTTAAGTTAAGATGTTCCCTATTAATTTCACATAAGCATAGACTTGGTTTTCAAAGAAAATAAAATAGGACTTATACCTATATAAGCATTGATCTTCAAATGTACGGAGTACACGGTCCTGCAACTCATCAGTCACTTTGCAGACCAGCAGCTACAGTGCTGCATAGGAAGAAGACAAAGGGATATTTTTTTTTATTAAACTTGTGCATCAGGATAGGTGTGCTAGTTAACCAGCAACAATTAACATTACAGGCATACAGTTGCCTACCCTGACAGCTGTCAGTATCCAGATCCAATGCTGCACATTTCGCAGGCAATTTGGAAGTCTACATTCCATAAACAGATGCAGATTTCACACACAGATCTGTCAGTTATGACTTAAAGAATGAATACAGTTTATTTTCTCTCTTTTTTTAATATGGTGAAATGTAGGTCGTTTTTTTTGGATAGTGTCTGGCAGAGAATGGTTTACCAAGATTGGACAGAAAGCCTAATATTAGGGAATTAGGTTGAAAGAAAAGCCAAAATAAACTGTTTCTTTGGGAGCTCTGTTATCAAGACACCTACAGCTCCGAAGTAAACATTCAACTCATCTACACACAAAAAAAAGAAAGGGAAGAAGCTGCACCATAAATAAGTCTGTAAAATGTAACACAAACAGTAGATTTGGCAAATACATAGATGTAAGTGTATTGTGATTCCAATTATACACCATCTTAACCCGCTCCTCAACTGTTTGGCAATGAAGAAGTTAATAAGAAGCCCCTCACTCTAATCAGGCTCCTGTAAAATTAGGCTCATAGAACCTGGATCCTGCAGCGAAGACTTGGTCACACGGGTTTTTATAAAAACAATTTAATTGTGACGATAGATTAAAGGAAACACACATTAAGTCATCTTGAAATCTACAACATATGACTTTTCACCCACATTAAAAATATAAAGATTTAGCTATGAAACAGGATATGGTACTAAGTTTATGGGAACAAAAGATAACCTACTCATCTGGGTGAATTATAGCTGGTACACCTTAGGAGTGAATGTTGCATTGATGATTAATTGTTATTTTACTCATTAAGCATCCCCATTCATGCAGATATCACACATGTGATGTATATGGTCTTTGCAAATATACAGGAGACTATGTCCAGCAGTTTCAAGAGGCAGAACATGCACATCCTTCATACTATAATCTAAATTACAGATTGCCAGTCCCACAATTAAAAAATAAATAAAGCCTTTTCCTTTTCTGGAGTCCAAAGGGATTGGATAATACAAGTTAAGATGCCTCTAACCTATATATTTTTCTGCAATAAGTATTTGTGGGGCACAAGTCAAAAGTCATGACCATGGGTTCAAGTAGCAACAAATTCACTGACAGAATGACAGGCACAGAGTCCGGCAGAGTGCGGGCCGGCGCCAGCGATCTACAAACCTTTCATTATTACAGTTTGTTTTAACTACTTATAGTGGATAGCACACTAGCATTTTACATCACAGGACCGTTCTGGTTTCCACTGGAAAGCCATTCTAGGTCTCTACTACCCTTTCTATTCTACAGTTTGCTTTTGCCAATTCAGATGTCTGATACAGTTTTTCCCTTCAGCCTCCTGAACTCCACCTTTACACTGTATTCCCAGCTGGTATTGAAGCAATAGAAAAAAAATATGATGTACAAAACTTGTTGCTTGGAGCACCTGAAATGGCTTGTGATACAGGTCTCTTTGCACTTGGCAAAGTTAAACACGCAAACTACATGGGCAGCGAGATCTCTCCTCTGCCAGGGTCACAGGAGCAGAACATCCATATCCCATTCAATCTCCCGACCCTGGTTAACCGAGGCAGAACAGATTAACACCACTCGTCCATTTAACCCTCTGCCCATCTCAGGCTTAAATGCTGCTGAACTGGAAATCTGCTCAATTTGCTAATGAAAAGCAAAAAAAAAAAGCAAATCCCTGATCCCTCCAAGGGTAATTAACGCAGAAACAGGAAGTTTACCAGGAAATGAAGGGGAAAGGAAAGCCAAGCATTTGCCTCGCGTTCAGAAAACATCTTGAACGGTTGCTTGGTATATTAAAACAAAGCAGGCAGCATACCCATCTCTATGAACACTTCTCATGAGTAGGGTTCAAATAGACTTGCAAAAACCCACAGGCTCAGAGGAAACATTCTGCAAACTTCACTGTGGTTTTCACAGTATTAATGCACTCAACAAAAACACATGGGTATAATACATACAGTCATGATCACCGCACCATGCTGGCATACTTTGCAAACACTCAACAGACCGGTATCTCCTCAGCTGTTCCAGAACTACATTTCCCAAGAAGCTCTGCACAACTCATCTATTCCAGAACTAAACCTCTCATAATGCTCAGTCTTGCTCCTTACATTTTTGAGAACTACACCTTCCATGAGGCTTTGCCTTGCTACCCTGTTACAGGACTAAACCACCCATGATGTTTTGGCTAGATCAGCTTCTCGGGAACCATACAATCCTTTACATACAGCTGGTAAAGTATTGTGGAAATTAAAAAGCATTTTGTGAAAGTGAAGGCCACAGCATAAAATTGCCATCACACAGAAGCACATCATTTAATATTTAGAAACTGTACATATCATTAATGTGTAAAGAATGAGAGCAGGTGTAGCTAAAACGTAGCTTGTTGTGGAACCACATTTCCCATGATGCTCTGTCAATGCCATGTTGTGTTAGATGGCTTTGTAGTATTATAACACCATGGGACCCTGTCCGATTTTCACCTTTTGACTCAAAGCATCATGGGCCAGGGCCACTCCTGACACAAAGATGCTCAGTTTAGTCCCAAGGACACGTAATGTGACTTTATAGAAATACCTGTAAAGATTTATCCTTTCATTAAAAGATATTCCATGCAATGCAAGTGCTCCAGTCTGCACTAACTGCCATAAAAAGACGGCAATTCTGCCAGATGAATGTGTTGAATGCCCTCGAGACCTATAAATGGTTTTATTTCAGGCATCAGATAAAAGCATCACTAGCTCTGGAAATGTGGAGTAAGTGTACCTGGGTCCAAAATGCATATTACAACTAAATTCACAAAGACAAGCCAGGGACTACACACAAGTAACGGTGTTTGTATATTCTTTTTAATTCTGTTTAATTTACAGTGGGGGAGGGGGAATAATCACAAAAAAGAAATAAAACAAACAAATAAAAAAAAACCCCACAAACAAACAAAACAACAAACAAATGCAAAAATGCAAGTTTATGGATGTGAACCCAAACTAAAGGGCACTGATCTGCCTCAAAAGGCTTACAGTCTAATTTACATACATTTATGTTAGCAGAATAGAGCAAGTTTAAATCAAATATTTTTTCATTGTTTTGCTCTGAAGAAAACACAAATAAAGTACAATGTAACAACGGATCCCTTGTAGACAGTGTACTGACCTTGTTAAATTTATACACACTCCTGTACCCACCTTGGAGAGCTGCCGCCTTAGGCTGAATCTCTGGACCATCGTGACCCCAGCACTCTCCTTTTCACACAATGAATTTCCCCAGCGAGTAGGTAGGGAGTAGCCCAGCCAGGGAGTGGGTAAAACTCAGGGCATTTAGCGGGCACAGCTGTGCAGGTAGATGGATCCGTGGTAGTGAGTGTTCGTATTGAAACAGAGGAGAAGTTACCAGCAGCTCATTGTTCCTCTATTAGACAGATAGTGAGCAAGAAAGAGGCTGAGAGAGAGAGTGAGACAGGAGGGAGGGGCAGCATCCTAAGACTCTGCTCTGTGCACTTCCTGTGAGTCAGCTGTGATAGGGCCAGACAGATGGACCCTAGAGACCCCCCTTCATACTATATTCCCCCCCCCCCTACCCATTGCCTTCCACCTGACCCGGCTCTTCTGTCAACATGAAGCCTGCTAGTGAGTATGCACAGTCTGCCCCTCAACAGGGCAAGGAGGTAACTGGGGAGCATCACCTTTGATTTCTTTCTATTAAATAAATCAAGGCAGGCGGTAAATGAAATACACTTTAAGCTGGTATTCTTCTTGAAATATATGTTCATATCGTCATGTCTCTGGTCCACTGTAGAATTCTCGGAACTCAAAGTATATACGGATATTAATCTCTTTTTTGGCAGATAATTCACCCTGGCATATTATGGGTTAATGCTTTCTCACGCTCAGTAAAGCTAAGGTAGATGTGTTCTTTACAATCATAGAGATCTTATTAGATTATGTCAGATGAAGGTCTGCACTTTTAACCCATTCAAAACTACTATTCAACGCCCCCCTCTGCTGCCTCTTTTCGAAAAAAAACTGTTCTCTGACACAGACAATGTACACTCTGTGTAATCACTGGGACACAGAGACGCACCTCTCCCTATTTGAGGCTCCTGTAAAGGCTGAGAGCCAGGCGCCCCCACTAACAGATTGCACTAACCCGGGACCAGCACAGGAGCACTCACTCACCTAGAGCACTGACCCAGCTTGCCACAGCTAGTATCTGAACCATGCACATAGGAAGTTGGCACTGGATCCAATCTCCAGTACCCACTGTCATGTGAGGCACCGCAGAGGCTGGCATTAAACTTCAGCAGGGCACTGACTGGCAACTGACCTAGGCTAGGCACTGGCAGGCAAATAACCCAGGCAAGGCACCGGCAGGCAAATAACCCAGGCAAGGCACCAACTAGCATATCACACTGGCTAAGCACAAGGTATATAGATAACAGCTTCTCTTGTTCAGGGTTCTGGGGTGCAAATTTGTTGACTGAAATTTAACCCTTTGTGTCAGAGGAGCGCAAAGTGCACTGCACAAAAATAGAGGAACACTAAATGACATGGCCAGGCTTCAATCTGCAGCTGGCAGCTCTACTGAAGCTTAGTACAGGGTGAAACAATAGGAGTAGGGGTAAAATGAACTATTCTCATAATATGGATGCAGCAAGTGGAGACATCACGATGTCAAACAGCATCACAATTTAAAATGACATCACAGCACACAGTAAAACACAGAGTAGCACAACGAAGGAACATAACTACAGGGTACTGCAGAACACATCAACACAATTCTACCATCAAAACACTACAAGGCAGAGAAATACACGTCACAATACCAGAAACATAATAGTAAAACCAATTTAACACAAAAGGGCATCACAAAACTACAGGCCATTTTAAGACAGTTAAAAAACAATACCGTCCCAACAAAACCACATTCCAGCAAAGCACAATGTTTATTCAGATGTGTAACCCTTAGGACACTTTAGGGTGTACTTCAGCACCAGGTTAAAACCATATTTGAATATGATAAAGAAAGTGGATATTAAGGGCACTTGGACTGACCAATCTGCCAACGCAAAGACTCAGAGTTGTTTTGCGAGTCTGTAGAGGCAAGTCTTTTTTTTTTATCCCTTTCACCAATATTGTGAGGAGTTCCATAACTATATAAATACATGGGATCCTCTGGAGATTTCAATTTCCTGTTAACGGACAGATCGTAGGTGTTCTAACTGTCACTGATCTGATATAGAAAACACAGCAAAACAAATTCCCAAGTATGCAGAGTCCAGCATTTTAACCAAAGGTGACCAGGATCTTCTCTTTTCTCATATACTAATCAGCCATTCTAAAGATTGAATCAAAGCATTTTACACGAAAATTAAAAAAATATATATACATAATAGCAAGAACACTACAACACAAAATGGTAAAAATCAAATGTCCGTTTTCATGCGTCTTAAAATCAACCCTACTGTAGATTAATACTGACAATGATCCCTCTTTCCCAAGTTACTTTTTTTTGCCAAATAAGTTCCACATTTTCATGAGACTGGATCAAATCTGGACTCATAACCTGATCTAGTTCATTTGTTCTTTGTCCCTCTACATGTCTGCTAAATTAGTGGCTTATGGCTTCCCTTGGGAGGTCTTGACCCCTTGCATCTTGCCCAGACCATGGTCAATGTAAAGCTAAATGAAGATTGATCACAAACTTGTTTTTCCTATGAATGTTAAGTTAGGCTTGCTAGATTTGATCACCTGTCTGTCTCTATATGCTCTTAATGAATGATGACCATAATGGACACTAATTACAGAGTAGCAGTCACTACAAATTAACGTCAATCCATCGGACAAAGTTTGGTTTAAACTTAGAATATGTGTTAAATAGATAATGAAGGTAGACATTCTGCAATGGGATTTAAACAATTTGTTCCCAAAATATGGTTTTACTCTGTAGCCTTTATTCAAGATTTGAAAGGCATGGCACATATAGATAGTGATTCTGCTAACTGATATCAAATTGGCTTATCTTGGAGTGTAAGGGTGTGTTTTTGTTTAAAAAGGAAGACACACCAATGAACTTGCTTAGGTAAAAAATACATCGTAGGCAACAAGGTCAATGACAAAATGTCAAATAATTGGCTCTCAGACAACCTTCTTTGCAGTTCGATAACCTTAGACACTACTGGGACGAATGGGAAACAAAGATTAAAAGAGAATATAGGTTTTGATTGCTCATATAAAGAAATATATTTGGAAAATTGTTTGACAAATTTTTTTTATTTTTTTTTTTTAAATATATGTTTTTCTATTACACGATTATCTGACCTAGGTATTGGTTGTGTCATGTTATGTATACTAGAATTAGTTATAGTCAATAGAATTTATGTTGGGGAAAAAAAAAGGCTGTGGATGAATGCACTCCCTTTCCCCCCTTTTTTTTTTCTACTTCCTATAACTCCCCCTCCCAATTTTAATTTTTTTTTGTTTTAATTATTAACATTGTGATTTAATTGCATAGTTCATTCATACCAATATGTTATAAGAATTAAAATATATTTAATACTTTCATAAATTGATTTACATATGGACTGGATACATTGATATTTACTCTATGTATAACATGGTATTTTCTTTTTCGTTAAAGTTATTGTTGTAAAAATATATTTGAAAAAAAAAAAAAAAAGAAAGGTCAAATAAGAGATCAAAATACAATACTTACAATCTGAGCCACACAACTGGCTTACTACAACTCCCAGGAAGCTTAGTCAGATTACAACTGCATTGGTATGGGGGCCATACAAGAGACCTTCACCATAATCTGTCACTAAATAGCTTATTCTGGCCTCTAAAAGGCACACATGCCACGTAATGTGCTGCAGTTTAAAATCACTTGGCAATGATTGGGTTAATGCTTTCTGATTGGAGGTGTTTAAACCTTGTATGCACACAGTGCCAGAGGTAATAAACACCAAGTCTAGCGAATGAACGATCGACTCCTGATTTCTCTGTACGTGATGGGAAGGGTTAAGTGTGGAGCAGTTGGAGCATTGGGAGAGGCTGCACATTAATTAAAGCTCATTGTTCTGGCTAAGCCAGGGGATTCAGCAGCAGAGATTCCTGCAGAGATAATGAAAAATTAACCCCAGCACCGAGGTGTACAAAAACACAATGTGCAGACCAGGCAGTGACTAGAAATCCACATGGTTATTCAAATACAGAGTCAGTGTGCAAGGAGGAAAAAGAAAAGTTACTGTAATAAGGCCTGATCCTGAGCCATCAGCCTGACGAAATACTTTACATTCTAAATCAGAAAGGTTTCAAACAGGGCATTTAAAGAGTTATCAGCTGCTACTGCAAAGGTCATCAGTGTCATAGAGCAGGCATTGGCACACTAAAAGGCAAAAATTAAGATTTTATGATCTTCGTGAGTGCACTTTAAAAATGGGTTTCACTCCTGTTTGGTTGGTCAGTGGGCATGAGGTTACTCACACATGGAATCCATGGGGGTGACATACAAGTACACAGACTTCCCTTAACATTACAAATATGAAAACCAAGGACATACTTGAAAATGAGAGAAATCGCTACGTATCCTTCCAGGTAAAATATTTTATAAATAAATCCCTCCTGCCAACATTTCACATGATTTTTGCAAGCTCCATTCTGAGATTAAAGGTAACTATTTATACAGGGGCAGAGATTTCTACCTTTCAGCGTAATTTGTTTAGCAGAACTCAAGCGCACACTTCATTATCACCTCTCATTAAAGAGATCCTATAGTGCCAGGAAAACAAACCAGTTTTCCTGGCACTATATGATTAATAGGTCCCCCTCCCCCCTCCCTCAGCGCTGATGGGGTTAAAACCCCTTCAGCCACTTGCCTTAATCCAGCACCAGGCTCCCTCGGCGCTGGTAACCTCTCCTCCCCCGCCGACGTCAGCTCCAGAACAGAGCCGAATGAGCATGCCAGGCCAGAGGGCACGCACGTTCAAACCAGTCCAAAGGAAAGCATTAGCCAATTACTCAATGCTTTCCTACGTGGATCTTTTTGGAAGCTGGACTCCGTGAGGATGTCCAGTGTCAAATAAGCGCGATTTACTCCGTGTAAATCGCGGAAGCTCCTCTAGTGGCAGTCAGGGAGATAGCCACTAGAGGCTGGATTAACCCTGCAGTGTAAACATAGTTACTCTGAAACTGCTGTGTTTTCTCAGCTGCACGGTTAAAACTAGGGTGACCTGGCACCCAGACAACTTCATTGAGCTGAAGTGGTCTGGGTGCCTAGAGAGGTCCTTTAAAGACATACGGTCATAAAGCATTAGCACAACATGCAATGTGACTCCTGTTAATGTATACATACCATATACATATATGGTTGCTAGGATAGGGGCTGCCAGGAATTAGGTTCATTGGCTTTGTGGCATGCTTATGCAATATATGATCATATACTATAACGAAACCCCCATTAAGTTGGGATTTATAATATCTATCTATATTATTCTATATAATATATTCCTTGGAGTGCAAATATCTGTATATACAGAGATAGAAAGAAATAGGAGTGTACTGGCGCTATTTTTGGATGGGTGGATAATTGTTGTATAACACCGCAAAATAGCTGCTATAACACCAAAAACTTATCTTAAGGTGAAGTATAAAAGGGTGACGGTGAAGCGCTAATATATACAATGCGGAATATATAGCAATACCTCTACCTTGGAATATTTTATACAGTTGTCCTAATGGAGGTATGCTGTACACTTTCAGGAGCTAACGATTATAGCTCACTGTAATCGCCTGTAGGGTCTGTAAAGGCGACCCTATCCCTTCTTGGCAGTCGTTCCTTTGTTGCTGGTTTCTCTAAATTAAAACACAGACATCTATGGTGCAGTATTGTAGGTTCCAGTGGTGGTGTAAAACAAAATAAAATTTGTACTTACAAACCCAGAGCCTTCCACATCGGCTCTGGTCTGAGGGCGTATGTAGTTCAGGACTACAAACCTTCTTTGTAAAAAAAATAGCAGGAGATGCCACAAGTGGTATGAAAAATATTTAAGAAATTTATTGTATCACATGAATAAAAAAGAATAATAATATAAAATATATCTATACATAAAATACCACTCGTGGGTTTAAAAAGTCCAATATATGAGTCTCTTTTCTCACAAGGTCCCCAGGACGCGTTTCGCCGATCTGGCTTCTTCAACTGGTGTTTTGGAGAAAGAAAATCTTTGTTCCTTCCTTGGACCGGCTCCTGCTACAAATACCTCTTCTTGAGTGCTGTAATTGATTTCCGGCTTGTTGAATCCCGGGCGTTCACCATGGGAACGGTGACGCCCTGCGTTCCAAGCCTCACTTTCAGTTCGTTTTCTAAACCCCTTGTTACTTCCGGTTTCCGTTCTGCGTGCCGATACGTCATCATTCTGCGCTCGGCACTCGCGGTCTCTGTGTATATCGGTTGGCATGGCAACGGGAAAATCGGTACACATAATAATATATGGTTACTTTCTCGTATTTAAACTCATTTTTTAGAAAAGAATCTCCTTTGAATACAAGGTCCATCTTTCTCTTCTAACTCACATATATTCCCTTAAACTTTTATATTATCTTTCTATATTGCACACTCGTGTTTGGAAAAGGGTTAAAGTTTCTTATAGAGGGTGACATCTATTCCAACATTTTTATGTGTAGTCAAAACATGTATTTCGACCCTTACTTAAATTACATTGCAACATTGCTATGTGTAATAAATAATACGAAAATATGTATTACAGATCCTACTTAAAATCGACCAAACAATAATAAAACCATTTTCTATACATTTCGTGGTGTTGGTATATTATGTTAAAAGAAGGCGTGAGGTGGTTAATATGTAATGTTAAATGAAGGCGGGGGGTGATTAAACAAATATTCCATGGAGGCTATAAGTATAAAAGGGGGGGGGGGAAAGATTAAAATTATCATTTAGAACCTATCATCCTAAAATCTTTATTTTAAAAAATGGCACATTTCAAAGTCTGCGTTAAGACCATAGGGGATTAAGGTGTTTAGTTTAAAAATCCATTCCATTTCATTTCGGCTCATCTTTGTATTAAAATCCCCTCCTCTCCAATCCCTTTCTAGTTTTTTTATACCTAAAAACTTGGAGTTCTTTGTTTCACAATTATGATATTTTTTGTAATGAGCGGACACACTGTGGTTCTCAAAACCCTTCGTAATGTTTCTGCCGTGCTCTTCTATACGGATATGTAATGCCCTTGTGGTTTTACCAATATAGTATAATCCGCAAGGACATATCATTAAATAAATTAAATTATTAGAGTAGCAGGTTAAAAGATCTTTTATTTGATATTCTGTTCCTTCTTTATTATTAAAACTTTTTATGTGTCTTTTTTTGTTTGTTGTCCTCCTGCATGCTAAACAGCTCCCACACCCATAAAAGCCTTTTTCCGTGTTTAGAAATGTTCTATTGATCTTTTTTTCTTTTATAAAACTGGATGTCAAGGTACTCCGGAGATTGTTAACTCCTCTGTGGATAAAGTGTGGTTTTTCTGGGAGGAATTCTTTTACTGTAGGATCCTGCAGAAGGATGGGCCAGAACTTTGATACTATCTTTCTAACCTTGTAGTTATCTGTGCTATAATTGCATATAAAGGGTATTTCTTTTGACTCGTTCTCTATTTTCTCTTTATATTTCAAAAGGCCTTCTCTTTCTATTCTCTCCACCTCTTTTCTAGTGGTTTCTAGTTTGAGTTCCTCGTAACCCTTCTCTACAAAATCCTGTTTGATTCTATCGGATTGCTCTTCAAAGGTTGAGAGGTCGGTACAGTTCCGACGTATACGGAGGAATTGGCCTCTAGGGGCATTCTCCAGCCACGGGGAGAAATGGCAACTTTCCCTCCCTATGTAACTGTTGGCTTCTACTACTTTAAAGTAGTTCTTGGTTTTGATCTCATTTTCTTCTATGTATATTTCCAGATCCAAAAAGATTACTTTTGACTTACTCCAGTCACTCGTCAGCTTTATCCCCCATGTATTGTTATTGAGATGTTCTAAAAATTGGGTCAGATCCTCCTCCTCTCCTTCCCAGATGAAAAAAATATCGTCGATGTAACGGCCATAGGTGACCAAGTTCTGCCTCCAGCTATGCGGGCCATATACAAAAACATTTTCCCAATGGGCCATAAATAGATTCGCATAGCTGGGGGCGAACTTGGTCCCCATGGCCGTCCCATTCACCTGCAAAAAGAATTCATCCCCATACCAAAAGAAATTGTTTTTGAGGATAATTTCTATACCCTCCATGATAAAATCTATTTTTGCTTCTGTCATAGCTGAAAAGTTGTTAAGGAAATATTTCACTGCGTTGCATCCATACTCGTGTGGGATATTGCTATAGAGCGCAGAAACGTCGCTTGTAACTAAAAAACACTTAGAATTCCAATTACAATTTTTTAAAAAGTTTAAAACCGCTATAGTATCCTTTATGTGTGAGGTAGTTTTTTTCACTAGGGGTTGTAGATGTATGTCCACATAATGGGATAATCTGCTAGAAATGGAGTCTATCCCTGCCACTATCGGTCTCCCTGGGGGGTTAAGGGTATCCTTGTGGACTTTAGGGAGGAAATAAAATACCGGTATTTTGGGGTATTTAATATTGAGATAATTATACTCTTTTTCATTCAGTATATTTTGTTCTAGACCTTTATTTAAATAATTTAAAAAGACCTTATTCATATCATTACTGGGATTTGAATTCAATTTCTTGTACGTATGTTCGTCTCCTAAAATCCTCTCCGCTTCTTTGCAGTAAAAATCTTTAGACATTAAAACTAAAAATTTTTTTTACAAAGAAGGTTTGTAGTCCTGAACTACATACGCCCTCAGACCAGAGCCGATGTGGAAGGCTCTGGGTTTGTAAGTACAAATTTTATTTTGTTTTACACCACCACTGGAACCTACAATACTGCACCATAGATGTCTGTGTTTTAATTTAGAGAAACCAGCAACAAAGGAACGACTGCCAAGAAGGGATAGGGTCGCCTTTACAGACCCTACAGGCGATTACAGTGAGCTATAATCGTTAGCTCCTGAAAGTGTACAGCGTACCTCCATTAGGACAACTGTATAAAATATTCCAAGGTAGAGGTATTGCTATATATTCCGCACTGTATATCACAAATTGTATATATTAGCGCTTCACCGTCACCCTTTTATATACAGAGATAGACCTAGACTTCAACAAACATGCAGCGAAAAGTACCACATTGCTCATCAAGTCATTCGTAAAAAATGTTGTGAGGTCAAAACAAATATAAACTATTTTAAAACCCAGTCTTTGTATGGGTTGGATTGTAATCTCCAGAATAAATGTATAAAAGGGACATTTATTCTATTGCCAGCTGGAAAAGTTAAACAATGGAGGGGAGCTAAACTACAACCAGGAACTCGGCTTCATACTGATCTCTAACAAGCTGGTGAACTTTTCCCATTTACGGCAGTTATGTCACTTTCTGGGGGCTTTGCATATTACGGTGGCCCAGGGATGCACAGGAAAGTAAGTTTTACTTATCTGGTGAGGTCTCTGGCAGCCACGGCCATATCTATCCAGTGGCTCCTCTTCAGCTCCTGATGCTTTATCTGTCAGGAGCCCATGTCAGTGCTAAAAACATGCGCATGCACAAGTGTACATTATTGGTATCTATGGATGATTATGCAAGGCCGACAGAAGCCTCCATAGACCACGCCTTTTTCCTCATAGCAGTCACTAGTGTTCTAGCAAGATATCTGCGCGGATACTTTAACGTTTGTCGAATTAATTTTGTTCTTTCATTGGTACTCTGCTGCTTAGTCACATGACTTTGTTTATGTTTGAGCACATGGGTCCACAAGATTTTTTCCAAGGGGAGGCAAAATATGGCATAAAGGTTTGGATCCAAAACATAGAAATTGTTAGTTATGCAGCACTGGTGGCTAGCTTTTGGCAATCGAGATGCTGTTTTTACATTTCTCATGATGTACACCAAGTCAAATGAATGGCTGGCAATCACGAGATTATCATTATTATATAATGGCGAACCTTTCGCATGCCTGTTGCTGTGCACTCACATTCCCTGCTTAAAAGCCAGATTGGCTGAGAGTCATGGAAAATTAAGTCTCAACAGCTGGAGTATAAACTTCCATTAGCTGTAATCCTCTAAACCCTATCTCAAGGAAGAGTTATGAGTAGACATTGAGCTCAGAGAAGTATAGAAATATCTTTTTTTTTTTTATCGTAAAATCGTATTTGACTGATAATTTCAGAGATCCTTTAGGGTTGGCAAAACTGGCCTTTGTCTGAGATTTTCCAGTTGATAAATTAACTAAATCAAAGTCCTTGGTGATCAAAAACAGTTTCCTTCAAAAGGAAATAAAGCTGTGTAGGAAAAGAACAGAAGACTGTTTGGATATGTTCCCTTTATGGTCAGTATAACATTTCTGACACAGATGACAAACATACAAGAAGTATTTTCAGGTGTCAAGCTTTACATCGAAGTTCTTCAAAACGCATTTTGACGGATATTGTCCCAGAGAGCTCTGATGTTGAACTTGGAAAGTTATGGGTAATTGATCCATTTTTACCCAGGGAAAATGACAACCCAAACCTTTCACAACAAGAACAGCCAATATAACCATCTTCAGATCCGCATCTAAAAGCCAATGAGTAGTAACTGTAATAATGCTTGGGTTTTTGGATTAAAAATTGTGAAGAATATCCAGCACTGTGTGAAAAAGCATTTAAAGTATTCCTTCCTTTACATTCAACGTACATATGTAAAACTGCATTTTCAGCCCCTAGTGTGATTAAAACAAAACAAGCAATTTAGATGTGAAACCAGCATTAAGATCTTCAGAAATCCTTTGAAGACCCAATATTGAAAAACTAGTGCGCAAAATGTGATTTAATTAGTGATTGATAAACTTACACCCATTTTCCATACTTCACCATCCTTCTCCAATGCTCACCCAACCATTCCGAACTCTCATGCTCTAAATTTTTACCAAGGTTTTAATGCAATACCTGCCATTCCCTTCCTTTTCAAGACTGGTTCAGGTCTCCTTGTTTACTGCCAATAATGGAGTATAAAATGCACACTTAGTGTGGGTGAGAGGGAAAGGTCATGTGATTGAGAAAGTTTTACTCTTCGGTTGAAACTTCACCAATATTTTGTACATTTTGTGTAAGGGATCACATTTTTTTTTTCATCAATCTCATGTGGTCAGCCTCCAAGCTCCTACACCCCTATTATAAGCAAGTGTCAGGTTTCTTTATTTAATTTTAAAACAACAACATTTTACTTTAAAAAAAAAATGAATGCTATATTAGACCAGGTTATCTGATTACTGACTAGAGCCTTTTCTCTTCAAATTATCACACAGTATTTTCCTGGTGAGGCATTTTCTTAATTTGTTCTACAAACAATTCTCCATTGATCAATTCTCAGAGTATAACCTCTGTTAATATTTTAACAGTATAACAGTGCACCATTTGTAAATTGAAGAATATTTCGATGCCTGCATCCTCTAAAGGAAATGGTGACGTCTATTTGTTTTCGGTTTAAAAGGTTTAACATTTAATATTAATAAAAAAAAAAAAAAGTTAATACACAACTAATAGTTTTTTTAATCTCTAATCAATTAAGTGAAATTTCCAAGGCAACAAGTCCACTTAACATTCCTTTAAACTGTGTGGTGTCTATCTAAAGAATATAAACGTTGCAAGCAAACAGAAGAAAATAGATGTTATAATTAGACTTGGGCATTCATTTTCAGCCGAACATGGTTTTGTCTGAAATTCAGCTAGTCGTCCTTTCGTAAATTAATACAAGTTAAAAACAAATGAAAAGACCGAATTGATTGCTGGACAAAATTTTGTCCTGTGAGTTGTTCTGTTTTTTTTTTTTAAACACACAAAGAGGGAGCTTCTGGCTAGTGACTTCCTCCTTGTAATATTTCAAAATAGATGCGGCTGGGACCTTTATTGGGTTAGCGACTGGGCAGCAGTAGCTGTCCAGTCGGTAGTCTTTTCTTATGACAGATAAAAACCAACTAGATGAACAGCGCTAGAGATATGAAATACATACGTAGAGTGAAAGAGCGATATCCAAAGAGCTATATCGTAAAATAAGGAGGACACAATAATAGTGCAGATATTTAAACAGTGCCAAAGGAACACTTACACTTTATAGAGCCAAGTAACCTCTATTACTTGCGCCTGGACGGAATAATCCCAGTCTAATGATCTCTTTGTAGATATGAAGACTGCTTGACTCTAAAGTGGGTATAGGTCATCATATATAAAGAGAAGAAAATAAACCCAATAGTATATTATGTAGGGTAACAATAATGGAAAAGGGATAAAACCTACTGACATCACCCTAGAGCAATGACCTGCTCTAGTGTGAAGAACTTTAGGTGGAGGTGGAAATCCAGGTATATATAGCAAAAAAAAGTACTTTATTATTAAAATAGGTAAATAAAACACAAAATGTAAAAGCGGTAAATAAAAATCAGTTTTATGGTATAGTCTTTACTCATGACAGGCCGATTGCCGTTTAGTAGACAGGAGAGAGGATTTAAACTATTTACCAATACAAGTATTTTTTACATGGTATTAGCAAAGCTGTCTAAAACACCAAAATTATTGGTCTCAGTTTCTTAGTAGATAGCTCCCTAACCCTTCTGGCAATACCATAAGGAGCTCTCTACTAAACAGCTCCCTAATTTGGTAAGCTAACTGCTAAATGGATGCAGCCACAGCATGGATCAGAATTCAATTTGTTCACATGAAATTCTGAAATGAAAAGAATGACAGAATTTCATCCATAAACAAATTAACAGAGACACAATTTGGTTCAGATTAAATAATTTAAGGCACCCAAGTCCAATTCTAAATACTGTCAAAAGGCTCAACAAAGCCACATATTTGCAGAGCACTGGGATTGTTTGGCTAATTTATATCACTTTGTGCCCCATACAAAAAAAACAGGCAAATACTGGTTAGTGTTCATACTACAGCTTACAATTTGTGCAAATACACATTTGTTCAAATCACGTAGTTTCTAAAAGAGCTGCCAGCAAATTGAGAGACCCGTCTACAGCTTCCATTAAACAGCTTGGGGACCTGGATTCACTGCGCGCTCCCTTAAAATTGCATCTTTCACCCAAACATGATACTGAAAGTCTAATGGACGAAATCTCATTTTCACTCTTCTTTGAAACGTAGATTGACTTTTCACAAATAACACATATGGTTGGAATGCATCATGTTACTATGTGAAACCTGACTTGAAATAACTACAATATGTGAAATAGTTTCTAAATGACCACAACTTCTTAAAGAGACACTGCAGGCACCTCTACATGTGACACTTGCCTTTGAGCTACAATAATACATTGATCAGCCACAACATTCAAACCACCTGCCAAATAGCATGTAGGGTCCCCCTCGTGCTGCAAAAACAGCTCTGATGCATTGAGGCATGGACTCGACAAGACCTCTGAATGTGTCCTGTGGTATTTGGCACCAAGACATTAGCAGCAGATCCTTTAAGTCCTGCATGTCGTACCTCCATGGGTCAGATTTGTTGTTCCAGCACATCACATAGATGCTCAATTGGATTGAGATCTGGAAAATTCGGAGGCCAGGGCAACATCTCTGTCATGTTTCTCAAACTATTCTTGAACAATTTTTGCAGTCTGGCAAGTTGCTTTATGCTGAAAGAGGACACTGGCATCAGGGAACACTATTGCCATGAAGTGGTGTACATGATCTGCAACAATCTCTAGGTAGGTGGTATGTTGCAAAGTAACATCAACACAAATGCTCCAGAGCATAACACTGCATTCCTCTGGCCTGCCTTCTTCCCATAGTGCACCCTCCTGCCATCTCTTCCCCAAGTAATCAACGCAAACAAACCTTGCCATCCAATTAATCTAAAAAGAAAACGTGATTCATCAGGCAACATTCTTCCATTGTTCAATGGTCTAGCACTAAATGCTCACATCCCCATTGAAGATGCTTTCAGTGGTCATCATGGGCATGCTGACTGACAAACTGATGCACTGTGTGCTCCGAAAACTTCCTATCTTGGCCACATTTTGGAGATGCTCTCACCCAGTCGATTAGACATGACTATTTGGCCCTACTGCCTTATATATCCCACCCTTGACAGGTGCCATTGTAACAAAATAATCAATGTTATTCACGTCACCCGTCAGTTTAATGTTGCTGATCTGTGTATAGCTGTACTATCCGGACAGACTGCATAGCATGGGTTTATACTAGTTTTAGTTCATCTGTCAGCTTTCTACATGTGAACATACACAGGGACAGTACTCCTAATAGAATCTCCAATAAGGCTTGGTAAAGCAAAGAAGCCATACAAACATTCTACCGTGACATGATCGAGAGGCATCTTAAAGGGACACTATAGTCACCAGAACTACAGCTTAGTGTAGTTGTTCTGGTGAGTACGATAGTTCCCTTCAGGCTTTTTTCATGTACACACTGCCTTTTCAGAGAAAATGCAGTGTTTACATTGCCTCTAGGGACACCTCCTAGTGGCCACTCCTTAGATGACCACTGTAGCGCTTCCTGGGTCAGTGCTGCCGAAAGAGCACCACTGCCGTTCAGCGTCTCCACGCGCTGCATGGGGACGCTGAATTTTCCTCAGAGATGCATCTCTATGAGGAGGTCCTGACTGGCCAAAACGGCATCTGGCCCCGTGCCTGTGCCGATTTTAGCCAATCCTATGCTTTTGCAATGGGAAAGCATTGGATTGGCTATATATCTGCCATTATAATGAAGTCACAAAGGGGACGGACCCAGCACCAGGAGACCCGTGTGGCGCTGGAAATAAGGAGAGTTTTAAACTTTTATGGGGGTGGGGAGGGGCTAAGGGGAGGCGTGGAAGGAACCTAAATGATGGGTTAAACACTATAGGGTCAGGAATATTTGTGTTCCTGCCCCTATAGTGTTCCTATAAATTAGATAAAATGTATACATATATTTTCTTAATTGAAGTGATCTTAAAGGAAAACTTCAGCGTTAAGCATTTTAGCTTGTATGTACAGTATTTATTTTTAAGGTGTTTGGAGTATTCCTTTAACCTGTTTAGATTAGAAGATTCCCAATCCCTAAAATATAGGAGAAGCATTCACGTTTGCTTTTTCCTACAATTCAAATAGAGGTAGGCACGAAACCCTGCTAGTTGGTGTGCTTGACAGCCAGCAGATGTTACTAAGTGGATGATTAAAAATAAATAAAAAATGCCGGGCGGCGAGTTAGGCAGGGAGCCCTTTGTTACAGTGCTTCTCCTGGACAGCTCCCTCATGTGCCCTGCATTGAACCAGCCACCGGGATATGACATCCCGACATTGGCATCACTACTGGGCGCGCAAAGGACATGTGCAAGAAGAGCACAGAGGACCCAGCCCAGCAGCAAACACTAGCCACCAGGGGCATAGGATCCATTCCAACCCACCCAGAGCAAGGAAGTGGGTTGAATGTAGATTTTGTCAGTCAGTGATTATGTGTTTGGGTCTGATTGTGTATACCTGTGATGTGTGTGTGTGTGTGTGTGTGTGTATGTATGTATATCTGTGATTGTGTGTGTCTAAATTGCATGTGTGTACATCTGACTGTGTATAGGTCTGTGCTTATATATGTGTGTGGTTATGTGTGCATATGTATATATGTGTATGTGTTCAGTAGATATCTCCCTGGTTGGTATCCTTAAATATGGCAATCCCACATAAGGATAAATATGGGAGTTTTCTACTAAACATAATTTTTTTAAAATAGGCTTTTGAAGTTGTATTATATAAATTATATAATAGAGTTTATGTGCGGTCCAAGACAATTCATTTGCGCTCAATGCACCACAGGGAAGCGAAAAGGTTGGACACCCATGGTTTATCGGACTGAATTAGCCCTTTAAGAATTAAGGTTTTTTTTTTTTTTTTTATTGGTGTGGGATTAAACTGTGCATTTAGTGGAGGGAAGCAGTTTGAAATATATTATTGAAAACCTTATAAAAAATGAATTTGCATGGTATTTTTATCTCACCGTACAGACAGAGCATTTTAAGCTATGACTTAATGTCATTTTTAGGTGCTCTGTCCAATTTCAAAGAGTGCAGCATAGGTTCAACCACAAGTGCATATACAGTCTCAACTAAAAGCACACAAGAGATGCATTAGCTGAGCGAGGCTGCTTGTGTTTCAGACAGCCATCTGACATACCAACAGGGAAAGAAAAGTTATTTTTTTTTTTAGTTCTAGACTACATCTCTATAAGGGTCATTTCAAATTGTGTTATTGTGCTTTAAGTTGTGTGCACAAAACATGCACTGGTCAGGCTTCAATACAGCAAGAGTTAACAGATGAAATATGAATACAGGTCAGATTTGTGCTCAGTTTTTCTCCTTTCTGTCCTAGAAAGCACTGCCCAGCGAGATAGAACAGTGACAGACAGCATGGGTCCCAGGAGCCTTTGCTGCAGTCAGACCTGTGCTTAGATCATTGGAAAGCACTGAGTCTGTCATGGTGGCTCAGATACTACAAATTAAAATATTATTCCAGTTACTGGATTTATCTAAACTAAATAAATAAAATAAAGCGGCACTGTCATGGACGAATACCGTTTTTTGAACCCCCCCCCCCCCCCCCCCCCGACTCCCCTACATCTAATTGCCCCCTAGTCACCCCCAAGCCCCTCATCTTACCTATTTTTGCATCTTTATTTTGTAAATAGCTCGCAGCTCCCTCCTTGTAATATGTAAAACTAGAAGTGGCAGGGAGCAGTGCTCCCCGCCATTTCCCAAGTCTCCCATGTCCTCCCTCACTCTATGGGGGTCAATATAACCCCACATAATAGCATAAGGGATATTAAAATCTCCTACCCCCTCCCCCAGCCATAAGTGGCGGGTGGGGGCTAAATGTAAACCCCCCCAGGTGACTAGGGGTCCCCAAGGGGGGAGGGGGGGCTGCTTTTAATATTAGTCACCTTTTGAACTTATACAACTGATGTCTGTGTAATCTCCACTAAAACCACAGCATGTTAAAGAGAAAAGGTCACATCTTGATTTGTTTTACTATCCACAAGTTTTGATGTGGTTGTGTATCTTTGTAAAGTTCTCCGTTCTCCATTTTAATTAGCATTTTATGCCGGAATGTCCAGGCACACCCCCACAGCAGACTACAGACATTGGACCCATGAAGGAAATTTCCAAGGGTGAATGCCCTTGTAGGACATTTTTCTATAGATGTCCAAGGGCACATGAGCACAAGCAAAGTATTATGGGAAAATGAAATCGAACAAGACAATAAGACTTGTTTGAAACATACAATACAAGCAATTTATTAATACAAATAAAATAAATTAAAAATTTATGTAAATTAACATGTATACTAAACTAAGCAATGCAATATGGGTTGGGTGTAGAGCACGATGAAGGGGTTTGCTTGTAGGGGTGCGTGTGTGTGTGTGTGCGCGCGCGCTATGGGCAAATGCAAATATTACAGGTTTTAGAATGAAATGTATTCCTCAAACTGTGTACTTTGTCTTTAAGTAACAAACTACATTCCATAATTTTGTGTCTGCTCAATATAGTGAGAGCTCTTCAATGAATCAATAATGACAACTTATGCTTTCAAAGAAAGGAAAAACAAAACCAAACATACCACCACCAAAACAGAATTTTCCAAGGAACATACAAGTCATAATACTGCTCTCTCTACCTCTTGTATTGGTCTGTTTATATTGTACGTTCCTCACTAATTGTACAGTGTTGCGGAATCTGTTGGCGCTTTATAAATACCAGTAATAAATGAATTTAAAAAAAAAATTGAGGAATATTAAAGGAGCACTATAGGGTCAGAAACACAAACATGTATTCCTGACCCTACAGGGTTAAAACCACCATCTAGCCACCCTGGGCCTCTCATGCCTCTAAAAATAAAGTAAAATCTTACTTGAATTCAAGCCTGCAGCTGTATAGTTTGTCCAGGTTTCCTTTAGACCTGCCCACTGCCTGCTGACCTCTTTAAAAGTGGTGGCCTGAGCCAATCACAATGCTTCCCGATAGGATTGGCTGAGAATGAAGGAGGCAGAGCCAGCACAATTCAAACACAGCCCTGGCCAATCAGCATCTCCTCATAGAGATGAATTGAACCAATGAATCTCTATGAGGAAAGTTCAGTGTCTGCATGCAGAGGGAGGAAACACTGAATGTTTCAATGCATTTTAAGCAGCCATGACCCAGGAAGGATCTCAAACAGTTAGCTGAGGAGTGGCCAGTGAAGTTATCACTAGGCTGTAATGTAAACACTGCATTTTCTCTGAAAAGACAGTGTTTACAGCAAAAAGCCTGAAGGTAATTATTCTACTCACCAGAACAAATTCAATAAGCTGTAGTTGTTCTGGTGACTATAGTGTCCCTTTAAGAAAGAATATGTTTGGGACAAAGTACAATGTAACACCGTTACATGGTTACAAATATTGCATATCTATGGTTTTATATCTATATTCACCAGTTTGGGTGGTAAAGATGAAAAGTTTTTTTGCAATTTTGGAAAGCCTATTTATATAGCGCCATCAGATTCCGTAGTGCTGTACAATAGGTGGACTGACAGACATGTAATTGTAATCAGAAAACTGGACCTACAGGAACAGAAAGGTGGAGGGCCCTGTTCAATGAGCTTAAATTCTAGGGGGAGTGAGGTAGTGACACAAAGGGTAAAAGTAGGGGTACAAAGTGGGTTGTTAGAAAAGTATTCATTTCATAGTAGGTGATTTTTGACAGTTGCAGGAGAGGAGTCATGGGGGTGGGGGATAAAAATCTGCTAACAGTTTAATTGATATGCTTTCTTGAAAAAGTGAGTTTTTAATGATTTTTTTTTTTTTTTTTTGAATGAGTGGAGACTGGGTGAAAGTCTTACCGAGAAGGGAAGGGAGTTCCACAGAAGAGGTGCAGCCCTGGAGAAATCTTGGAGGCGAGCATTAGAGGTGGGAGTAAGGACAAAGGATATACGCAAGTCTTTGGCAGAGTGTAGGGGCCTCGACGGGACAGAGAACAAAAGCATGGACCAGCACCTTAGCTGCATCCAGGGTTAAATAGGGGCAGATGTGGGGTATGTTTTTGAGATGGAAGCGACAGGATTTGTCGATTGATTGGATATGGAGGGGGGGTGAAGGAGAGGTTGGAGTTGAAAAGAACATCTAAGCAGCGAGCCTGTGAGGTAGAGGTGATGGTAGCGCCGTTGACTTGGAGGGAGACAGACACAGAAGTAGTAACACTTGAGGGAGGAAAGACCAGAAGTTCTGTTTTGGACAGGTTGAGTTTAAGGAAGTGAGCAGCCATCCAGTTGGAAATCGCAGAGAGGCAGTCAGAGACACGAGTCAAGATGGGCATGTCATCTGCATAGAAATGATAACGGAAGCCAAATGAGAGTCAGAGAAAGAAACACTGAAAGAGCGCTGGGTGAGGTAGGAGGAGCACCAGGAGAGAGCAGTATCCGGTAGACTAAAATTACAGGAATGATCGACTCCTATCGCCAAAATTCAAAACAGACAATAGAAAGTCACTGGTTACTGGCCCTTTACAGTAGCTGTCAGTACCGGTGAAACCTGCAGACATGAATTAATCCTGGATTGTTGTAGCTCATGCTTTTTACAAATGCCAAGTAAAAAGCACCCTCTGGGAGGAAAATCAATGAACAGTATGATGCAAAGAATAATGACATACAAAGTAAAAAATCAATAGAATTGTAAAGGCCTTTAGTGAAAATGTGCAAAACGTCATGAGAAAAAAAAAAAGAAAAAAAGAAAAAAGAAAGCACTAAATCAATAAAACACAGAGCTGTATCATGACTTTGTCATTTACTTAGATCCCTAGTCCGACATTCCAAGTAGCATGCACCACATATTCACTTTAGGTGCCGGTACTCAACACACGTTCCATTTTCTGGACGCCTTCCGTGCTGCACAATTTACAGATATCTGTTAAAGCGGTGTAAAAATGTGCACGCTGCATTTACTATAGACATCTGACTACGTTGCATAGTATGCATAATGTATGCTCACTACGGACCCCTTTGAGCACTGCCCCTGCCCTCATTGTGTGTTAAGCAGCAGAGCAGAAATAACCAGGATTCTTGGCATGTCTTGGGTATTAAAAGACACCCCCATTTAAATCAGCCTGGATAACTGGCATTAAATGATTTGGCTTCATTTCACTTCCCTAACTGACATCTGGAACAGATTATCGCTCCGGGCAGGAAAGGAGGGGCAAGACCTTATATCACCGCTTACACACAGACCTCGGAGTGGACTGCAGATAGGACTGTGTATGTATTACATATCATAGATTAACTTAAAGAACTGGAGTCTGGATGAAGTGAGTATTGTATACATATATCAAATGCTGGAGAGGGAACCTTATATCACCCCTAACCCACAAAAAAAAAAAATCAGTGCAGAGAACACATACAATCATATGGATATTGGACACAATATAGTATTAAATACTTAAATTAGGCTGTTTTATATAAAAATCGATCTGCAAAATCTCATTAACAAGCATAACAGAACACCAACACAATTCCTCCAGGTAATTTATTACAATTCCCACGGGCCAGTGCCAGGGTTCGGTGCTTCTCAGAGTATGCTGGAACTATAATTTCCCAGCTGCACATCCATGATACATTTGTCAGGTGTTTATGGTACATATTAAGGAAAACCGGTGACACCGATTTGTCAGTAACCCACTTTCCCCTTCCTTGGAAAATCCCCAGCTTCAAGGTGGAGCCAAACCAGAAATAATAACAGCTAATCAGGAGACCTAGCCATAAGTTGCCTAACCCTAAACTACCAGGACAAACTTGATAGGTATCCACGTATACATAGTAGCCAATCAAAACAAGGACACCAGGTGCTAGATGGTAGCAGTTTGTTTTAAGAAAAACCTGTCAGTTTAAACACTTATATAAAGTATCTGAAATTACATTTGTGATGATAGCCTTGTTTTAATAAAAGTTTAAACCACCCCTTCCCCTCTCCACAGCTAAAGTTTTGTAAAGCCCACCTTTTGGCCCTGCCACATGTTTGATTTGCCCTGCTTGGGAAAGTGTCAATCCACCCATAGGAGCCTGATAGATTTGTTCCATTGCCAGGATTTTGCCGTTGAAATGGAGTAACGGTTACTCAGGTGCGATTCTACTCTTAAGGTGATAGAAACACAACGCATGACATATGCTGGAGTGCAGGAGAACCACCTGTAGGAAGGTTTTCCTGCTCTCCCAGTAAGACAATTCTAGATCCATGCCAATTCTATGTCAAATGTATGGACAGGTAATGAGATACCCATCTTTAAATATATAGGCTATTCTCCAAATCTACACTTTTTAAAAGCAATCTTTACTTTAGTGTTATAATATAATATAAAATGCAGTAATAATATGCAATACATGCCTACAACCCTCGGCCTGCAACACAACTAAAATTAAAAAAGGCAAAATCCATTTTGTAGAATACGTGGAATGCAAAAGTTGATATGGGGAAATAAATACCGGTAAATTGGAGAGAGGAAAACTCAGATGGGTTAGATATGAATTTTTTTTTACATTTTAAATTAAGTATACAAAATAAAAGAATCATTTAGAAACTCATACCTACTTTCATATGACTATACTCACTATTGAGGCTTTTCACAAAGTAAACAGACTACACAAAAAAAAAAACCTATGTCTTTATACAATACATTTTAAAAACATTTTTTTTTTTTTAACAAAAATGTATTATCACCCCATTAACCTTTAAACGGAAAAGAAACAAATACATTATAAGCCTAATAACCCTACCTTTTGTTCCCCCGACAAGGTGTAAACAAAAGAGTTTCAAATTCTTTATTTATTATTTTGAAGAAAAACAGAAACATAACTCCACCACCTCCCAGCCCTCCCAAAACAGCAAAAAGTCCCATTAGCACTGTGAATAGTGCAGACTGATGACACCAAGAATGTCACATAAGCGTCTTCATTGAGATGTGGCAGAATCTTCAGCAAACTTACATAGCATTACAGTTAAAAGAACACTATAGGGTCAAGAAACACAAGCATGTATCCCTGACCCTATAGTGTTAAAACCACCATCTAGCACCCCCCCCAAATATAGTAAAATCTTGCTTGTATTCAAGCCTGGAGCTGCTGCGTCTGCCCCTGATCTGCCTGCTGTCTTTTGACATCATCAGAAGGGTTGTTCTGAGCCAATCACAATGTTTCCCCATAGGATTGGCTGAGACGGCCAAGGAGGCAGATCAGGGGCAGTCAGCACAAGTAAAAAACAGCTCTGGCCAATCAGCATCTCCTCATAGAGATACATTGAATCAATGCATCTCTATGAGGAAAGTTCAGTGTCTCCATGCAGAGGGAGGAGACACTGAATGGCAGTACTTCACATTATGCAGCATCTGAGGAGTGGCATTATCCCTAGACTATAATGTAAACACTGCATTTTCTCTGATACGACATTGTTTACTGTAAAGTCTGAAGGTAATGATTCTACTCACCAGAACAAATACAATAAGCTGTGGTTGTTCTGGTGACTATAGTGTTCCTTTAACTCAAACATGCCGAAATATTCATAAGACCACATGTAAAAGTATACAGAAAAACAAAAATCATATCATAAAGTGGTTAACCCTATCAAACCCTGCTATGTCTGTTACAATATATGGGGATGAATTATGAAATTACATAAAAGTGTCATTTGTGCTGACGTATGTAATGGAGTGGAAAAAAAAAGGATTTCAAAATGTGTACTTATCCTGAAACGGCATTCATTATTTCCTTTGGGTTCCTGCTAAACAAACGTTTGGATTAAGTCTGCATACATGACGTGTTTGTGGGTTTATAATGGCTATAAATGTTGTGTTTAGGTCCTGCCACTGTAATCAGGGCTCTGGTAACACTGTGATGTTGTGTAAGTGAAAATCTTAAACCATAATATTTATTAAACAAATGACACAGCTTACAGTGAGCTGACTGTATTGGGATTTGGCCGTCTTCTGATCCTAAACCCAAATCTGCTAAGATCCAAGGCCACAAATTGTAAAAAACACGTACAGAGTTTGGGGCTCTGGAATTATTTCTGTGGAAATATAAACTTCAAGCAATACAGTTTCCAGCAAATATTTACATGACACGGAACCCTGTTTACCTACAGTAATAAAGCCAGTTCAGTTACTTCTTTTCCAGGGCGTAAGCTGATCAGTAAATCACACCCGCTAACTGAGACTTCAGAACAGATTTTCTGTTAATTCACATCTCAAAACACATATCTGTAAAATAGGATTTCATTTAACTGTGAAGCCCTTTCAGTAATATCTTGCAGAACAGGAATGATAGTGTTAACCTGAATTCAAAATATATTGTGAATATATAAAGAAAGTGGATTAGTAAATTAAATTTCCCATAAACTATATCGCTTTGAGAGGCAGCAGGGGTTTATGGCCAGTGATGGCCTGGTGGCTGCAGGTAGGGTCAGGTACCCTCAGAGCAGCATCCTGCCTTGTACCAGAGAAAGCAGGTTACCTCACAAATGTGGTCAGCTCCATGCTTGTCAAATTAGCCCAAGGCACTCAATGATTAGTCTAGGCTTGCTATGGGTCCATTTAAAGGGCAGCACCTGGACAACTCTAGATACATTTCTGATAAAAAGCGGAACGGTGTTCTGTGCATGGGTATACATTTTTTGGGCGGTTGCGTGGGGGTGGAAAAGCAAAAAACAAAACAAATGTCGGACCAAATGTCTGTATGTCTGCAGCCACTTGAGAGCGCCTATTGTCTGCTCTTCAAGCAGTCTGAAGTTGTCCATTTTGGTATAACAAAGACGGAGGGGCAGTAGGGTCTCTTGCCTCCAGTACAGGGAACAAATTGTTTGGCTACATTGAGACTGCGTATGGTGAGGGACTTCTCGTATCGGGAAGTTGGGACTGTGGTGTGGTGTAGTAGAAAAGGGGTGGGATGCAGGTTTGGCAGATTATCTGAGAATTTCCTTAGGATACCATGGATAGCTTCTACGAACGGTCTTGTCTGTGGGCATGATCAAACTTTGGAAAGTACTGAAAATCACACTTTCCACTTACATTTTTTTTTTCTATGATTCAACACCATTTATAGAGGACCTAATACTTGATAAATGGCCTTATAAATAACGACAACAAAAATGTTTTAAAAATGCAGGTAATTCTCTCTAGAGAATCCAAACATGCACGGCATTTAGCAGGTACATGGCTGACTCCTAGTGGCAGGACAATGAAATGACACCATTTTCACTGAAAAGGGGTTATTTCAGAGTAATGTCCTGGAGTACCTTCAGAGCCGTAGCACAGATTCTTCAGCAAATTGGCTTTGGCTAAGATGGGTCAATGTTAACAGTCTATTGCAGTTTCTCAAATTATGTAAAATTTTATATAAATAAATAAAAAAACAAAACAAAAAAACAATTAGGCATTACCATCATATGCAGCGCTGCGGAATTTGTTGGTGATTTATAAATGTCTCTTCCCCCTTCCCAATTTAAATCTCACAACCCTCCCCCAGAAATACAAATCAATTAAATAAAAATACATTTAAAAAAGCTCATGTCAGTAGTAAATCAATTCCTTTTGAGTCCAATTAATATATCTATATATATTTTTTTCCCATCCTTGAGTACATCTGTTTCTGTTCCATCCCTTCAATTGAACTAAAAACCTTGAATGAAGCAACTCATTTTTTTTCAGCCTGGGCACGACAGTCTGTGCCTTGCAGAACTGTTACAGGCTGGTCAGGATGAGCCCCGAAAGCAGCGAGCTGGCAGTGCAAGGCTCCGCTGATCCCTGACCTTTGCACAGACTCTCAGAAAGCTCTTATCAGATAGCCTTTATTAGTTCTGGTGTACAGACTGGCAGAATCAGGAAAAGCCAGCACCTTTACGCAGTCAGATCGCTCTAGGATCATCGTCTGAACATACACCTGGAGATCTGGGCATCTCCCCAAAAACATTTCCGGATAACTAAGAGAGTCAAAGCTGTAATTAGTTAAATGGGATCCAAGTTGAAGTCCTATATTGGGAGCTTTACAATTGCTTGCCTTATCCTGTCATTACCCAGCCTAGTCACCATGTGCTGGTTTGGAATGTAGGTTTCGGTCATGCATCATGGCCCTGCCAAGGTTTGTGAACTACAGTTCGAAAGATGGTCAGCCAATCGCACAGGGTCCAATTATATGTCCTGCTATTTTCCTACATTTTACGTAAGTTATCTGCACAGGCGGTCGAGTTCCTTATGCAGGGCTTTGTGATGAGGCTCTTAGGCAATTTAAACATTACTGAACGACAAAGCTATTTTGATGCAAATACCGTTAGTTTTTTCTAAAGTTTTTTTCTAAAGGCAATTGTTGCTGCTTTTTAAAATGCAATTACACAATATTTTCATCAAAACACCTTCCGTCAAATTATGGACATCCTGGAAATCTATCCACACAGGCGGGGTGTAAGCACTAAGTTGTCAGTTATGGTTTCAAAATTCATGAGAAAAAAAAATTAAAAATTAAAAAAAAAAAAATACTCACATTCTAGAAATCTATACACACATATATAAGTGGGGGGGGAGGGGAATCTATATAAGAGCTGAGCATAAAGGTAATCAGGACAATAAGGTAAAATTACAGCATAGTTTCAGTTTAAGTAATCAGAGAGCAATAAATATCTAAAAACTGATTTCTTGGAAGCAGGAACAAAGTTGTGAGATAGATCTGACAATATGACATCATTCGTGTTTTATATCCCTTTATCAGCAGGGAGATTAGACTAGAGCCAGGAATATACAGAGCTAAAGTCAACTCAGCAAATAGTTTGTTGCAAGGCCCCGATATACATAGGCTAAAGAAGAAAAAGAAAAAGAAAATATAATACACACACACACACAATACCAAACAATTTTGCACACCAGCTATCCCTTGAAGTGTTGCCTGGTGCTCGACTGCAAAATGAATAGATGAATGAAAAAAAAGCCAGCACTCTAGGTCTTGTGGCAGTAAACAGTATAGCACTGCCAAATAAGTTGGTGTTTTATTAAGGATAATAGCAATATTGATGATATCAGATTATCATGCAGCAAACTGTATACACGGTCAGCAGATGGCCTTACATGAAGCCACAGGTAGTGGCGCTATTGAGCTCAGTAGTCACTGCACAATTCAAAGCCATCAAAAGTGACTCACAAAAGAACAAAGGGGAAACTGCCCACCCCTGGGTGACTTGAATGTTAGGAACGCTTGGCATTCATGGAGTCGCTGTAAAAAATTAGATGTGGGTAGCCATAAACGTCAATGTTAGGGGTCTGCATCACACAAATAAAACGAGATGTGTTCTGAAAATCCCCATGAAATAAGATGCTTCGAGCCATCAATTTCAAAGCGTCAACATCTTCAATCACGCTAGAATAGTTACACCAAGCAGAACAGTAAGTGAAACAAATTCAGGCAAAATGGAATAAGTGGTAAGAAGAGCTTACAGTCAACTCACAGCATATTTTGAATTATTGTTTGTACAGCACCCACATATTCTGTAGCGCTTTACAATATTATAAAGTGGGAAATTTAACAATATAGATGACAGTTACAAAATGTTACAGGAACAATAGGTTGATAGCTCAGTGCCTCCGGTGCAATGCTGATATTTGTGTTCCATAGATAAACAGCATATCATGCTTGTGATCCATCATTATATAACAACCATGTTATTAAAAGGTGACGGTCATGCTAACTTGTCTTTCTTTGCTAGAATCCTTGCATTGGATAGTCTTATCACTCAATGTGTTTCATAGATTATAGCATGAAATTGAAGCCACCAAATCACACCACTCAAGGTGGCAGCCACCCAAAGCACTCAGCTTAAGCACTGCAACAACGAAGGTCCCTCTATCTTTAGAATATTGCATTACCTTCCAAGAATCTCCTCTCAAACAGGCTTTTAGTGCATGTCCACACAGCTTTATCAATCACACACACTTTGTAAAGGTTACCATGCCCCTCCAGATGATTATTAACTACAACCCCCATGATTCTCTGGCTATTCTATTCAAAGTATCATGGACGTTATAGTTCAGCAACATCTAACAAGGTCAGAGTTTAGAGAACATTGGTTTAGAGCAGGGGTGGGCAACCTGCGGCCCTCCAGATGTTTTTTGGCTATATCTGCCATAATGCTCTTAGGGCCATAATGCTAGCAAAGCATCAAGGGAGATGTAGTCCAAAACATTTGAAGGGCAGCAGATTGCCCACCCCTGGTTTAGAGCAATGGTAATGTCGCCATCTTTGGGGTGGGGGGTGATTAAAAAAAACCAAAAAAAAACACAAAAGGGCATGTGTGGAAGATGGAAGAAAGGTAAATAAAATAATGATTTAAATACCCCAGTAAGCAATATGTATACACCGAGAACCACACTAGTAAAACTTCTGATTGTTAAACAGCTGAGCCAAATTTTAATTTGCGATATTTCAATGATATTACATAAAAATAAAAAATAAAAAAAAATAAATCAATCTTGGAAACCCAGGTTCAAATCCCAGTTAGAGTCATGGGCAAGACACCTTATGATATACACCTGCCGACCTAAAATCCTCAGATTGAAAGTTGTGTTTCAGTATGGCTCTCTTTACAATTATAAAGAGCTATGGCATATGTTGGCGCTATATAAATGATCATAATTCACTTGCATTAGCAGCAGTTCTGTTCATTACTCACATTGTAGAATGTTTTTTTTTTAAATCTTCAAGACATGCCAATGATGGATATGCAGACAACGTTTGTAGGACTATTCACCCTGCAGATAACCTAACCCTTCACATACTAATGGAACAGATATTAAACCATTCTAACTGTGGGACTTAACCACGGAATTCCTACATCATCCTAATAAGCTTTTACCAAACAAAATGGGGAAGAATTAAATTGACTGGTAGGAAAAGAATTCCCACAATAAAATCACTCCTATTGATCACCGTACTCTCTCCTGAGGATTTTACATCCTGATGCATGAGAAAATAATTACAGCAGGTTAAGCAGTACTGACTGGGTCATTGCTCTATGTACACAGCTCCAAACTGAGTATTGAAAGCTTGAGAGGTCTTTTGCAAGATGGGAGTGAGATCATGCAGAACATAAAGAGAATGTGGAAAACACAAATATCCTGTGGGGTTATTCACTAAAGTGAGAATTTTCATAAATTCAGATGCATATTAAATTTAAAGGACTAAGCAGCCAAATTGGAACCTTATTTTTTACCAGTTTGGCTACTTTGTCCTTAAATTTACTTTTTTTACTTTCAATTCCTGTCAATTCTCACTTTAGTAGATAACTATAGCTCCAAGGAACATTAAGAGTGCAATGTCAGTGATTTAACCAAGATAAGACATAACTCTGTGCAACTAAATACCTGCACTACAAACCTCCCTCCTGCAACTGTAGGTAAACAAGAAAATGACCTGCCAGAGGGCCCCATGCAGGCAGTTTATCTGGATTTACAACTGAAGGTATTTTCTAGGGCCAAACTTGGCTGTGAAGCAAAAGGAGGTCAATAACTCTCAATAGACTGGATGTCAGAGAACACATACCATGGGAAAAACAGGTTATTAAGTTACACCTTTTCCAGACTACCTATGGACTGTGCGGTCAAATTACAACAGAATGTACTTTCAATTAATTTATAGTTTTCCCCTTTAAACTAGATATCTGGCCACTGTAAAGGCTGTATGCAAGTGCCACTAGCCACCACATCAAGGCTAAATGTGCCACCCCACAATGGCTACCGCATGGTTATGAATTTTGGGAGATTTAGGGTCGCCAGACGGGGGAGCTTATGAAAGTTGCATAATTCAGGGTGAATTTCACTCCGTGAAGTAGGTATTTTGTATTATGCTCTTAATGCTTGGCAAGAGACAATGCAGAGTTCAGGTAAGCACATCTCCACACATCTGCTGGAGCTTTTGTAAAGATATGTAACTGAAAGTGGTACATTTACCCTAGGCAACCATCCACCCACACCTTCACTTGGAAAGGCCAAGTATCAAGATTTAAGAAAATGACCATCAACCTACCAATTTCTGGCCAAATATCAGCACTATGGGAAAGCTGGCCACTCCATTCGAAGGGGGAATTGTTCCCCTTTTAAAGTTATATCCATGTGGATACTCCAACAAGACAGGAGGATCAAACCTCCGCTTAATAACTGGAACTGGAGTTCTTCAATGCAAGATGGAGAACCGAGCCTAGAGACACCCAATTCCATTACTGTCTAGTAATGAGATTCAGAAAGCTGTTCAAAAAGTACTCCATCGGCTGCAGAGTAATGGGCAGTGTGATACCCTGAGCTAAGCGTCTTTAAAGCCAAGAAAAACACAGCCATAAATATGCTTATTCTAACTTAGAACATATGAAACCCATATGCCACGGGTGTTGTCACATGGACTGCCTCACCAGCGATATTGGACCTTAAAGGAACACTATAGTCACCTAAATTACTTTAGCTAAATAAAGCAGTTTTAGTGTATAGATCATTCCCCTGCAATTTCACTGCTCAATTCACTGTTATTTAGGAGTTAAATCACTTTGTTTATGTTTATGCAGCCCTAGCCACACCTCCCCTGGCTATGATTGACAGAGCCTGCATGAAAAAAAAACTGGTTTCACTTTCAAACAGATGTAATTTACCTTAAATAATTGTATCTCAATCTCTAAATTGAACTTTAATCACACACAGGAGGCTCTTGCAGGGTCTAGCAAGCTATTAACATAGCAGGGGATAAGAAAATCTTAATTAAGCAGAACTTGCAATAAAGAAAGCCTAAATAGGGCTCTCTTTACAGGAAGTGTTTATGGAAGGCTGTGCAAGTCACATGCAGGGAGGTGTGACTAGGGTTCATAAACAAAGGGATTTAACTCCTTAATGGCAGAGGATTGAGCAGTGAGGCTGCAGGGGCATGTTCTATACACCAAAACTGCTTCATTAAGCTAAAGTTGTTCAGGTGACTATAGTGTCCCTTTAACTGTGTCCACGGTTACATGTTCCTGTCCTACAACATTCTTCCACTGCACAACTGCAGGGAATGAGCACACTGGAAAGTTTAAGGTCTGAAGAAAGGTTTACCTTATAAATAAATGTTTGTTTTTTTTTGTTTTTTTAAAAAGGCATCCCTGAGGCAATATGGTAACATTATATAACCACATACAGGACCAGTACAAAGAGCTCACCAGTGACCTGTTCATTAACAAGAATGGGCAACCTGAACAAAAATTGTTGGAAACAAGGATACACAGTAGATACATCTATTCAGAACTGAAGGAAGAGAAATTTCACCTACAGAAGATTGTTTTTTTTCTGTTGCAACTGGGAATTATGTGGACACTGCAGGCATCCAGACCACTTAAGCTCATTGAAGTAATCTGGGTGCAATGTCCCATCCCTTAACTCTACAGTGGTAATTATTGCAGTTTCTGAGAAGCTGTAATATTTACCTGCTAGGGTTAACTCCTTCTCTAGTGGCTGTCTTCCACTAGAGGGACTTGCGGGTGCTTAGATGACTTTTGGTCGTCTAAATGAAGCTGGACGTCCCAACGCTATGCATGAGGACTTCCAGTGTCACCGGATTCCCCATAGGAAAGCACTGATTAATGCTTTCCTATATGGAAATCCTAATGGGAGCGCAGCCTTTGGCGCTGGATTCAGGGAAGTGATTGAATGGGTGCAGGGGAGGAGGCACTGTAGTGCCAGGAAAACAGCTTTGTTTTCCTTGCACTATAGAATCCCTTTAAGTTGGGTTTTAACCTTCTTCAGAAAAAGATATGTGGAAGTTTGAACCAGAGTGTTTTTTTAAACTATGTAACTATAAATAAAAGAAAAGGTTATCACTTCAAGCTCTATTTCATGGCAAATGTCAAGCAAGTACATAGACGCCCTATGTAGATTACTGGGGTCATGTCAATACAACAGCAGGCCAATGTGTGAGTCATGGAAATATAACTTGAATGATTGAAGTGTGCAAAACCTTACAACAGGTTTGTTGACTATGCACAATACAAAGCTTTGCTCACAATAGTGAGACATTCTGTGCATGAAGTCTACGACAGTCTACAGATAAACCTGTATGCTATGTGATTTCCTTTAGTCTCTCCTTCTTAAAATATGCTAAACACTAAATTAAATATCACACCAACCGTCCACTCAGTACTGCAATATGAACAACAAAAAATTGTTTAATTCTATACTATGCACTAATAATAACACTGATCTGCGGATTCCTTTCCTGGCGATTACAGTAAATAAATGGAAGGAGGCGGAAAGCAGACAAATACTGAAGTTACTCACTTCTTGCAGCTCATCTATGACACCTCAGACCTTCACTGACCCTTTATTTCCACAAGGCCCTTACCTTCTCAGCAGAGTCCTCTCCAGACAAGTAGGAGACGCTGGATACGTCAAGGGCAGCAGTGGCAGTGTGGGCATCTGTGGTGGAGGAAGAGCGTGGCCGAGCAGGTTGAGATAGAACAGCCATAATGTCTTGTGCAGAGCGGCGGCCAATTTGTGGGCTTCCTCTTGTGTTTGAGGCAGTCTTGCCCTTACGGTTCTGTGGTAAGCTGCTCCCTCTCCTCACCTTGGGTGGTACTCTGATCTGCTGCAAGACACGATTTAGGGCAGTGGGTTGAGCAGCCCCTTCAAGCTCTGCAGTTTGAATGTGCTCTGGATCTACATCTTGTTCTGGCTGAGCTTGCAAAACATCATGTGGTGAGACAGAAGAGCGGCGTCTCTGGGGGTGGAAGAGATGCTTCAGTCCCTGACCGATCACATTGATGTTTTCAAAGTGTGAACCCTTGGGAGTTTTCTGATCTCCATCTACCAGCCTTCTCAGCTCAGAACCCCCAGGATCTGCATCATCGCAGATGCCGTCACTGACAGAGCCCTCCATCAGACGACACCAAGCATGACCCCCCCCTGGTGTAACAAGGCTCAGCTTTCCGGTGCTCGAGTTATTTCAGCTTGAAGTGGTTGGAACAAACCCATAAGATAGGAGGACACCGGTGTGGTGGAGTCATAGGAAAAAAGAAGTAACAGCCATCATAGACAGGTCAAACATGGAAAGGGTCAGGTTGGGGGGGAGGGGCTTATTTTCAGACATCAACACAGAGTTCTGAGGGAGACAAAAAGACCGTTTTAAGGATACTCAGCCAGACAAAATTCCTAATAAAACATAAGCTTCAATACCTCATATTAATGATTTTAAAGACTAGAGTAAATGAAACCTTTAGTATCAGATACTGCTCTCACACTTTGTTTCTCACATTGGGTCTAAGAAAAAAAACAAACACAAAAAACACAATTTAAACACACCTGAGATTTACTGAATGCCTGGAAGGGATAAAAAAAATAAAAAATAAAAATTACTATATTGCTTTTCATAAAAGTATTCTGGCATAGAATGGAAAATTCCATAGTCTGCAGTCCTAATACATAAACATTGCAAACTAGCACAGAGTTAGCAGGCACACACAGTCCAAAACTAGTGTAGAGTGTACAGACACACATTACCAATAAACAAAGTAAAAGATAAGTCAAACTAATGCATAGTATAAACACACACTCCGCACTAGCACAGACAGGAAATACAAAATCATACAATGCGAATTTGTTAACCATTAAAAGACCACTATAGTGCCAGGAAACCACTCGTTTTCCTGGCACTATAGTGCCCTGAGGGTGCCCCCACCCTCAGGGACCCACTCCCGCCAGGCTCTGGGGGGAGGAAGGGGTTAAACTTACCTCTTTCTTCAGCGCCGGGCGGGGAGCTTTCCTCCTCCTCTCCTTCCTTGCGACGTCATCGGCTGAATGCGCATGCGCGGCAGGAGCCGCGCTCGCATTCAGCCGGTCGCATAGGAAAGCATTTACAATGCTTTCCTATGGACGCTTGCGTGCTCTCACTGATTTTTACAGTGAGAAGCACGCAAGCGCCTCTAGCGGCTGTCAATGAGACAGCCACTAGAGGTTTTGGAGGCTGGCTTAACCCTCAGTATAAACATAGCAGTTTCTCTGAAACTGCTATGTTTATTAAAAAAAGGGTTAAACCTAGCTGGGCCTGGCACCCAGACCACTTCATTAAGCTGAAGTGGTCTGGGTGCCTAGAGTGGTCCTTTAACCCCTTAAGGATCAAACTTCTGGAATAAAAGGGAATCATGACATATCATACATGTCATGTGTCCTTAAGGGGTTAAAGCAAAACAATTAAAGGATCACTATAGGGTCAGGAACACAAACATGTATTCCTGACCCTATAGTGTTAAAACCACCATCTAGCCCCTTGGGCCCCTCATGCCTCCATAAATATAGTAAAAATCTTACTGTATTCAAGCCTGAAGCTGTAACTCTGCATGCGGTTTACCTCAGAAAAACAAACAGTCTGTTGACATCATCAAAAGTGGTAGCCTGATCCAATCACAATGCTTCCCCATAGGATTGGCTGAGACTGACAAGGAGGCAGATCAGGGCAGAGCCAACATGATTCAAACACAGCCCTGGCCAATCAGCATCTAATCATAGAGATGAATTGAATCAATGAATCTCTATGAGGAAAGTTCAGTGTCTGCATGCAGAGGGGGGAGATTCTGAATGTTTGGATAAATTTTAGGCAGCCATGACCCAGGAAGGATCTCTAACAGTTAGCTGAGGAGTGGCCAGTGAAGTTATCACTAGGCTGTAATGTAAACACTGCATTTTCTCTGAAAAGACAATGTTTACAGCAAAAAGCCTGAAGGTAATGATTCTACTCACCACAACAAATTCAAAAAGGTGTAGTTGTTCTGGAGACTATAGTGTCCCTTTAAAATCATGTGGGTAGTCATTATCTACAGGAATTTGTTCTGGATTAAAAGAACAAACCCCCCCAGAATACTATAAGGTTCTATAAATGGCTACTGCCCGCCAAGCTAATTCACCATGCCCTTTATGGCAATCCTATGAAGCCACCAATCTAAAACAGTTACTCCGAACCTTTAGTGCATACTTTACCTGGACTTCTATGGATGCACATGGCTTAAATAAGCTTTCCAAATCATTCAATACCTTGAAAAACTTTCCAAATTATTTATCTCCAAAAATTCCAATAGACTTTAATGGGGACATGTGTATATAAATCATTTGGATTTATATACACATGTCCCCATTAAAGTCTATGGGGGAAAAATGCTGCAGTAAGCATATAATGGCAGGAGCCAATCAGAATCTGTCTGTCTGTATATTAGTTTCCGACATCGCAAGGGAATAGGTTGATAGTTCTAAATTTCACACTTAGCCCAAGGAAAAGCAAAATGTTTGACAAATGAATATACCAAATAAAAACCGCATGACTAATAAACACTGAGGTTCTTGGTTTTATTAGTGCTAATGACAGACATTCATGAACAAAATAAAAAAAAATTGAAAGAAAATATAGCACCTGACATTTACATGCCTCAAGACTGGCCAGTTTGCCATGTTAGGCCCAGGGTTCATCCTGAGTGCCAATAATAAAACTAAATCTGTACAATACCGGTAGTTAAACATTTCATGATAATAAGGGAGGCAGGGAAAACACGAAAGGTTTTCTCTGTAGTTTCCATTTCTGAGAAATGATGCAATGTTTTTAAAGCAGAGAGACCCAGGACAGCGGGACAAGAAGGCGATTCAGTTTGTATTTAAAAAAAAAAAAAAAAAAAAAAAAAAAAAGTACTAATGCACAGAAAGCTTTATGAAAAAAGAAAAAATGTAAATAAAAATTTAAATAAAATAAAAATTAAAAAAATTATAAACTGAATGAACCATAAAAAGATTTGCTGTGATTTTCTCAAGTTTTTCAGTAAACCAGAAACCTAACCAACAGTTCATGTATCCAAATGGGAGGAAAAAGTACTCAAACTTTTCCTATTAAACCTGTCAAACAAAAGGGGCAGAAACCTATTTAAGTTACTTCCTCTTCTAAGGCAAACTAAACAATACAGTAAGAAAATAATGTAAATGATGTGCTTAATTATTAGCCAGAAATTAAACGGAGGTCACTGGATCGTGAGCATAGCTTCACATAACCTGGACATATTCGCCTGCAGCTCTATACTTAAAACAATGTCCCTGAGTTTACATAAAGACGAAATCTTAATGAACAACTTTTTTTTATTTTTTAAATTATATAATTGTTTAAAGGGCAACAGTCACCTTAAATATAAATTTCATTAGGTTTAAAAAAAAAAAAAAAAAAAAAAAAAAAAAGGGGGGGGGAGGGGGGAGGGAGAGATCCTCCTCCTCACCGTTTGTATGTCACAGAATCCTTCAACCATATACATACACCCTGGGTCAGAAAATGGACAGTTAGTCTCTATGGTCTTGTCTGCTTCACTCCCTGCACAGATGTGTTGAAGTCCATAGAGACTAACTGTCAGAATTTAAAAAACGGCCCGATTCAGGGAAAAGGACTATGGTTTAAGGATTCTGGCATATACTAAAGGAAGGGATGAGTTCTCCATTTCTTTTTTGTACATATACTTCATAAAAAACAAACAAAACAAAAAACACACCAATCTATCCCTTCAAAACTTGAAGGATTATTTGGTTTTGGAGGTGACAGTCTTTTAATTGTTCTCCACCACATCAAACTGCACTCAATAACCCATAATGTCAAAGCAAAATAAATATTCATGCCAATGTATTTAAAAAAAAAAACAAAAAAAAACACAACCCCATGAAATATCACATCCGCCATCCATCGCTGCAGATATTTTCAAGCTCTATCCGGTTAGATGGTGATAGACAACATCTCTCCAGGAGTTAGGGTCAAGTCTTAGTACTGGATGGGCCTCTCAAAGACATTCAAAGAGTTGTCCCCAAACCACTCTTGCGTGGCCTGGACTTTGTGCTTATAGCCCTTATACAGTTGTGATTTTCAGCTGTTTGGGGCCTTAAGTGCTCTGGACCATGTTTTCATCAACGCTATCTCTATGTTTGAGGCATTCAGATTTCCTTCAGCCATGACCAAACCCAGTCACTGAAAAATATCCCCACAGTACGATGCAAACACCATCAAGCTTCAATGTTGGGATGGCATTAAACAGGTGATTAGCAATAATTGGTTTCCTCCAGATATAACTATGTCGAACAGTTCAGTCTTCATTTCATCAGACCAGAGAATCTTGTTTCTCATAGTCAATCATTTAAGTGCTTTGTTTTTAAATGAGAAAAAAAAACAAAAAAAAAAACTCCAAACAGGCTTTTATGTGTCTCTCAATGAGTAGGTGTTTCCATATGTCACATCACTATTCCACTACTCGTTTTTCTGTTTCCATATGTCTAGTCAACCACAAAGGCTCAATCGGTGGTTGTCCTTCTGTAAGTTTCTCCCACCTCCACACATGTTTAGGTTACCTCTTACCAAACGGGACCTAACACGCATGCACGGCAAGTGCATTAGGCTCTCCCCAGAAAAGCATTGCCTCGCTGCATTTCTATGGTGTTTTCACTGATGCTAAACTGATGAAGAGCATGAGGATGTCTAGCATCGTTTAGAGTCAAACTCCGTTAGGCAGCCACTAGAGGTGCTTCCTGGATTCTGATAGACCATCACTAAAGACAGTCTTAGTTCTTCAAAAAACTCATTGCAGTTTCTCACATGTTTTACATTGCAGGACGAAGGGGGGCAGGGACCGTGCACCCAGACCACTTAAATGAGATTGGGGTGACTTGTGTCCCTTTATTTAAAAAGAAAAATGTTTTGTTTCTTCCAAACGTTTTCCATTTCAGGAGTATGGAGGCGACTGTGTGCTTGAGAAAATTTTAATGCAGCCATTTTTTTTTTAAGCCATTTTTAATTTTTTTTTTTTAAGCCTTCCCTAGGATTTGTTCCTCTAGTCTACCCAATTCAGTCTCTGCACACATTTTCTTTGACCTTACGTCTTGGTTTCTGCTCTCATATTCTTATATGCTTTTGCAGATTGAGGCAGGTGTGTGCCTTTCCAAATCATGTCACATCAATGAGATATAGAGATATACACACACACACACACACACACACCGTATATATAAAAAATAAAATTAGAAAGAAAAAAAATTGTAGCATAAGGCTGCAAACATAAATATGTGAACAAAATAAAGGGGTCTGAATAATTTCTGAATGCACAGTACTGCTTGTAGGTATTTATTTCTAGCATGCTGTGTATTCAGACCCCTTCCATCTGAAAGCACTGTAGGGCACAGATTAGGCTATACCAGTGCTTTGAGCAGTCCTTCATGATGTATACGTATTTTAAAAAAAAAAATTACTAAAAATGTCATTAAGTAACAACACCCAATATTTAAATTGTATTGGTGTTACCATCCACTATTGCACCCAAAAATAAAGTGAATTGTCACTCAACCTAAGAACTGGCTAAGATTTGTCAGCTAATTCCAGGCACTCCGTATATTTCTATTACTATAGCATGTATGAGGTCACTTGTATGCAAGCTTGCTAATTTCTCACAGGGAACACGGACAGTAGAATTAAACCTGCTTATTTATACAGATTTGCAGATCAGCATCAAAAAACCCAAAGCACGCACATCAGCAAAGGGTTAAACGCCAGCAGTAACAAATTAGGATCCTTGACTACCTGGTTTCTGGGGTTTCGCTACATTTGACAAAGTGCAAATCCTGTACATGTTACGTGGCAAGCACAGAGCTTCAAGTGCATGGTTTAGGAGCCAATAAATCTGGTAAACTTGGGCAAAAACTTGAAAGTTTCTAATTGCAAATGTGTTGAGTTGAATAAAAGGCGGCACACTGTTGCCAAGTCTTCCCAGTCTATAGCAGATCAGGAACTCCGCAGCATTCTATATAGATTTAACACAACAGGATAACCTTTCGTACACAGCCCACGTAGCCTACACAGTTCAATCCGGTTTAAAATAACCACACATTGAATTCTGCAGATTTGACTTACTTCCGTGATTCCTTAGTGCTTCCTCTTGAACCATCATTTCGTACCAGGGATTCCCTGCCAGAATGATAGAAACAGATTATCAAAACAAAATTATTTTTAAAGCAATAATCTCAATGAATTACATCCCCAGGAACCTTCGCTATTCCAAAATAAGCAAACATCTGGCAGGGAGTGATTTAACTGAATTTATCCAACAGACTTGTTTTATTACAAAAGAAAGAAAGAAAGAGTTATATCAATAAATAGGTGTGTAGGTCAATATAATTTTAGGAGGGAGGGTGAAAGGGAGTGTATTTACTATGGCAGAAACATTAAAAGGACACTCTAGGCACCAGATAATGCATTGGTATGGCAGAGGTGGCAAACCTAGGATGGACATATTGTAAAACAAAGCCCCACTTACATTCCCTATACCTATATGATCCAGCACCTGTCCGACATGGTGGGAAGTTACATTTTCTGCCAGAACGCCATTCTGAAAACACTACAGGTTCTCTATGCATGTTCCCATAATAGCCAGCCATGTCCCGCAGAGTGCAGGTTCTTGGTGCTGGCCAAGCAACAGTACTCTTTGTACAAGACCATTATGTAAACACACATTTTTAAGATCTGCGGTCATTTCAGATTGAACGTTTAATTCTCAGAAATACCATACCAACAATTAAACATTTTATCTATCTTGCCAGACCTACTGCATGTAAACATCTCAGATCCGGAGTAGTATACTGAACCATGAAGGATATTGTTTAAGTTCTATAATATCTCCTCACCGCAAAACATTAATTCTCCAAGTAAAAGAAGAAAAACTTCCACAACAAAGAGGACAGTCTTACATTAGAGGGACAAAGGTTTTAAAAATTATTTCTGAAAGGGTAGTGGATGCATGGAATAGTCTTCCAGCTGAAGTGGCAGAGGTTGACACACTGAGTGAGTTTAAGCATGCGTGGGATAGACCTAATGCGATCCTAGATGTAAGATAAGGCTAGGAACTAATGAAAGTATTTAAAAAATTGGGCAGACTAGATGGGCCAAATGATTCTTATCAGCCGTCACATTCTAGGTTTCTATGTTTTTACAAAAGATACTCTAATAAATGAAAATGTGAACTTCTTTAAAGGGACACTGTAGGCACCCAGATCACTTCAGCTCATTGAAGTAGTCTGGGTGCCGTGACCTTTTGCACTTTGTGCTGCAATGTAAAACATTGCAGTTTCAGAGAACTGCAATGTTAACATTGCAGCTCTAAGTCTGCCCCCTCACTGGCTGTCTACCAGACAGCCACTAGAAGGCTTTCGGAATCCAAACGGACATTTGGTCCGTTATCGGACACTGGAGGTCCTCATGCTCTGCATGAGGACCTCCAGTGTCAGTTTTTCCCCGTAGGAAAGCATTGAATAAGGCTTTTCTATGGGGAAGTCTAATGCGAGTGCGCGGCCATTGTCATGCATGCGCATTAGGTCTCCCCCGCCGGCTGATGTCGGCAGGGGAGGGGTGTGGGCGGAGCCTGACCAAGCACCGAGGGACATCGGCGCTGGATTCAGGTAAGTGGTTTTAACATTTGTGCTGGATTCAGGTAAATGGCCAAGGGCAAAGGTGGGAGACACACATCTATTAACCCTATAGTGCTAAGAAAACTGCTTTGTTTTCATGGCACTATAGAATTCCTTTAAAGTGTCATCTTAATTTTGTGTTTAACCCCTTAAAGACATATGACATGTGTGACATGTCATGATTCCCTTTTATTCCAGACGTTTAATCCTTAAGGGGTTAAAAAAAAAAAACACAAATCAAACCTATACGTTATTTTTTATTATAATTCAGTAGTGCAGGTGTTAAGCTAGACCAAAAGGTGGATAAACATTAAAAAAAAAAAATTATACACACACACACACACACACACACACACACACATATATACACACATACAGTACAAGGTTATTTACCGATGATAGGAACACGAATAGAACTAGTAAATGAAGAGTAGCATGAGAGAACAAGAATATGTGATATATCTATGCGCACCCTTAAACAATGCATTTACTGCTTTGCATACAGTACTGAACTTTACTAAACTTTAACATACTTAAAAAAAAAAAAAAAAAAAAAAAAAATATAATAAGAATAAACACATTTAGCTAGGACACGTGTGCCAATGCAACAGCCACGGTCGTCCCTGCAAGTCACACAAGCAGTGTGTAGTCTGTAGATGCAAAATATGCCGATAGCTTTCCAGCTACACTGGAACTAGAAGTCCCATAATGCTCTGTAATCTTCAAAAAAGGAATGTCAGCATCTTGCGGTGCATTGCAGGATAATGGAGGTTCTAACTCTCCTATAAAATAGATCTAACAGCCATAAATACATGGCAGAGAAATCATGTTGAGGTCGAAGCCCTGATGCTGAGAAGTAAGGTTTGATTGTCACCTTCAAAAATCTAAAATAAACAAACTATTAGATAAGTACACACACACACAGACACAGACACAGACACAGACACAGACACAGACACAGACACAGACACAGACACAGACACAGACACAGACACAGACACAGACACAGACACAGACACAGACACAGACACAGACACAGACACAGACACAGACACAGACACAGACACAGACACAGACACAGACACAGACACAGACACAGACACAGACACAGACACAGACACAGACACAGACACAGACACAGACACAGACACAGACACAGACACAGACACAGACACAGACACAGACACAGACACAGACACAAACACCGTGAATTAAAGGCTGGCTGAGCATTTTGGAAAGAGTAGTAGTTCTTTTGAAGAAATAAGCTTTCCTTCCGACAAAGAAAAATAAACCCTTTTTATGCTTGCCTCAAAACAAGAAAACATTTTCTTCTGGCTTCTAAGATGAAGAGACCGTAAAAATAAATACAAAGATCTAAAATACTGACAGATTCAAATCAAATACTTATATTCAAAACATTTTGCTCAAGTCCACTTGTACAACAGTCTAACTGAGCCATGCATTTACTGTAATCTCCTAACACTGGCTAAAGAACATCAAAAATAAATCAATTTTAATCCAAAATTCAATGCTGCTTTAATTAAATTATATCAAATATACAAATAAAATGTGGAAAATAAACATTGTTAAATGCAGATTGAATGCATTCAATCTAAAACACAAGACCTCCGGACCCATCTCTCAGCCCACACAGAACTCAAGCTGACACCGCTGGGCCTGCTACAAGAATGAAAAAGGCAATTAGTATAGTAGAGAATAAAAGACTTCTTGGCAATCCAAGTGGGACTGCAGCTCAAGTACTCACTCCCGCACAGTGGCACTGAGTAGGAGAGAATCACAAGAATGTGGAGGCTGAGATCTGAACAGACGGGGCCGCCTGAGTTTCAAGAAGAAAGCAGCATGGATTGGTGGCATCTCTAAAGGCAGCATCAGCTGAGAGAGATGGGGAGGGCAACCAAGAAATACCACCATATTAAAAAAAAAAAAAAAAAAAAAAAAAAAAAAAAAACACACTTGTCTTAACCTACGCTACATAGATATTATATGTTAACATACATTAATCTCAAACATTCTACAGCACTGATGTTTTCATCACCAGCTCTCCTTTGTGGATATGGTGGATAGATCACAATTTATAGGATGTTATGAATGCACTGTGGGTCGGTGAGCCTTTACAGATAACCATTTATAAACCAGTGCAGGATAACTTCACATCAACACTATACAGGTATAAACAGAGGCAAAGTTAGTTTGGATTTGACAGACAGCCCAAATTGCACAGAAAAAAAAAATTAAAAAAAAAAGGTTCTCTAAACTTCAAGTAGGACACCAGGTAACATTATGGCAACAACTAAACAAAGAGATAAACCGTGCCATATATACATAGTTGATAGAAAGCTTCATATAAAACAATATAAAGCTATGGGAAACCAATGTAAAAATTGATAATAGTGCACTTTGAAAAAAAAACTGAAATTTAGTACATATGCCAAAAAACGCACTTACACTTTCTAGAGCTACAGGAACACATCACACTTGAGAAAGCCCACGGCGAAACACATTAACCCCTTAAGGACACACGACATGTGTGACATGTCATGATTCCCTTTTATTCCAGAAGTTTGGTCCTTAAGGGGTTAAGCATATATTTGTTCAAATTTTTTTATGTGTACCAATAACATTTTGTTCTATTTTATATTGATGATATCTCTGCTGATTTTTTTTTGTCATCCTGCTTCCCCATTGTATCTGTGGTGGGTATCAAACCACCAAAGCTCTCCATACTCTGAGCAGGTCCATGCTCTGGAATTTATTGAATATACTTTAAAATTGGTCCTTTGTATTCACATGTATGGCTACATTACTACATTGAAGACATCTGGTGTCCCTGACTGTAGTATATCCTACAATAGGGATTGTACCATCCACGTTGATTGCCTCTGAGCATTCAGTAGCTCTACAAAGTGTGAGTGCGTTTTTGACATATCTGATCAATTTCTGTTTTGTCGTTATATCATTTTGCACCATTAACCTTTTTTACATTTCTAGTACCCATAGCTTTATATTGTGTTTTATATGAAGATCTCGATCAACGATATGTATGCATATTTATAATCATAACCACATATAGGGGATTGCATTACTTTCCATTTATTGTGGCACAGTTTCTACACAGGGAAAATAAAAGGTTTTTAATGCAGGGCCATAGTCCAGCGGCAAGAGGTGGGCAACCAGGCTCCTCCAGTGACTAGGTTGGTTCCGCCACATCCTCTATAGACAGTGTTGTACTCTTGGAGTGCTGGCCTAGCCATAGGACGGACTTGGGATATGGACCCAGGTGGCACTTTAACAGGGTCATTATGCCGCCCTGCCCATTATGGGGCCCGGGCCGTCTGACCTATACATACATACATATGCAGCAGAGGCGGCTCTCTAATCATTAGGGCAGACTGACCTGTCGGGCCCTCTGTCTAACCACAATGGGGCCCAGCTGCTTGCCCTGTATGCCACCGGGTTCGGATCCTCTTCACTCAGGCGGCCGGGGAGAGACTCCAGTCTGCAGCTCACACCTATGTGATGGAGGTCTCAAGAGCACACAGAAGGTTGTCTCAAGTTACCACAGCAGCACTCTGACCTGAGCTTGCGAGAACTTTAACACGTGGTTTGCAGCTCACACCTGGCGGAGCAGCAGACAGGATAGTGATCCCACTGAATCATCAGGAAAAGGTAGATCAATGTGGGGAGGCTTGTCACAGCCTCCCACCCCCATACTGTCACCTTACAACTCATTGCTCCCCTATACAGTCACCTTCCTACACACTGCTCCCCCACCCCCTCCCATCCATCCCACAAGTAAGAGGCAAAGAAGGGGGGAGATAAGCCCAATTTAATTGCTCAACCCCCCAGCACTTATCCAACAGCGCACACACTACATCCACTAGACACACTGCATACATTACAAAAACAACAGTCACTGCATTCACTTCCACACACACGCAACAATCTAGTCAACACACACTACATCCACGACACAAAAACAGACAGCATCCACTCCACACACTGTCCACTTCACAAAATCGACATTGCATTCACTAAACAAACACACACACGCACACACTGCATAACATAATGGATGTTGTGTGCTTTTGGTGGAAGAGGCAGCATTTCATCCTTGGACACAGGCAGCACAAGGTCTTGGGCCGGCCCTGGTGTTGAAGCACCATGAGCTACGACGCCACGAATCCCACAGTTACAAGGATGGTGAGATTTACATAACGGAACCTGGGACAGCACAGGTATGTAAAGACACCTTCCAGCACCCAACATCCTGCAGCAAAGTCACCATGGAGGTCTTTGTAAAAGAAGACCATCGAGGGTGACATGGCTACTTTAAATGACACATATTTTTGAAAATATAGTGATGTAGATCATTAAATAAAATGACATTTCAAAAAAGTTTACATATATTGCAGAGAAGACTTAATGACTCTGAAAATCATAGCAGGGTAATTTCAAACTGCATTAAATATGAAATATGACTAAAAAAAAAAAAAAAAAAAAATACTGACAGATTTTTACCTTTGTTTCATGTAAACCTGCATGTTCCGAATCCGTGAAAAAGGTCTGTAACAGAAAGCAGGATTAGTCAAAGTCTAAATATAAATTAGGTTTACACAAAGTAGCACAGTAAGATCACATCCCTATGTAAACGCCTTATGTGCATTTTATATAAAGCAGATCAGGAGATGCAGCAAAAGGTCTGCATTCTGAATGCCTGCTTTGAGTCTTCATCTTATCAGAAGACAGTCTGAACTTGTCTGAAACTATGATTAGAAACCAGAAAATGAAAAGCAGTATGTTGTAAATTCCTATCTCCTATACAATATATTCTATGTCAGTGTAAATGGGATGGTGGAGATCTGAAGAGGGGCATGGCCAGTGACCAAGGCGGCATCACGAAAAAGGGAGACTTTAAAGAAACACTTTCTATAAAAAATAAAATAACCCCCCCTCCTCCTTGACTGGGTTGGTGGTTTTAATTGTATTTTTATAGAAAGTGTTTCTTTAAAGTCTCCCTTTTTCGTGATGCCTTCTTGGTCACTGGCCATTCCCCTCTTTAGATCTCCACCATCCCATCTTACACTGACAGACTTTCAAACTTTCATAACAACTCAAACTTTATGAAATACAATTTTTTTTATATCAGGCACTTTACATGTGAATTTGTGGAAATTCAAAGTGAATTTCAAAATCTTTGGCTAAAATATCCAAACTAGAAAAACTGTCTAAAATGGTTTCAGTTTCGAAATTCTTAACCAAAGACTTGGAATTCACACTTTAGTGAAAACTAAATGTTTCGATAAACTGTATCTTTAGCTGTAAAAGAAAACCAAGCACATCAATAGGGGATCACATTCACGTTTACACTTTCTTCCAATACAAGACAAATACATACAATACACACTAATCAAGAGTATGCACGTTATCAAATACAGAAATAAACACAATAACATCCACTACATACAACTAATATGGGCACATACGTATACCAATTTTTAAAAACGATTGCTCTAAACAGATAAGTACTTGTTGTAATAAAGAATATTTTACACCATTCTGGCAGGTTATTTTCAGATACAGTATACTCAACATGGCATACTTGGGCACAGCTCATGTCAATTTCTTATTTAGAACAAATATCCGAGGATAACACAGAAGGGAGGCTGTGTATTTAGTTATTGCACAAGTTAAACGGAGACACTGTGATAGCAAATACACACGTTTAAATGTATCCCCACCACCACAGACATAGGAAGAAGTCAGCTGTGTCAACAAATTCTATAAAATTCAGTTCCAGTGGCCATACACAAACTTCAGGTTGGAGTAGTTCAAGCAACACCTTTGTTGCCAATTTCTACAAAACAATGTATAAATCTCTGTATGCGCACCTAAAGATCCCTCTCTCTTTAACATTTTGTTCTAAAAGATAAAAATAACGGGACAGACAAGAAATCAAGAATTAGTAATATTACATAAAGCTAGCATACTGTGCAGCATTACAAATCTGGGCATCAGGTAGCAAATATTAGTCACCATGGAAACCTGACACCCATTACTGGTCGAGCCGAGCATTCGATTTAATAATTCAATAAACATCTATTTGCAAGTCAAGTAGCAGAAAACAGTGAATAGGTGGCACTAAATTACTGCTAATATAGCCATCCAAGTAGGAATTGCTTCTATTAGGGTCCCTCAAAACAAGTATGTAGATATGGGAGGAGAAAAAAAAAACAAAAAACCCAACAAGGTTTTAAAAGGACCACTCTAGTGCCAGGAAAACACTTGTTTTCCTGGCACTAGAGTACCCTGAGGGTGCCCCCACCCTCAGGGACCCCCTCCCGCCCGGCTCTGGAAAGGGGAAAGTCTTTAAAAAAAACAAAAAAAAAACCTTACCTTTTTCCAGCGGTGGGCGGAGAGCTCTCCTCCTCCGATCCTCCTCTTCTCCTCCCCGTCGCCTGAATGCGCACGCGCGGCAAGAGCTGCGCGCGCATTCAGCCAGTCACATAGGAAAGCATTCATAATGCTTTCCTATGGACGCTTGCGTGCTCTCACTGTGATTTTCACAGTGAGAATCACGCAAGCGCCTCTAGCGGCTGTCAATGAGACAGCCACTAGAGGAAATAGGGGAAGGCTTAACCCATTCACAAACATAGCAGTTTCTCTGAAACTGCTATGTTTATGAAAAAATGGGTTAACCCTAGAAGGACCTGGCACCCAGAGCACTTCATTAAGCTGAAGTGGTCTGGGTGCCTAGAGTGGTCCTTTAAGAGAACACTCCAGGCCCCTAATGCACTTACTTTTGCTAAAAAACTTCGTGTGAAGAGTGTGTCCAGTTTTTTGCATTTTTACAAAAGGCACTGTTCAATGGAAATTGGCACTTTAATAATTGAACTTTGTTACAATCCCCTGGCTGCCAGACAAACAGTCCTCTTACTTCCTGGTTTGTTTAGCTCAGTGGAACTAAACTCAAGAGGCAGGAATGGCCCAGAACACCAGCCTTGCAAAGACTTCTCATTGAGCTGCATTGGGAAGTCTGTGATTGGACAGACAGAGATGGTCTGGGCAGTGTTAAAAGGGTGGCGGCTTGTAAAGGCAGCAGACAAGAGATCTGGATCTTTTGCAAGCTGTATTTATATATACTCCACTGCACACTACAGAGGGGAAAGGAGTAAGATGCCGTTTGGAGCGGTTTAGAAATCATTAAACAATCATTTGTGCTATCATGAGGTCCTTTAGGATAATTGGAGAGTGTCATAAGAAGATTAGACATTAACCCCTTGTTTCTTGGAGCCGTATGGTCATACCACCAGTGCTCTAAGGCCGACGTTAAAGGAACTGTGTTACACATGCAAGGAAATGTGGGATTCCAAAGAGAGAAACAGAACAAGCATGAACACAATGCCAGACATAACATACAGCCCTGTCCAAGTTACCCAATTGCCATCTGCAGCTTTTGAAAGCTGTTTTAGATACATGCCTAATGAAAAAAAAAATCCCAATTAAAAGTTAAATCCACTTAAGGCCAGAAAGAGTTACTTTTAGCAGCTGTCAAGCTTAAAACCCACATACAACAGCTAGCTTTTTGGGGGGGGAGATGGGAAGTAGGGAGAGCGTTGTACCTCAGTTAACACACTTATGACAATACAGATGACTGGAGGATATCTGCTATATAACCACCGAAAGTGATCAAGACACTGTTTGAAATCATGAAGGATAGAGTCTGAATCTACTTGTGAATAACCACAAATAGAATGGAGGAAACACTGTCATATCAGTGGAAGCATTATTGTGCTACCGTATAAGCACTGTTCCACTTTGTGTTAGGGTGCCCTGTCACATCCCCTAAGCCACATTGGTTAAGCCCCTGATACAAGCTTGCACCGTTTGCTGACAGGCCAGGCAGTTACCATCAGCTTTCTGGAAATGAATGCAGATTAATGGCAAAGAACACGAAAAACTGGTTATCCCATTAATAGTGGGAGCACACAGTGAAGCAGAAATAAAAACAGATTTATCCGATGAGCAAAGAAAGAAAATCTAGAACACTCAGAATTAGCCTAATTATTTGCTTTTTGTCAAACATATGTGAGAAAAGTAAATCTATGCAATATTACAAAGACCCGTTTTGTTTTCCTCTTGCGTTCAGCCGAATACTGCTTGTTCCCATGGAGAAGTCAGTCATGAAACTGAACATAACGCAAATGATCTCCGAACCAAAAATAAGTGGGACGCGGGTGAACGAAGTGTGACAGAGTTATACTGTAGGTTCAGTGAGCATAAACATCCATGAAAAGCTTCGGACGCGGTTTGTAGACCAGAAGAGGAACAGAGCAGACACGTTAATGTTGGAAGGGCATTTTTTTTCCCCACAGGTAACTCATAACACTCTGTTCTCTTGTCCACCACTCAGAGCAAATGCAAAACCAGAAAACCCGGTAGTCAAGATCAGCAATAACAATAGAGATTGTTTTAAATACACAATACCAAGAGGACCCCAGAAGTAAAAAAAGTAAAAAAAGTAAAAAAAAAAAAAAAAAAAAAGCCAGTTTCTTAGATAAAAGCATGTTAAATTCAGTTACTTGATCTTTCAGAGTAATTTCAGTCCTCTGGTTTCAACTGTAACCACATCCATTAACGATATGTTTTTCATTATGAAAATTAAGGGCTAAATTTTCAATTATTCCCTGGGAATTCAATTCAGCGGAAAAGGCTCCACAGCACACTGCAGAGTAGAAAGAGATAAGATACCGTGTAGACCTGTTCAGAAATCATAAAGCAACCATCTGTGCCACGATGAGGTCCATTAGGTTAATTGCCGAGTGCCATAAGAAGATTAGGCTTTAACCCTGATGTGAATGAAAGGTCTCATGCCAACTATGCAGACTCTCACTGTGGGTTCCAGATCACCAGGCACAGTAGGCCCAGGAGTGGGTACACAGTATGTGCTAGGACAGAACGCTGTCACCAACTCCCACACACTTCCCGGGAGCCGTATGGACCTGGCATGTCTTCTGGCGAACAAGAGAAGTGCTCTGCCAAGGTTGACGTTAAAAAGACAATGTCACTTATGGAAGCAAACAAATGTGGGAATCCACAGAGCGAGAACAAGCATGACCACAATGCCAGACATACTAAACAGTCTGTCTAATTTACCCAACTTCTTGTTAACTACTAGTGACATCAACAGGCAGATATATAGTTAACTTTTTTGTTTTTATTATTTTTTTTTTAAAGCCACTAGGGTCTCTGAGGCCAGAAAGTATTGTAAACCTTCAGGAAGAATAATCCTTCTACAGAGTCAATAAGTGGGGAGAATCAAAAACCCATGCAGGGTTTTAGCCTGCCTACTGATCTGTATAAACCCAATATCAGCAGTTATTCAATGCAGTGCAGTCTTTTTATGCTATTATTTACATTTGGACAGCATAACAAACATTGCGCAGACGCAGATCACTAACTTGTCTGATGACCGATTCATATAGCATCAATATATTCTACAGTACAGTGTCAAAAGCATTTTTTGGAAAGATGAAACTCATCCTCGGAATTTATTTGGAAATATAACTATACACGGAGTTCTAGATTTCCACTTGCCCAGTAGCCGTTAATAGTTGAACTCTGGCGAGTGTGTCATAACCTCAGTTGTTAGATATCAGGTGCACAAACAGTTAAAGTAGCAGTTTTCAGTCATTCAGGGAGAAGGATTAACATCCCATGGAACCCTAGGCTTATACCTCTCCCCCCCCCACCATTCATTGTTCAAACAGGGATGACAATGCGGCACTGGCTATTCATGGAACTATAGAGATTGCAGAAATCTGCCCATCAGCCAACATTCCTAAGCCAACTCAGGTACCATGCAAGCAATACTTCAGATTCTGCACAAACAAGCTACATACCCACATACAGTCTAGCATATATAGAGGAGAGAACTCACAAGTAAGTTCTTCTCCTCATACATGTAGATGCAAGTTAAAAAAAAAAAAAAAAAGTGTTACAGCAAAATTCTTATTACATAGGTGGACTTCTGTGCATTCCCAAAAATCCCTAGTGGCAAAATACACATTTAGTGGCCATCTTCCTGCCAGCCATTAGAGGGTGTCTGTGTCAGATTCCGTTCCATGATAATTTATTGGCGGACCGCAGAGATTGCTGCTTATGCGCTTCTAGTCCCCAATGCTTCTTTATGAGAAGCATTGGATTGGACAAGAAACAGAAGAGGAGTCGCGAGCCACAAGAGGAGCGGGTGGCTGCTAGGAGCGAGTCTCTGTGCCTGAAACAACCAAAAATAATTTTTAAATTGATTTAGGGGTCCCAGGAATATAAAAAAAGTTCTAGAACACTAAAGCATTACGAATGTTTGTAATCATTCATTCATTCATTCAGTGTGGTTGTTGGACAAAGGCATCAATGCAGATTAGAAATCAGAAATGCCTCAAGGATGTGTAATTTATATTACTAGATGCCCGGAACATGCAGCTCCAGGTGCCGGGCAAGCAGCTTCTCTACTCTTTTAGCCCTGCACGGGCAAGGGGCAGGGCAACTGGGGAATTAATGCAGTGAAAGGACTGGAGTCTGCATTATGGGGCCGGCTAGCGACTGCAACCTGGAGCAGTAGACCACTCGACATGGGGAGGTGCAGCAGCTGCACCTTGCAGTGCACAGAGCTTATGGCCACCAAAATACAGTAGAACGTCATAACCTGACAGCCGGCACTCTGCAGATAGAGAAAATAAAATGGAAAATGTGCTGCCAGACTCATGGACCATGTAGGCTGCAGCTAATGTAAAGATTGAATGGGGCTGTACTTTATGTGAGTCGATGTGTGAGTATAGGTCTGAGTGCTAAAATGACAGTTTGTTGAACAGTGTATATGTGTTGCAGTGTATGTGTGCCAAAAAAAAAAAAGTTTGTAGGTTAGTAAGGCCAAGGTTTGATTAAACAAATTTGACAATTTTGGAGAGTAATAGAATAAGTATACACACATTACTTTAAAAATACGGCAAGCACACACTTTACAAACAAGCAGTACACGAAAACATACACTACACTCAGCATAATTCACAAAATTTTGATTTCTTGCTAAATGAATCAAAATATGGGGGGGGGGGGGGGATAACAAAATACCCTCGTTCTAATATTACAGAATATTTCCAGAACAGCTATTTTTGCTTCCATTTAGGTTTCATTTGTGAAAAGAAGTTTAGCAAACAATCCTATGCAAGGGCTATCTTTGTAACTGCTATTGTAGCTTGGACTACCACAAATCAGACTTTTTTTTACTGAAAGCACTTAATTTGAATACAAAGGGACAGAGATTACATAGAAGAATGTATTTGTAGTTTGTTTTTTGGGGGGGCAAACGGTGTTTACAAAGATTTTTCATTTTCTATAAATGTGAATACAAGATAGATAATTAAATACCTACAGTTCTTTTTGTAATGGATGCATACACAAACACACACGGGCGCATACATGGTGTCTGTTAAATCAAACTTGTACTCAGCCTTTTAAGAATAAAAGGAAGAGTGGAATGATTATGCACTAAATGTCTTTAGGCAATATGCGGTTTCTTAAAATACACTACTTTGAAAATACGAGAGGTTATCGGTGATCAACAACTGCTGTAAAAAGACAAGGACAAAACATGTATCCTGTTTACATAATACAAAGCTTCTAAAAATGAACACTACAGCAAATCCACTAGCACTTAGAAATAAATACTTCCTTGTAAGCTAAATGATTAGGAAAAAAAGTCCTTAAAATACTGCTGCTGCATAAAATGTCTTACAGTAGTGTACTTATTGCTAGACTAGAGATGGGTACTAAGGTCAGCACACTGCCGGCCAATCAGAATCAGCAAGCAGCTGTATATACGGATAGGATTTTCCCTCTAGATGAAATATTGGGTGCCAGTTAAAGACCATTTATTTTCAATGTCAGGAGGACAAACAAGCAAATCCAATGCCACCATCACTGATAAGATTTAGGCTTTGCCACTTCTGCTAGTTTTCATGTAAAGTGGCAACTCCAGCTTTTCATTAACAGGAAAAAAGGGGCAATTATTTAAAATTAAAAATGCAAGCCGAACGTTACTTGTTACAGAGCTGAAGGTCAGATTTCTAGTTCTCACATTGGGGTGCTAAATTACGGCTTTTGAAAGACTGAAAGTCATTGCTTGCTGTGCGACATGTTTATCTTCCAAATGTATTTACATCCTCAATATAACTGTATCCTGTTCTTAAAATAAATTGTTTACACTGCACCCTGTTTATTCAATGTCCTAAGAAGCAGATTTAAACGTAAATCAATTCGCTGTAGGCCTCAAGCCAGCAAAGGACATTTAGGGGACTTGGGAAAGTAAAATTGCTGGGGCTGGTAATGTGTTTCTTCTACACGGGACGCGGAGGAGCAGGTGCAATGGCAGTGTTGGGAAGCCATTACTGGGGTAACTACTGACATTGTGCAGAAAGATCTAAAAAAAAAAAAAAAAAAAAATACTGTCAAAGTACAGAACACAAACTTAAAGGGAATTTATAGTTACCAGAACAACTACAGCTTAATGTAGTTGTCCTGGTGAGCATAATCATTCCCTGCAGGCATTTTCAGAGAACAAGGTAGTGTTTACATTGCCCTCTAATTAGGTGGTTTAGGCGACCGCCTAAAGGCCTCATGGCCGCCTAAACTGCCTTAGGGTCAGTGACGGAGGACCCGACACCAGGAGGCTTGCTCAGTATGCCGCCGGGTGTGAGGCCTTTCCTAGCTGCCCGAGAGCGCCCGTGGCCGCTGGTCTGCAGACCACGTGTCTCGCGAGAACTAGCCAAGCAGAGCGTTGCCGCGGGTTACCACAGCAACGCTCTGACAGGTCTCTCGAGACACATGGTGTGCAGAACTGCAGACCGGATACCACCACCGGATTACCAGGGAATGAATTTAAAAAATAAATAAAATATATATATATATCCCCCTCTCACCATAACCCTCTCCCTCACACCATCACCCTCTCACACACAGTATCAACCCCCTCACACAGTCATTAACAACAATGTTGTGTCACTCTACACACACACACACACACACACACGGTCAGCCTCCCCAGACATTATCACCACTCCCTACACGGTCGTCACACACACACACACACACACACCACCCCCCCCCCCCCCTCCCTCACACATTATACACTTCTAATCCTGTTAATCTCACCCCCTCCAAACTCACCTGCAACACTCACCCTGTCACATTAACCCCCCTTAATCCGGTCACACTCATCCCCCTTACAATGCCACAATTGCCCTGACACACTCCCTCATCAAACCATGGCATACTCCCTCTCCCACCCACCCTGTCACACTCTCCCTGCCACTGGTACCCCTTTACTCACCTTGTCACAGTCACCAGCTTTAGACAATCATATACACACACACAGTAAAGAAACATAGCTTTGCCATAAACAAAATGCACAAAGGCCACAGGCAGACCCCCATTACACACAACACACTTCAAGCAGCTACCCCATACACATACAGTCCCAGACAAAAATGCAAACATGCTCACAGACATACATTCACCCACACAAGGATACTCTGTCAGACACACTCTCAGGAATATACACAGGTAAACTGTGCATCAACGTGTATATGTGTGCATATATTGTAACTCAATTTGGTGTTAGAGGGGCCTCATGTTAGAGTTTCGCCTAAGGCCTCATAAGGTCTAGGGCCGCCTCTGCTCTAGGGATACCTCCAGTGGCCACTCCTCAGATGGCCACAGAAAGGAGCTTACAGGGGCAGTGCTGCAAAGTGTGCTGAATTATTCTCACAGAAATGCAGCTCTATAAAAAGGTGATGAATGGCAGAGCCCTTGTTTGGCCCCATCCCTGTCCCGTTGCCGATTTCAGCAAATCCAATGCTTCCCCTATGGGAAAGCATTGTATTGGCTGAAAACAAATTCTGATGATTTCAGCAAGGAGGCGGATCAAGGGTGGGGCCTGCACTCAAAATAAGTTAAAGGATCACTATAGTGTCATGAAAACAAAGCGGTTTTCCTGACACTATAGTGCCCCACCCTCAGGGTCCCCCTCCCGTGGCGCTGAAGGGGTAAAATTTTTTTCACAGATTCCACTTCTTAAAGAGGGTAAACATTTAATAAAGTTAAAGTGAGCAAAATCCACATTGCAAATATGACTTGAAGGGACTGTTACTGTTGGTAACATGAAAGAGTCCCATTTCCAATGTTTTATATACACATTATGCTAGACATACACTACTTAAAACTCTGGTTAAAGGACCACTATAGGCACCCAGACCACTTCAGCTTAATGAAGTGGTCTGGGTGCCAAGTCCAGCTAGGATTAACCCTTTTTTCCTATAAACAGCAGTTTCAGAGAAACTGCTATGTTTATAATAGGGTTATTCCAGCCTCTAGTGGCTGTCTCATTGACAGCTGCTAGAGGCGCTTCTCACTGTGATTTTCACAGTGAGAAGACGCCAGCATCCATAGGAAAGCATTGGCTCTTGCCGCGGATGCGCATTCAGCCGATGACGACAAGAAGGAGAAGGAGAGTTCCCTGCTCGCCGCTGGAAAAATAGGTAAATTTAACACCTTCCACCCCTGGAGCCCGGCGGGAGGGGGGCCCTGAGGGTGCAGGCACCCTCAGGGCACTATAGTGGTCCTTTAATGCCCCAAAACTGCTCCTTCTGGCTATTTTAAGCAGGTCCTAAACATCAAAAACTAATTTAGTTTAAACACTACATTTTAATATAATAATCCTTTTAAGTTTTGAAAGGAAATAGATATGTTACTCATCCCTAATTTAGTATATGCCAGGATCCTTCAGACATATACATACACTTTAGGGTCAGACAGAGTTTGAAAACCTCTATATAGTCTTTATGATCTTCCCTTCTTCACTCCCTGCACAGTGCATTGACATCAGACCAACTATCAATTCAAACACTGTCTGACCCAAGGTGTATGTATATGGCTTAAAGGAGCCTGTCCTATACTAAAAAGGTAGAGCTCAGGTTCTCAGATGTATTTCTCTTTTTTTTTTCTTTTTTTTAACATACAAAAATACAATTTCCTTGCAGAACATGATGGAATGATTATATTAAAATATAGTGTGGAGGTGACCGTTCTGTTTTAAAAGAACACTCCGTGCACCATAATAACATATACATGATGTGGTTATGGTACCATGAGGCTCCTAGTGCACTCTCACCTCAATACGTTAAAACCGTTCTCAAAGAAACATACCTTCCAAGCCAGTTTTGTGAATGGGAAGTTACTGGTTGGCGGAGTTTAAAAATACAAAAAAAAAAAAAAAAAAAAAAAAACAGATTTTTCATTTTTAATCAGATCTGCGCACAGTGTTTATTTTAGAGGTTTTAATCTCCTGCTCTGTTAATTGAACTTGAATCACACACACAGAAGGTTCCTGCAGAATCAAGAAGGCTATTAACAGAGCATGAGACAATCAATTCTAAATTAAACAGAATGTGAAAAAGGGTAGTTTAAACATTTGATCTTTCTTTACAGGAAATGTGCAGGTCACATGCAGAGGTGTGACTAGGGCTGCATAAAAAAAAAAAAAAAAAAAAAAGGTAAAAGTGAACTCCTAAAATGGTAGTGAATTGAGCAGTAAGACTGCAGGGACAAGATCTATACACCAAAACCACTTCATTACGCTAAGGTTGGTTTTATGCTTATAGTATCATTTTAAACAGCATTTATGCAGGTTAGTAAGTATCCAAAATTAGTATGAATGCTTTTCCCATGCATTCTTACAGCAGGTTGGTTAGAACTTTAACCCCTTAAGGACACATGACATGTGTGACATGTCATGGTTCCCTTTTATTCCAGAAGTTTGGACCTTAAGGGGTTAAACAGTGTGATAACTTGTAAACACAAACAACCAGATAGTTATCATAAAGAGTAGCCATCATACAAAGTTATTGTGTGAAAGACATGTTCTGACAAATCTTATACAAAGAGTATTTGGTACAATATTAAAATGATCAAAAAAATATTAAAAGGTGGCTCAAAAAAAGTTGTATTTTTAGTTATTTTAATTTAGCATAAATTTCCTGCCAGGTGTCTTGTCTTTTCCTCTTGGAATTGGGAAACTGCACGGAGAAGTTTAACTGAAAGAATATTTTGCAAAAACAAATTTTCTCCTCCAACACAAAAATCTTGGTACCTACAATGTCCCCAGTGATGGTGACTACAATGCATTCCATTCTCACACACCAAAGAGTTGCTCAATCTCGTCTACACTCTCAGCAGCCTCATAACACTTACTAAAACCAAGTAGTCTATAAATCTTAGAAATATCCCCCAGTAGAGAGAGCACATGATTTGTTGGGGACAAAAAAAAAAAAAAAAAATTCTAAATAAAGATCCAGTGGGAGGCAGAGTAACATTTCCCACAAACTGTAGCGAGCTGTGAGTTATTGCTGATAAATGGATTGTGTGTTTAGAGTTTCTATAAATCTGCTTTTATCTGAACCCCAGCCTAGCAGTGAATGCAGATTTAATGGCTCTCACTGCAAGACTGGAAATGTATAAAAATAGCACAGAGCAAGCGTCCTTCACGCTATGAGACTGGCAATACTGCGAGGGACACGAGAAATGCAGATGGAAGGACAACGCAAAGGGAGGGCTCACAGGCAAATAGCGAAGGAAGGGTGACCTTTCCGGGGGCTGGGGGTGAACAATCCCACAGGACTTTGAGAATGAGCATCACTACTGCAGACAATGAGAAAGTAAAGGCACATTCAAAAAAAAAAAAAAAAAATTTAAAAAAATTAGATTGGTCTTTTTTACAACAGCTACAAACACGTACCATAACACAGTATATCCACAAAACACCGACAAGTCACATAACTGATTAAATGTGATATGGGGTTCCACGGCTGGCTCTGCATCTCAGGAGTTGTAGTTCCAGGAGATCATTACACTGCCACTGAACTAGAGTAACAGGTCTTGCATATTTCTGTTAAGCCCATGATAGGGAGGTTGGATAAGTGCAGGGGATCCTGCAAAACCAGGCCCATAATAATATTACTGCTGAGCCCATGATTTGGGAGAGAACTAAATATGGGGCATACTGCAGCATCAGGCCCTGCATACTGATGTTGCCCCAATATAGGGGGAAGGAAAGCTACACAGTATACTACAAAACTAGTCTATTCGAGCATTAAGAATATGATGCCCACGAAATGTACCCTACCCAATCCATAGTTTTCTAGTGGACATCTCCCTCATAGGACTCTGGAGACTGAAATTAAGAAAATGTTCATGCAGTGTTTATTAAATGGTGCGATTTAATGTTTATCCATCCTGTCCCCCACTAGGGCATAGGAAAAGAAGGAATACTATTTTAGAATACAAAGATCAGACACAACATTAAAACCAGTGACAGGTCAAGAATGGCCTATAAAAGGCAGCAAGTGAACAGTCATTTTTTTGAATTTCATGTGTTGGAAGCAAGAAAAACGGGCAAGCAGAAAGATCTGAGTGACTTTGACAATTAGCGATGGTTAGACCACTTTGTCAGAGCAACTCCTAAACAGCAAGTCTTGTGGGGTGCCCTGGGTATGCAGTAGTTCGTACCTACCAAAACTGGTGCAGGGAAGGACAACCAGTGAGCCAGCGTCAGGGCCATGTGTGCCCAAGGCTCATTGATGCACGTGGTGAACGAAGGTTAGCCTGTCTAGACCAATCAAACAGGAGAGCTACTAGATAGCTAGGTCTCAGAACACAAAGTGCATAGCAGTTTGCAGCTTATGGGGCAGAGTAGCCAAAGACCGGTCAGAGTGTCTATGGAAAGTTGCATGGTCTGATGAATCATGTTTTTCTTTAGATAAGGTGGATAGCCGGGTGCATGTGCAAGAGATGGCAGTAGGATGCACTATGGTAATAAGGCAGTGTTAGGCTCTGGGCAATGTTCTGCTGGGGAACCTTCGGTAGCATTTATGCTGATGTTACTTTGACACGTAGCACCTAACTAGAGATTGTTGCTGACCACATACAGGATAATCCAACCTGCCACGCTGCAAAAATTGTGCAGGAATGTTTTGATTAAAATGACAAACAGTTCAAGGTCTTGCCTTGGTCTCCAAATTCCCCAAGAGATTGAGCACCCCACCTGGCAATTTGCAGGACTTCAAGGATCTGCCAGATACCACAGGACACTTTCAGAAGTGTTGTGGAGTCCATGCCTCGACGTATCAGAGCTGTTTTGGATAGAGATGTATAGATAGAGAGATATAGATAGATATATATCATAGAGAGAATCCAAAATGTGTCATGCAAGATGCCCTGTCAACCGCCATACAAGTGACTGATGTCAACGCATATTTTCACACAACAGCAAGCAATAAATTCTCAGGTGTAAATGTGCATAACATCAGATCATTGTAACTGGCAATATTTATTTTTATTATAAAACAAAAATGAACACTTGTTAATAACAAACTCCTTCCATTAATTATAGCGTAGCAATATTCTATCCTTTCCATTTGACAAAGACCTGTTATTTTCATTGACGTCTGCTAGGAGACCGGTAAAAGAATGTATAAGGTGCACTGGACCGATGCATTGCATTGGCACTCCCTCCCTTGAGCCAGTAACACTCACATTATTGTCTAAATCCATAACTGTGCATACAGTCACATGTCACGCAGCTCTGATACATTATATCACCCCAATGATGACATCACATGTACTGCTGCTATAGAGCCACAGGATGATCAAATTAAGGCAAATTGCAGGATTAATGTAATGGCTTTAGGAAGCATACGCCTATAACCATTGAATGCATGAAACTAACGCACGCAATCCCCTCCAGAGCAGCAGCAGTGTATGGATGGAGGGCCCCAAGCCTGGGCAACAACTAATGCTAATAAAGTTATTCATGAAATTGTGAACGGTTATTAATTCACAGCGAATTTCAAATTTTAGTCCAAAATAAATGAAAACACAGCTTACATGAATTATTCCAGTTCAGTTATTTCAGCCTAGAATTTGAAATTTGTATTTCTAACAATTTACACTGATTATTTACTACAGCTTTCCTCACCCAGGTTAAATAAATCTCATTGTAGAAAGTCCAACATAAAAATAAAACAAACAAAACAAGTTTTTCGGGGCACATCTAAAACGAATGGCACGATTTCTTACAGATTCTTGAAATTGGCATTTCCGAGCAGATCTTTACTGCTGCACGGTGAGAACACTTTGATCAATCGCATCCCCCCAAAACTACAATTAGATCTATCAGGCATGAGAAGACATGCAAAACAGGAGACTCACAAGAGCATACAATCATTAATGAAAAATGGCAGAAAGTCAGATTTCCTTTTCTTAAACAAGAATTTTAATTCTGTGGCAGGAGTATGATTGTGAATGGGCTTCTGCTAAACCGTTAAATATTTACCCATAGGAATAGACTAAAGTGTTAAAAGAAGAGGTTAAAATCAGAATGCCTATATTTAGTAAAGCTCGTTCTCAGCTGAAACGCACTGCTATGATCAAACAGAATACTAGTCATTTCCCATCCAAAGAAAATGCACCGCTGATGACCCCAACACAGAGCTATTTCTTACATTTTTGAAAAAAAAAAATAGAAGCTGCCTGACAATTCTGAAACAATATTCTGAACAATATGAAACTGATTTAAGGCAAGAAATACCTCTGCATCGATTCCAGGACTAGAACGGTCACATCTCAAAGGCTGATATTCGATTCATTGTTTTATTGATAAAAACAGCAATCAGAATGATTCTCGTGCCAGCTTATAACACAGTGGTGCCACCGACCTCCAGAGAAAGGCAGTGAGCATGTTTCTAAGAAACCAAGCCTGGCAGAATCCCAGAGCACTAATCGTCATCTGTGCAAGCATTGTGGAGGAGGTGGCAGCGTGGGACGAGCCACCCCTCAGGTTATCAGGAAAGGAATAGAGAAGGCCAGCATCTACAGTGCAGCCTCACAGAGACAGGTAAAAGGATCTTAAAACAATGAAAAACCATTGCATGATTCTTACATTATCAGACAGTCAGTCTTACATAACTCAGCATTGCTCTGAGCGTTTGCAAAGCATCAGTCCGCGTAATCTAAATCTCAACACAGCACATACTGGCAGAAGGTGGGCTGCATGAGATTGCATAGAGCCAAGACAAAAAAAAAACAACCAAAAAAACAGGCTTTACATTCAATGCCAGTTATTTCTGACACCAATTAAAATGCCATCTGCGAAATAAGACTATCGAAAGAGCAGTAAAAGAACATATGGAAGATGCATAGAAAAGGTGCTGCCTAGAACATGTATAGACCATAACCTACATCTAGAATGCCCCGACCTAGAAGTATTCAGAATAAACTGTACTGACCTACAACTTTCATACAGGATAAAACAAAACTGAGAAAATGCACACAGAATAACTGCCCAAATCTATTTGTTTAATGAACACACCCCTTATTTACTTGCATGCACGGTTCTGCCTGCCAAATAATGAATTCACCTTCCCATACAACTGTCACTGTTTTTCTCTTTGCTTACACAATCTGTCCGTCACAAATTATTTTCTGAGACAGTACGAAGTCTCAGAAAGTGGCTGCTGTGTGGAGGTGTTACTAGGCAGTGCCCGCTCTGCCCACCAGCCGCTCCTTTCTGGGCATGCAGGGATACGTTTCATGCTGGGGTAAAGCAATACTTATCTGGGTAAAACACTGAGATCTGTCGTTCCCTGCCTCTAACCAAAGAATTTCCCACAGTGAGGATGGCAACATTAGACACAACAAAGTGAACAGTGTGTTTTCAATGAAAATGTCCAATAGAGTTCACAAAACATGAGCAAAGGATTACATCGGGGAAAGGAGAAAAATGAAAATTAATGCATGTTTTCAAAGATTATGGAGCAACTTCTACAACTACAATCCATCCAATACAGGAAGTTACAAAAGTTAAACAATTTCAGGCATATAAAAGAGACCTCTACATCATGTCAGCTACTACAGTTGTGTGAATTCCAATTCCCAGCCTTCTGCATATTTCTACAAGCAAGGGTCAAGTTGACCCACTTTGTGAAAATAACACAGAAATGCTTCAAATATAATCATACAGCCCCAGAAAATGGCTGGGCAATAGGAACTCCCAGTACCACAAAGCTGAGAGCCTCCTAGTAGAAAAAAAAAAAAAAGTGTTCATGGCTCATCTGGCATCATAAGAGTTGCAGTTCAATAAAGATTACAAGCTACATGCCACTCATCTACAGAAAAATTGATTATTTTATCCAACATGCGGCCCGCATATATTTTACACAAACAGTCAGGGAAGTGGGCATAGTTAATTGTAGAAATCTATGCATTCTTCAATAAAAGATCTCACAGAGCGAGTGGGAAGCAAGCTGTGCAAGGAACATGGTTACAGAGGCCTACAGTGTGATCAGAAGAAGAGAACCAGAATGGAGAAAGCAGGGAGAATGGGATCACCATATATCTGCAGCAACATTAACTTGAGGTTGAGCACCATAAAAATACATCACAATCTTTTATATACAAAAAAATTTTTTTAAAAAAATGAATGCACTATACAGAAACAGAGAATAGGGCATCGCACTGAAAAAGTGATTACATGTATACATACCTCAGTATAGCTGGGAATGTACATACAGGAATAAGGATATCCTTACAAATATGTCCTTTATTATACAAAACACACACACACAATGGTTTCTAAACTAAAATAGAGAATAGTTAAACCAAATTGTCAAAAAGTGTCAGATCCTGTCTCTAGCTTGGCTATAGTCACAATTCAGCTTCCTTAGCCTAGATTCAGCAATTGGGTTCTCAAGTCAATACTATACAATGTATAGTAAAATAAACACAGGACCACATATACCTTCCACAACAGACACTAAAATCTCAAATATAATGCACACATAGCCACATTTATGAACTACAATTTTCTATTATATCAATACAGAACAAAGTATAAAACTTTGCTGGATATACACAGCACAGAAGATCAAAAGGATACACTACATAGTTTTGCATTTTAAGAAACATAAATAATGTATGCTGCACGAACCATACATAGGGCTTGCTATTCATTGTATCATAAGCCCACATACCTCTCACCATACCTAGACTTTATAATATATACATAGCACAGCATAAAACAGCATCTGCTGATAAACAGCACATCACATGGAACACATACATACTGGGCATTAGTAAACAGCACATCTTATACACCAGGGGTGCCCAAAAGGTAGACCCCCAGATCTTTAACATGATAACTTCCATGCTACTTTGACATTCTAAAAAAGGTATGCAAAGCATCATGGGAGTTGTAGTTCTACAACATCGGGGGGGGGGGGGGGGACTACCTTTTATGCACCCCTGCTATACATCATTTAATCACCCCCAGACACAGTGTAATGCAATAAGCAATTATACACTCAGCTTCTCACTAAACTTATATAATAATAATAGGATATACTGCATGCAGCTCAGTCTGTCTGTGCAATGAGTGCTTATTATAGAGAATAGCCCTGTCTGTACAATCACCATGTACCACTATAGACACAGACACACAGAGCCCACACTCACCAGTGTCCCCAGGCACTCAGTGTATTGGAATGGATACAGGGCAGTGCAGGTTGTCCTCTATTCCCTCTCCATTCAATGTGTTGGAGTGAAGGGATATCTCCCAATGCAGTGAGTAGTGATTTCCTGTAATATAACATACAGTGACACTGCATTGCCCAGCATTCCCCCAGGCCGTCCAATGAGAGGCTAGCCCTGCACACTGCCCATTCATAAGCACTCACTATTACCCAGGGCTCACAAACACTGAGCTCACACTCACAGCTTCTCCTCCTGCAGCTCCAGCCGGGATAAAGCACGCCCTCGCTGACCTCACACGGCGTGCACGTCAACACGCACGGAGGCGGCGATGCTGAGGCGAGAAAAACCCGCCCTGTAAGGTAAAGTACCGCCCCGCGGTGGGCGGGGCTGACGGTGACTGGGAGGGGCTAATGCAGTAGTGCAGCTGTGCAGAAGGCTGTCAATCACAGATAGTAAATAGCTGGCAGAGGAAGGGAGAGCCTGCTGAGTGCAGGGCTGGCAGTCACAGAGAGCAGGTAGCTAGCAGGGTATATGGTAACCAGCTGAGTGCAGGGCTGGCAGTCACAGAGAGCAGGTAGCTAACAGGGTATATGGTAACCTGCTGAGAGCAGGGCTGGCAGTCACAGAGAGCAGGTAGCTAGCAGGGTATATGGTAACCTGCTGAGAGCAGGGCTGGCAGTCACAGAGAGCAGGTAGCTAGCAGGGTATATGGTAACCTGCTGAGAGCAGGGCTGGCAGTCACAGAGAGCAGGTAGCTAGCAGGGTATATGGTAACCTGCTGAGTGCAGGGCTGGCAGTCACAGAGAGCAGGTAGCTAGCAGGGTATATGGTAACCTGCTGAGTGCAGGGCTGGCAGTCACAGAGAGCAGGTAGCTAGCAGGGTATATGGTAACCTGCTGAGTGCAGGGCTGGCAGTCACAGAGAGCAGGTAGCTAGCAGGGTATATGGTAACCAGCTGAGTGCAGGGCTGGCAGTCACAGAGAGCAGGTAGCTAGCAGGGTATATGGTAACCTGCTGAGTGCAGGGCTGGCAGTCACAGAGAGCAGGTAGCTAGCAGGGTATATGGTAACCTGCTGAGTGCAGGGCTGGCAGTCACAGAGAGCAGGTAGCTAGCAGGGTATATGGTAACCAGCTGAGTGCAGGGCTGGCAGTCACAGAGAGCAGGTAGCTAGCAGGGTATATGGTAACCTGCTGAGAGCAGGGCTGGCAGTCACAGAGAGCAGGTAGCTAGCAGGGTATATGGTAACCTGCTGAGAGCAGGGCTGGCAGTCACAGAGAGCAGGTAGCTAGCAGGGTATATGGTAACCTGCTGAGTGCAGGGCTGGCAGTCACAGAGAGCAGGTAGCTAGCAGGGTATATGGTAACCTGCTGAGTGCAGGGCTGGCAGTCCCAGTGAGCAGGTAGCTAGCAGGGTATGTGGTAACCTGCTGAGTGCAGGGCTGGCAGTCACAGAGAGCAGGTAGCTAGCAGGGTATATGGTAACCAGCTGAGTGCAGGGCTGGCAGTCACAGAGAGCAGGTAGCTAGCAGGGTATATGGTAACCTGCTGAGTGCAGGGCTGGCAGTCACAGAGAGCAGGTGCTAGCAGGGTATATGGTAACCTGCTGAGTGCAGGGCTGGCAGTCACAGAGAGCAGGTAGCTAGCAGGGTATATGGTAACCAGCTGAGTGCAGGGCTGGCAGTCACAGAGAGCAGATAGCTAGCAGGGTATATGGTAACCTGCTGAGAGCAGGGCTGGCAGTCACAGAGAGCAGGTAGCTAGCAGGGTATATGGTAACCTGCTGAGAGCAGGGCTGGCAGTCACAGAGAGCAGGTAGCTAGCAGGGTATATGGTAACCTGCTGAGTGCAGGGCTGGCAGTCACAGAGAGCAGGTAGCTAGCAGGGTATATGGTAACCAGCTGAGTGCAGGGCTGGCAGTCACAGAGAGCAGGTAGCTAGCAGGGTATATGGTAACCTGCTGAGAGCAGGGCTGGCAGTCACAGAGAGCAGGTAGCTAGCAGGGTATATGGTAACCTGCTGAGAGCAGGGCTGGCAGTCACAGAGAGCAGGTAGCTAGCAGGGTATATGGTAACCTGCTGAGTGCAGGGCTGGCAGTCACAGAGAGCAGGTAGCTAGCAGGGTATATGGTAACCTGCTGAGTGCAGGGCTGGCAGTCACAGAGAGCAGGTAGCTAGCAGGGTATATGGTAACCTGCTGAGTGCAGGGCTGGCAGTCACAGAGAGCAGGTAGCTAGCAGGGTATATGGTAACCAGCTGAGTGCAGGGCTGGCAGTCACAGAGAGCAGGTAGCTAGCAGGGTATATGGTAACCTGCTGAGTGCAGGGCTGGCAGTCACAGACAGCAGGTAGCTAGCAGGGTATATGGTAACCAGCTGAGTGCAGGGCTGGCAGTCACAGAGAGCAGGTAGCTAGCAGTGTATATGGTAACCTGCTGAGAGCAGGGCTGGCAGTCACAGAGAGCAGGTAGCTAGCAGGGTATATGGTAACCTGCTGAGAGCAGGGCTGGCAGTCACAGAGAGCAGGTAGCTAGCAGGGTATATGGTAACCTGCTGAGTGCAGGGCTGGCAGTCACAGAGAGCAGGTAGCTAGCAGGGTATATGGTAACCTGCTGAGTGCAGGGCTGGCAGTCACAGAGAGCAGGTAGCTAGCAGGGTATATGGTAACCTGCTGAGTGCAGGGCTGGCAGTCACAGAGAGCAGGTAGCTAGCAGGGTATATGGTAACCAGCTGAGTGCAGGGCTGGCAGTCACAGAGAGCAGGTAGCTAGCAGGGTATATGGTAACCTGCTGAGTGCAGGGCTGGCAGTCACAGAGAGCAGGTAGCTAGCAGGGTATATGGTAACCTGCTGAGTGCAGGGCTGGCAGTCACAGAGAGCAGGTAGCTAGCAGGGTATATGGTAACCAGCTGAGTGCAGGGCTGGCAGTCACAGAGAGCAGGTAGCTAGCAGGGTATATGGTAACCTGCTGAGAGCAGGGCTGGCAGTCACAGAGAGCAGGTAGCTAGCAGGGTATATGGTAACCTGCTGGGAGCAGGGCTGGCAGTCACAGAGAGCAGGTAGCTAGCAGGGTATATGGTAACCTGCTGAGAGCAGGGCTGGCAGTCACAGAGAGCAGGTAGCTAGCAGGGTATATGGTATCCTGCTGAGTGCAGGACTAGCAGTCACAGAGAGCAGGTAGCTAGCAGGGTATATGGTAACCTGCTGAGAGCAGGGCTGGCAGTCACAGAGAGCAGGTAGCTAGCAGGGTATATGGTAACCTGCTGAGTGCAAGGCTGGCAGTCACAGACAGCAGGTCGCTAGCAGGGTATATGGTAACCTGCTGAGTGCAGGGCTGGCAGTCACAGACAGCAGGTAGCTAGCAGGGTATATGGTAACCAGCTGAGTGCAGGGCTGGCAGTCACAGAGAGCAGGTAGCTAGCAGGGTATATGGTAACCTGCTGAGAGCAGGGCTGGCAGTCACAGAGAGCAGGTAGCTAGCAGGGTATATGGTAACCTGCTGAGAGCAGGGCTGGCAGTCACAGAGAGCAGGTAGCTAACAGGGTATATGGTAACCTGCTGAGAGCAGGGCTGGCAGTCACAGAGAGCAGGTAGCTAGCAGGGTATATGGTAACCTGCTGAGTGCAGGACTAGCAGTCACAGAGAGCAGGTAGCTAGCAGGGTATATGGTAACCTGCAGATTGCAGGGCTGGCAGTCACAGAGAGCAGGTAGCTAGCAGGGTAAATGGTAACCTGCTGAGAGCAGGGCTGGCAGTCACAGAGAGCAGGTAGCTAGCAGGGTATATGGTAACCTGCTGAGAGCAGGACTGGCAGTCACAGAGAGCAGGGCTGGCAGTCACAGACAGCAGGTAGCTAGCATGGTATATGGTAACCTGCTGAGTGCAGGACTGGCAGTAACAGACACCTGCTGAGTGCAGGGCTGGCCCGTCTAGTCTGCCCCATTCCTTGGGCAGACTAGATGGGCCGAATGGTTCTTATCTACCGTCACATTCTATGTTTCTATTTTTCTATGTTTCTGGCAGTAACAGACAGCAGGTAGCGCGCAGGGTATATGGTAACCTGCTGAGAGCAGGGCTGGCAGTCACAGAGAGCAGGTAGCTAGCAGGGTACATGGTAACCTGCTGAATGCAGGGCTGGCAATCACAGACAGCAGGTAGCTAGCATGGTATATGGTAACCTGCTGAGTGCAGGGCTGGCAGTCACAGACAGCAGGTAGCTAGCTGGGTATATGGTAACCTGCTGAGTGCAGGACTGGCAGTCACAGACAGCAGGTAGCTAGCATGGTATATGGTAGCCTGCTGAGTGCAGGGCTGGCAGTCACAGCGAGCAGGTAGCTAGCAGGGTATATGGTAACCTGCTGAGTGCAGGGCTGGCAGTCACAGACAGCAGGTAGCTAGCATGGTATATGGTAACCTGCTGAGTGTAGGGCTGGCAGTCACAGAGAGCAGGTAGCTAGCAGGGTATATGGTAGCCCGCTGAGTGCAGGGCTGGCAGTCACAGAGAGCAGGTAGCTGGCAGGTTATATGGTAACCTGCTGAGTGCAGGGCTGGCAGTCAAAGAGAGCAGGTAGCTAGCAGGGTATATGGTAACCTGCTGAGAGCAGGGCTGGCAGTCACAGAGAGCAGGTAGCTAGCAGGGTATATGGTAACCTGCTGAGAGCAGGGCTGGCAGTCACAGAGAGCAGGTAGCTAGCAGGGTATATGGTAACCTGCTGAGAGCAGGGCTGGCAGTCACAGAGAGCAGGTAGCTAGCAGGGTATATGGTAACCTGCTGAGAGCAGGGCTGGCAGTCACAGAGAGCAGGTAGCTAGCAGGGTATATGGTAACCTGCTGAGTGCAAGGCTGGCAGTCACAGACAGCAGGTAGCTAGCAGGGTATATGGTAACCTGCTGAGTGCAGGGCTGGCAGTCACATACAGCAGGTAGCTAGCAGGGTATATGGTAACCTGCTGAATGCAGGGCTGGCAGTCACAGAGAGCAGGTAGCTAGCAGGGTATATGGTAACCTGCTGAGAGCAGGGCTGGCAGTCACAGAGAGCAGGTAGATAGCAGGGTATATGGTAACCTGCTGAGTGCAAGGCTGGCAGTCACAGACAGCAGGTAGCTAGCAGGGTATATGGTAACCTGCTGAGAGCAGGGCTGGCAGTCACAGAGAGCAGGTAGCTAGCAGGGTATATGGTTACCTGCTGAGTGCAGGGCTGGCAGTCACAGAGAGCAGGTAGCTAGCAGGGTATATGGTAACCTGCTGAGAGCAGGGCTGGCAGTCACAGAGAGCAGGTAGCTAGCAGGGTATATGGTAACCTGCTGAGTGCAGGACTGGCAGTCACAGAGAGCAGGTAGCTGGCAGGGTATATGGTAACCTGCTGAGTGCAGGACTGGCAGTCACAGAGAGCAGGTAGCTGGCAGGGTATGTGGTAACCTGCTGAGAGCAGGGCTGGCAGTCACAGAGAGCAGGTAGCTGGCAGGGTATATAGTAACCTGCTGAGTGCAAGGCTGGCAGTCACAGACAGCAGGTAGCTAGCAGGGTATATGGTAACCTGCTGAGTGCAGGGCTGGCAGTCACAGACAGCAGGTAGCTAGCAGGGTATATGGTAACCTGCTGAATGCAGGGCTGGCAGTCACAGAGAGCAGGTAGCTAGCAGGGTATATGGTAACCTGCTGAGAGCAGGACTGGCAGTCACAGAGAGCAGGTAGCTGGCAGGGTATATGGTAACCTGCTGAGTGCAAGGCTGGCAGTCACAGACAGCAGGTAGCTAGCAGGGTATATAGTAACCTGCTGAGTGCAAGGCTGGCAGTCACAGACAGCAGGTAGCTAGCAGGGTATATGGTAACCTGCTGAGTGCAGGGCTGGCAGTCACAGACAGCAGGTAGCTAGCAGGGTATATGGTAACATGCTGAGTGCAGGGCTGGCTGTAACAGACAGCAGGTAGCTAGCAGGGTATATGGTAACCTGCTGAGTGCAGGGTATATGGTAAACGGCTGAGTGCAGGGCTGGCAGTCACAGAGAGCAGGTAGCTGGCAGGATATATGGTAACCTGCTGAGTGCAGGACTGACAGTCACAGAGAGCAGGTAGCTAGCAGGGTATATGGTAACCTGCTGAGAGCAGGACTGGCAGTCACAGAGAGCAGGGCTGGCAGTCACAGACAGCAGGTAGCTAGCATGGTATATGGTAACCTGCTGAGTGCAGGACTGGCAGTAACAGACACTTGCTGAGTGCAGGGCTGGCCCGTCTAGTCTGCCCCATTCCTTGGGCAGACTAGATGGGCCGAATGGTTCTTATCTACCGTCACATTCTATGTTTCTATTTTTCTATGTTTCTGGCAGTAACAGACAGCAGGTAGCGTGCAGGGTATATGGTAACCTGCTGAGTGCAGGGCTGGCAGTCACAGACAGCAGGTAGCTAGCTGGGTATATGGTAACCTGCTGAGTGCAGGGCTGGCAGTCACAGAGAGCAGGTAGCTGGCAGGGTATATGGTAACCTGCTGAGTGCAGGACTGGCAGTCACAGAGAGCAGGTAGCTGGCAGGGTATATGGTAACCTGCTGAGAGCAGGGCTGGCAGTCACAGAGAGCAGGTAGCTGGCAGGGTATATAGTAACCTGCTGAGTGCAAGGCTGGCAGTCACAGACAGCAGGTAGCTAGCAGGGTATATGGTAACCTGCTGAGTGCAGGGCTGGCAGTCACAGACAGCAGGTAGCTAGCAGGGTATATGGTAACCTGCTGAATGCAGGGCTGGCAGTCACAGAGAGCAGGTAGCTAGCAGGGTATATGGTAACCTGCTGAGAGCAGGACTGGCAGTCACAGAGAGCAGGTAGCTGGCAGGGTATATGGTAACCTGCTGAGTGCAAGGCTGGCAGTCACAGACAGCAGGTAGCTAGCAGGGTATATAGTAACCTGCTGAGTGCAAGGCTGGCAGTCACAGACAGCAGGTAGCTAGCAGGGTATATGGTAACCTGCTGAGTGCAGGGCTGGCAGTCACAGACAGCAGGTAGCTAGCAGTGTATATGGTAACATGCTGAGTGCAGGGCTGGCTGTAACAGACAGCAGGTAGCTAGCAGGGTATATGGTAACCTGCTGAGTGCAGGGTATATGGTAAACGGCTGAGTGCAGGGCTGGCAGTCACAGAGAGCAGGTAGCTGGCAGGATATATGGTAACCTGCTGAGTGCAGGACTGACAGTCACAGAGAGCAGGTAGCTAGCAGGGTATATGGTAACCTGCTGAGAGCAGGACTGGCAGTCACAGAGAGCAGGGCTGGCAGTCACAGACAGCAGGTAGCTAGCATGGTATATGGTAACCTGCTGAGTGCAGGACTGGCAGTAACAGACACCTGCTGAGTGCAGGGCTGGCCCGTCTAGTCTGCCCCATTCCTTGGGCAGACTAGATGGGCCGAATGGTTCTTATCTACCGTCACATTCTATGTTTCTATTTTTCTATGTTTCTGGCAGTAACAGACAGCAGGTAGCGCGCAGGGTATATGGTAACCTGCTGAGTGCAGGGCTGGCAGTCACAGACAGCAGGTAGCTAGCTGGGTAACGGTAACCTGCTGAGTGCAGGGCTGGCAGTCACAGACAGCAGGTAGCTAGCATGGTATATGGTAGCCTGCTCAGTGCAGGGCTGGCAGTCACAGCGAGCAGGTAGCTAGCAGGGTATATGGTAACCTGCTGAGTGCAGGGCTGGCAGTCACAGACAGCAGGTAGCTAGCATGGTATATGGTAACCTGCTGAGTGCAGCGCTGGCAGTCACAGAGAGCAGGTAGCTAGCAGGGTATATGGTTACCTGCTGAGTGCAGGGCTGGCAATCACAGACAGCAGGTAGCTAGCATGGTATATGGTAGCCTGCTGAGTGCAGGGCTGGCAGTCACAGAGAGCAGGTAGCTGGCAGGTTATATGGTAACCTGCTGAGTGCAGGGCTGGCAGTCACAGACAGCAGGTAGCTAGCATGGTATATGGTAACCTGCTGAGTGCAGGGCTGGCAGTCACAGCGAGCAGGTAGCTGGCAGGGTATATGGTAACCCCCTTCAATACTTACCTGATTCCAGTGCTGATGTCCCTTGGCGCTGGTTCCAGCTCTGCTTCTCCTCTGCTGAACTCTCTATAGTCACTCTCACTTGTCTCTCTCTCTTTAGTAACTCACCTTCTCTCTCTATAGTAACTCTAACTTTATCTCTCTTTAGTCACTCTAAATAGTAACTCACTTTCTCTCTAGTAACTCTCACTGTCTCTCTAGTAACTCACTTTCTCTATAGTAACTCACTTTCTCTCTTTCTATAGTAACACTCACTGTCTCTCTCTCTTTCGTAACTCTCACTTTCTCTCTTTAGTAACCCACTTTCTCTCTCTTTAGTAACTCTAGCTGTCTCTCTATATAGTAACTCACTGTCTCTTTAGTAACTCACTGCCTCTCTCTCTCTTTAGTTACTATCTCTCCCTTTAGTAACTCTCACTTTTTTCTCTTTAGTAACTCTCACTGTCTTTCTCTCTCTTTAGTAACTCACTTTCTCTCTTTTTAGTAACTCACTGTCTCTCTTTCTCTCTCTTCAGCAACACTCAACTTCTCTCTTTAGTAATGCCCACTTTCTCTCTCTCTTTAGTAACTCTCACTTTCTCTCTTTCTAGTAACTCACTGTCTCTCTCTCTTTAGTAACACTCACTTTCTCTCTCTCTCTCTTTAGTAACACTCACTTTCTCTCTGTTTAGTAACTCTAACTTTCTCTCTTTTTAGTAACTCACTGTCTCTATCTCTCTCTCTCTAGTAACTCTCACTTTCTCTCTCTCTAGTAATTCTCACTTTCTCTCTCTTTAGTAACTCTCACTTCCTCTCTCTTTATTAACTCTCACTTTCTCTCTCTCTTTAGTAACTCTCACTGTCTCTGTTTAGCAACTCTCACTGTCTTTCTCTTTAGTAACTCTTTCTTTAGTAACTCTTACTTTCTCTCTGTAGCTCTGACTTGTCTCTTTTGCATAGGAACTCACTTTCTCTATAGGAACTCCCTTTCTCTCTCTCTTTAGTAACTCTCACTTTCTCTCTTTAGTAACTCTCACTTTCTCTCTTTAGTAACTCTCACTTTCTCTCTTAAGTAACTCTCACTGTCTCTCTTAAGTAACTCGCACTGTCTCTCTTTAGTAACTCTCACTGTCTCTTTCTAGTAACTCTCACTTTCTCTCTTTTTAGTAACTCTCACTGTCTCTCTCTCTCTTTAGTAACTCTCACTTTCTCTTTAGAAGCTCTCACTGTCTCTCTCTTTAGTAACTCTCACTTTCTCTCTCTCTTTAGTAACTCTCACTTTCTCTCTCTCTCTTTAGTAACTCTCACTTTCTCTCTCTCTCTTTAGTAACTCTTACTTTCTCTCTGTAGCTCTGACTTGTCTCTTTTGCATAGGAACTCACTTTCTCTATAGGAACTCCCTTTCTCTCTCTCTGTAGTAACTCTCACTTTCTCTCTGTAGTAACTCTCACTTTCTCTCTGTAGTAACTCTCACTTTCTCTCTTTAGTAACTCTCACTTTCTCTTAAGTAACTCTCACTTTCTCTTAAGTAACTCTCACTTTCTCTTAAGTAACTCTCACTTTCTCTTAAGTAACTCTCACTTTCTCTCTTTAGTAACTCTCACTTTCTCTCTTTAGTAACTCTCACTTTCTCTCTTTAGTAACTCTCACTTTCTCTTAAGTAACTCTCACTTTCTCTTAAGTAACTCTCACTTTCTCTTAAGTAACTCTCACTTTCTCTCTTTAGTAACTCTCACTTTCTCTCTTTAGTAACTCTCACTTTCTCTCTTTAGTAACTCTCACTTTCTCTCTTTAGTAACTCTCACTTTCTCTCTTTAGTAACTCTCACTTTCTCTCTTTAGTAACTCTCACTGTCTCTTTCTAGTAACTCTCACTTTCTCTCTTTTTAGTAACTCTCACTGTCTCTCTCTCTCTCTTTAGTAACTCTCACTTTCTCTTTAGAAACTCTCACTGTCTCTCTTTAGTAACTCTCACTTTCTCTCTCTCTAGTAACTCTCACTTTCTCTCTCTCTCTCTTTAGTAACTCTCACTGTCTCTCTTTAGTAACTTACTGTCTCTCCCTTTAGTCACTCTCACTTTCTCTCTTTAGTAACTCTCACTGTCTCTCTCTTCAGTAGCTCACCGTCTCTCCCTTTAGTAACTCTCAATGTCTCTTTCTTAGTAACTCTCACCTTCTCTCTCTTTAGTAACTCTCACTGTCTCTCTCTTTAGTAACTCACTTTCTCTCTCTTTAGTAACTCTCACTGTCTCTCTCTCTAGTAACTCTTACTGTCTCTCTTAATGTAAATGGCACTCAGCTGCCATAGAGGACTAGATATGGAGATAATATTATTGATCTCCCTAACTGGCCCAATACAGCTCAGCTGCAGCCAGGCCACTGCCTTTCCTGGGCCTCAGTCCGCCCCTGCACACTGCTACACATACACAATGCTGCATGCACAGTCAGACAAAGAATACACATTGTAAATAGTTTATTAGTGATTTAGGTAATTTTTCCTTCCAAATGTTTTTTTCCCCCTAATATATAACTCCCTGAGATGTTACGGAACATCAGCTGACGTTGTGTCGTGTGATATCACACGTATATAATTAAGTTTGCAAGTTGTGTTTTTTGAACAAAGGTGGCAACCCTATTATGTAAAGCATGTTGCTTTGAAACCCTGCACATACAGAGATTAGCCCTTTACAACGTTCCAGGCTAGCTTATGTCAATTCTGTGCAAAATTGGCATCTGGCACCAACACTAAATACTGGCGCCAGACTGCCAAGGGCAGCACGGCCCCCCCTCTTCGGTGTTGCTCTTGTACTCCCTACGCTCCGTCCCCACTGACCTACCTCCTGTGACGGGGATTGACGTCAGCCAAGAAGGATCAAGTTAAGGGGAGAACTTGGACTTGGCAATGGAGAGGAGGTAAGTTTTAGCTTTTTTTCTTTTATTTCTTGTTGGGGGAGGGATGGGGAGAATTGGTAGAGAAATTATTTTTTATGAAAACACATTTTTTGGGTTGGAGTAACCCATTAAGGGCAAGTAACATGTCAAACGTGCCATAAAAAACTGATTGAAATAACCACTAATCCTTAAATCGGACCAGGTCAGCTTAGGGTGCGACGTACAGTGGAAGGTAGGTATACTTGCTTAAAGCTGTCGCTCAAGGTCATCGCCATCATCTTTCTTGTGACTCTATTCAGCTCCTGGCACTGCACCTACTAGAACCTACATCAGTGCTGTACTCTCAAGAATGCACAGATTCCAAAAACAGAGGCCTGTGGAGAATCCCAGAAGGATCTTCCATTCTAAAATACAATTAATTAGACTCTCCCCACTGTCAGAGGGATCTCTGTTGCACTGGAGAAGTCAATGCCAAAGAGTACCTAGAGTGGCAGATTTTCTGTAAGAACCAATGAAGGTTCAAAAAGGGTTTGGTTAACCAAACGGTGCCTTTTACCGTAGGTGCCCATGAAATATTTATGCTGAAGGACCGTATTCAGATTACTGCCGCCCTGAATGGTGCATGTTTTCATAATTGTTTTTCTCAAAGTGGCTACTGTTAAAGCAGGAACCAAATTTGATCACATTATATTAAGCCAGGAGTATTTAAATACCATTCTTTTAACTGCATACAGGCTGCAACTCCCAGTAACCATTGTGAGCCAAGTCAGCAAGTAAATGTCAAAGGTTTGTGGGAATTGTAGGCTGTTAACACCTGTTGCTCAAGAAATGTAAATAAAGGTCCAATTACATTAGTTTCTAACCCCCCCTTCTCAACATCAGTGCTCTCTTGGGATGTGATTTATAACTACTGCAGTCACGGGATGTGGTTTTCTATGCATGTCCCTGTTGGTGCCCCCCCAGTTCCCTGCCTGTCATTGAAAAGTGCAGTTTGGAAATGGGCATCTGACCTCCCCCTCCCATGGCCGCATACTTTTCCTGTGGACACATTCCAGCATACAAGGGCCAGCTTTGTCTCAGTTCAGACACATTGCGGGCTGATTTTGCACATTTAATCATTGCCTGGGGTACTGCGAGGGTCACCCTGGCAGTAAAAATATTTTTATATACATATTGTCTCCATGGGAGATATACTAAGTCATATTTATAATATAGACATCTCACTCTCATAAATATGGAGCCAATAATATACACTTACAAAATTCTCCCTGAAATGAATACTATATAAAATGTGGTGCCACTTTGTATCCTCTCTCTGTTGCTTATAGCATAGCTGCAATGATTTGCAAGTACCATTGCAACTAGCCACTAAAATATGCCACTTGAGGTACCTCTTATTTCATTATAGCTGTGCGGCATTTACGTTTATGGCATTGATCACAGTGTTATCAATGTTTGAATTTTGGATACTCAGACATAAATGTTCACTGTCCAGATATAACCAGATGCCAAAAGTATGGACTATTTGTTTGCTGATGGAAAAAAAAATATCCAGGCACACCTGAGGTTTCTTCTAAAAGGCAGTCTAAAAGGCAGTCTTTAATTGAAACAATGAAGTGGAGACAACGTTTCGACTCCTCTATGAGCCTTTATTAACCCCTTAAGGATGACGGTTGTTCTATGCCGTCTTTGGGGACCCAGCTCTAAACGCCGGCGGGCGGCACAGAACGCCCAAGCCGTCCTATGTACTTACCCGGTCGCATAGCCGTCCATAGCAATGCCAGCAGGGGGAGTGCCTGGAATGACAGGGACTCCCCCTGCTGCCTGAAAAAAATAATAATAAACGTTTAAAACAGTTTAAAATTAAATTATATATACTTAGATCATATATATATATATATATATATATATATATATATATATATACATACACACATACACATAAATACACTGTCTAAGTGTATTTTAATATTAATATATATATCAAAATACACATAGAATGATATTATCATTATATATATATATTTATATATAATACAAAATAAATATGTATATACGTTAAAAAATTAAATAATAAAAAAACATATATGTGTCATTAATTTCTTTCTAACTGTATTTTAAAATTAATATATATTGATATCAAAATACACCTAAAACGAAATAATATATTGATGGGGGCGGCGATGGCCCTCATGTATGCGAACGCTTACATGTTCGTATACGAACAAAGAAACATCTTGATACCATATGGCCATCTAATACAGGGGTACTATCGCTAAATAGATGACCTGTTAATTGTATGGAACGGTACTATGTCTGAAGCACACAACATGGTTGAAGAACTTAATAAGCTTTCAACACCTATCGGAATGACTGCGAACATCAGCTCTGAAAGGGTACAGTATCTGGATGTAGAACTGTCCATTGGCATAAATAGAATTGATTACAGCTTATACACGAAAACCACCGATCGCAACACCCTATTGCATGCTCAGAGTGCTCACCCTCAAGCATTAAAAAGATCACTCCCAAAAGCCCAATATCTAAGGGTCATGAGAAACAACTCTGATGAAGACACGAAAGAGAGACAGTTGTTGGACATGACAAAACATTTTTTGGAACGTGGGTACCAACGCTCTACCCTTGAAAAGGCACTTGAGGAAGCTAAGACTCCTCATGCACCCAGGGAGACGGCGACGGCTCAAAGATTGGTGTTTCCCACCACATTCCATCGGTCCACTACACAAATCTCTTCAGCCATCAGAAAAAATTGGAGAATTCTGGCTGCAGATGACACCCTCCCTAAGGTCTTCCGTGAATACCCTCTTATTTGCTCTAAGAGGAACAAGAATTTAAAAGATCTCCTGGTCCACACAGATCCAGTTTCAAGTTACATGGACAATATTGCTGTTCAGAACCGAGGCAGTGTACGATGCCTCGGCTGCGTAACGTGGACATATGACACCATCGAAATCTTTTTCACATCCACATACTAACAAGAAATATTCTATAAAAAGCACTATAACGTGTAAAACTACACATGTTATATACAAGCTCACGTGTCCATGTGGCCTCGTTTATATTGGGAAGACGGAAACAGCGTTATGTGAGAGGATCAGAGGGCATCGCTCCAGCATTAGACTGGCATACAGAGACGGGATGTCTGAGAAGCCGGTGGCTAAACACTTCTTCGAACAGAAACATTCACTAGCCACTTTAAAGTTTGTTGCTATTGATCATATCCCTGTATCAAAAAGAGTGGGAGGTCGGGGGAAGTTGCTACTAAACAGAGAGACTTTTTGGATCTATGAACTAGACACAGTATCTCCAAGAGGCTTAAATGAATCCATTTCTTTCCATTCTTTTCTATAATGTTTTTTATAATCCTTTTTATAAATTTGTTTATCATTTTTTTTTTTTATAAACTGTTGAATATATGGTTTATATAGAAAGTTAGTATATGCATAAGAGGCTTAGGTATAATAGCTCCAGCTTGGATTTACTTATTTTAATGTAGATATTGTTCGTATCCCCATAATATGGCCGTTGGTATGGCATGGGAATAAAAATTATAACGTATAGTAGTTGATCCACGCTTTCAAGTGGTACTGGCGTTAACAGTCTATAAGACAACAATGGTGTAGATATAATAGTCTATCTTGGAGTATTTGTGTATATATGGATGTGTGTGTGTGAATATACTGTATATGTGTGTATAATTTTAAATAGCTATGGAGCTGTATGGATATATGTATGTATGTGTATATATATATATATATATATATATATATATATATATATATATATATATATATATATATATATATATATATATACACAGGATGTTGCTTTAGATTTAAGGTTATAATATATATCATCAGAGAAGTATTGATATGCTTTATGCAGAATGTCACTTTAATGCACTTTTTTGGATTTTTTTACTGAATGCTTATCACTAGCACTTTATTTCATAGGCATATGTCACTTTTAATACCACCACACAATGTAATTTCTTACTATCCTATTTTACAGGCACAGATAGTTCTTAGGTGTCTGTCACTTTAATATTACAGGCATAGATTGTATTTAGATGCCTGTCACTTTATATACTCATTTTCACTCCGGTCCTGAGACACTTTGGGGCTGTACAGTCTTGTTTCACTTATATAATACACTCAGTATATGGATGCACATGCTATCCTTGAAGTTCATCTGCACGATCTGGTAGTGTAGCATGTTTACGTTTGCACAGATACATTTCATCACAAGCTGCTTGTCTTTATTCCCATAGCGACGCTGTAGCTACTTGTGTCGCTATGCAAACGAGCGCAACGTCATCACGCTGTGACATCACTAAGGGGGCGGAGCTTGGTTGCACATGCGCAACTAATGTTGTTATGTATAAAAGTAATGAATGTTCAGTATATGTGTTTATTTGATCCTGATGAAAGTCCTCTGTGCAGGACTGAAACGTTGATCGTCTTTTTAACATTTACTAATAAATTTTGGACTTTTAAAATCCGTGAGTGCAGCTACCTATTTGGAAGAATATATATATATATATATATATATATATATATACACACATACGTATATATATAATAATTCTACATATATATCTGTGTAATAATTTTACATAATTAGGTCATTTTAATAATTACAATTTGCGGGACCTGCCTGACAACCCAGACCGAAAGTTCAGGGAATTTAATTTGCTAGCACTATATTTAACTTTCCAAGACCCCATAAAACCTGTACATAGGGGGTACTGTTTTACTCAGAAGACTTCGCTGAACACAAATATTAGTGTTTCAAAACTGTAAAATGTATTACAATGATGATATCGTCAGTAAAAGTGAAATTTTTTGCATTTTCACACACAAATGGCACTTTCACTAACGATATAATTGTTGTGGTAGGTTTTACTGTTTTGAAACACTAATATTTGTGGTCAGCAAAGTCTCCCGAGTATAACAGTACCCCTCATGTACAGGTTTTATGGTGTTTTCAAAAGTTACAGAGTCAACAATAAGGCTTGCGTTTCAGTTTTTTCACATTGAAATTCGCCAGATTGGTTACGTTGCCTTTGAGACTGTATGGTAACTCAGGAATTAAAATTACCCCCATGATGGCATACCATTTGTAGACAACCCAAGGTATTGCAAATGGGTTATGTCCAGTCTTTTATAGTAGCCACTTAGCAGTGCCGGACTGGCCCACCGGGATACCGGGAAATTTCTACTCCTCCTACTCCATCCTCTTCCATAAGCTCCTCGGCTGAGTCCTCTTCTGCTGCTGCGTCTTGCTCCACATCAACGGCACCCCCCCCAGCTCCCCAGGTACTATTCCACATCCCGGATACGGCAGTGTCACGCCGTCTTGGGTTTGACTTGCTTGAAAGCAGAGAGTCACACCGGACAAGCACTCCTGTCCGCCCTGAACGCACAGGTGGAAAAGGGTCTGACTCCGCAGCAACTGGATATCGGCAAAGTGGTTTGTGACAACGGAACAAATTTGTTGGCGGCATTGAAGTTGGGCAAGTTGACACATGTGCCGTGCATATCCATTATGTGTGTAATCTGATCGTACAACGCTTGTGCATAAGTGCACAGGCTTACAGGACGTCCTGAAGCAGGCCAGGAAGGTGTGTGGCCATTTCAGGCGTTCCTACACGGCCATGGCGCACTTTGCAGATATCCAGCGGCAAAACAACATGCCAGTGAGGCGCTTGATTTGCGACAGCCCGACACGTTGGAATTCAACACTCCTAATATTCGACCGCTTGCTCCAACAAGAAAAAGCCATTAATGAATATTTGTATGACCGGGGTGCTAGGACAGCCTCTGGGGAGCTGGGATTTTTTTTGCCACGTTACTGGACGCTCATGCGCAATGCCTGTAGGCTCATGCGTCCTTTTGAGGAGGTGACAAACCTAGTCAGTCGCACCGAAGGCACCATCAGCGACATCATACCATTTGTTTTCTTCCTGGAGCGTGCCCTGCGAAGAGTGCTGGATCAGGCCGTAGATGAGCGTGAAGAGGAAGAGTTGTGGTCACCATCACCACCAGAAACAGCCTTATCAGCATCGCTTGCTGGACCTGCGGCAACGCTGGAAGAGGATTGTGAGGAAGAGGAGTCAGAGGAGGAATGTGGCTTTGAGGAGGAGGAGGAAGACCAACCACAACAGGCATCCCAGGGTGCTCGTTGTCACCTATCTGGTACCCGTGGTGTTGTACGTGGCTGGGGGGAAGAACATACCTTCATTGAGATCACTGAGAGGAGGAACGGGAAATGAGTAGCTCGGCATCCAACCTTGTGCAAATGGGGTCTTTCATGCTGTTGTGCCTGTTAAGGGACCCTCGTATAAAAAGGTTGAAGGAGAACGACCTGTACTGGGTGTCCACGCTACTAGACCCTGGTATAAGCAGAAAGTGGCTGAAATGTTACCGAATTACAACAAGTCTGAAAGGATGCAGCATTTGCAAAATAAATTAAAAAGTATGCTTTACACAGCGTATAAGGGTGATGTCACAGCACAACGGGAATCTAACAGGGGAAGAGGTGAAAGTAATCCTCCTCCTCCCACGACCACGCCGGTAAGGACAGGACGCTTTAAAGACGTGTTGTTGATGGAGGACATGCGGAGCTTTTTAAGTCCTACGCATCGCCACAGCCCTTTGGGATCCACCCTCAGAGAACGACTCGACCGACAGGTAGCAGACTACCTCGCCTTAACTGCAGATATCGACACTCTGAGGAGTGATGAACCCTTGACTACTGGGTGTGCAGGCTTGACCTGTGGCCTGAGCTATCCCAATTTGTGATAGAACTTCTGGCCTGCCCCGCTTCAAGTGTCCTGTCAGAAAGGACCTTCAGTGCAGCAGGAGGTATTGTCACTGAGAAGAGAAGTCGCCTAGGTCAAAAAAGTCTAGATTATCTCACCTTTATTAAGATGAATGAGGGATGGATCCCGAAGGGACTGACAGTGGGCGATACATTCGACTAAAAAAGGCCTGATGAGATGAGCTGCCTTGGGCTAAAACTGGTGACCCTATGTAGGAGGAACAGTCCCTATTCTGCTCTGTGTCAGTGTGTATCAGGGTCCCTGAGGACAGGTGTCAATCCATATCTGCCAAGTGACCCTATGTAGGAGGAACAGTCCCTATTCTGCTCTGTGTCAGTGTGTATCAGGGTCTCTGAGGACAGGTGTCAATCCAAATGTCAAGGTGTCAATATGTCATATGTCAGGTGTCAATCCATATCCATTGTGATTTAGGAATGTTAGGTGATTTATGCCCTTTATGGATTAAAACTCTGCATCAACTGTTTAATTTTCCATGGGAGTTTTGCCATGGAGCCCACTCCGGCATGCCACAGTCCAGGTGTTAGTCCCCTTGAACAACTTTTCCATCACTATTGTGGCCAGAAAGTCAATGGCGGTTCGCCCGGTTCGCCGGTTCGCGAACGTTTGAGGAAGTTCGCGTTCGCCGTTCGTGAACCGAAAATGTTATGCTCGCGACATCACTAGCTGTGATATTAATGGGCACACTGACTGTGGCATTTTAATGGGCACCTGGCTTAACATATGTTTAATGGGCAAACTGACTGGGATATTTTTATTCTGAAAACTGAGAATGAAACACATGGATGGTCTGGGGGTGAAGGAGAAACATGGAGCGGTTAGGGGGCATGAATGAGACACATGAAGTGGCTGGAGGGCGTGAATGGGACACATGGAGGGGCTGAAATTCATGGGTGGCATGAAGGAGACCCATGGGTGGGGAGGGGGGTCAGGGCAATTTTCACACCTGGTCCCCATGATTTCTAGTTACGCCTCTGTTCAAAAGTATAAAGATCAACTAAGTGATGCCTCAAAACACGTGACAGCTGTTTGGTAACTTGCAAGATCTTATGGTATATAGATATGGTGAATAGAAATAATGCAAATTATATTTTTTGTACATGATTCACATAGTAGAATGACTGCTTTTAAATAGGACATCAGATTGTACAGAATGTTATTTCTACCATATTTATGTTTTATGTTTATCCAAACCGAATATTTAGAGAAATGATTATAATATTCAGACAGCATTTGTATTTTATTTTTTTATTCTTTATTTTGGTCGTTCATAGGACAACTTCGCACAGCCCCAACAGCTAGTGTTTCCGAACAATGAACATTCAATATATTATATGACTGTTCATGCATTGCACATTTTCTTAATTTTTATTGAGTAATAAAGAGTTACACCTATAGCTGAGAGTACTTGCCCAGTGTAGCTGTATGAGCCTGTGTAGTTTGTTTTAGTAAATAAACTCATCCTGTTTACCATTTATATTTTAACATGATTATTTACTAAACTGAGGATTGTGTGGAATTCAAATGAGTGAGTTTTAAAATTTTAGGTGAAAATAGCCAAATTGGAAACCGTCTCCAAGTCACCCTCTACTAAGTTCATAGATTTCATATAACTGTGAGTGTCTACCTCATTAACTTCTGATTAGCAGCAATAGTAGACAGTGGCGTACACACACTCCATGGGGCCCCGGTGCAAAACTGATCCACGGGCCCCCCCCTACCGTGAACCTCTCCCCCCTGACTGTGGGCTCCCCCCCCCCCCGACACATACATACACACACACACACACACACACACATGCAGACACATACATACAGAGACACACACACACACACATACATACACAGACATACAGATACACACATACAGAAATAGACACACACACACACACAGAGACACAGACACAAGCATACATACACAGACATACATACAGATACACACACACACACAGAGACACAGACACACACATACATGTGGATACACACACACACACACAGAGACAGACATACATACACACACAGACATACAGAGACAGACATACATACAGAGACAGACATACATACAGAGACAGACACACAGACATACATACACACAGACAGACATACATACACACACACACACATACACACACATAGAGACACAGACATACACACATACAGAGACACAGACATACATACACATATACAGAGACACAGACATACATACACACATACATACATACAGAGACACAAATACACAAAATGTTTCCTACCATGTGTGGGTCCAGTGGTGGCTCAGCCTGATGGGAGTCAGAGTTCCCACTCTGACTCCCTCCTCCTTTCTGTTTCCTCCCGCGCGGGCTCTCAGTATGCTGGAAGGAGTGACGTGCGGTCACTTCCTCCCAGCGTGTGATGATCTCATCACAGGGGGCCCGGTTGAGCACTTAAAGTGCTCAGCGCAGACCGGGCCCCCTTACAATCCATGTCCATCGGGTGGCCCTGACAGCATGGGCCACCCGATGGACCCCTTGACATGCGGCCCCGGCGGTTTGCCGCCGGGGCCGCAAAGCGTGGCAGCTGCTACCCGGTCGCGGGGGGGCCGCAGGGCGGCCGGGCCCCCTGGAGTGCCGGGCCCGGTCGCAGCTGCGACCCCTGCGACCGCGGTACGTACGCCACTGATAGTAGATATGGGCCCTCTTCAAAATACCTCTCCTCCAATTGCTGCAATGTCATTTACACCATGTTAAGAAGTACTGCATCTCATCTAGAGCACACTTCATGTGGTGTAAATCATAATATGGCACTCAAAACTGCATGTGACTAGTCACAAGTGGGCTTTTATTATTATTATTATTATTATTATTATTTTATGTTTCGTAGCAGATCTTAATTGCTGCTTGCTTCTGCATTCCACATTGGAGGGCACATATATATATATATATATAGGTTTGTGCAAGTACAATGTAGTTAGCATGATTTCTCATTTCTAAAGGTGTATACATAGTCACATTGTATGACAATTTTAAAGGGACACTCTACTCCCCTAAAGCAGGTACATTTTCTGAAGTCCTTTAAGGGTTAACTGCAGGTTACAGACATTATATCCCAAAAGTCTCAATGAAGAGAAGGATTTGTCTCCTTTTTTTGTAATTTAGTTTTAGTAATTTTGATATCTGGTTGACTCTGCCTGTGTATGGTCTCTGTATCTTTATTTTTATTTTATTATTACATGTTCTTTTTTTAGATTCTTGCGCTACGGCATTTGCTTGGATAGGTGGTCGAAGTTGGTGGTGTCGTATTTGCATAGTGACGGATGGCGTTTTGCGGGACAATTTTGAGAATCTGAATTCTATTAATATAGAATATATGTGATGGTTAGGATTTTTGTTGAATTATATAAGTTGTTTTTTTGGGCATTGATAAACAAGCAGTTTTTTTTTATACATTGTCATTTACAATGATGTGCTTTTGTGTCATATGCATGAGATTATTTATCTATATGGACTGCTAATTGTAATAATATGCGTTTTATATTAATATGAATGTATAATATGTATCATGTTGTTAACTTCATTGTCACATTTAATGTCATTCTGATGTCACTGTACAAAGTTGTATGATTAGATAAATTGACTTATGAGATAATACATATGCTCTGTATGTCCTTTTGCAATAACTATAGCACTGTGTGTTATTTTAATAAATGTATTTTTACATTTACTTGGTTTTGGTGATTGATTTCCTTTTGTGTCTTTGCTTATGTTATGTGGTGGTATCTGGGTGATGCTGGCTGCACTATCTATTTTTGGTGCGTCCAGCACCACACATTTCCTTGTACTACTGTTTTCATGTCTGTTTAATTATTCTCCTAGATTTATATATTTTTGACCATTGCCTGGTCGGATGGATATATCTCGGGGCATCCTGCATGTATTAAGGTGTAGTTTTTTTATGTATGGGCATAGCCTTAAAGTAAGATGGCGCGGTATATTCCTTTCATTTTGATCGTTGTGTTGGTACACGCGTGGCTTACATAAGAGCATGATGCGCATGCGCAAATAGTTTTTTTTTTTACGCATGCGCGGTCGACACATGAGTGTATGATGCCAGTTATTAAAATGGCGGTGTGGTACTACACACCATACAGTGCGCATGCGTGTGGATAATGTTTACGGACATGGGAACTAGCATTTGTTATATGCTAATTATAAGGTATATGATATCATGGTGTTATTTTATTATGTATATATGTTACGTACAGTGTATTTTGCTCAGTTAATCTTGTGTATTATACCAATACCTGGGGTGATGATGTCACTTCCCGGGTTGGTTGTAATTGTGTACTGATGGCCATCAGCTGTATGGGGGCTTTATAAGCAGGCACATGAGGACACAGATACAGGTACCCAGTAGGTACTGCAACATTGGGGTTGTTGGAGGCAAACAAGGCATTTGCCTAGGGCGGCACTTTCAGGGGGGCGCCAAAAAAACGCCACCCAAAGCTCCCAAACAAATGACTTGTTTGCTCGTGTCCTGCGGTTGTCCTTCTTAGGGCCCCCCCGAGGTGTTAAACTGTGTATCTGCAATTGAGTGTATGTCAGTGCATGTATCAATGAGGGCCTGTGTCTGTCAGTCAAAAAAGTGGCCCTGACACGAATTGGGGGTGGGCAAATTTAGATTTGGGGGGTGACCGAATTTAGTTGTGCCTAGGGCAGCACAAATCCAAAATACACCACGGGTTGGTGGCTTGTGTTTCTGCCTTGAGGCTTGCAAGATTTAGGTAAATTACTTTTGATTACCACTTGTACTGTTACTTTGTTTCTTTCTGTATATATTTTGCTATTTCACCGATTTATCCACAAATTTTTGTATCCTCTGAGTTTTCCAAATCCATCTGCAAACTGATGTTCTGTGAACTGTAGCTACAATTAAAAGAACGTGGGACCAATATGGCTCTTTCTTTAATAACATATACAGTGCATTCTGCAATGTAGTTTCTTACCTTCAGAGGGTGGGGCTTACAGCATGGTACCCCTTAATCTAGATGAGAATGATGGATGTCATTGCAAACAAATCCAAAACTCAAAGCTCCTAGACCTTTCATTTAAATATGTTCTGAAGTAATTTTAAATCTGCCTTCTCAACCTTAAAAGAACATTCCAATCACCATAACCACAAGTACTTGCCATCCCCTGGTCTTTTCCAATAGAAGAAGCTGGATGTCTCTTTAGAGCAATGCAGGACTGCAGTCATTGGCTGAGAGCGCCAGCTGAGCTCTCTTGGCCAATGATTGTGGTCCAGCTTTGTTCTAAAGAGACATCTGAATTCACCATCTCTGGAAGAGCAGATGAAACATGGAACCCGGGTAAGTTGTCAAACCATGCTAGAACAGTTATGGGATGGAGCCAGGGCACTCATGAGACCCTAACCACTACAGTCGGCTGTGGTGTTTGGGGTGCTTGAGAGTGTTCCTTTAACCCTGTCAGTATCCATTTGAACAGCCCTGGTATGTATGACACTGTACTGACGCTATACTCGAATAAATGGTGTGCCTTTACTATGTCACTCCACAAGTTTTAACATTTAAACCATGAATTTAAATAAACTTACTTTGTTAGTCGGTGTATATAAAATTTAGTGTCTTTTTGGCCATGATGTGGGTCAGTCAGTGTATTGTTGTTCAGAATATGTTTATTTGTATAACTCTATCCTTTTGTGAGTCGGTCAGTGTGTATGTTACAGTATGTCTTTGTGTGTCTGCGTATCCCTTTTGTGTCAGTCAGTATGTTTCTCACAGAGTGCGTGTGTTTGTGTATCTATGTATGCATATGTATGTCAGTTAGCGTTTTCTCCGAGTGTATGTAATTTTTGTATCCCATTGTTTGACACAGTGTGTCTCTGTGAATCCTTTTGTGTCACTCATTGTGTATCTCACAGAATATCTGTCTGTGTATCCTTTTGTGCTACTCAATATCTTATTGTGTATCTCAGTGGCTATATAAAGCTGTGGAGACGAGTCATTACTGGGCACCGGAACAAGGCACATGGAGTAGTAAAGGGATATGTAAAGTCTAAACAGTCATTAATAAAGTACAATTGATACCTTGGAAGTTGCAAGGATTTTTAAATACATTTATTTTACTCACTTAAAGTGACACTATATTCACCAGAACCACTACAGCTCAATGTAATGGTTCTTGTGTCTGTAGCCTGTCTCTGCAGGCCTTTCAATTTAACACTGCTTTTCAAAGAAAAGCAAACTATAGTGTCTCTTTAAGTACTTTGTTTATCAGCAGCAGATCAAGACACAGCTAGGTTATATTTCCAGTTTTTCAAGTTTGTATTTTAGCATTAAATCTATAATAATCCATGCTTTTGCTCGATTCTGTAAACAGGGTTGGATTAAGTATTGCACAGATGGATGTGCAACCACCCAGTACACGTAACATAACAGGACCATTGCCAACCGACAGAGGCTGCATTGGCTTCCCATAAATCAATCTTAAATAAAATATAGGTTCTACTATATCATTCATATCATGGAGTTCTAATTGCACATCATGTAAAAACACAGTGACAGTGTGTGACAGGCTTCCAAGTTGGGCAGTCCACCCACTTTCTCTCTCTGCTGCCTCTTTTTGGCCTGTCCTCTGCTAATCCCAGATCAATAACTCCCATTTGGGGTGGCGTGGAAATAATGTGCTGGCACCCAGAGACATTCGTACAGCAACTCGATTAGCATTCAGTAACCCTCATTCCACCCGTGCTTCATAATTCAAATTGATATGGACAGTGCCAGAATATAAACCCTGCCTGTCACTGTGCATCAGTCCTACCCCTACTTCCCCACTTTACACCAGGTATGGCAATGGCAGGCACTGCTCCATCGCTCTCTGATACAGATGAGCTGGGGAGGGAGATAAAGAGAGGACATGAATAGGTGTATATCTAGTTACACATAGTCCACCCACGAAAGAGTTCCAACCAGCAGGACTTTTCAGGGAGCCCTACAGCAGCGCCTTCTACAGGGTCCTAGTGCCTGTGCACAGCTCGAGACCGTCTAATGAAGACCTTGTGCTGCCCAAGTATGTATGCACATTTGTGTATTTGGCATTTGTGCGATTAGTTTCAAATTAATCACGATTAATGCAATCAGCAATTCTGGACAAAACCAGGCAATTTTTTATTTTTTTTGCTTTTTTGTTATTCAACAGTCTTTCTGTGTTCCAAAAAAAAGGTGAGGGAAGGGAGAAGAATCTTTTTCTGGGGGGCGGTGGGGAGCATGGGTAAATATACAGTTAAGTTTGCCATGTTGTACAAGAGGTCTGCCAAATGATGTGGGCTGTATCTGTTGTCCAATGAAGAGATGGAAAAAGAGGCTAATGCATGGCTAAATAGTTGTGCTAGTGGCTAATTATATGTACGTGAGAGTGAATGCGACTTGTTAGATTTGTGTATGATACAGGGCGTAGTAGCCAAGCTCATTGGTTTAGATTGAGCATACATTTGGGATTTGGTGAGAATGGTATATAGCCTGGAATTCTTTTTTTTTATTACAAGGGAGCAGCTGAATTACGCATTTTAAATTCACATAAGTGTGCCAGAAGCACAATTGACTGAAATGGTTATAGCGCTTAGAATGAATCTTTAAGTTCAAAATCATATGTATTTTCCATGGAAGTACAATTATATCTACAGTATAAGTAAGATGCTATTATCTCAAGTTTTAGAATTACATCTTAAGTTACTTTTATGTTGTAGTTTTTTTCCCTTTCTTAATATTTAAAGGAACACTCCACAAAAACCTCTTTAGCTCATGGAAGTTATTATGGGGGCAGGTTTGTCTGGGTGCCATATTACCTTCAAGGGCTAAACCACTTTCTCACAATTAAACTCTAAAGTTGGTCCCTCATAGTCACCTCATTTCCTTCCTCCTAACCGCTGCAGTAGTAGGAAGGTTTGTTGGGTGCCCTGTGATAGTCTGCGAGTGTCAGCCGATGCTCGGTTTATCACTAGCCAGGCATTGGGTGAAATAGCATGTACTATTTAAATTTTATTAAGTATTATATGCCTTCTGATTTAGTGGAATAACACTATGTATACATTTCAATCAATACATTTGTATTTTTGCCACCATTAATATGGACTTCACTAGTATATCCCTGTATAATGAAAAGTCTTTCTAAACCGAGTATAACACCCAATGAATGATCCCTATGTATGTGTATAACGTTCTGTCTTATACTGTCTGAAATTAATGTGTGGATCTTCAAAATGGCACTCTAAGTGCCATAACCACTGCTTAATGAAACGGTTTTAGCGTATAGATCATGCCACTGCAGTCACTGCTCAGTTCTCAAAAAGTTGTTTTGGTGCTTAAAGCAGGGTCACTACTGCGCTCTGGCTTATTAGTTAATCCTTATAGTAACCCATGGCAACGCTCTCAGTAACCGACTCTCGCAGTAACAGAGGAAAGAGACTCGCTGCTCCAGGATGAATTTAGCTGCTCCCTGCGCTGCTCTGCCTCTCTTTGCAATGGTGAAGAATGGTCTCTGGTCAACAGACTTTGTGACATGTTTAGACCGCACTCACTGAGCGTTGGCTCTGCGTTTCCCTGGGCGGTCTTGGCCATCCCGGCCCACCGGAAAGTCCAGGCCCGGCCCTGGGTGCTAAATGCTCCAGGTATGCCCCTGGCAATTGAACAACACTTTGAATGATTCCTGGCTTATCTGTGAGAAGCATGGCCAGCCCAAGACAATATGCTGCTTGGGTCCAGGAACTCAGCCTCACATCCTGAACCCGCACTTACATGAAGCACTCCCCTCACAATTTACACCAGCATTAAAACATGCTTTCCTTGCCCCCAATTAGAGTGGCCTTTTATTGTGGCCAGCTTAAGGCACACCTTTACAATAACCGTGCTGTCTAATCAGCATCTTGATATGCCACACCTGTGAGGTGGATGGATTATCTTGGCAAAGAAGTGCTCACTAACACAGATTTAGACAGATTTGTGAACAGTATTTGAGAGAAATAGGCCTTTTGTGTAAATAGAAAAAGTCTTAGATCTCTGAGTTCAGCTCATGAAAAATGGGTGCAAAAACAAAAGTGTTGCGTTTATAATTTTGTTAAGTATGTATATATAGAGGGGGGGAGCCTAACACCCTGCCTGAGCGGACGTGCTGAGACTAAGCTCCTGCTACAAACCACGACTTCAGGGGGAAACCCCCCCAAAAATATGGTACAACCGCACTCCGGAGGGCCACAGCGATGCAGGGGCCACCCAGGTGTACTCACAGACACCAAAACTAGCCTTCTACCCACCTGGGAACCCGAAATCGCCTGGTGAGGCCTGTTGCAGATCGAGCTGGGGAGAGACGGCCGCTCTCCTCGCTCGCTAACTAGCACAGATGTCCTTAGACTCTCCTTCTACCCCCCCCCCACCCTTGGGACCGGTGGGGGATATCCCGGTCCCCGCTGTAAGTTCGGGGTAACCTACCTTTGCCTGGACCGGACCCAAAGTGTTCCATCAGCGGCATCGCTACACGAGGCGCACACAAGATGGCGGCAACACATTCTCCACCTAAGCTGACCGAGTCTCCTGGCCACACGAGCTGCTACAATGACACGGCTGATATTGAGATGAGGCTGGACAGATTGTTCAGTAAATTTTGGGAGAAGCTCCAAAGTGATTATCTTCAGCCTATAATCAGAAAAGCGTGTTTATTTCATTTTAGTTAACGTTGTACTATCTAACTTGCATACCAGCCACGTAACTTAACCTGCCTAGAGGGCGTAACTGATTTTAGCCTAATACAGTATACCATACATGTTCTGTTCACACAGATACGCCTAGTTGATATATCATACTGTTTCTCACCAGTTGCCCGCTATCAAAGCTAATGTATATACCGTTTATAATATATGTACCCAGCGTGACTTTACTAACCAAAAATGTGCCGATATTGCATGCCACAAAAATGTTTATACTGTGTACTTTTCTTTGCTTGCATCTGCTATTGTGGCAGCACAAGCGTGTTTGTTCAACTATGCACTGCAAAAATAATAAATATAAAAAATAAAAATAAAAAAAAGTATGTGTGTGTATATATATATATATATATGGAGAGAGAGAGAGAGAGAGAGAGTTAATACAATGTTAAACAAAAATCTGCACACCAAATTGTGTTCCAAGCAGTTGCACACTGCAAACACAGATTAAAAGGAATCCATGTTTAAAATGGAATGAGGCAAAAATGTGATTCTTTGTTAAACTAATTTGCATATGCCCACCCAGAATCCTTTGCGGTTGTAACATCACTGCAGATTTGGGACTTCTGAGAGAAAAGCAAGTCTTATGGCTTGACTGGTGTGCAGATTTTTCTTTAACATTGTATTAACTATACACAGACTTCAGGTGGAAGGGGTTTTCAATCACAATTTTTCCCCACCATAAATATTTGGAATTTATACATATATATATTTGATATATTTCTTTTTCTGATTCAAAATATTGGTTCTGTCAGTGTAAAAAAATTAATTATACTGTAAGCATACTCACATGCAGACGCAGAAAATCTCGCTGACACAAGCACACAAGCAGACAGACAAACTCATTGATACACAAACTTATTGACATAAAAACACAAGCTCAGTGATACACACAAATAGGCTCACTTACAGACAATCTGACACACAGACAAGCTTACTGGTACACACACTTACACAAACAGTAAAAACTGATACACACATGGTCACTACAAACTCACTGACTCACACACACGTTCTCACTACAGAAAATCTCACCGACACACACAAGCTCACTGACAAATATACACATGTTCACTACAGACAAGCTCACTGACACACACATGCTTACTGCAGAAAAACTAGCTGACACACACAAACATGCTCATTGCAGAAAAGCCCACTGACACACATGCTCATTACAGACAAACTCACTGACACACACAAGCTCACTACAGACAAGCTCACTGACACACACACAAGCTAATTGACACACATGGACATGCTCACTTACCCACACATGCTCCGTACAGACAACCTCACTGACACACACATGCTCACTATAGACAAACTCAATGACATACAAAAGAATGCAAAAAAAAGGGTATGATATGAAAGAAGGTACTATAGAAGGGGAGATCCCTGATAGGAGTAAATCACAGAGATCAATAGGAGATAGTCGGTAACAGAAAGGAAAATATCACGTCCCTGTACCTAGACTGGACTTATCAGTGCAAAACTAGCGTGCCTTTGAGGACACCCCTTAAGTAAAATCTGCACTATCACTAAACCCCCCACTAAGTAGCAAGACGTAAATGAATAAATAAAACAAAACGGGCATGAAGCCCAATCTCAGGATGGCCGTTCAGAAAAGATAACTATCAAATAAACGGCAGTGTAAAACGGCAATAAACGGCAGTGTAAAATAGAACACTGAGATATTGCCGACTACGGCGTCCTGAGACCCTTTTTTTGGCATTCTTTTACTTCTATCTTGGTAGAGTTAAGCGATTTGTATATACATCTTTCTGCAGCAGAGTTAGTCATTAGAAATGGTTATCGCCTCTCCCCCTACCTGTAGTGTATATATTGTACAAATAGATACTTTTCATCACAAAGTCTTATTTTTCGATACATTGTCTCTTTCAGGCAGTCATACTGATTAAAGGACCACTCTAGTGCCAGGAAAGCATACTCGTTTTCCTGGCACTAGAGTGCCCTGAGGGTGCCCCCACCCTCAGGGACCCCCTCCCGCCCGGCTCTGGAAAGGGGAAAGGGGTAAAAACTTACCTTTTTCCAGCGCTGGGCGGAGAGATCTCCTCCTGCTCCCCTCCTCCGATCCTCCTCTTCTCCTCCCCGTCGGCTGAATGCGCACGCGCGGCAAGAGCTGCGCGCGCATTCAGCCGGTCACATAGGAAAGCATTCATAATGCTTTCCTATGGACGCTGGCGTGCTCTCACTGTGAAAATCACAGTGAGAAGCACGCAAGCGCCTCTAGCGGCTGTCAATGAGACAGCCACTAGAGGACATAGGGGGAAGGCTTAACCCATTCATAAACATAGCAGTTTCTCTGAAACTGCTATGTTTCTGAAAAAATGGGTTAACCCTAGAAGGACCTGGCACCCAGACCACTTCATTAAGCTGAAGTGGTCTGGGTGCCTAGAGTGGTCCTTTAAGGATGCTTAGTGTTGTTATAGCAAGACTATAATTTTCATTCAGGACCAAATACCTTGGTCTTTACTTTTTTGTTACTTTATTTTTATTTAAATGGCTTTTAAAATTATTCATTAAAAGTGAAGTTTTATTTTATCTTATTTATTTTGTTTGGTGACAACCTCATCTGTGATAACCACAATTACGACCTCTATACTATATTTATTTAGAGACACCTATTGGTAGTTTTTTTTGTTTTTCCTTTTTCTAGTTTCTCACTTTTTTTTACTTACTCCGCCTTCTCTGGTTAAAGTGTCACAAGAGCTTTAGGCCGTCTCCATAGGAAAGCATTGTCTAAATCAGTGGCGTACATACCGGGGTCGCCAGCCGCCCTGCGACCTGGTATGTTCCCAGTATGGCCAGCCTCTTCTCCTGGGGGGCCCAAGAGCCGGCCACCTCAGGGCCCCCCGAGGGTGGCCTTGGTGTCACTGGGTGGGCTGGCTGGTGGGCGCACGAGGGAGCACTCTCCCCTGAGCGCTCTCTGCCCAGCTCCCTTGGGCGCACCGCACTGATGGCAGAGCCGGAATATGACGTCATATTCCGGCTCCGGCATCAGTCCCCGGCGCGCGAGGGAGCTGAACAGGGAGCACTCAGGGGAGTGTTCTCCCTCGCGCGCCCGCCAGACAGCCCGGTGACCGGCCGCCCAGCAACACCACTGGACCCCAGGGAATCCCCTCAGCTCTCCCAAAGGAGGAGGCTGGGGGATTAAATTTATTTTTAAAAGTGTGTGTGTGTGTGTGTTAGTGTTAGAGTGTGTGTGTGTGTGTTAGTGTTAGTTTTTGTGTCAGTGTGTGTGTTAGTTTGTGTGTGTCAGTGAGTGTGTTACTGAGTGTGTTAGTTTGTGTGCGTCTGTTTGGTGTCTGTTAGTGAGTGTGTGTTTTGTAAGTGAGTGTGTATGTGTTTGTCTGTCAGTGAGTGTGTATGTATGTCTGTCACTGAGTGTGTGTCTGTTAGCTAGTGTGTATGCGTCTGTTCGTGAGAGTGTGTGTGTGTGTCTTCAGCACTTACCTTTCTCCAGTGCCGGACTTCCTTGGCGCGGTGGATCCCTCCGCTTCTCAGCTCCGAATGCGCAAGCGCCGCACGCGGATTCAAACCGCCCATAGGAAAGGATTACTCAATGCTTTCCTATGGAAGTTCAGCGTCTTCTCACTGTGATTTTCACAGTGAGAATCGCACAAGCTCCTCTAGCGGCTGTCAATGAGACAGCCACTAGATGCTGGATTAACCCTCAGTGAAACATAGCAGTTTCTCTGAAACTGCTATGTTTTCAGCTACAGGGTTAGAACTAGAGACCTGTTACCCAGACCACTTCATTGAGCTGATGTGATCTGGGTGTCTGTAGTGGTCCTTTAAGTGTATGTGTATCTGCATGCACTGGCGTACATACCGCGGTCGCAGCCCTGCGACCAGGTGTCGGTCGCCATGTGTTGCAACCCCAGCCCGCGCAGAGTAAGCGCGCAGGGGGGCCACGGATCAGTTTTTGCAACGGAGCCCCATGGGTTTTGTGTACGCCACTGGTCTGAATGCTTTCCTATGGGGATTTGGCTGACGCTGGATGTCCTCATGCAGAGTATCAGGAGTTAGGTGACCCAGAGTATGGTAAACACCTGAAAACGCCTCTAGTGATTGTCTGGTAGACAACCACTAGAGGCAGTTTTAGTCCTGCAATGTAATCATTACAGTTTGCCAAAAACTGTGATGTTTTACATTGCAGGACTAAGTGTGACAGGGACACTGCACCCAGACCTTTTCAGTGAAAATGAATGGTCTGGGAGCCTATGGTGTCCCTTTTTACCCCTTAAGGACACATGACATGTGTGACATGTTATGATTCCCTTTTATTCCAGAAGTTTAATCCTTAAGGGTTTAAAGAGAGAAATATTTTTTTAATCATTCTTTATTTATGGTTGTTTAGTTTTCATGTAATAAAGACAGAATCAAAATAACAGAAAATGAAAACAAAGCAAAAGAAAAAACAAAAGAAATTAAAAAATAAAATAACGCAGTTAGATACAATACAGGTAAGTAATGCGACAATCATTGGCACAATCATGAGCAGTTATTGGGCACAGAGTCACTTTTAGCCTAGTACGAAATACACCAGACAGTGTCTTAGGCAAGATACTCACAATAGTTTGGTAAGGCTGCGCACATTGGCCTGCGTAGTGGTTTTCTTTTATACTTATTGCTATTCCTGCAGATGACGCTTTATATAAAATAAAAAAAAAATAGAAATTAACCATCAACAGGGAAGGGTGATAGGGCAGCGGGGTTATAATTGCAAACTAGCTAGGCTAGCATCCGAAGTAGATAAACTATCTTTATGTGAGTAACTAATGGTTCCAATTATAGACAATCTGAAATCCCACAAAAGGTGTGGCAAAATTCCTGATGACTTGTCATGATGTTGGCGGAGAATCAATTTAGGGATAATTGGAGACTTTATTTCCTTGGGCCAACTACCAACTGTTGAGAATTTCTAAGATAATCAAAATGTATCCCTGACAACAAACTTTAAAAATATGCTTGCTTTCTTTAGAGTTCATGACAATGGACTCATTGGGCAGACTAGATGGGCCGAATGGTTCTTATCTGCCGTCACATTCTCGTGAGGGGAAAAGGCACCAATGGTGCATTTTTGGATAACTTTATACATTTTATTTCTCTGACAGATGATCAATATTGGCAATTCACAAGATGTTATTAAATAAACTCCCCAGTGGGAAAACAAAATTCAGGAAACTATGGGAGTGTGACCTTGGTAAGGAGTTGAACAATTACCAGGGAAAAGATGTTCTCTACATGTTATGAATTTTCCACTTTGTCACGCTTTGTATGAGGACGTCCAGCATCTTCTGAATCCACAAAGGAAAATATTGATTCAACAGGGACCTTGGCGCTTTATTTTTATTTAATTTTTTAAAAATTCTTTATTTTTGCAGTGCAGTTATTAGGTACAAACAGGCTTGAGGTACCCCAACGGCATTCCTCGAGCTTTGTGACATATTTCACAAGAGGGGTTAAGATAGGCAGTGCACATTTTTTATATAACAGGTACATGTGAAAACATTACGCTTTTGTTGGTGTATGTTACATTGAGATGTCAGTAGTTGCTGTGTCTAAGATACTTTCCCAACCCTGTGCCGCGGAGCGGAGGAGGTGTTACGAGTGGGCCCGTAGTGTGGTGTGTCAGAGTATGAAGTGCCTGAGTGCGTGCTGAAGGTGTAGTGCCTGTGCTCGTGTTTTGGAGGGTTAACATAGAGATCCCAACTGTTGCTTAGTGTCTGTATTGAAGGGTGACGTATGGTTTACACGTTTTAAGCAGGCTTATGTGAGTTCTAGTCTTTTTTTCTCTGACAGGCTAGGCAGTCTGACCAAGCTAGGAGTATATGTATATTGGGTTACTCCGGCAAGTTAGGCAAACATATTATGCTGAGAGCAATTATAAATTAGGCTACTCTGGCCAGACAGGGAGACAGATCATGCTAAAAGAAAAAAAAAAAAACCATTTATGTCTTAGGCTATTCTGGCGGGCTAAGCAAACGCATCATGTTGAATAAGTAAAAGCAAAACATTTATGCATTAGGCCACTCTAACAGGCTAGGGAAACATCTAGCTAAAACCAACTGTATATGCAGTTATTTTGGTGAGTCAGGCATCAGCAGTGTCCAAGTCCTGGTGGTTGTCTCCATTAATTTAGGGCAGGCAGGGTTTTGGTGGTAGCCTGTGGCATCCCGCCTCTGCGCGTTCTGTGCCGGCTGTCAGCCCACTCCATTTCGAGGCTGGGTTGTAGAGTCCTTCGCTGCAGGGGAGACAACCGGAAAGGAGGTGGCAAAGTAGCAGTGCCGGGTGGGCTCTCGCTTCTCCGATGTGCTGGAGCGTTTTGTGGGCTGAGAGGAGCTCCGTTGCTGATCGGCTGTCTGCATGTAGTGCGGCGTCTTCATTGCTGGTTGTGGTGCGGTGTGTCGCCATCTAGGTGCAGGGTGCAGCATTATGTTTGGGAGACCGGCTTCCGATGTGTCAGAGGTTCCCGCTTCCGTGCCTTGTTTTGCAGTGGGTTCTTCCGTGGTGCGGGAGCTGGCTTATTGCATCCCCGTCTTTTCCGCTAATTGCAGCCTTGAGGTAAGCGTTGTGCTGGGATGCCTTGACAGGCGTTTACTGGTGGTCGTTGTGGGGGGGTTTGCATGCACCCAGTTGCTTTGCCGTGTATTGTGGGCGTCTGGGGATCGCATTTTCTCTTACTGGTTTTGACCCACGTGGTGTCCGCCATCTTAGGTAGGGTGCCCAGGCCGCGGATCAAGCTGCTGATGCTACTGGGCCCAAGCTGCCTTGCCGCTTTCGGGGGGACACAGGGTGGGGACCGGGATCACCCCCGCCGGCCCAGAGGGGGGGGGAACAGGGCCAGGTCCTCGCCGGTCCAGTCCTCCCGCCGGGCACTTTCAGGCAGGATAGCGGGGCAGCGGCCGTCCGCCCCGCTCACCGCCGAAGAAGGCCCTATCTGGAGCGGCAGTTTCTTCCCCAGGGGACTGCAACTCGAGGAGTCAGCCTCTCCCTGGGTTTAGTGGTCCCAGCACACGGAGGATCGGTGCTGTCGGTCTGCTATCCCAGGATAAATCATGCTTTAAGGGCTTATAGAGTGGGAAAGTGCAGGAGCTGAGGTTGCTTGCGACCATCCAGTTTGGCGGCCCGGCCCCGCCCCTGGTGCTTTATTTTTAACACTTTATTTAGTGTTCCTTAAAATTAACAAAACAGCTGCTGGCACATTATCTGCTGTGAGCTGATAGCTGTAAGCAGGAAAATGTCACCCCCTCCAGGTGTTGCACCAACCCATGAGCTCCATTATTATTTAATTTGAGCTGGCTCTAAGGAGACTCATCCCACTGGCTGAGTGCTACAATTGCACGTCCGGTAGGTTCCCAATAAATTTCTATTAGAAACTAGGATGGATCTGTGATCATTCAACAGGGTGGAGGAGCAGCCGTCATGTTGATAGCGGTATAAAAGGTGACTTTACTTCATATTTTTAAATTAACAGTGGCGTCTATTTAAAACAAGCAGGCTTAATTACAATACTGAATTTTACCACTAGGTGTCAGCATCACATTATTATTTTTCCTTCTACAAAGCTAATGCTTCTAAATTATAGCATCACATCTTCTACCACTAGATGTCAGAAACACACCAATTTTTGTTCATGCAAGTTTTTCTTTACTGAAAATTTGACTTTTTTTTGATTTGGTCTGAATAAACCAAACTGATCCGGATGAACCAAATTTCGTTACATTAAATCAGAGAAAAACCAATGATGTATCTAACCTCTCACCCAGAGTGATGGGTTAAAAATTGATGAGTTGAGCATCCTGATGATTTCTTCCCCCAATCTCCTGCCCTCTGGGATTGAGGGAATTAATTTAATAAGGGGAACCTTGTGCAGGGTCCCCACGATTCCCCTCACTTTCGGCAGATAAAAAAATGAAGTTGCCAGCATCTCAACTGACTCAACTCCTGGAGTGTGAGATTGGGGGAATTTGGTTTAATATGGGGCATAGCCAGTGCAGGCGTCCAGCATCATTTAGTGGTCCAAAAGTCCACCAAGGACACGGAAGCGCCTCTAGGGGCTGTTTGATACACAGCAACTAGAGGTGGAGTTGTCCCTGCAAGGTAATTATTGCAGTTTCTCAATAACTGCAATAATTACAATTGTAGGGCTAAACTGACAGGGCCACTGCACCCAGACCACTTCAATGAGCTGAAGTGATCTGGGTGCCTATAGTGTCCCTTTAATTTGGTCAATCGTAATTTTGACAAATGAATGAATTGTCCTTTATTTGGACATATTTGTATTTGTCTTAAAATGAATGTAAAAGTCTACTAAATAGTGATATCGAGAAAACTGAACTTTACATTTGGACACATTTGAAACCTGGTTAATATGTCCTCAATTTTACAGGCCATTCCAATGTCTGCAGTCAGCTGATGTTCTCAGCCAAGCAACAGCTGTCTGGAGAAATCTTCCTCATACTGCGGCGGGAATGAGGAACAAAGATAGAGGATAGTGTTGAGTGCCAGAGTACCAACTTTGGGATTAGAACGTTGCAAAGTGGATTAACCACTAAATGTAAGATGCCACCTGAACACTCCTGTGCCCATAACAACTACAATCAGGATTGGGAGTGTTCCTTTAGAATTGAATGAAATAGTTACATATTCTAAATCACACTGCTTCTTGTATTAAGCTGAGCCTCCTGATCAGAGAACCCTATATTATATTGCACTACATTAAAGCTTCAACTAGCACCATTATGTATGTAAACATCATCTGTGATATAGCTTCAAGTCTGTGTGATCCAAGTTGCTCTTTATGATAATCTATAATATTATCCATCTATCTTGGTCAGTGTGTTGTGAAACAGTAATATTTCAGACCGCAGGTAGGTTTATAATGGCACGGGTGTTGCAGGGTGTTGCCAAGTGTTGTTAGAGCCCTTGAAAAACCTTGAATGAACCATGGGTGATTTTGAGTACCCGTCATAATAACATAATTTGTGACAATGTCACGTTAAAGTATTACTACAGGGGTAAGAATGCAAATGTGCAAACCTAACCCTATAGTTTCTCAGTGGCCATTTAGTTGACAGGCACCCATCTGCAGGGAGGGAAAAAAGTAGCTTTACTTACTGTAACGAACTCCCTGTATTTCGTATAGTACGTTCGCTCACACTCTCCCGAACTCCTATAAGGTAATGTGAATTATAGCCCGTCCGCATAGTACGTTCATTCGTGCTCTCCCGAAATCCAACCAGGTCGGGAGAAATAAAGTACTTTGTCGTTCGCATACCCAAACATCAGTCGAGACTTTATGAAGGGTACAACAGGAATATTTTATTATTGCCAGATGGCCCACTTTTATACACAGACCCCCAGCATGGGGTCTCCAGCAAAAGTATAGGAAAAACACGCCCAGGCGTCTCTGTGTCTGGGAAATAAGGGAGTTTACTTTACTTAAACTAATTATATCCCAGTCACTACAGGTACAGTGAATAAAACATAATGCACCCCAAAACATACAAAATATTAAGGGACCCCCACAAGTCTTATATTCCCAGATAGCCTGTATCTGAGCGCCCAAAGTGTCCAAATAGCGCTCAGATCCCATGAATACAGCCAAATCTCCACCAGAGTAATGTTTTGACTGACCGCACACGTGGCGTCTGCCCAAAATAGTTCCAAAAGAAAAGTGGTAGCAATCAGTCACTTTCAGGAGTCCCAAAACGAATAAAATACTGAACGGTTCCCCTGGATCATAGGTAGTGATTGTTCGTCTAGTTCGTGAGTACCTTTCCACCGAATAGTGCTCTCCTGACTTGCCAGGAATAGAAGCAGGCGGCGGTACAAAGTTACCGGTGTTCACGAGTTATAGTGGCCGGCTTGGAGTTCCAGACACTCGACGACTAAGTACTGCTGCCTGCATTCAGGAGACAAGATTGCCGTCATTATCCAGCGCACGTGGCTTTGTTATACGAACTGTGGCTGCCCAGAGAGAGCACTTAACTTTATGGTTCCTTTGAAGATAATGAGCCAGGGGGTGGTCTGCGTTCGGTACATAGAACCACGGAATAAAGGGAAAATGACTTGGGCTCGGGGTATCACAGGGTTTTCAGGGTAGTTTATCATACTTATCTTTTCTCCCTAGCTTCTAGTATCCGATGATTTCAGCCTATCCAATGCTTTCCCATATGAGTGTGCATGTGCGCAGGGCCGGCGCTACCATAAGGCGGCCCAGGCGGCCGCCTTAGGGCGCACCGGCCCTGGGGGCGCAAAATCAGGCTGACCGGAAGGAGGGAAGCGCACTGCGCTCCCCTCCAACCTCCAACCTATTGTAGCGTGGCCGAGCGCCCGGTTCTGCGGGCGCGCAAGGGAGCACTCTCCCATATGTGCTTCCTCTTCAGCTCCCTCGCGCGCCGCATACTGATACCGGAGCCGGAAGATGACGTCATCTTCCGGCGCCGGCATCCCTACGCGGTGCGCGAGGGAGCTGAAGAGGAAGCACACATGGGAGAGTGCTCTCTCGCGCCCGCCCGGGAGCCAGCCAGCCAGCCAGCCAGCCCGGGAGCCAGCCAGCCAGCCCGGGAGCCAGGGAGCCAGCCAGCCAGGGAGCCAGGCAAGGAGCCCAGGAGCCCAGCAGCACCACTGGACCCCAGGGAATCCCTTCAGCACTCCAAAAAGGTAAGGAAGCTGGGGGATTAAATAAAAAAAAAAAACACATGTGTTAGTGTGAGTGTTAGTGTGTGTGTGTCTGCTAGTGAGTGTCAGTGAGTGTGTCTGCTAGTGAGTGTCAGTGTGTGTGTCTGCTAGTGTCAGTGAGTGTGTCTGCTAGTGTCAGTGAGTGTGTCTGTGAGTGTCAGTGAGTGTGTCTGTGAGTGTCAGTGTGTGTCTGCTAGTGAGTGTCAGTGTGTGTCTGCTAGTGAGTGTCAGTGTGTGTCTGCTAGTGTGTCAGTGAGTGTGTCTGCTAGTGAGTGTCAGTGATTGTGTCTGCTAGTGAGTGTCAGTAAGTGTGTTACTGTGTGTCTCTTACTGAGTGTGTTTGTGTGTGTATTAGTGAGTCTGTTTGATGTCTGTTAGTGAGTGTGTGTTTGTCAGTGAGAGTGTATGTTTTGTAAGTGAGTGTGACAGTCTGTTTTGTGTCTGTCGCTGAGTGTGTCTGTCAGTAAATGTGTGTGTCTGTTAGCTGGTGTGTATGCATCTGTGTGTGTGTCTTCAGCACTTACCTTTCTCTAGCGCCGGACTCCCTTGGTGCTGGGGATCCCTCCGCCTCTCAGCTCCGAATGCTCTTGCCGCGCACGCATTCAAACCGCCCATAGGAAAGCATTACTCAATGCTTTCCTATGGACGTTCAGTGTTTTAGAATAGCGGAAGCTCCTCTAGCGGCTGTCAGTGAGACATCCACTAGAGGCTGGATTAACCCTCAGTGAAACATAGCAGTTTCTCTGAAACTGCTATGTTTTCAGCTGCAGGGTTAAAACTAGAGGGACCTGACACCCAGACCACTTCATTGAGCTGATGTGATCTGGGTGTCTGTAGTGGTCCTTTAATTGTGTGTGCATCTGCATGCACTGGCGTACATACCGCGGTCGCAGGGGTCACAGCCCTGCAACCCCTGCGACCAGGTGCCCGCCGCCATGAGTTGTGGCCCCGGCCCGCGCAGAGTAAGCGCGAGGGGGGGGGGGGGGGGGCACGGATCAATTTGCGCACTGGGGCCCCATGGGTCATGTGTACGCCACTGCACCTACCCTGGTGTCTGCCGCAGGCTGTGTGGAGGGGGCGAGGATATGAATGACATCATATCCCTGTGTACCACACAGCGCGGCTGGCGCCCTGTGATGGAGCTGGGCTGCAGGACAGGACTCCAAGGAGCCAGACAGCATGCATCCAGGGGACAAGATTGAACTGATGTAAGTATGTAATTGTGTATGTATGTATGTATGTATGTATGTATGTATGTATGTAGGTCTCTGTATGCCTGTATGTCTTTGTATGTATGTTTCTGTATGCATGTATGTGTCCGTATGCCTGTATGTCTCTGTATGTACAAATGTATGTGTCTGTATGCCTGTATGTCTTTGTACGTATGTGTCTGTATGCCTGTATGTCTCTGTATACCTGTATATATGTATGTGTCTGTATGACGGTATGTCTCTGTATGCGTGTATGTCTTTGTATGCCTGTATGTATGTATGTGTCTGTATGCCTGGATGTCTCTGTATGTATGTTTCTGTATGTCTATGTATGTATGTATGTGACTGTATGACGGTATGCCTCTGTATGTATGTCTATATGCCTGCATGTATGTCTCTGTCTGTGTCTGTATGTCTCTGTATGATTATTTCTGTGTTTGTATGAACCTTATTTTAAACGAGGGTGGGGGGCACCAAAATGCATCTTCGCCTGTGTAACTAAAAATCCTAGCACCGGTCCTGCATGTGCGGCAAAACACTGCGCTACGCGAGTCAGATGGTCTCTCTGAAACTTTCTGATTGAAATAGCTGAATTTCACTCGGCTAGTTGGAAGGAAGAGCCTCTAGTGGCTGTCAGAGTGACAGCCACTCGAGGCACTTAAAGGGACAATATAGTCACCATAAAAACTACAGCTTATTGCATTTGTTCAGGTAAGTAGAATCATTCCCTTCAGGCTTTTTGCAGTAAACACAGTTTTTTTCAGAGAAAATGCAGTGTTTACATTACACCTAGTAATAACTCCACTGACCACTCCTCAAATGGCTGCTGGAGGTGCTTCCTGGGGCAGTGCTGCACAGTGTGCTGCATGGAGACACTGAACTTTCCTCATATAGATGTATTGATTCAATGGATCTCTGTGAGGAGATCTTGATTGGCCAGGGCTGTGTTTGGCTTGTGCTGACTCTGCCCTTGATCTGCCACCTTAATAGTCTCAGCCAACCCTATGCTTTCCTATGGGAAAGCATCAAACCCTATGCTTTCCTATGGGAAAGCATTGTGATTGGCTCAGATCATAACTTCTGATGATGTCAGCCAAGCAGACAGATTAGGGCAGAGCCAGCAGCAGCAGACTGGAATAAATATAAGAGTTTACTGTATTTAGGGGGAGCAAGGCGGAGGGGAAGAGGGGCTGGATGGTGTTTTTAACACAATAGGGTCTGAAATACATGTTTATGTTCCTGACCCTATAGTGTTCTTTTAAACCTTGTGATGAAAACCGTGGCGTTTTGCAGAACATCAATGTTTTTTGATGTAGGGTTAAAACTGTGGGGACATTTTATTAGAGAAATAATTTTGAAAGTTTTTCTAACAGTATGAAATCATTTGGAAAGGGTATTAAATTAAGGCCGTTGTGGTTAGATATATGACGTTGTAGTGGATGGAGTTTTGTCAGGGGCTTAAGTTGATATATGTAGAAGTTGCCATAACATTTAACCTTTGGGCTGAACACTCGGTCTCTTTGTTGCTGTCCAGAATTGGATGAATGATTCCAAATACATGTCTGACTTTCAGGAGGTTAATTAGAAATCCCTCTCATATCCCATCAAACATCCTCCTGGGGAACTTTCTGCATCATTTAAAGGCTGCTTAACCTTCTACCATATCGATCAGGACTTGTTACCTTTCTGATGGATGATGCTACTCCACTGCAAGAATGGATAATGGGACTGATTTTAACATATTCAAAGACTCAATAATGGAAAAGTAGAAAACACCATAAACCTTGCTGGATTTACATTCCCACCCCTTGGCTACTTCTATCCTAATCTGCCCCAGGACATTGCCGTCTTTAAACTGCCCAACCCACCACTATGTGACAACTCAACAAGGTCCATCTCTTGCTCTGAACTAATGTTTAATGACAACTCCCTTGGCTAACTCATGTATGGATTAGGGTGCTGTATAAAATTTGTGCTGAGTGATTGGTGTGCAGCATTATCAGGACTCGCTATGTTTAGGGTGATTAGTGGAGAAGGATTATGTTCCCACAGTGTCCTAGCACGTTAGCAGTTTGACACCCCCTTTTCACCAGTAATTCAGGGATGGACAATGGACAATGATGCATATGAGGGTTGAAAAGCGATCTGGGGGGCAATCCCCCTCTACTCCCAGGCCACAAGCATACATGAGCTGTGAGCAGTATCATTCTTTAATGGATAAATAGTGGGAGATGCCCTGTGATGTTTTTTGGCACAGTACTATAGAAGTGAGGCAGCAGGCAGGAAATATACAGGGCATTTGCTTGTACAACGCTGTGTGGGTTTGTATGTGGGCTGGTGGCTCACAATCTCAGTGTTCTCTAGATCTAGAATGGCCCACTGGGATATTTCCTTGTTCGAATATGATGAGTATGTATGATGTCACAGTGAGTGTTTACACGTAACTGTAGGATGAGATGAAACACCAGTCATGCCATTAACATGTTGTTTGTCTTTGGTGGCAAAGGAGTTGCAGGAAAAATGAGTCTGTGCCTCTAAGGTATGCACAAATCCCAGTGATTAAGGTTCCAGGGATGTATGATGTCATAATCCAGCAGCTAATGTCAACTCCCTTATCCTCTGTCTGTCAGTCCAGAAATCTCATGCGTGCATATATTCTTTAAAAAGACACTATAGTTATCAAAACAACTTTAGATTAAAGGAACACCATAGTGTTAGGAATACAAACATATATTGCTGAGACTAAAGTGTTAAAGTAACTAATTAGGCCCTGGGAAGTCGGCACAGCTAAACGGACAAGGGCACATGTATGAGTGTGGGGATGGTGCTAGTGATTGGCTATATGTGTTTAGGGGAGTGGTTATGGGTTTGTAGTGGGGCAGGGATCATCTTACCTCAGTGCCTTTTGGGATTCTGGCCAGCAAACAACTTCCCACCCACCCACCCTAATTTTCCGTTTTTGTTTCCGTCACAGCTAGCGGGGAGCGTGTCCTTGCCAACAGGGTTGGGGAGCAGATGGAATGTCAGGAGATGGACATAGTGGGTCTCAACCTCCCCTGCTCTGTATGGTAAACTTTTAATTTACCGAATAGGACGTGCCCACCGAGCAAAAAGCCGGCTGGTGGTAGAGCAGTTAAGATGATCGAAATTTTTGGTTTGGACAAGGGGGGAGGCGAGACACCAGTGGGTAAAGTTTTGGTGCATAGGCACCTGGTTAAGTTCGTTGGCAAGGACGGTTATTTAAGTTGGAGGCTGTAGGGCAATAAGTGTAATTTATATGCTAATTATGGTATGTATATATATTTATGTGTTTATTTATGTTTGAATTAAAGAAAAATAATAAAGTTCGGATGAGTCCTACAGTTATAAGTTTAATAAATGCTGTGGCCTGTTTCATCCAATATTCGTTTGTCATTATTGGGGGGAGAATTGGGGTAGTCTCCTTACTCTTAGTCGCACCACATGTCCCGCTACGTACTTACATGGACTCCGGACCCCTTTTAGACCTGAATAAAAATTTTACATACCTCCCTGCATGTAATGTGCACAGTTTTCCTAAACACATCATGTAAATTAGATCTAATGTTTATACTTTCTTTATTGCACAGTCTGTTAAATTTAGAATGTCTTAGCTCTGTTTAGCTTGCTAGACCTGGCAGGAGCTTCCTGTGTGCAATTTAAGTTTGATTTCCAGAGCAGGAGATAACATATAAAGTAAGTTAACATCTGAAAAATAAATATTTTTACTTTTTTATGCAGGCTGTGTGAGTCATAGCCAGCATAGCTGTGCCAAGGGCTGCTGAGCTCTTAAATGACAAAGAATTGACCAGTGAGACTTCAGAGCTAAAATCGAAACATAAAAACAGCTTCATTAAATGTAGTTGTTCTAGTGAGTATAGTATGTCCCTGCAGGCATTTTCAGACAAAAATCAGTAATCAAATTGTTGCTACCTCCAGTGGCCATCTGAATGACTGTCACTAGAACTGTTAGCCAGTGAGTGTGTGTGTCTGCCTGTCAGTGAGTGTGTGTGTGTGTCTGCCTGTCAATGAGTGTGTGTGTGTGTCTGTCAGAGTTTGTGTGTGTTATTTAGAGTGAGTGCCAGGGTGTCGGTCAGCAGAGCCAGCCTTTGGGCTGTGTAAGCTGTGCGGTCACGCAGGGCGCCATGACAACAAAGGCGCCCAGCGGCCAAAACAACTGGCAAGATGGGGACACCAGCATACTCAATTTAAATGATTCCCTGGTTGTCCACTGGTGCTCACCAGCAGTAGGTGCCTTAGATCATATCCTCTCCCTCGTGGCACTGGTGCTCAGTTAGTGAGTCAGAGCACAGGCTCAGAGATTCTCAGCCTGCGCTCTGACAACATTGAAAGTCGGAGCCACGAAGGAGTGTGCATGGCAAAGAGCTACTGATTAGCATAACATCAATATCCGTTATAAAACCAGGAAAAGGTGGGCATGGATGGTGAGCTGATTCGGTGGTGCAATGGGCCACTTGACTGGATTTTCACCCCAGGCATGAGGCTGCCAGCCCTCCCCTGGATAGGCTTACACCAAAAAAGTGTTTTAGAGGCATATGAAAACAAAACAGCATGTCGGAAGTATGATACCTAATCGTGGGGTCACCCGTGGACCCTATTCCTAATATAATCCCATCCAAGTGTAAGAGCAAAATTGCCCTTCAACTGGTGGCTAATCCCACATCTGGATGCAGATAAGTAACCCGTGATCTATGAAAATGACTAGACTAATGGTATAGAGAGCATAGAATATGCTATAAGATGTTAGTAAAGCACTGTAGAAATTAGATTAAGGTGTTTGACAAAACCAATATTATATATATATAGGATAGATAAATGCTAGACGGATCACCTTAGCAGCGGCTTGGTGTTGTGTCATGAGAAAAGTATTTATGTAAATCACCCTGTCAGTTATTGCTCGGTGGATCCTTGTGACTTGGCAACCACTGAGACACAGAAAATCACAGTGCCTAGGAGATTGTTCACTGAGGCACAGTGCTCTTGTTAAAAAAACACCTGGGGGACCGTGGAATGGGATTCAGCAATTGGCTGTTCTCAGCCCTGGCCGATGAACCTTTTATAAAAACCATTAGTAACTATTTGACTTCCTGAAGTTACGTTAGAAAGGCCTGTTTCACAAGAGACACTATAATCAATTTCCGAAATGGGAAGGAGAAAGCGACGATTCTCTCGGCCCTCCGAGGTAAAACCCCTATGCAGTTCGAAAACAGGGGACTGACCTTCTTTGCTGACCTGTCCGGTAGCACCCTGGCCTGGCGCAGATCGCTTGAACCGCTCACCTCTTTGCTCCAACGTTACGACATTAGCTACCGCTGGCGGAACCCCAGAACCCTCAGTGTTCAGCAAGGAACGGCCTCTCATCTGATCCACGACATTAAGGAAGCCCCTGACCTCCTGTGGACTTTGGGCATTCCACAGACCTCGCTCAATCAGGAAAGACTTCTACACCCGACCACCCCAGCGCAGACCTGGGACCCGGCAACAATCAACACGTTCGCCCCGAGAGGCTCAACCCCTGAATCCTACGCTGCGGTCACCACTTAAACACGGCACCCCAGGGACTATATAATCTTTGGACGCTGAATGTAAGTCACCCCAGCTGACACTTCTGAGACGCTTGACTTAGAGTGTGTATACCACACATAATTTGTAGCCCTGGATTGCAACGACTCACACTCACCCCACACAGCCAGTCTAATTAGCAACCACCCTCACCAGCATCACTGACTCTCGCAGAAACACACTAGCGGACTAGTCAGAGGTCTTCATGCGGACGATAACATTGGACAACCAAATCCAACACACGAGCAACCTTACACTCAAGGCTCCGTTTGTTGAACATTCCTGGCAAACTTCGGGACTGTGCCGGTTCACGCTGCACCTGACACCCGACGGAACACTGGCAACACGGCACGAACTATCTGCACATGTAGGCCTATAGCCCAGCCAGGATAAAGGTCAAATGACTGCAAGGAAGGGAAAGGGGGAACAGCCGAAGTCCACAAGCTTTTGTCAGCACAGACTTTTCCTTTTTTTATTGTTGCTTTGCTTTTTTGTATCTCCCACAATAACTTAGCTCAGCATCGGATTTTACCTGTCCTGACTAGATCGTGATCGCTTACCAGTATTACTCTGTCTTATATATCGCGTCTGTTGCCGTGATAAACATTGATTTATATACCGCAGTGTGTCGCTAGACTAACATATATATAGACGTGTCTATAACTATCACTCCAGAAACCTTACGGCTCATGTTACAAGCTTGTTTAATTTTTAGTTTTGGTTAGTTTGCTCAAAATAGTTTGTTACATGTCTCACGCATAGAGAGGCAGCGCATGATATCTAGCCTGGCTACTCTGTACGAAACACCCACTCTCCATTAGACAAATTAATGCCAGACAGGCTGATCATGCAGTGATTGCTATTAAACCGGTCTCTGACCAGGTCGCCATTGCCCTGACATTTACATACATTTAGACAAAGCTCTCAGAGAGCTCAGTGATTCTTCTTGTGCTGTAATGTTTCTTTAGACCTCCCCTTTTGATTTCCATAATGACTCTAATGATGCTGAAGCTAGGAGTCCTGTGTCGATATGTACAACGCAGTTATGAACAAAGGGGCTAACTGAACTAACCATCCAATGTAGCCAGACCACATGCTCATCTACTTAATATACTAAACTACAACCCCTCAGATCTGCTGTTCCTTATGACTGAGGCACCAGCCTAGATTCTCAAGCAGACTTGTTTGACCCAGCATTCCAAACACTGCAGTAGTACACCGCAACGCAACTTACTCCACACACATGCGAATCTACACTGCAGTAACATTCCACCATTGTTAAGCCTGTTATATTGATCTTGCTTATATATATATATATTTTTTTTAAATGTGCAAATACTCTTGCCACTGTTAAGCTTGTATAGACATATGTAAGTACGCTGTTGTGGCGTTGGAAACTGACATGTACCCACCTGCACAAAGAAAATAAAGAATAAAAAAAAAAAAGAAAGGCCTGTTTACCCTGAGATTACCAGAGGTATACTGAGGTCTAATTATCATGTTACCAATGCCAGTGTCAGGGCGGGTGCGTGATGATGCGTTTGATGTACTGTGTACATGATGTTCGTCCTCGCCACTCTGTCTCTGTTTAGTAGCGGAAAGCGCAAAAATTATTTATCTTCCCTGTCAGTAGCACAATAATTACCTTGCAGCTTGTTCCACACTCTTACTTCACCTGCCCAAGCAACGAGATGAATGGCTGAGGTCAGACCACGTACACTAACAAGTTAGTCCTCCATTTACCCCGCAGATATTTCTATTTAGCTCTCTGCATCTGATAATTATCACCAGTGGAAGTGACGGACTAGAGGGATTACGACCTACAGACTGTCATTGCAATGGCTGGTACAGTTGCATGGGGTGCAGACAGATAATCAAAGTATACACAGTGTGATGCAGGGACTGAGCTGAAGCTGGCCGAAGTTGGTTTAAACATTAATTTTATCCTTACTGGGAGAGTGACATTGAATGATCACCACAATGATATGATTGCAGGCACAATCACAGAATTGTAGGAAGACTGAGGCCAGTGGAATATATACTGTCAGACTGTAGCAGGCACGGGAAATACATTTCAAGAGACTGCATTGGGTGGTACTGAGACTGCTTAGCAATGTGTCTTTTAGCAGTGTATAGAGATACTCTGAATCATTATAGAGTGCTGTGTGTATAGAGACACATTTTGTCATATACAGCAATGTGTGTTAATTGTCAGTGTAAAGAGAGGTTCAGTATCATTATACAGCATTGTGTGTTCATTATTGTATAGATACTCTGTATTAGTATAAAATGCTGTAATACCGTAAAATAATATCAGATAACAGAGAACGAAAACAAATTAAAACTACCGTACATTATGCCTGTTAGATTGCACTGTTATCTCCCTGTTTCTGTAGCCGTATACCACAAGAAACAGGAACATGATCAGCCATGAGTTCTATGTACTTGCGGCCATGCTTCGAAAAACGTGAGGACGATGTTGCCCTGTGGCAGTTGGCCCATCGGTATTATATGTGCAAGGCCCTGAGGTCCGGAAAGCCCCCAGAAAAGCAGGAGCCTGATGTAGAATCCGGTGGGATGGTATATGAGAGCGCCGGTATCAGACAGTGGATATTGATTTGGGACACTAAATATATGTGTAACTCCACTTAATATTGGAGATTTTCTCTATAGGTATATCAAAAAATTGATTAAAATGCACTATAAATGCACTATAACTCCATCTAATATTGGAGATTTTTCTGTAGGTACATCACAAAATTGACTAAAATTGATTAAAATATATTATTCTCAAAATGTATTATTCTTAAAATTATCCTTATGACACTGATTACATATTAACAAATCAATGAATATGGATATATATACTATATAGTCCAGTTGTGTATGTTACATTTTGTATATATGTTCTTTTTCTGTTAAGTCCATATACACCAAAAAAAATTTTGTATTTTGTTTATCTTTCACTTTAAAAAAATAGTGTGTGTCACTGTTTAACATAGCAGACAATAAGCGATTGATTATGCAAACAATTGTTGCTAATCTCATAAAAATATACAGTTAATAAGGTTATTAACATCATTTTCTCTTTAGCAGATAGAATATATTGTTTTTTTTCCGGTTATATATTTGTGCTGAATTATAACGAAGGTGGAACGCATGTGAACCGCTGGTGGAACGCAAATGGAACGCAAGTGGAACGCGGAAGTGCGGTTCAATTCCCACTTCCGGTTCCGGTTAGCCGAACGCGCCAAAATTTGATTACAGCAATATGAAGGAGATAGAAAACAGCTGTCCAGCTCCCTCATGGAACCTATCAAGCAACGGATACTGGACACCACCCACGGAACCACCAATGGACATAGGGAGTAGCCCTATTTAAAGAGGACTCGGGGATGGGGGGAATAGGATGTATTTTTCACATGCTGTAATTGCATATTGATTTTACTTTATTTTGTATACGGTCCCTGATGAAGTTCTTTGCAGAACGAAACGCGTAGGACCATACCGTTTTTTCTTTTTAATATATTTTATATTGATGGTGATTATTCACTTTTAATCAATAAAAAACATATTTTTCTACCATTACCCGTTTGGAGTCCTGAGCATCATTAAGGAAGCTGATAACGGAGCCAAGGGATTACCAACCCCCCATTCCAACTAGGGGAGGCACCCTATGAGCGATATATTCTACTCTATTCTGTGAGTGCATTTGTATTCAGCGCAAAAAAACGTGTTTACTGTGCTTCACTATTGTTGCATTTTTTCATGTTCCTTTTAGATTAACTTCCAGCCGTATTCCGAAGTTCTGTGTTGTTTTTTGGTTATCTTTGTATGAAAAGGTCGTCTTCTCTGGGTAACGATCTTGGGAGGCTGTATTATAATTAAGTTAAGTACTTTTATACATTTCACTACGGTTATTGTTCATAGTAGTGTGTATATTATATTGTACCATACAGCCTGAATTGGTGCCTTGTGTACCCGATGGAGTATTCGAGTTGGCGGAGGAGATGCCGCGTCAGGCACCTGGTGTTCTAGCATGGCCAGGCTCAGTGTCCCACACAAAATGGCGACCCACATGTGACCCGGAAGTGGTCACATGCAAATCGTTAGACCACGGACGGTGTGGAGTAAGGTAAGGGTTCCCTTTAAGTAGGGAAATACATGCCCCTCCCACAATTACATGCCAAACGGCCTTAATACTTGTGTTAGGGGCAAGAAGTAAGAGATAAGTATAAGAGTAGTTAGAATATAAGGGCAAGTCGGATGTGGTGTGCCAGAACCGACAATGAGGTAGGGCCTGTCAATAAAAGAGGGCAAAATAGATCTGTGCAATTTACTAACAGTCAACAATATACATATCTTATCCCGACATTCTTTAACCAGGCTAGCGGTATTCCCGAGCGTGACTCGGGGTTAATTTTCGCTGCCAGAAGCGGTAACCCCGAGTCACGCTCGGGGTAGATAACAGAACTGGCAGCGGAGTCTCCTTACCTTCTCCTTGCGATCCAGCGATGTCCCCGCGCTGTGATTGCCGGTGAGAGCCCCGGCGGATGCCTCCATCTGACTTCCTGGTTCCGTCTCTGTGAGCCGCAGAGGCTCATGGGGGTGGAACTGGGCGGGTAATTCAAATGTTTCAAGCATAAAAGTGACACACACACATAAAGTTAGGTGATACAGTGAAATCCTGTCAGATTACATCGTATCACCTCAGATTTGACACAGTATCACCTCAGATTTGAAATTTGATCATCCTACACTGCCCTGCCTGCCCTTTTTGCTGTAATTTCTGCCCATAAAATAATTTTTTTACCATGGCATCAAAGCGTCACTTTAGCATCTCCAAAGCGGGTTTGGATCAGATGAGTGACAGCGGCAGCGACACAGAGCCCCTCGCAGAATTGAGCGACTGCGATAGCGATTCGTGGCAAGATTCGTCATCCGACTCTGACAGTGACCAGAGAAGTGGCGACAGCGACGATTCTGCACCCGAGCTCAGTGATGTGCGCACTTGGTGCCTTATTGATTGCGGTATGGATGAGGTACCGCCGCCAAGATGTCCGTTTACTGGATCACATGGGATGAAGGTAGACGTTGAGCACAATGATCCTTTGGTATACCTAAAATTATTTCTCACAGATGACGTCATTGAAAAGATTGTCACAGAGACAACTCGCTACAACGAGCAGCAATCAGCTACTCTGCATAGCAAGTTTTCCAGGAACAGAAAATGGGAACCGGTATATTATTTATTAGATTATAATTCATGATTTTATGTTTCGAACTTTATCACATCTGAGAGTACTTTTGGTCAGGTTTAAGAAAGTAATTACTGGCCTACAATACATAACACCAAATTTCCATGCAAAAAAATGGTACCGCTTTTGGTACAAAATTCCTGACATAATCATACCGCCAGGGAGGTTAAAGGCATTGCGTATGTCTTGAACTGGTTTGGATAACCTGCTTGAACCCATGGAAGCTGCCCTTAAAGAGTAAGCAGAATAATGGAAGGGTTAAGGCTTGGTCTACTTGATTAATGTATGATGAGATATATTGTGGTTTTGTAATAATTAAGTTTGAGGTGGCAAAAGTAAACCGTAGTAACAAAATTATAGCAAAAGTTGTTAACGCTGTACTAATACTTGGCCAAAGAATACGTAAACAAAAAGGGGCGTAGATGAGCCTGTATCGTAATAGAAGGAAAACGGTAGAATGTATACGTAGGGTGGACCATGCATGGTTCAAACATGAAACGTCAAGCCTTTGTTGACCCATGTATCGTTAAATAAGCGAGGAAAACATAGGTTTGTGTGCCCCAATAGGAATGACACCTGTTGATTAACCTGTTGTGGTAACCTAGAGACAACGAAGGCCTTAATACATATATATATATATACCGTATTTATCGGCGTATAACACGCACCGGCGTATAACACGCACCTCATTTTCAGAAGGAAATTCCAGGAAATTTCCCCCCCCTCCCATAGTATTCCCCCCCTCATCCCATTGTGTTCCCTCCTTTCCATAGTATTCTCCACCCCCTCCCATAGTATTCTTCACCCCCTCCCATAGTATTCTCCACCCCCTCCCATAGTATTCCCCCCCCTCATTCCATAGTGTTCCCCCCCTTTCCATAGTATTCTCCACCCCTCCCATAGTATTCTCCACCTCCTCCCATAGTATTCTCCACCCCCTCCCATAGTGTTCCCTCCCTCCCATAGTGTTCCCCCCCTTTCCATAGTATTCTCCCCCCACTCCCATAGTATTCTCCACCCTCTCCCATAGTGTTCCCCCCCTCATCCCATAGTGTTCCACCCCCTTTCCATAGTATTCTTCCCCCCTCCCATAGTGTTTCCCCCCTCATCCCATAGTGTTCCCCCCCTTTCCATAGTATTCTCCCCCCCTCCCATAGTATTCTTCACCCCCTCCCATAGTGTCCCCCCCCCTCCCCTTGTCCCCTAGTGCACTTTCCCTCTTGTCCCATAATTACTTACCTGTCTTGAAGCGTGGGCCGGCTTCACACCGCGCACCGCGGTACTGGAACTTCAATTTCAGGTGTACACACTTCCTTTCAGTCCCGCCGGAAACCGGAACCTGAAATTGAAGTTCCAGTACCGCGGTGCACGCTGAACACCGGCCCACGCTTCAAGACAGGTAAGTAATTATGGTATATCGGCGTATAACACGCACACTTCCATTTCCCCCCTATTTTCAGGGAGAAAAGGTGCGTGTTATACGCCGATAAATACGGTATATATATATAAATAAATATAATATAAATTTACATTTTTTATATATATATACACACACACATTCTACATGTATATTTAACTATTAACTACATAATTATTTGATTTGATTAATTATAATTTGAGGGACCTGCCTGACAACCCAGGCAGACAGTCCAGAGAATTCTATTGCGAACCCTATATTTAACCCCGTCCCGTAACTTTCCAAAACGCCATAAAACCTTTACATGGGGGGTATTGTTATACTCGGGAGACTTCGTTGGACACAAATATGAGTGTTTTATACACTTATCACGACAATGATATCACCAGTAAAAGTGAAGTTTTTGTTTAAAAAAATGCAAAAGCCAAATAAAAATGCTAACTTTGCCCAGCGTTTGTGACTAAGTGGCTAATACAAAAGACTGGAAATACCCCATTTTGAATACCCTGGGTTGTCTACATTTGAAAATGGTATGCCATGATTAGGTTAATTCCCATTCCTGGGTTACCATATGCTCTCAAAAGGCAACATAGACCCAGCAAACCAATCTGGCAAACTGAATTGGGCAAGCCGTATATTGACCCTGTTACTTTCCAAAACACCATAACACCTGTACATGGGGGGTATTGTTATACTCAGGAGACTTTGCTGAACACAAATATGAGTGTTTAATGTATATCCTCCCAAATAATGATAATCCCAGCGCTCCCTAAGGAGAAGGCCCAAGCATGGCTGCAGAAACGACAGCAAGGCTCATCTACACGTAAAGCAACTCAGAGACGGGCATTGAAGCGGACCACAGCCGGATCACCCATGAAGAGGGAAGTAGTGCTAGAAACCCAGAGCAAAGAACATGCTATGGCTCACCGATTTCCATCCTGGCTCGAAGGCTTGCAGTGCTCTCCCCAAGTGCTGGACTGTGCTCTGCCCATGAAGGGTATCGGGTGAACTGGGGACCGAGCAGATCAATTATCTTATCATTTTGTCTCACTCTCTTAGGGGTTCCAGAGGGGCATCCTTTCTTGTAATTGCTTTTTGTTTGTTTCCCTACCTTGCTTTCACCACTTTATTAACTAGGGTCCTCCTGGGTCTATATTCTGGCTAAGCTCCAGCATGAGTAAGTTAACCACTCTTGCAACACTCAGAACTTTATAGCTCACCTGTTTCTTCGCCTATCATTGTAATCCTAAAAATTGTGCATGTTCTCTCTGAATGCCATCTCACATGTAAGCTATGTATTAAGATGTTTGTATCAACTGCTGTTGTGGCATGACATGACTGTTTGTACACCTCTGCACAGCAAAATAAATAAATAAAAAAAATATACCCATGGGTGTCTACTTTTAAAAAATATATGGTTTGATGGGGGTAAATTACATTCAGTGGCGGATCCAGAGACTGGTCTCGGGAGGGGCACTTTTATATTATTTAAAGAAATAATCCATGCACAATAACCACTACAGCTCTGTGTAGTGGTTATGGTGCCGGGACCCCCTCCCAGAGTAAGTAGTCAAACCGTTTAAGAATAGTTTGACAACTTATAGTGTATGCGTGTGTGGGAGCAGTGTATGTGTATGGGGGGGGCAGTGTGTGTATGGGGGGGGGGGCAGTGTATGTGTATGGGGGGCAGTGTGTGTATGGGGGAGCAGTGTGTGTATGAGGAGGCAGTGTGTGTGTATGGGGGGGCAGTGTGTGTATGGGGGGCAGTGTGTGTGTGTGTGGGCTGTTTATGGGGGGCAATGTGTCAATGTGTGGTTAGAAGGGTAAAGGGGCTTTTTGATAAAATAAATAAATAATGTATAAAATTAAATAAATGTATTTTGATGCCTGGCGGTCCAGTGGGAAATCCCTGGTGGTCCAGTGGTAGGAGTGAACTCTAGCCCGCGCTCCTGGGCTAGAGTTCACTCTCGCGAGATTTGGAGTGTTGCCGTGGTAACCGCGGCAACACTCCATGCTTGCGAGAGGAGGACCCAGAGGAGCTTCAGGCTGAGCTCCCGGGTCCTCTCTCCTTCCCTCTCCCTCCCCTGCCGGCTGTCAGCACGGTGCCTGCGGACCGGCGAGGGAGATCTCTGATCTCCCCGGTCCGCAGGCACATTGCAGGGCTGGCACTTGGACAGGGGAGAATCACTGGGAGGGGGGGCAATTGCCCCGTTGCCCCCCCCCCCCCCGGATCCGCCAAGGATTACATTGGTCAGCTTAATTAATGTCCCAAACAGGACATGGGTGCATGATGACCAGCTGTGAAAATTCCAAGTTGGAAAACTGGAATGCGCACCCTCCAAATAAGGTATTTTAGCCCCCAGAGAATCCAACACACCTATACATGGGTGGTATCACTGTACTCAGGAGATGTTTGGGGTGTTCTGTGGCAGTAACCCTTAAAGTTCTCAGTACACGTATTCTTAAATTGCTATGTGTGTCAAAAAAATCACCAATTATTATTTTTGTTTAAATTTGGCATAGGTTGGTGGTAAAATGGCTGCATGAAAAGAGTCAAAATACTCCAAGTTTAATATCTTAGGTTGTCTTCTTTTAAAAAATATATACATGTGAAGGGTTATTCAGGGATTCCTGACAGATATCAGTGTTACCATGTAACTTTCATTACTTTTGAAAAAAATGGTTTGGAAATATCAAAGTGCCACTTGTACTTATTGCCCTATAACTTGCAAATAAAAGCTAAGAACATGTTAACATTGGATATTTCTAAACTCAGGACAAAATTTAGAAACTTTTTAGCATGGGTGTTTTTTGGCGGTTGTTGATGCGTAACAGAGTGTGTTTTTAAAAAAAGAGATTCAGCATATTTTATAATTTCTTTTATAGTAAATTATATGATATGATGAAAATAATGGTATTCTTAGAAAGACCATTTAATGTCGAGAAAAAACTTATATAATATGTGTGGGGACAGTAAATGAATAAGAGGAAAATGACAGCTAAACACACGCACCGCAGAAATGTAAAAACAGTCCTGGTCCTTAACGGTAAGAAAATTGAAAAACGGCCTGGTCACTAAGGGTGACATTGATGCTATTTACACCCAGTAGATACATACAATCACACTCAAATTATGCACACACAAATATGCTTGTGCATTCACACTGTCACCATGCATGCATGCCTTTACACTGATACTACACATGCATTCATGTACACTGCCCAAAGCCTACTCTCAAAAACAAACATGCATTTAGCATTTGCATGTATGGCCACAAATACATATCTAGTTTCACACCACACTCATGCTCACAAATACAATGATGTACATTGTGCATTCAAGTTACAAAAAGGCTCAAGTACACAATTGAACTAAGTGATCAATCTTGCTCCGTGTTACTGACTCCATCATTGGGGTCACAATAAATAAGTAGTCACTTTTGTTTTGAGTGCAAAAAAAATGTCTCCTCATAGGCAAATGCCTAATTATACGATTAATAGAATGACAGAGTGCTATCTGATGATATTTACAGAGACAGTAAGTGATCGATCCTCTTTTTCTGAGGAGCCACTGACCCAGGAAAAACTGGCAGATGAGAATGTGCTTGTACTCTCCTAATTTATTTAGTAACGTACTGAATGTCAGGGTCCGGGGACTGAGTCTCAGACACACCTAGGGGTTTATTCTGTAAACAGTGATTTCTGGTAAACGGAAAACTGAATTGGAAAACTTAAAGTCAAAATAGTAGACTTGGAGGAAATAACTTCTCAATTTTCTATTTTGAGTAAAATACGCAAATTTATTTGAAATTTCACCACAGTTTATTGTCATTGCCAAATTTTTCTAAAATATTAGATTAAAGTCCAGTGATAGCTGCCTTCTTCTACAAGGCCATATCTTTATCCTAGAAGTTCTATTAAGAGGGTTATGCACTGAAATTTGAATTCTTATGAATCCAAGGTCAATTTCAAATTGTTGGATCAAATAACTAAATTGAACAACATGGTTGACTTGGAAATGTTTTACAACTCAGCTAAAAGTTGGTATTACTTTAGCTTCCCAACAGGTAATGTATTGAATAACCATGGAAGCATTGAAGGAAATAAAAGACCTTGTGATATTATTGATAAAATCTTCCTTGGTGCTGCTTGAGCTTAAAGGGACACTATAGTCACCTGAACAACTTTAGCTTAATGAAGCAGTTTTGGTGTATAGAACATGCCCCTGCAGCCTCGCTGCTCAATCCTCTGCCATTTAGGAGTTCAATCCCTTTGTTTATGAACCCTAGTCACACCTCCCTGCATGTGACTTGCACAGCCTTTCATAAACACTTCCTGTAAAGAGAGCCCTATTTAGGCTTTCTTTATTGCAAGTTCTGCTTAATTAAGATTTTCTTATCCCCTGCTATGTTAATAGCTTGCTAGACCCTGCAAGAGCCTCCTGTATGTGATTAAAGTTCAATTTAGAGATTGAGATACAATTATTTAAGGTAAATTACATCTGTTTGAAAGTGAAACCAGTTTTTTTTTCATGCAGGCTCTGTCAATCATAGCCAGGGGAGGTGTGGCTAGGGCTGCATAAACAGAAACAAAGTGATTTAACTCCTAAATGACAGTGAATTGAGCAGTGAAATTGCAGGGGAATTATCTATACACTAAAACCGCTTTATTTAGCTAAAGTAATTTAGGTGACTATAGTGTTCCTTTAATAATGCTTAATAATGCGTTAGGTTTATTGTTGTGTGACAAGAGCAACAACTCTCTGGTACATGAAGGGTTAAGCAAAGCTGGTGATTTGGCACACGATTTTGATTGAACCAAACTACATCTGAGAAAATAATATTTCAAATTACTGATTTATAACTTGCGCCGTTACAGTCCATAATAAATGCGGCGGCGAGGCTCATCTTCCTGTCCGCCCGCACCTCCCACGCCTCACCCTTCTGTCAGTCCCTACATTGGCTTCCTGTAAGATATAGAGCTCAATTTAAAATTCTGGTTCTTGCTTTCAAATCTCTATGTAATGCTGCTCCCACCTATCTATCCTCTCTTATACACAAGTATGTCCCGTCTAGGCCCTTACGCTCTGCTGAAGACTTACATCTATCTTCTGTCTGTACTCCCACCTCTGATGTTCGCCTTCAAGACTTCTCGAGGGCTGCACCGTTCCTGTGGAACTCACTTCCCTCCTGCGTTAGATGCTCACCCAGTCTCCACTCCTTTAAAAAAAATCATTAAAACCCACTTCTTCATAAAAGCGTATCAATTAAACTGTTAATAGCTCCCGACTGATTCCTCTCTTGCAACTGCCATTAGTCTAATACTATTCTTACCGTTTGTGTCACTTTACCCCACTCACTCTAGCATGTAAGCTCATTGAGCAGGGCCCTCAACCCCTCTGTTCCTGTGTGTCTAACTTGTCTGGTTACAAATACGTGTTTGTTCGTCCACCCACTGTAAAGCGCTGCAGAATTTGTTGGCGCTATATAAATAACATAATAATTATAATGATAAAATCCCTTAAGACCTTTTTGTTCCTGTAGATCTAAACTTTGTTTGTACCCAAATTCTTGTACAGTTACATTATATATATACCTATAATAAAAGAATAATAGCACATAGTATAATTGTCTCATTTGGAATCTAAGGATGAGGGAGTCTACAGAGGAAACATGAATTGTGGCTTCCTCTCCAGACAGTCTTGTTTCAGCTGTAGGACCATTGCTACTCTCTGTAAAGGAACAGAACAGTATATTGTTTTAATCTGGTATGTTTGTGAATCCTGATGAATTGAATTGACTGGAAGCCGATTACGTGAAGCGTCTTGCGTGCTCGTCCCGGCCTCAGCCTGATGATGTACAGGGATGGACTGAGCTCTCTAATAAGCAGAGGCAAGCCTGCTGCACGAACACACTCTATTGCTCTGTTGGCAATCAGCAAACTGCAATGGCTCTGCCGATCTCCGACTGAGCGATGGAGAGCCAAACAGCAGAGGGGAAGACGTGACATCCATGTGCTGTGACAACTTCTCTTCTTATACAAAGAACCATCCAGCAGGCTAAGGGAGTGCATGGAGAGCCAATCACTAGTTCGGATTTTCAGTTTATCCACTTGATGTGATTAGGGATTGATGGCTGAATTATTGAGTTTCTTGAAGGTTTGCTTCAGTAAATCAGAAACAATTTACGTGAACAGTGTATTTTGAGTCAGGTTGCATCAATGCAAATAGAACTTGATATTCTTTAAGGAATAAAGTATTGAGCCTTTTACTGAGATCTGGGCAGGAGAACTGTTTGTATTGTATTCTTTGGCTGAGCCGAGCATACTGAAAGATAGAGTAATATGCAGGTATGTAGATTGATGTTGAAAAGTGTGTATGTGACATTGTGTGTATACATTGTGTGCCACTGGCTTTTGGAGGAGCCTGGTTGCCAGCCTCCTACCCTGTGTCCATGGCCCCTGCAATAGATCTGGCTAAAATACTTTAAACAGACTCTGCTCATGCCTGCTTGGCTATTCTGTTCGGTAGCTTGCATTCTCCTCCTATTTTAACATTGTCCCGTTTGACTACCGAACAACCGCATGAACCAGAGACCAACCTGGAGCTTGTTAACACCTATTAACAACTTGGAACGTTTCTCACCACAATGTTCTAATTGTTCGTCTCGGTGGCCGCAATCAGGGCCGCCACCAGAAATTTTGGGGCCCCTAACTCAGCTCAGGGTCTTGGCCCCCTGGGGCCCGCCTCCAATCCCGCCCACAGGGTCTGCCTCCAAATCCCACCCACAGGAATACACATACAGACACAAACACACACACTGATACAAAATGACACAGATACACACATACATACATACTAACAGACACACATACTGAAACAGACATACACGCATATAGGTATACATACTGACATACACATACTGAGACATACACACATATACAGACACACAGGCATACATAGTGACAGACAGACACATACTAACATACATACATACATACAAACACACATGCATGAGGACATACGGACACATACATACACACTAACATACATACAGACACCGACATACATACACACAGACATACATTCATACTGGCATACATACATTCATACAGACAGACATACATACAGACACTGACATCCATATACACATACATACATACACAGACATACATTCATAATGGCATACAGACATACATACATTTACACAGGCATACATGCATATATACAGACATACATACATACATTCATACATGCATACACACAGACATACATTCATACTGACATACAGACAGACACAGTGGCGTACATACCAGGGTCGCAGGGGTCGCGGCTGCGACCGGGCCCGGCCCACCAGGGGGCCCGGCCGCCCCTGCGACCCGGTATGTATGTCACTTGGCCAGCCTCTTCTCCTGGGGGGCCCAGGAGCCGGCCACCTCCGGGCCCCCCGAGGCTGGCCCTGCTGTCACCCGGCTGGCCGGTCCTGCGGGCGCGCGAGGGAGCACTCTCCCCTGAGTGCTTCCTCTTCAGCTCCCTCGTGCACCGCAATGATACCGGAGCCGGAAGATGACGTCATCTTCCGGCGCCGGTATCAGTACGCTGCGCGCGAGGGAGCTGAAGAGGAAGCACTCAGGGGAGAGTGCTCCCTCGCGCGCCCGCCTGCCTGCCCGCCTGCCTGCCTGCCCGCCTGCCCGCCCGCCGGGTGACCGGCCCCCCAGGAGCCCAGCAGCCCCACTGGACCCCAGGGAATCCCCTCAGCACTCCAAAAGGTAAGGAGGCTGGGGGGATTAAATAAAAAAAAAATGTGTTAGTGTGTGTGTGTGTTAGTGTTACTGTGTGTGTTAGTGTGTGTTTTACTGTGAGTGTGTGTGTTAGTGTTACTGTGTGTGTTAGTGTTACTGTGAGTGTTAGTGTGTGTGTGTTAGTGTTACTGTGAGTGTTAGTGTGTGTGTGTTAGTGTGTGTGTTAGTGTTATAGTGTGTTTTACTGTGAGTGTTAGCGTGTGTGTTAGTGTTACTGTGAGTGTTAGTGTGTGTTTTACTGTGAGTGTTAGTGTGTGTGTTAGTGTTACTGTGAGTGTTAGTGTGTGTTTTACTGTGAGTGTTAGTGTGTGTGTTAGTGTTACTGTGTGTGTTAGTGTGTGTTTTACTGTGAGTGTTAGTGTGTGTGTCAGTGTTACACACTAACACTCACAGTAACACTAACACACACACTAACACTCACAGTGTGTTACTGTTAGTGTGTGTTTTACTGTGAGTGTTAGTGTGTGTGTTAGTGTGTGTGTTACTGTGAGTGTTAGCGTGTGTGTTAGTGTTACTGTGAGTGTTAGTGTGTGTGTTAGTGTTACTGTGATTGTTAGTGTTGGTGTGTGTGTTAGTGTTAGTGTGTGTGTTACTGTGAGTGTTAGCGTGTGTGTTAGTGTTACTGTGAGTGTTAGCGTGTGTGTTAGTGTTACTGTGAGTGTTACTGTGTGTTAGTGTGAGTGTCAGTTAGTGTGTCTGTTGAGTGTGTCTGCTAGTGAGTGTCAGTGAGTGTGTTACTGTGTGTGTCTGTTACTGAGTGTGTTTGTATTAGTGAGTCTGTTTGATGTCTGTTAGTGAGTGTATGTTTTGTGAGTGTGTATGTATGTCTGTCCCTGAGTGTGTCTCTGTCAGTAAATGTGTGTGTCTGTTAGCTAGTGTGTATGCGTGTGTTAGCTAGTGTGTATGCATCTGTTCGTGAGAGTGTGTATGTGCGTGTCTTCAGCACTTACCTTTCTCCAGCGCCGGACTCCCTTGGTGCTGGGGATCCCTCCGCCTCTCAGCTCCGAATGCGCATGCACAGCAAGAGCCATGCGCGCATTCAAACCGCCCATAGGAAAGCATTACTCAATGCTTTTCTATGGACGTTCAGTGTCTGAGAATCGCGGAAGCTCCTCTAGCGGCTGTCAGTGAGACAGCCACTAGAGGCTGGATTAACCCTCAGTGAAACATAGCAGTTTCTCTGAAACTGCTATGCTTTCAGCTGCAGGGTTAAAACTAGAGGGACCTGACACCCAGACCACTTCATTGAGCTGATGTGATCTGGGTGTCTGTAGTGGTCCTTTAAGTGTGTGTGCATCTGCATGCACTGGTGTACATACCACGGTCGCAGGGGTCGCAGCCCTGCAACCCCTGCGACCAGGTGCCCGCCGCCATGTGTTGCGGCCCCGGCCCGCGCAGAGTAAGCGTTCGGGGGGGGGGCCCACGGATCAATTTTCGCACCGGGGCCCCATAGGTCATGTGTACGCCACTGGACAGACATACATACATACATAATGGCATACAGACATACTGACATACATGCATACACACATACATACAGACACATTCATACTGACATACAGACAGACATACATGCATACAGACATACTGACATACATACATACATACATAATGGCATACAGACATACATTGATACTGGCATACATACAGACATACATGCACACATACAGACACACAGACATACATATATACAGACAAATATACATACATACTGACAGACAGACATGCATACATACAGACATACACAGAGCATATTTTTCAGCCACCCTCTTGTTTCTTACCTTTTTGTTGCAGGAGGGTGGCTGGGGCTGATGGGAGTCGGCACGGCTCTTCCTCTTCACTGCCTGGCTCTCCTCCCGCGCTTGCGTTGCGGCTGCGTTTATTTTTTTTAAAGGGGCCCGGTCGCGCTATTACACGGCCACACGTGGACAGGGCCCCTAAAGATATAGGGCCCATCAGCGTGTGGGCTCCGGTGCAACTGCCGGTACACGTGGGGCCCGGGTGGCCAGCCGGGCCCCCCAGGGCCGCCGGGCCCATGACAATCGTCATGGTTGTCACCACCTGATGGCGGCCCTGGCCGCAATTCCTATGGACAACTACGAGGTGCCACCATCTTGTTCACATGAACACAGGCAGCGGTGTTTGGGCATGAATCTCATGGAACTAAAATCGGATACAGAAGCTCCCGAACATCGCTGGACTTCCATCATGGTTCGATTCTATTCAACTTAGAAGGGCACTGTTCAGTGAGATCATTCATCTGGATGAGGGGAACAAGCTCCATGGTAAGACTATTGACTCTGTTTGGTAGTTTGTTCGTTTTCAAACTACCGAACTAGACCGACCGCAAGCCCTGATTATCTGGAAATGTTTGGGGCATGGGACCATGCCTGCGGTCGTCAAATAGATTCCATATAATTCCTTAACCCCTGAACTGATCTGGGTGATTTTTGGATATGTTGGTCACCCAGATCAGGGCTATCAGGTGATGTAACATTTGTGGGAATATTATGGGTTTTGGGGTACTTTTGGGACTTTGTAGAAATTTGTGTTTTTTTTCTGCCTGGAGATAATTGGGTTAATACAGTATCTGACTCAATTATCTTCCAGACAGAGGGGAGTGATTGTGTGCTGTGTGGGAGTTTCGTGCCTTGTAACCTTATTGTTATTGGTCTGTGACGTTGTAAATCAGTCTACCATCAGGTCGATGTGGGCGTACCCCTTGCATGTGGATTGTCATATATGTCAGGATTGTAAGGATCGTATATATATAAAAAGTAAGAAGTATTTATTTATTTTTTATTTTTATTATTTTTATTTTTATTATTTTTTAATTTTTTAATTTTTTATTTATTATAATTTTTATTATTATATTTAATATTCATTATTTTTTTATTATACTCATTTTTTTATATTTACTTATTTATTATTATTTATCATTACCATCCTTTATCATCATTCTCTCCTTTTTACTCTTTATTAATTTAATTCCAGGCCATTCATTTGCACATTTCTATATCTATATCTCTCTCCCTTATACCTTTACAGATTCTTGTGCCCATAGCCTCATTAATAGTATAAGTAATATAATTTTTGTGTAAATATCTACATGTTTCATCTGAATTTGTTTTGCTCTTTGTTCAGACATTAGTAATATCCTTATGTTCCTTTGGCTGTACTATTCTCTGCCCTGCCATATAAGTCATTGATTTATTTCCATATATATACATATGTACTTATGTTTGTATATAGCCCACGCCTTTCTACTTTTTATATCTCACGCTCACACTCTTTACTTTTTCCTTCTCACTCTTATTCACACATCAGCTTTTTTCTTATTACCCTTTTTCTTCATCACACATCTATCCATGGGGCCATATTTCACGCTTTCCAGTTTCATTTTTGGGTTTCACATACACAATATAATTTCTTTGCTTTATTCACATTCACTCCCCATTCATCCTATCCATTCACTCACGATCACATCCTCTCTCAATCACTTTTCTGTTATTCTATTGGTTTGGGCTTTCTATTTAAAGCGGCACTGTCATGCCGAATCCCGTTTTTTTTAAACCCCCTCCCGCCTCCACTACATCCAATTGACCCCTTAGTCACCCCCAAATGCCCCTAAGCCCCCCACATTACCTATTTTTTATTCTTTATCTTCTGCCCCAATCTTTATTCAGGGCGCCGCCATCTTTGTGTGGGTAGGTGAAGTCCCTGTGGGACACGTCATCTGCCCACACTAGACAGACTGTGAGATTCCCGCACATGCCCAGTGAAACACCTGGACATGCGAACGGGAATTTCACCTATTCATTCATTCATCAGACAGACGAATGAATGAATAGAAAAAATCAAACGAACAAACAAACACCGAATATCAGTGTTCGTTTGTTTGTTCGGTTTATTACAAGGAGGGAGCTACCGGCGTGCAGCTCCCTCCTTGTAATATGTAAAGACAGAAGCGGCAGGGAGCTGTGCTCCCCACCACTTCCTAAGCCCCCCAGGTCCCCCCCTCACTCTATGGGGGTCAATATGACCCCCTTAATAGCATAAGGGAGATTAAAATCTCCCCAATGCCCCTACTCGCTATACCGCGAGTAGAGGCATGTCCACTAAACAGTGAGCAGCCTACGGCTGCTGACTGTGAAAAAAATGGTAATAAGGGGGGAGGGGGACCTACTGTCCTCCCCCGCCGGCCCCCACCCCTGGGCGGCGGGTGGGGGCCATAATGGTAATGAGGGGGGGACCTACTGTCCTCCCCCTCCAGCCCCCACCCCTGGGTGGCGGGTGGGGGCCATAATGGTAATGAGGGGGGGGGACCTACTGTCCTCCCCCCCAGCCCCCACCCCTTGGCGGCGGGTGGGGGCCATAATGATAATGGGGGGACCTACTGTCCTCCCCCCGCCCCCACCCCTGGGCGGCGGGTGGGGGCACTAAGTCATTTCCCCCCCCCACCCCACCCCCCCATCAAGGTGACTAGGGGTCCCCAAGCCCCTAGTCACCCACCCCCCACCCAAATAAAAATGCCCCTACCTACCCCCCTCACCCTAAAAATAGTGAGGGGGGAATAAAATTGCTAACCTGTAAAGTAAAATTGAACTTACCATTCAACGTCGTTTTCTTGCCAAAAAAGGCCAAATAAAAAACCATCATACCCGTCGAACTAAAAATAAAATAAAAAACCCGAGCGCAAAAAAAAAACCAGACGAAAAAGAAAAAACCCGAGCGCAAAAATAATAATCCATCTTCACCCATGGAGGGCTCCGCGCAGACTGAGCTCCGCAGGGCGGGGGAAGGCTTATAAAGCCTTGCCCCACCCTGCAATTAGGCTAAGAACACTCTGATTGGTGGGTTTAAGCCAATCAGAGTGCTCTTTGTCATTTTACAAGCGTGGGAAAGTTCTTTGGAATTTTCCCACGCTTGTAAAATGACACAGAGCACTGTGATTGGATGGATTTCAAGCCATCCAATCACAGTGCTCTGTGTCATTTTACAAGCGTGGGAAAGTTCTTTGGAATTTTCCCACGCTTGTAAAATGACACAGAGCAATGTGATTGGATTGCTTGAAATCCATCCAATCACAGTGCTCTGTGTCATTTTACACAGCGTGGGAAAGTTCTTTGGAATTTTCCCACGCTTGTAAAATGGCACAGAGCACTGTGATTGGATGGCTTGAAATCCCCATTATCATTATGGCCCCCACCCGCTGCCCAGGGGTGGGGGCCGGGGGTGGGAGGACAGTAGGTCCCCCCCCCTTATTACCATTATGGCCCCCACCCGCCGCCCAGGGGTGGGGGCTGGGGGGGAGGACAGTAGGCCCCCCCCCCATTACCATTATGGCCTCCACCCGCCGCCCAGGGGAGGGGGCCGGGGGGAGGACAGTAGGCCCCCCCCTTATTACCATTATGGCCCACACCCGCCGCCCAGGGGTGGGGGCCGGGGGCGGAGGACAGTAGGTCCCCCCATTGTAATTTATGGCCCCCACCCACTGCGCAGGGGTGGGGGCCGGGGGGAGGACAGTAGGTCCCCCCCCTCATTATCTTTATGGCCCCCACCCACCGCTCAGGGGTGGGGGCCGGGGGGGGAAATAGGTCTCCCTCCCTTATTTTACTTTAGGGCCCCCACCCGTCGTTTAGGGGTGGGGGCCAAAAGGTTTTTTTTGTTTTTTTACAGTGAGCAACTAGACATGCCCCTACTCGCGGTATAGCGAGTAGGGGCATATTATTTACTAATACTAAGTCATTTTTACTTAGTGTTAGTACATTTGGCTGAAAGACCAATTTAGGTCTTTCAGCCTTTTAGTAGATAGCTCCCTAATACCGTGGGAATATAAAGAGAAAAGGATCAAAATCAGAAATAGAATATTTAAAACGGGAACTTGTAAGTGAATCACGAGTGTATAGAGCGTGAGTGTCCGTGCTCCTTGGTAGTGCAGCCAGGGGGCTTGCATGCCTGGTGGGCTAGTATAGTTACCATCTTGAGTCAGGTTGCTGGGTCACGAGGGGGTGATGTTCGTTGGGTCCCATAGATCTTGAGTTGACTCTGGTTGCTGGATTGCAGGCAAGTTGGGCAGGCCATACACTGTCATGAAGGCAGGAGCTGCTTCTGGTGAGGTTAGAGTGCACACGGTTCCATTGTGGTTTGCTTGTAGAGAGCCATTCATTCCCCATCTATAGGTCCCTCCAGCGTTTCTCAATCGGGCTGTAATGGGACCAAAAGACTTTCGCCATTATGATTTGGATTTTGTCTTGGGCCGATACACAGCGCACCGTCAGGGTGCTGGTAGGAGTGTGTATGTGGTACGAAGGGCTCGGTAATGGGGTAATATATCAATAAAACGAGTAGTTTGTTACAGAGCACTCAGAGATGGCGTCTGTACGAGATGGCTCCCCCTGGCCCCCTCTTGCCTCTCTAAATATAGTAAACTCTTACTTGTATTCAAGTAAGCTGCTGCCTCTGGCCCTAAACTGCCTCTGACCTGCCTGATGTCTGCTGACATATTAAGAAATGGTGATCTGAGGCAATCACAATGCTTTCCCATAGGATTGGCTGAGACTGTCAATGAGGCAGATCAGGGGCAGAGCCAGCACAAGTCAAACACAGCCCTGGTCAATCAGCATCTCCTCATAGAGATGAATTGAATCAATTAATCTCTATGAGGAAAGTTCAGTGTCTACATGCAGAAGGTGGAGACACTGAATGGCAGCACCTCTAGCAGCCATCTAAGGAGTGGCCAGTGGAGTTATCACTAGGCTGTAATGGAAACACTGCATTTGCTCTGAAAAGACAGTGTTTACAGCAAAACGCCTGAAGGGAATGATTCTACTCACCAGAACAAATTCAATAAGCTGTAGTTGTTCTGATGACTATAGCGTGCCTTTAAATAAAATGTGAGATCTCAATATTATAATAATAATAATAACAAGGTATTTAACCAGGAAAGGCACATTCAGATTACTCTGGTTTCCAAGTACATCCTGGGGATGTTACCTTAGCCCAACATCCAGGGGTTGTTACTATCACCCAATTTAATGGTCCCCTAAACCGTTAAATGTTACTGGCCATAAGGTTAGTAAAAATGAAAATCCAGCGCACTCATTTGTCTACTAAACAGTTATAATAGTGCTGAACAATTTTGTTAGTTTTACTAAAAACACCTAATCTAGGCAAAAAATAATGGGGGTTTAGTTACACTGTATGATCATACATTGCATAAGCCTGCCACAAACGTCAATGTACCCCATCTTTGGCAGGTCCTACTCTGTCTGCTAAATGAGTTACTCACTTGGGGAAATCCTTCCATCTCGAGTTCTCTGCAGTACAAGGCTTAAATAGGGTCCTGAGATGAGGCACCTGTAACAGGGAGGGGTGCAAAACCAAGGAGCTGACTAGACTCCTAAATATATACATATATGAGAAAACAAGGGTTCAGCACTATAATAACTGTTTAGTAAACAAGTGAGTGCGCTGGATTTTCATTTTTACTGTACTTATTGGCCCCCAGCAGCACCCCATTTAAGCATGTTTAGGTGAGTGCAGCCAAACCCTTGTTTTCTCATATGACAGGGAGGGGGGATCCTTGCTGCCATGTGCCATCCCTGGTGGTCCAGTGGAGAGTGAACTCTAGCCTGCGGGGCTAGAGTTAACTCTCGTGAGATCTGAGCGCTGCAGCTTTATCCCATCTGCTGAAGCCAGTAGTACCGCTTGTTCTGTCTCTAACGTAATGATCTGTTGTTTAATCTCAGCAAGGTCAGTTTTAACATCATTAAATGTTATGAGCATCAGGTCTAAAGAGGCTTTATTTAAAACATGGGTCCAATCTCTGCACACTGTTGCCTTAAGTCTGCCTATTGTTGGTATGTTCAATAACCTGAAGCCTCGGGGTATCATCTTTGCCTTGAAATAGTCTGATAAAAATAGACCATGCAGGTCTAAATCCACACTTTTCTTGTGTAGTCGTAACAATTTGAAATATAAATCTCTAGATGTTGTGTGGTTAGGCAATCCCTGGCCAGTTTCTTCCCATAATATTTTGGATGCCTCCTCTGGGGTGAATTGTAATACCTCTGCATGTTCCATGTAGGTGCCAGCTTGCACAAGGAATTCATCCATGGTATCAATAAAAGATAAAGTTTACACAGAATCCTTTAAAAATAAATGATAAGATATTGACAGTATTGTAAGAGCTCAACTTGCTCATATAAATTTAAATTTAAAGTGCTTTCGAAAATAGCACTGCAAACGGGTGCATGAAAGGTTAGGAGGTAGAGCCCCACTCTCCCAGACAATTTACAAAAAATATTTGAAATCCCCAGCACTCACGTGTTATACGCAACAATTCAGATAAGAGTAAAGCTGAGTTACAATTGCAGGCGATGGCTGAAAAATTCCTGGATAGAGGCTATGACCGTCGGGGGTTGGAACAGGCACTGTTGAAAGCTAAAATGGCTCCGGTACCTACCAGTAAGGATCCCATACAGAGGATGGTATTCCCGATGACATTTCATAATACCTCAAGTGAATTTACAGCGATTGTCAAAGACAATTGGAGGATGGTCGCCTTGGATGAAAGTTTGCCCAGGATTTTTAAGGAGAAACCACTGATATGCTATAGGAGGGGCAAGAACCTCAAAGACATCTTGGTGCATACTGACCCAGTTGAAAGTTACTCCAAAGTGGACAAACACAACATAAGGGGGTGCATCCGATGTTTGGGATGTGTGACCTGTGGGCACATGATCACAGCAAAAAAGTTCAATCACCCACATACCAATAAGGTCTATGAGATAAGACACACCATTACCTGCAAAACTCCTTATGTAATCTACAAATTGGTGTGCCCGTGTGGTCTACATTACGTGGGCAAGACTGAAACACCCCTATGCGAGAGGATCAGGGGTCACCGGTCAAGCATAAGGTTAGCGTACAGGGATGGACAAACAGATAAACCCGTCGCACAGCACTTTTTGGACAAAAAGCACCCTTTGGCATCCCTCAAGTTTATAGGGATAGACCACATCCCTCCCCCTCGGAGAGGGGGTAATAGGGGCAAATTGTTGCTTCAACGAGAGGCGTTTTGGATTAATCAATTGAATACTGTGTCACCTCTGGGACTGAACGAGAATATCTCTTACCACTCTTTTCTGTAGGATACCAGCTAGTTTAAAAAAGTTTAAGAAAGTTTTTAATTGTAATGCTTTTATCTTATATGTATGAATGTATAGTATTTAAATAATTATAGATTTATGTACCATAGGATTAGAGTTATATGGCATGTGGCAGCACTATCTTTTAGTTTGATCCACGTTAAGCACTAATTTTTGAAGCTTTTTTGACACTGGGCACTTTATATATTAATATTGGCTGCTAGACACTCAATTTAAGCACTTTAGATTAAATAAGTCTATACACTTTATATTTAATAACCATAGGAATTTAAGGGTTATGTTTCATACATAATATGCACTTTTTAGCACTTTACTATGTTCCCCTTATAGTATTAGGAATTGGGAGCACATCCGATTTATGTATAATGCACGTTTGTGTATCATCACCATAGAAACCGCAGCTCCTGGTGATCGAGGCAGTAATACACGCACGATCACGTAACGGGAGGCGGGGCACGTTCAGAGGTGTGCGCGCATACCCGGAAGTACACTGGGTGATGGCGGATTAGGCGGCAAACACTTTTGGTGAGTAGTTTACTTAATTATTAATGGTATATATTGGTAGTATGTGTAATGTGTTGTATTGTCCTGCTGAATTTTGACCCTGAAGAAGGTCCCGAACGGGGACCGAAACGTTGGTCGTAGCTTTTAATCAACTTTAATAAAGATTGAATTTTTTAAGTCCGGAGAGCAGCCTATTTCATTTGGATTATATATATATATATATATACACACACTGACACGCATACTCAAACACACACACATACACTCACAGACACACACACACTCATACATTCATAGCCACACACATTCACAGACACACACACACATTCACAGACACACACATATTCACATACACACACACATTCACACACACACACACACACACACATTCACACACACATTCACAGACACACACACACACATTCACATACACACACACAGACACACACACATACACAGTCAAAGACACACACACACAAACAGACACACACACACAGTCACATTCACACACACACAAATTATTATTTTTGTAATTAAAAAAAATGTCCACCCAGCCTCCCTACCTGGAGTGCTGGCATGGACTTGTCCCTGGGGTCCAGTGGGTCAGGCGGCTCTCTCAATATCAGCCGCGGCGAGGGAGCTGTGAGCTCTCTGCTCCCTCTCGCCGCGCGGGCTGTCTGCTGTAGCTGGGAGCCGGAATATGACGTCATATTCCGGCTCCCAGCATCAGCAAGCAGCGCGCGGCGAGAGGGAGCAGAGAGCTCACAGCTCCCTCGCCGCGGCTGATATTGAGAGAGCCGACCGGGGGGGGGTCCATAATCTCTTGCCCCCCCCTCCCATCCATGACAGGGGGGACATGGGGGGAGGAAGGGGGGCGCTGAGTGCCTGCAGGAACGGCGTTCCTGCACAAAAAAAGTGCAGGAACTCCGTTCCTGCAGGACTCATTCCATAGGCGTGCCGCGGGGATTAGGGTGTGCCCAGGCACACCCGGCACACCCCGTGCGCACGCCTATGATTTGGGGGTCAGGAACAGGGGACAAATGGACTAGGGTTCGGCTCCAATATACAACCCTCGGAAGTGGGAGGACCCTGAGAGGGGACATTGTCTTTTGCCTGTGTTCCACCCCCTTGCATGGGAAGAGTATAAAGCCGAGTGTGGCCAATAAAGCTTGTTGTTGTACCCCTGGAACTGTGTGTTGTCCAGTTACTGGGAGAAAATGGGTCTGGTCAATTATTAATAGAGTAGGTAACCAGCCGGGTTACACAGGGTCCGCTACAATCACTTGCATGACTGATCAGGTGATCTATTTGATAATCTGTCCCTGTGGATTATCATACATGGGCAAAACCAACGTGACCTTACGAGATCGAAATAGAGGCCATGGATCTGGCATCATGACCGCTCTTCGGGACTAAAAGACAGACAAACCCATCGCAAAACATTACCTAGCGGCTTCCCATAGATTACCCACTTTACGCTTCATAGCTATAGACCATATCCCCCTTTGCCCCATGGAGGTGATAGGTTACTACTTCTCCAGAGGGAGGCATACTGGATCCATCATCTGAACACTGTTGCGCCCAAAGGCTTAAATGAACATGTAACTTATTCTATGTTTCTTTAATTTATATGGCTTTAGTAACAGTAAGACACTAAGTCACAGCCTGTGCTTTCAGGCATTATAGATATAACAATAGTATGAAGTAATATTATTGATGTATTTACTTATCCATTTACTTATGCATGTAATCAATATGTATGCACTTAGTATAACCACTAGGCTCATGTTTCTAATTTATGTGATATTTGTGATAATCTAACTAATTAGTGCATCTTTAATATTCACTTGCAGCACAGTGCTGCATTATATATAAGATTTTTAGCAGATACAATGTTGAGCCTTCACTTTTTATGTCACTTTTTTTGTTGTGATCATACACTTTTATCACCTGTTTACCAATATAATTTTATTCACATTCAAGTATAATACACAACTTTAGGCTCTCCATATCTGTCTTCTTTTATAACCTGGTATACTTTAATTGAATCCTCCTTCATACACATTATTTCGGCAGAACACCTCACTATATAGCACTGGATAAAAACCATGATTTTCTTTTGTTTAAGCATGTTGCCTAGCAACAACGCAAGTATGTATGCACATCACCATGTGGATCACGTGTCCCTCTTGGGCACTTTTAGGTTCGGAGGGGGATCGGGCTACATACACACTGGATTAGTAAGTAGCTTTTGTACATTTTCTTGTTAAATGACATCCTTTACACTGTAATATTGATCTTGAAAAAGACCCTACATGGCTCGAAACGTCGATAGGGACAGACATTTTTTATGTAAGCAGAATAAAAGAATCACTTTTAAAAAAAGACCTGTAAGTGCACCTTCAAGTTTTTGAATATATATCAGTACGCGGGTTGCACCGAGGCAAGGAAATACTGAAGACATTGAAAGGGGTGAGTACCAAGGTTACAAGTAATAAATATATATATATAAAAGGGTATTATGTTTGTAGAAAATACATATAAAAAGTTGAGCGGAGGTAGAAAAAAAAGGGATAGCTGAAAACAACTAATACAATTTTAAATTATGCAATTAGTCCAAACAGATGAGAGTCCTAAGGCTAACTCTATATCTGGGTTGCCTAATTGTCACCTCCATTTAGGTTGTGGTATTAATCAAACCTACTTGCTATATTGTTTTAGGACTCTCATGTATTTGGACTAATTGTATGATTTAAAATGTTATTAGTTTTCAGTTATCCCTTTTTTGTCTACCACCTCAGCTCACCTTTTTATAGGCACTTTCTACACCTATCACTCTCTTTTTATTCTTATTTAACTTTTTATATATATTTATTTTGTTCTCTCCCACCAGCCACAGCCAGCGGAAGGTAAGAACCTGCTGGGTGACTTAATTTATTTAATGTGTGTTTGTCACGACTACTAGTGTGGTCCAGCACGCAGAAACTATGTAAACATAAACATAAGAAAGAAAAGGAAAATGAAAGGACAGAGCGTAAACCGGACCTTAGAATGGCCAGACTAATACGCTAGAGACAGAGAATGGTCAAAGGGAAAGCTGAGGTCAAGGAAGCCAGAAAATACACAATACCGTTTACACAAGCCAAGTCAGGGAAACCAGAATTCAGAATAACCAGGGAAAAGCCAAGATCAGGATACCAGGAAATCAGAATCACAAAGATAAAGCACTCTCAGGAAACCAGGAACAGGAAACCACGACAGGGCAAGGTACTGGGGTGAGTTAGGGATTTAAATATCCCTCTCTATGCTCTGATTGGTCAGAGGGTGACCTCTAACCCCAAAACATGCGTGTGCGTTGACGTTGTGACGTCACAAGCACGCTAGTATAAACTTTAGGGGCGGAGCTAGAGATGGACGCGACCACGCGGTCAGCGGCATCTTTGATTTGGGCGCGACACCCGGAAGACCTGGGAGAGCGGTTGTCGGCTCGCCGACGAGCAGGTAAGCTTGTGCTGTCGGTGAGGCTGTGCCGGTCGGGCACGGCCGTGCCACGCGGCGGGCCGTCGACCGCAACAGTGTGTGTGTTTGTATGTGTGTATGTGTAGTGTGTGTATCTGTATGTAGTGTGGGTATCTGCGTGTTTGTATGTGTGTAGTGTGTGTATCTGTGTGTGTGTGTGTTTGTATGTGTAGATCTGTGTATGTGTAGTGTGTGTATCTGTTTTTATGATTTTGTGTCTGTATCTGTGTGTAGTGTGTGTGTATCTGTATATGTATCTGTGTAGTGTGTGTATCTGTATGTAATGTGGGTATCTGTGTGTTTGTATGTGTGTTATGTTTGTAGTGTGTGTTTGTATGTGTGCCTCTGTGTATGTGTAGTGTGTGTATTGTGTGTGGGTAGTGTGTATCTGTGTATGTGTACAGGGCCGGACTGGGGATACAAAGCAGCCCTGGAAAACAATTTTATGCCAGCCCCATAAGTAACTGCGCCATATATTGTCGCATGTAATATGTAAGGCTATGTCTTGCCACCCCAGCTGACAGATGATTGAGTAATATATATTATATATATATATATATATATATTGCTTTTTCTAATATAAAATATTAGTCCTTTCAGAGTAAAACGTTTAATTATACAGTAAGCATACTCACATGCAGACACTGAAATCTCAATGACACACACAAGCTCATTGATACACACCCTCATAGACAAACAATCTCACTGAAATACATCAGCTCATTGACATAAAAACACAAGCTCATTCACTAGCAGGCACACACATGCAAGCAAGCTCACTCACTAGCAGACGCGCACACACACACACACACACAGCTTAATGTAGTGGTACTGGTATCTATAGCATGTCTCTACAGGCTTTTCAACGTAAACACTAACATTTCAGAGAAAAGGCAGTGTTTACATTGCTTCAAAGTGACACCGCTAGTGACCGTCACTCAGACGGTCACTAGAGGTGCTTCCTGTGTCAGTGCACCTACATTCAGGGCCTCCACACTCTGGAGGCGCTGAACGTTCCCCATAGAGATACATTGATTCAATGCATCTCTATGAGGAGATGCTGATTGGTGTAGCGTTTTGCAGCCAATCCTATGGCAAAGCATTGGATTGGCTGAGATCATCAAGCTTGATGATCTTAGCCATAGAGGCAGGGCCAGTCGAGGGGAGACCAGCACGCTGCGTGGGGGGAAAAAAGGTGAGCAAAAACACTATTTTTAAACACACATATACACCATGAGAGACACAGAAACACATATACCATGACACACACACACCATGACAGGCCATGACACAGACAGACCCACACACACACACACCATGACACAGACAGACGCCCACACACACCATGACACAGACAGATGCACACACCATGACACACACACATATACCATGACACACACACCATGACACAGACAGACCCACACACACACCATGACACAGACAGACGCACACACCATGACACAGACAGACGCACACACACACCATGACACAGACAGACGCACACACCATGACACACACACATATACCATGATACACACACAATGCCACAGACAGACACACACCCCATGACGGACAGACACACACCCCATGACGGACAGACAGACACACACCCCATGACAGACAGACACACACACCATGACACAGACATACACTATGACGGACAGACAGACACACACACCATGACAGACAGACAGACACACACATCATGACGGACAGACACACACACCATGGCAGACAGACAGACACACACACACACACACCATACAGACAGACACCATGACACAGACAGACACACACACCATGACAGACACACACACCATACAGGCAGACACACACACACACACACCATACAGACAGACAGACACACACACCATACAGACAGACACCATGACACAGACAGACACACACCATGACAGACAGACACACACACACACACACCATGACAGACAGACACACACACACACCATACAGACAGACACACACACACCATACAGACACACACACCATGACAGACAGACACACACACCATGACAGACAGACACACACACACACACACACCATACAGGCAGACACACACACACACACACCATACAGACACACACACACCATACATACAGACACCATGACACAGACAGACACACACACCATGACAGACAGACACACACACACACATACCATGACAGACAGACACACACACACACCATACAGACAGACACACACCATGACAGACACACACACACACACACCATACAGACAGACACACACACCATACAGACAGACACCATGACACAGACAGACAGACAGACCATAACAGACAGACAGACAGACCATAACACACATTACTACTACCTGCCAGGCTGTCTGTGCTGGCGGCCGCTGGGGGTCTTGTACTGGCGGCCGCTGGGGGAGCAGGCTGTTCTGTCTCTGCTCTCCCTCCCTCGCTGCTGCATGAGACCGCGGCCGGAATATGACCTCATTAAGCTGCGCGCTGGGGCGGGAGAGCAGAGACAGAACAGCCTGCTTCCCCTGCGGCTGCCAGTACAAGACCCCCAGCGGCCGCCAGCAGACCTCCCCCAGCGGCCGCCAGCAGACCCAGGTATCTGCCCGGCCCCAGGTGCCGACGGCCCACCGGGAAATTTCCCGGTATCCCGGTGGGCCAGTCCGGCCCTGTATGTGTAGTGTGTGTGTCTGTATGTGTGCAGTGTGTAGTTTGTGTACACTGTATGTGTGTAATGTGTATCTGCATGTGTAGTGTGTGTATCTGTATGTCTGTGTATCTGTATGTGTGGCAGTGTGTGTATCTGTATGTGTCAGTATCTGTTTGTGCCTGTGTGTATTTCTGTGTATCTGCAGGCGTATCAGTGTGTCTGGACATCTGTATGTGTGTCAGTATTTGCATGTGTGTCAGCGTTTGATATATATACTGACATACAGTTGCACAGACTGATACACATTCAGATATACAGACACACAAACACTGCCACCCATCCAGATACAGAGACAAACAGATACAATCACTGACACACATATAGATACTGACACACATGCATACACAGACACAGTGTATAGGTAAGTGTATTGGCTGCAGTGCACACACAGACACAAGCTACATCCCCAGCATACACACAGACACACGCTACAACCCCAGCATACACACAGACACATACTACATCCACAGCGCACACACACAGTAACACTACATCCTCAGTACACACAGAAAAACACACTTTATCCTCAGCACACCCACATAGAGACACTACCATTTTTATTTGCTGGGGGGCAGCATTTCTGGGAGGCTTGTTGTGTGGTGCCTCTTTCTTTCCTTTTTTTCCACAGATTTCGGGATTCCTGGACAGTGCAGTCGCAGTATGGAGAGAGACGCTGAGTCAGTTTGGGGTGACTGTAGTCTGCATAAGACTAATGGCAAGGACGCCCAGTGGTGATATGCTGATTGTTTTAAACATACATGTAAGTTATTAAATCTTTTTTACTACACTCTGGAATTGCACCTTATTTTTCTATATATATTTTCTCTTTTGGAGCAAATATCTCTAAACTACTGATGGGAGTGTGAGGATGAACACAGAAAATCTGGAGGAAAAAGATTACACTCAAGGCTTTTTTACATCTGAAAATTTGTGAGTGGCCAATTGCTTATTATACATCCTTATTTACTCCCACACAGTTAAACGCTATGTTTTTCCATTTTATCTGTGTTTAGCAGATAATCCCCTACTCTATTTTGTAATGGCAAGTGCTGGCTGTTTGGGGCTCATGGAAAAAAAAGTTGGAACAGAACTTTCTGTTGTGTAATCACTCAATCGCTGACTGGGGTTAACTAATAAAATTGCTATTATGGAGTCAATAAAACCCTTATCCATTTACGTTTGTTTCCAGTGTTTTCTCAGGGGGCAACGGTGTATAGGAATTATGGGTCAGCATTCTTTCTAGACAAAAAGGTCTGATCCTTGAGGTCCTTAGTCTGGCACTGCCACCGCTACATAGAAAACGAATGTACAGGTCTAACACATGGATATTCACAACAACACTTGAGATTTTCATTCTCTAAGTAGTTTCATGCAACACAGGCATCTTTCAAATATCTATCAAACATACATCATACATACATGAAACATAAATCATATGTCAAGCATATATCAAATATGCACCATACATCAAACATACATCAAGGCTATACCATAAATTATTGTTTAATGGAAATCACGCATTTCATAGACACTGGGTTAACAGGAGAGAGGTGTGGGGTAAGGTAGAAAAAGAGAATTTGTGTAAAGAAAATGGAACAATAAGAGTTGGCAGGTGTAGGGATAATAAAGGGAGATGGGTGTTGGATGTTATGACACAGATTATTATATGTCCATTAACCACAAGAATACAGAACATTCTCAGATAATAAGGATTTGGATGCAGATAGTTTATACAAAGGCTGCTCTCCCACTAAGTAGGGAAAATCGATAGTGGAGCACCGTCTCAGGACTGGAGAATAGGCTGAGTGTCTCGACCGAGAAAACTGACCATTAGCATTTGAAAGAAGTCGGCTGCAAGGGAACTGTTCTAAGATATAAAATGGTCTGCGGAAAATACAAAGTATCAGCTTTAATTGTGCCAGTAATGGGGAAGGAAACTTCAAAAGACGCCTCTGGGCTTATTTCATGGTAAATTAACCATAACATCAACAATAAGAAGGAACACTTCACTATGTAACACTCCACCTTGTTTAATCCAAGCTCTGATTCATATTTCTAATTTATTATAAAAAAAATACCCACATTGCTGAAAATGGAAAACTGCCTGCGTTGTCCTGCTGGAAGGTACAACAAGGGAGTAAAATATGCACGGTGGAATGGCACCCAACCACTGAATCATTAAAATATTAAATAAAAATTATTTTTCAAATGGCTTGGCTTCTTATATGGATTTGTGTTCTGTACACTATATTTACAGCTCTACATAATGGCCTAATTGTGGCTTACACCACTGCTTTCTTCCATTACCCATCAGATACCGTAAGCAGGTATCGTCTCAACTGATAGACACAATCAATTCCTATGACATCTCCCAGTTCATGAGCAAGATCATCAGGAGACATTTATGTTGTCTCCAAATTCTTTCCTAGACACTTAATTTTGTAAGGAAGATAAACCAAGTAAAGAGGAACATGGTGGTGTTAAGGAGAGAGTTCCTTGGAGTTATCTACCTACCCCATGTTCAACGCCAGGGCCACTGTGAACGTTCACTGGGTTACTCAATAAAGTATGTGAATTGCCAGAAAATCGATAATAGCAGAGCTGCAATTATAGCTTGCTTGAAGAACTTTTTCCAAATTGAAATTAATTTTCAATTCCGGACAATTCTCGTTTTAGTAAATAACTGAGCATGTGTTTTTTCTTTTTGCGAAAATACTTAGTATACCTGGGTTTCCACAGAAGAGTCATCACATTTCAGCTGCACTTGGGTTAATTTATAGAAACTGGAATCAACATCAATGTTTTCGTTCTCTTTCAAAGAAAACATGTTTTGGAAATGTTTCTTGTTGTGATGGATTTTGAAAAATATCTAGTGTTGTTTTCATTTTATTTTGAGATGTTTCTATTAAAAGCTTTTCTGAGTATCCCCTTTAAAGATGAGCTAAAATGTAATTATTTGTACATAATTCTATCATGTCCCTTTTAAAACATTTTTCCAATATTTCTGAACAAACACACATATTATGCCACTTACAAGGATTAATATGTAAACGAAACATAAACAGTAGTCACCAATCTGACTCATTTCTCCATTCTAGAGGATGGTTGCAATGAGTGACATCACTGGCTTTATTCAATAAAGAGTCTTAAAGGAAATATTTTTTTTTTTAATATTGTGATATTATGCATGGTGTACGAAACTCGATGTGTATTATATGTAACTACAGAGAGAGAGAGATAAAAAGTACAACCTTTTATTACTTGTATAATTTTTTTTAATCACAAAAAAGTAAAAAAACAAAAACACTAAACATTTCTGCCAGTTAACATGGTACCATTCTTTCTCGCTCAGGAACTCGCAAAGAAAGATGAATAAACCCCAAAATATTGAAAATAGGAGAGTCTTGGTCTGCAGAGGATTGAACTGCACAGCAAATTAGTTAAAAGCAAGTAGATTTTTTTTTTTAATGTCACATCATGTAATGAGCAGAACACAAAGTGGCAAGCAGAGGATCAAGGGTTAATTAGAAATCTCTGCCTGGAATCCTAATCTGTATGAAATTATATTTATTTACACCAGGCAGTAATGAAATCTATTTATTACACAGCTCATCACCTCCCCGAAGATGTAATTAGCTCCTGCGGCTGTGGCGTTGAGACGGGATTGAGCAGGGCCTGGAATTAGTCTCGCTGGTTAATTTTTGAGTTTATTATCATACACTATTCATAACTGTCAGGCGGTCGAGATGTGCCTTGTAGATTCAGTCTGTCCTCCGTAATGTGCCACATGCCCTGGCAGCAAAAAAATAGTTACTTTTAGACGGTATCCCGTCCTGAAATAGGAAGCTCAAATATGCATGTTTTATTTGCACATAAGAGTTGTGTTGATAAGGCCTGCAGATTTAGCTCATGAGTTATCTTAATTATAGCTGGACAATCTGGGTGCTTTGGGGCAGTATGTTCAAGTTTTGCTCACAGAGGTTCTGAATTTCCTCACTTATTAAAGTAACTCTTTCAATTTTGAGTAATTAAAAAAACACATTGTTAGGGGCAGAGCTATGCATTAATCTGAAGCATTCTTTATTCACATTCTCTTACCTCTCTAGCCTTTCCGAGTGACGATGGGCAAAATTTACACTATCTGCCAAGGTTTTATGCTGCCTGAGGGGCACCATTATCTCCCCGTCCTAGAAACCCACCAAATGACACATATGTTAGGACATTTGAGTGTGGGGGACTGGATCAGCTCTCAGAGGCCTGCTCCTCCAAGGTTTTCACATGTAGCCTGCCTGGAACTACAGATACTTACCTTGAAGGATCTTTTTCCGATGTGATACATCAATCTCGCAAACTGCGACCTTTCAAGGGGGGGCAGCAGCAAGACATCAGAGATATTCTGCCGCAGACTGCTCCTTCAAAGCACACTCTACCGGCTAAGGCCTACCCCTCTTCCTTGGGAAGACAGCAATGCAGACATAACGGAAATGCCAGCGAACACTCACCTGCAGGAGACAGCTCTTCAGGGGAGGATGTTATCCTCTCCCCCAAAAATGACAATAAAAACCTGCTGTAAGATGTATTAAAAATGTTCTCTACTGAGTTGCCCACTATTAAAGAGACGCTGTACTCTATTATAAATAGAGTGAGAGTTACCGAAGAGGACTTATCGGAATTGGGACCGAGATTGATGTCAAATGGTTGCAGGAGGCCGCAAAGGCTATAGCACAGAGATTAGATACACAGGATGACCCGAGCAAATAGAGGAACATCAAAACCTATGGTTTAGAGGAAGCCATGTCAGCTAAAGAACTACCACAGTTTTTAAGACGCCTTCTGACATCCATCCTTACTGCCAAACAAGCAAAGGCCATTACCACCTCACCAAATTACCTAGAGCTGCCAAACCCTTAGAGATAAATCCTGCATTATGGTAGCATAATTATCCTGCATTATGGTAGCTGGTAACTAAAAGCTAAAACTCCTTACAGCTTTGAGGTGCATCAACTCTCTTTCTACCTACCAAGATGTGAATAGCTTACTCTTCAGTGGCGGCAAGTGATGGGTCCTACTACTAAAATATTGAGAGAGGCGGCAGTAGTATACTGCTGGGGATTGCCTTGAAGTCTTATCCTCTAGAAGGATGGTCTCTTTAAATAACTCTCATTGCCAGAGGACACCTCTCATTTCCTTGAGACACTGAGGTTCTATCAGATGCCCTCAGCATCTGCAGGGACTCCCTTACCTCATGTCTGGAAGGTTGAAAAAAATACAAAAAGTAACACCTTTTATCACAAAAGGGTGAACTAAGCCTGCTGGATGAACCTGTGTGATAATATTCTCCCCAAAGAGCATATTCTTTTGTTTCTACTCGACCCTAAATCTACCAATTCCTCCCCCCCTTGGTTAAAGGTGTCCTAGCTGAATTTAAGTTTATCATAATTTATTGAGTTTCAACTCTGTTTCATACCTGCCGTAGTTTGGCATGTTTTTTCTAGCCTAAGGCTTCCATGCTTACACCCAGCCAAAGCTCCTATTACTTTAGCTTTATATTGACAAATGTCTTTGTTAAGGCAGTGGGCTGGCACCAAAGAGGCCAAAAAATATATAAATTAAAATATGGGAGGATTTGCATATGCCCTTGTAATTGTACTGTAGTTCATTATTTTTGTCTCAGACATGTTGATTCTCTGCTATGGACTACCACTTATAAATAAAAATTTGGGGAAAAAATATGCTTGTTGACATTACAACAGAAACAGAAGATATTTGCACTCCAGATGGGTCCGTACAACATCAGATGATTTTGTCCCATTCGAAACGGGGCCATTCAGACTTTAGTGAATTACCCTGAGACTTACAACTTGGCTATTATCGTCTATATTACAATACATTGATTAAAGAGTACCCTGATTACAGACATCATATAAATGTATAAAGGTTGATTTTGGCAAAAGGTTCCTATTTTTTTCTTAGGTGGATATTTTACTGTGTGTAATCCCAGTTATATTAATAAGCTAGTCGGCTAAATATTTATCATTCTGTCAGACTTTGGAAAACTAATATCTAGTAAACCAAAACGTTAGTCTGAGAGCGTGGAACTGGGCGAGGATCCCGGCAGAGTTTAATAGCAGAACTTGCCATCTGCGTGGGCGGATAGGCATTAATTAGAAAACCATGTATTCTGGCCTGTCAAGTACAGGGGAAGCTGATTAATCTGTCTGGCTACTGCCTGTCTCAATATACAGAAAATTAACTGAATACTTCCTCCTATTAGCATGCGTCCGTCCATCCGTCTGTCTGTGTGTCTGTCTTTCTCATATGTTTCATGTTATAGTATCACTATCATTATTAATCTCATACTAGTTACATTGCTGTGACAATTTAATTTAAATGCCTGGATGTTCAACCTGAATGATATACATATTTGCATATATTTGCATACGCATTGCAAAATGAAGCATAGCAAGTTTCCTGTTTATGTAGGAACAATCAAACTATGTTGTAGCAGGACTGGTCTGGTTCCCAGTTCAGGGAACAGTTCTCCTGTTACACTGCCTGTCTCTGTAGTAAATAAAGTGTATGGTAATAAGAAGTATTGGCTTAGATATTGGAACGTCTAACACCACCCCCTGTCTTTGCCTAATTCTGGGTGACATATTTCTGTCTCTGTGGTTCCTCTCTGGGAATAATGTTGAGCAGGCAAGTCGGGAGTTCAGATGTGATTCTGCTAAATGATAGATTAAGCTGAGGACGTTTCAGTACTGGGCACAGCCGCCTATCTGTGCCTGACACTTAAATCAGAGTACTGCTGTCATTTCTGCATGTCCTATGTCTCTCCCAGCAAGTTCTCCAGAACTTGTCACTGCATGTCACAACGACTCAATGTCACACGAATGTGTCACTTTACCATCACACTTCCAAAAGCTGCTAAACTAGTCCAAATCTCTGTTCTATAAGCAAGTACTACAGGAAACTAAATGTCATGACACATAAGCACGTTCTGTGAGGATATACCCTTGAGAACGATCCTCAATGTCTGTAAATGTTCTCCCAAGTTGTGCCTCTGCAGTGATACTTCAGTCAGAGGACTTCAATTATTCACAATTCGAAATCTCTAATGTCTGAGAAGGTATGAGATACACCTTGAAAAATATAATCTTGCAGTAGCTCTGTGCATGAGAAAAAAAAGTTGGTTAGTCTTATATATATTTTAAGACTATATATCTTGCCATACAATAATAGGGACACTTTAGCTCCATTTAGTTCACAGATCAAGTGAGAAGAAGTGACCAATAGAGTATTTGATCTGTGAATAAAATCAACATTTGGTGGGTGTCCCTCTATCCATTAATCAGCCTATTTTTGTGCCACTCATGGAACTTGGAATGATGACACAAACAAAATGACTTGTCCGTTGTCCATTTTGTTTGTTTTAGAGTTTGGTCATATATGCAGAATTTGGCCAAATTGATGATTATACAAAATTCTAATGATTTATTTGATATCAAATGCATAGATCTATTTTGTAGTATTCTTTAATGTTAAGTTTCATTTTGAGCTGCAGAGAAACTCTTGGGCTTTCTCGTAACCTTGGACCTTAGCAGGCTCAATGCTAAATGCTGCAGACCTGTCACTTTTCCAGAGCCAGGAACCCATAAAAGTCAATGGTGATGAAAGGCAGTAAAGCTTAGAGAAGTTATGTGATGTTCACCAAACAGCATATTTGTAAAACAATCTCTTGATCTCTGTTAGTCCACAGCAAATGCACTACTCCTCATAATAACGTAAAGTTTCTGAAATTCATAGTACTTAGAATTGCTAAGTGGAATTTTTAATGGAAAATCTCCAACCAGGCGAAGGTCCACAGCATCTACACGGGTAATGGCAGTCAAGAACAAGCATTAATCAGGGAACCAGAAATATTACAAAATTAATAAAGTAGTCAGAGACAGAAATTTCAGTCCAATGCCAAGTCAAAAACAGAAATTTCACTAACAAGATACACTTGAGGGCTACCAAGAACCAAAAAAAGAGCATTGGGTTATGGAGGATTCATTTAACATTCATCAACTGAACTGCTCCATTTTGAGTCCTACCAAATAGGCCATAAAGGGAAGCAGCATGGGAGCAGTCAGTACAAGTTAAGCACCTCAGACCCTGACTTCATGATCAGTGGTATCAACAATCAGCAGGTGCTGCTCTTAAATAAATTGGTTCATATGAACAGTTTGAGGCAAATAAAAGATTAAATGTTACGATAAACAAGGAGCTTTAAATCAATCCAAGTCCCAGTTTTCCCAGTTCTGATTGGTCAGTTTTATACGCTTTCTATATAAAAAGCCTGCAGGGACAGGCTATAGACACCAGAACCCCTAAATTAAGCTGTAGTGGTTCTGGTGACTATAGTGTCCCTTTAATGTGAGGTAAATTAGAGATTAGTGCCACTAATAATATACTGGATTTCCTACTTACAACCAGTCAGTGGCGTACACACAACCCATGGGGCCCAAGGTGCGAAAACTGATCTGTGGCCCCCCCCCCCCCCCCGCGCTTACTCTGCGCGGGCTGGGGCCGCAACACATGGCGGGCGGGCACCTGGTCGCAGGGCTGCGACCCGTGCGACCGCGGTATGTACGCCAGTGCATGCATAAACACATACACTTAAAGGACCACTACAGACACCCAGATCAAATCAGCTCAATGAAGTGGTCTGGGTGCCAGGTCTCTCTAGTTTTAACCCTGCAGCTGAAAACATAGCAGTTTCAGAGAAACTGCTATGTTTCACTGAGGGTTAATCCATCTCTAGTGGCTGTCTCATTGACAGCCGCTAGAGGATTTTCTGCGATTCTCACTGTGAAAATCACAGTGAGAAGACGCTGAACGTCCATAGGAAAGCATTGAGTAATGCTTTCCTATATGGGCGGTTTGAATGCGCGCGTGGCTCTTGCCACGCATGTGCATTCGGAGCTGAGAGGCGGATCGGGACGGAGAGATCCCCAGCGCCAAGGGAGCCCAGCGCTGGAGAAAGGTAAGTGCTTTAGACACACACACACACACACACTCTCATGAACAGACGCACACATTTACTGACAGACACACACTCAGTGACAGACGCACACAAACATACTCAGTAACAGACACACACACTAACACTAACACACTCTAAAACTAACACACTCACTAACACACTCACTAACACAATCACTCTAACACACTCACTAACACACTCACTAACACACTCACTAACACACTCACTAACACACTCATTAACACACTCACATTAACACACTCACATTAACACACTCACATTAACACACTCACATTAACACACACACTCACACACTCACTAACACACTCACTAACACACTCACTAACACACTCACTAACACACTCACTAACACACTCACTAACACTAACACACTCACATTAACACACTCACTCACACTCACTAACACTAACACACTCACTAACACTAACACACTCACATTAACACTAACACACTCACATTAACACTCTCACTAACACTCTCACTAACACTCTCACTAACACTCTCACTAACACACTCTCACTAACACACTCTCACTAACACACTCTCACTAACACACTCTCACTAACACTCACATTAACACACTCTCACTAAAACACTCTCACTAACACACTCTCACTAACACACTCTCACTAACACTCACATTAACACACTCTCACTAACACACTCACATTAACACACTCTCACTAACACACTCACATTAACACTCACATTAACACACTCTCACTAACACACTCCCATTAACACACTCACATTAACACACTCACATTAACACACTCACTCACACTAACACACTCACTCACACTAACACACTCACTCACACTAACACACTCACTAACACTAACACACTCACTCACATTAACACTCTCACATTAACACTCTCACATTAACACACTCACATTAACACTCTCACATTAACACTCTCACATTAACACTCTCACATTAACACTCTCACATTAACACTCTCACTAACACACTCACACTAACACACTCACACTAACACTAACACACTCACACTAACACTAACACACTCACACTAACACTAACACACTCACACTAACACTAACACACTCACACTAACACTAACACACTCACACTAACACACTCACACTAACACTAACACACTCACACTAACACTAACACACTCACACACACTAACACACTCACATTAACACACTCACATTAACACACTCACATTAACACACTCACTAACACACTCACTAACACACTCACTAACACACTCACTAACACACTCACTAACACACTCACATTAACACACTCACACTCACTAACACTAACACACTCACTAACACTAACACTAACACACTCACTAACACTAACACACTCACATTAACACACTCACATTAACACACTCACATTAACACACTCACACTAACACACTCACACTAACACACTCACACTAACACTAACACACTCACACTAACACACTCACACTAACACACTCACACTAACACACTCACATTAACACACTCACATTAACACACTCACATTAACACACTCACATTAACACACTCTCACTAACACACTCACACTAACACACTCACACTAACACACTCACACTAAGACACTCACACTCACACTAACACACTCACACTAACACACTCACACTAACACACTCACACTCACTAACACTAACACACTCACATTAACACACTCACTAACACTCTCACTAACACTCTCACTAACACACACTCACACTAACACACTCACTAACACACTCTCTCACTAACACACACACACTAACACAAACTAACACTAACACACTCACTAACACACTCACTAACACACTCACATTAACACACTCACATTAACACACTCACATTAACACACTCACTAACACACACACTCACTCACACTCACTAACACACTCACTAACACTAACACACTCACATTAACACACTCACTCACACTCACTCACACTCACTCACACTAACACACTCACTAACATTAACACACTCACATTAACACACTCCCTAACACTCTCACTAACACACTCACTCACTACCACTCTCACTAACACTAACACACACACACACACTCACTAACACTAACACACTCACTAACACACTCACTAACACTCACTAACACACTCACTAACACACTCACTAACACACTCACTAAACACACTCACTAAACACACTCACTAAACACACACACACGTTTTTTCTGTTTTTTTTTTTTAATTTAATCCCCCCAGCCTCCTTACCTGTGTGAGAGCTGGGGGGATTCCCTGGGGTCCAGTGGTGTTGCTGGTCCTGCTGTTACCCGGCTGGCGGGCGCGCGAGGGAGCACTGTCCCCTGGGTGCTCCCTCTTCAGCTCCCTCGCGCGCCGCGTACTGATACCGGAGCCGGAAGATGACGTCATCTTCCGGCTCCGGTTTCAGTGCGGTGCGCGAGGGAGCTGAAGAGGGAGCACCCAGGGGACAGTGCTCCCTCGCGCGCCCGCCAGCCGGGTGACAGCAGGGCCAGCCTCGGGGGGCCCGGAGGTGGCCGGCTCCTGGGCCCCCCAGCAGAAGAGGCTGGCCCTGTGGGTACATACCGGGTCGCAGGGGCGGCCGGGCCCCCTGGTGGGCCGGGCCCGGTCGCAGCCGCGACCCCTGCGACCCTGGTATGTACGCCACTGCAACCAGTCTCCTCTTCTACCCCTGTCCCTTAGAGATCTCCCCTCCTGTCCCTAAGAGATCTCCCCTGCTGTCACTTAGAGGTCTCCCCTCCTGTCCATTAGTGTTCTCCCCTCTTGTCCCTTAGTGCTCTCCCCTTTTCCCTCCTGTTCCTTAGGGCTCTCCCCTCCTATCCCTTAGTGCTCTCCCCTCCTATCCCTTAGTGATCTTTCCTCCCCTCCTGTCCCTCAGTGCACTCCTCTCCCCACCGCTCCCTTAGAGCACCCCCCGTTCTGTCCCTTAGTGCTCTCCCCTCCCCTCCTGTCCCTTAGTGACCTCCCCTACCCTTTTGTCCCTTAGTGCTCTCCTCTCCCCTCCTGTCCTTTAGTGCTTTCCCCTCCTGTCCCTTAGTGCTCTCCCCTCCTATCTCTGATCGCTCTCCCCTCCTATCCCTTAGTGATCTTTCCTCCCCTCCTGTCCCTCAGTGCTCTCCCCTTCCCACCAGTCCCTTAGTGCTCTCCCTTGCCCCTGTCTCTTAGTGATATCCCCTACCCTCCAGTCTATTAGTGCTCTTCCCACCCGTCCCTTAGAGCTCCCTTCTCCCCTCCCTTAGATTTCCTCTCTCCTCCCTGTCCCTTAGTGGTCTCCCCCCCCCCCCCTTAGTGGTCCTCTACTCTCCCCCACCCCCTTAGTGGTCCTCTACGCTCCCCCCAGCCCCTTAGTGGTTCTCTCTCTCTCTCCCTCCCCCTTAGTGGTCCTCCCTCTCCCCCACCATCTTAGTGGCCCTCTCTCCTCCCCCCCTCTTATTGGTCCTGCCTCTCTCCCACTCTTAGTGGTCCTACCCTCCCCTTAGTGGTCCTTCCTCTCCCCCACCCCCTTAGTGTTCCACTCCCTGCCCCCCCACCCTTTAGTGGTTCTCCCTCTTCCCACCACCTTACTTGTCCTCACTCTCCCCCAACTCCTTAATAGCCCTCTCTCTCCTCCTCTCTCCTCTCTCCTCCTCCTCCCCCTCTCATAGTGGTCCTACCTCTCCCCCCCCTTTAGTGGTCCTACATCTCCTTCCCTCTTAGTGGGCCTACCTCTCTCCCCCTCTTAGTGTTCCTCATCCCGCCCCTCCCCTTGTGCCTCCTACCTATCTTTGTAGCATGGCCGTACGCGCGGGTGGCGGACCGCGGTAAAGGAGCTTCCTGTACCCAGCCGGACTGACAAGAAGTGCTCTCTCAGTGAGCACTTCCTGTCGGTCCGGCTGGGTACAGAAAACAGATGCTGCTGTACCGCGGTCCGCCGCCCACTACACTGAGTGACTGGCAGGAGGGAGCGCTGCCGAGTCACTCAAATCTGGCACCCCTAGGCCTATAGGATTAGGTTATCTATAGGTTGGTTATCTACCATTTAGTTTTGTGTGGGGCATTTGGGCTTGCGTTGACTACTTTGTGCGTTTTCCCCTGCTCTGGTCTCCCCTCGCTGTGCATTGCTACAGTTGCGGCACTCTTGTGAGTCTGCTGCGCCCCTTTTCCCCCTGTCTGCTCTTCAGTGTCCCCCGCATAGATTCCAGCGCTTTGCGCCATGTTCTTACCGACCCGTGTCCTATGTGCTCTCCCGGTCGGCAGGCATTTTACGCCAAGCGGCTGCATTTACCACGGCGGCCTTTTTCTCAGAGCCATGCAGCTTCCACGTGCTCGCTTTGCGTCTCGGCCCTTGGGCCACACATGCAGCACTCTCTTGCACCTTCTTTTTTACGTGATAACAGCACAGTATGTATTCTGTAAACATGTGCTGCTTCCCCCTCACTGTTTGTTTGCAGTGCCAAATCTCTGTATGCCTGGTGTTCAGGCCCCTATTACTGAGCTCAGTCTAGTGCCTGGGTGCACTGTATATTTCTGTGTTTCAGTGGAACTACTGTGGCCACAGCCTTTATGTGCCCCCGAAGGCCTCCAGGCCTGCCTGTGTCTTCATTTCATGGGCTCCCTACCTGAGATTTTTTTCACTTTATCCCCTGACGGTGTTTCATTTTTCAGTATGGCGCAGAATGAAGTTTATTTATTTGCCTGTGTCGTACTCTTATTTTACGGATAGGCCACATCTCTGTGTGGTTTGTTGTCTACGGACCTATATCGCCGTGACTCTTCATTTCTCTGCCCGTGGGTGGCTATTGATTTTATATGTGCATCTGTGTTAGGCAGTCTCTGGCTCTCTGCCTCTGCAGGCATGAAGAGATCCTTCGGGGCACTGCAGTATTGGTGACTCAGGTATCCGGTGGGTCCCTTACAGATTTTATCCTAGTCGAGGATCGGACTAGAGAGTCGATTTTTCACGTGTTTTATTTTCGTTCACACTTCTATGTTTCTTCTGCGTTTATTTCTGGGCGTTAAAATAGAAAATATGAAGCATCCTGTCCTGCCATAAAATTAGGGATTATGCTACCCTTGGTGAAGGAATAATCAAAATTTTACTAAAGACACGAGGCAAATATTTCCCCCAATGTTTGTTTTGACGTTTCCCTCCCTGGATTGTGGGTTATTTGGGGGTATTTGTTGTGATTTTGTATTGTTTCTGTCATGTGTTTGGTTGAATTTTATTGTGATCTGATACTAGTTGCCTGTTTGAGTTTCATTATCGTACTGCAGTACTAATGTTTTTTTAATGACATTCTGCCTTTCACAATGTTACTTTTTCCTTGCAGTGTAATCGGGATTTCTCCTGGTTCTGGCGGTTTCTCGTTTGATTGTGCCTACTAGATTGACTCAGTTGGATTTCATTCTCTCCGGTTTGACGTCGTCAAAGAAAGAGGAAGTGGGAGGGAACCTGTTTTAACCTGTTTTGTCTTGCAATAGTACCCTATATACTTTTTTCTCTCCTTTTTGTTACTTCATATGGCATATTACCTACACTACATTAATATTTTTAGTGTAAGTTATTATTGTATTTGAATTTTAAACACACTACTTCACACAGAGTGTTTTTGCACTCGTTTAGTGCACTTTGATATATTTTGCACATTCAGCAGTTTTTGCACATGATAATGTCACTTTATTAGGGTGAAGTTGTATATTGTGTATTACAATTTCACTCTGCGTGTTATATGAAATTTTGTCTTAAAGGCACAGCACAACTTAAATTTTCAACTTAGAGTTATTCTATAACCAGAATAGCCAGCAGATAGCACCCCAGCTCCCATGATCCTTTGACAGCTGTGGGCCAGACAAACCCTGCTTGAGTGCAATGATGGAGACGAACATACATTTTTATACATACATTTCTATATTAAACTTATTTATTCAGTAAGACTGTACAAAATTGAGTATTTTATTTGGCCAGCTGTCAATCTAATTATTGGAGAAAACACACAAAACATCTAACCCCTTTCATTATGGCTGCCAACATAAATACTAAGGCCTAGATTTTTAATTTAAAGGGACACTATAGCCACACAGGGCGCACAGGGGCGCCGCAAGATATTTTCCCAGTGCTATAATCATAGAACCGGGAACTGTGCTCTCCCCTGCTAGGGGAACGGAGGGAGAGAGGACTCCAAGGGAGCTCTAACCTGCTGGGTTCTCCTTTCGCAAGCTCAGAGTGTTGCCTGAGGCTGCTACAGTGCACTCTCACTACTGGGACCACCAGGGCTTCCCCACCGGACCATCAGGGATTGCAGGAAATGTCCCCCCTCCCAGACAAAAGTAAAGAGTGAGGCGGGATATCACATATATTTTTAATTAAAAAAAAATAAAGTATATATTTATTCACTTGCCCTCCTACCCCCACAGACCCCACACCACACAATAGCTCCCCCATACACGTACACGGCCCCTCTATACACAGACACACACTACCTCCCCATACACACACACTATCCCCCATACACACACACTACCCCCATACACACAATTACCCCCCATACACACACACTACCCCATACACACAATTACCCCCCCACACACACACACACTACCCCCATACACACAATTACCCCCCTATACACACACACTATCTCTCATACACATTACCCCCCCCCCACACACACACACACTGCCCACCAATACACACACACTGCTCCCCCTCACACACACTGCACCTCCCTACACACACTCTGTACCCCACACACACTGTGTATCCCTCACACAACCTGCCCCCTCATGCACAAACTGCCCCACATACACACACATTGCACCACACACACACATACACACAAACTACATCCTTCACAAACACAATGTACCCCTGTACACACACCTCACCCCTCATGCACACTGCATCCCTATACACGCACACGCACCCCTCACACGCACACTGCAACCCTCACACACACATATTGCACCTCTCACACACCACTACAGCCCCTATCCCGGCAGACCCCAAGTAAGTTGTCAAACTGTTCTTAAAAAGTTTGACTACTTACCCTCAGAGGGCACTACGGCACTACTGGCGCCATAATGACTACAACGTAATGTAGTAGTTATTGTGCCTGTATTGTTTCTTTAAATAATCTTCCAGTGCCATTCCCAAGATTAGGGGCCAAATATATCTATGCCGCAACGCTGTACATATATACAACCTAGAAAGATAGTTTCGACTTGGGGTGCCTTGGAAAAATATTAAAATAGTAAGGGCGCCTTAAACCTAAAACGTTTGGGAACCACTGGTATAGAGCATGTATCTAACATCTCACTGCTCAATTATCTACAATTTAGGAGTTAAACCACTTTTGTTTCTGTCCATGCAGCCCTAGCTACACCTCCCCTGGTTGTGCCTTACACAGCCTGCATGAATTTTTTTTCTTTTTTAATGAGATATTAACTTCTTTAGAATTTCTCTTTCATTTCATGGGAAATAGTTTGGGAAAGTCACTTTGCACATCCTCTTTCTGGTGTGAGTGTGTGCAGTGGTGTATCCTGGTTTTGTGCTGCCCTAGGCAGGCAGGCGGCGCTGGCGAGGGAGCACTTTCCCCTGAGCTGTCCCCTGAGCGCGCCGCCCGCCCGCCTAGGGCAGCACAAAACCAGAACCCATCAGCCAGCCCATCAGCCCGCCCAGCATGTCAGTTAGCCGAAAGGCTAACAAGACATTTGCCCTGGGCATTTGGGGGCGGCTTTCTTTGCCGCCCCCTGGAAAATGCCGTCCAAGGCAAATGCCTTGTTTGCCTCGCTGCTAAAACATCCCTGAGTGGGTGACAACAACATATGTGTCACGTCACCGTCCAGGTCCGCTCCTGCTAGAGAGAGGTATGGGTCCTGGTGGACGCGTATCGTTGCGGCGGCATTCCCACATCGCAAGGGGAATGCCACGGATTACGCACCTCCTAATGCGACGTCCCCCAGCCTCACTGACAGAAACTCCTCCCCTTACTCAGCGGCCAGGTCTGTAAACATTTCATAATTAACCCTTCTAGTGCCTAACCATTCGGAACGTGTGTGTGACGTCACACACACTCGTTCACTGTCACATGCTTCCCTGCAGCCAATCAAGGAGCACCTTAGGCTAGTTAAACCTTTTTTATGCCCTGTCGTGGTTTACCATTCTGGTTATCTAAGAGTGCGTTTCTGGTATTGTTTCTTGTGTATTTTGACCTTGGCTTTCTTACTGACTATTCTGATATCTGTATCCCTTGACCTTTGACTTGGCTCCTGACTATTCTGACTTCTATATTCCTTAACCTTTGGCTTACATACCGTTTACGCTATATCTTTATTCTTGACCTCAGCCTGTCTTGTGTTTTTCCTTTTATACGTTAAATCTGGACGTTCTAAGGCCTGGTAATACGTCTTAGGGTTTTCTTTATTTGTTAAGTTCTGCGTGTTGGGCATATTAGTGTATCCTGACAATATGAAAAAGACCTCATTGAGGTCGAAACGTTGCAATAAATCTGCTTGAAGAACTATCACAGTGAGTGCCTGGGATTCTTTCCATTAATATGTAAGGTTGTCTGACACCGTCGTACCAGGGCACTCTGTACTTATAGATGGCATGTGTCCTATCACTATTTAATTATTCACACTCTCTAGATTGCCAGTAAATACATATGCATGGACGATGGTAATGTTGATGAGAATGCAGGGCAAACCAAAGTAAGCATTTGGTTTCGTCCAAAGTGAGATTTGGCCAAATTTGGACCGATCAGCTGTACGAATGAACTACCTTTCCCAAAAGCTCCATTCTCACGTAAAAGCAGGCAAATGCCGAATCAATGTCTAAGATCAGATGCGCCTGAATTAAGGTTTTAAAAAAATTAAAATGGATGGTTGATTGGAAAAAAAGATGATTGATGACTAAGGGACAGTTAATCAATGTAGATTTTATTCACAGATCAAGTAGTGAGAAGTGAACAACAGAGGGGGAAAACGTAGCAATAAAAAAAGCTATATTTATATAGCATTTTTATAAATACTTATATTAATATGAAATAAGAATATATATCTATATATACACTATTTGGCCTATTTTGGCTTAGCCCTCAACCCCCTCTGTTCCTGTACGTCCAGTGGTCTGATCTCAATTATGTGTCTGTTAGTCCACCCATTGTACAGCGCTACGGAATTTGTTGGCGCTATATAAATAATAAAATAGTAATAATAATAATAATCCCAATAGTTTTTCATAAACAACATTTGGCTTATATAAACAGATACCTGGACATTGGACATTCGGAACAAAATGTAAATTTGGTAAACACTTTTTTGGTTTGAACGTAAAATTACCGCCATATACAAGTATAAAAAACGTATAATGCATACATTAAACTGTATACTCCTACATTTTTATCTATGTATTTTATTTCCAAGGAGATCACTCATGAGTTTTATTTCCAGTGTGCATTTTATCACACATTTGTAGGCAAATTAGTGGTTCCTTGCGCCCACAGTACAGATATGGCGTTAATAGTCAGTGAGCAGCCCCAGGCACTGCCTGTCACAGAAGTATAGCCTGGAGAGCAGTCTAGGGTGACGTCCTTATTAATCCAATATTCTGTGACTTCATCTCTGTCTGTCGCTGGGCTGTGTAATGAGGATGTAGCTTTAGCCTAATAATAAGGAGACCAGTCCCCACGTCATGATGTAAAGAGCAATGAACTGTACTCCGATTCTACAGCAAATTATTGCATTGTAGCCTGTGTGCATTGCAATCCCGGGATCTGTGTTGATATCCGAAAATACAATGCTGCTCTTTAATATATTTATGTTAGTCTAGAGGCACAAAAAAAGTAAAGAAGTGGACACAATTTTAAGAACGAACGTTTGAAAGTACCAAGCTATTTTTAGCAAATCAGCAACTCATAAAATACTTACTGCCAACTTGAAAATACGTACCATGGCCAAGTACCACCAACGGTAGATAGACATATAGTAGACCCATTGATCATCTGCCTGCCACAGTAAAGGCTGGCCAATATTCACGATAGATTGATTATCCAACTAAATAGAAAATTAATCAATCTGTGAACACAATCATCCTCTATAACATATTGATAACCAAATGACATATTATGCATTATCGTCAGTTAGATTGATATCTGCTGCCAACGCCATCAAGACGGATTGCTTGTGTTCAGATAAACAAAGATCTACTATCTTTTTATAAATCAATGGAATACAATGAAGCTAATCACTGCTGTGATGTGAGGAAGGTATGAACAATAAAGGATTTAAGATAAAATAGTGCTTTACCTTAATTTTTTTTAATACTTTTTTTTATATATACAGCCAGGTAAGAGCACCTGAAAAGTAATTTATTTTGGTTTTGTAAAAATAGTAAATCTCACTGTGATTACCCAGGTGCTAATACTCAGCTCTGTAAATTGATACCGGACTAGAGAAATTAGTAGATCTCCACGGGGCATTGATAAGTAACAGACGCAATTTATTGATCTGCAGTACATGCAATGTGTGATACAAAATGTAACACATGTTAGAAATCCAGTTAGGCAGATCAGTGAATTAGGTAAAGAGAGTTCTGCACCCTTAAAGCAGCTCTGTCCCCATTTCCGTAACTCCTCAGTATCCCCAATACGTGTATATTTGCTCCCTATTCACCCCCATTTACCTTAAATTTTGCTATCTTCGCCAATCTTCCTCATTCCCAATGGCGTCATCTTTTGCAACTGGGGAGCATTTTGAAGATGAGTGATGAAAATTAAACTGGTTATATGCAGCGCTCTGAAATCTCGCGAGGCAATGGGAAAAGGAGAGGATAGAGGTGTGTATTGTCGGAAAGTTGCCTTAAGATCCACCCTTTTGTCACAATTGTCAAGCGCAGGAATAATACAGAAGACAAAATAGCCAATTACGCCAATTACCTAATACAGCAGGGCTGGAGAATGATTGCGGTCCATTGATATTTTTTTGGCTACCTACCTACCTATCTACCTACCAATCAATAATGGGATGTAAAACACAAGGGAGATGGCAAGAGTGGTGCCAATGATGTAATCAACATCATCACTAGTAAGGTGCCAGGGAACCCACCCTGCCAACAACGGGTATACTGATCAGCAGTCATATTGACCAGCACCTCTCGGGGTTGCCCACATACAGTGTACTGTAGAAAGGTAGAAAGTTTGTTTTATCCCTGATGTTCTGTTTGTCTGTAAACATACTCCTTGTAAAGTTAATAAAATAAAGTCATTTTAAAAAAGGTGCATAGTGTGGGGGCGGGTACACAGTTTGCTTCTTGCAGCACAAATGAATCTAACCGTTTGGAAACTCACTTACATCTGGCCCTGTTATCGGACATTGCTTACATCTCAGCTAGCTGCTAATGTAACAATAGCCCGATCTACTACCTCACACTGTATCCTCATAACGCTCTCATCTGTTCCAAACCAGAACTAGGACTCTCAGCACACTCAGGCAGGTCGCAGATGGTTGTGGAAAAAAGGGTGTTGCTTTTTCAACAGTTGGCACTTTTAAGGTTACCTTGGCTCACGCAAAATGGACAAGTCGTCCTTGACTTGAGTAGAAGAAACCTATCACTCCTGATAAACAGAGACAGAAACTAAATCTGTATTATGTAGTGTCTGTGCCCCCTCCAGCCTCTCTGTATTGTCTGCATAATGACATAAATGAGACTAGATGTGCAGGATTCGCACACTGAGAGCTTTCGATCCATCTCACCTCTGCAAGAGCCCTCACCGCATCCTATCCGCCTGCTGGCTCATACCTCTTATTATCTACTAATTGAAATTATTGGAATATTAAGGCCTTGAAGGTTTAATAAGCCTGCCAGCTTCTGCTAGACTACAACTCTTACCATATCCCAGGCAAACCAACAGATGCATTACTCCAAATCAAAGGATGGGGTAGTTTAAGTGATAGGCAGACAGATGGTTAGATATTGTACTTCATTACAATCAATCTTACAAAATGTCTTGTATGTTCCTAGAAAAGTGTCCCATTCACTCTGGTTTGTAAATCTCTTCTATGGAATATATGTACATTTTGGTATTTTATCTTTTACAAATATTCACAAAACACATATAGCACATGTTGGAATCATTAGTTGGCTGGGAGAGGGTTAACTTCAGCTGCAAATGCCATGTCAACCATTGATGACTTTTTGAAGCCAAAATCCGACCTTCATCATTAGAATGAACCTGGAAAGAAGAGAGTCACGGAGCCCTGTGAAGTAGGCCGGAAGACAAGCAGATATCTTAATGAGCCGTCCACTGAGGTGGGCACAAACCCCACACTCTGTTTGTTCAGGTGCTTTCGAAACCAGAAGCATCAAATCCCTCAACGGCAGAATCAAAACAGAACATATCAGGTCCTCGTATTTGTATCTGTGCCTGGGAGACCACGTTCCAGCCATGTTATTTTCTAGATGGTATCAATTTACAAAACACCCGTATTTGGGATGCACAAAAATATTTTGAGAAATGGAGGGATTTTCAGGACTGTAGGGAAAAAAATAGAAAATTCTATAATTTTCTATTACTATTATTTCTTGAAAACTTAAAATTCCCTTTAAGGGGGCAGAACTTTGCCACCTTACCTGAGGGGACAGCTCCCACTATTCTACCAAGGTAGGATTTGAAAGCTACCCCATCTTTCAACCACTGTTTGGTTTATCTATCAGCCCAACAGAGCCAGAACCATGCTGTAGGTTAAATGGTTAAAGAGGGGTGGTTGTGGGGTGGACAATGATAGTTCAGTGAGTGAATTGCCTCTGCCTACTGTGGCAGCATCCTAATGGTCAGTATTGATTAAAAAAAATTTACATTTTCAGCTAAAAGAGATGAGTTATATTTTGCCAACATTTGTAAATGTCTTTAAAAATGCTCAGCAATTATCAGAATAGTGAATAAGTGACCCAAATATATCCCCATCCCTGTGGTGTCAGAAACACAGTCCTGGAAAATAGAAAGTATTTATTCACAAAAGTGCTCAGTAATCACCAAAAAGTTATAGGACAGATCAAAATGGGTATTTAATCAGAAAGTATATGGAAGCCATTTTCCATATTAGGGTCTAAGCAAGGAATGGACTGAGGCCTTGATATTTAACTGAAGCCTTAATATTTCTACTAAATTATTAACGTCAATGGAATTTAATGGACAAATCTTTTGAAAAGTTTTTTTTCAAAACTCAGATTGTGATCATTTTAAAATCTTACCAAAAATATTAAATCAAAGTCTAAATTGAATGATTCAGCTCTCGGCCAGGAGAAAAACATACCATCAAGTGTCAAACTCCAATCATCTGAGCAAAATGCAGAGAGTTCTCAAGATGTCAGTGGTGGGCTTCACAGGTCAATGAATTTAAACAGCTTATACGACAGCACCACTGACAGTTGTATCCCATGCTGGATTTAACTCAGTGCAGGAGGAAAGTGTAATCCATTGCAATAAATAAACATTGCATGCAATGGACTTTAGTCATTTTTCAACGTACAGTTGATTACTATTTCATTATGTAACATCCCCTCAGTTGTCCCTATTTGGGAGGGACAGTCCCTATTTTGGGCCCAAATCTCTCTGCCTCTATTTTCTAGGAGCTCCATAAAACTGCTGTGTCTGAGTGTATAACAAAGCTCCATTGTTATAATACTCCCAGTAATATGTCTCTAAATTGCAAAAAATGTGTTTAGAAATCATTCTGTTGTTCTTGTTCTTAATTATATTTTATCTTTAAATTGTTATTAGCAGGGTTGATCCTAGGGTCACAGACGCTTGGGCGCAAAAACATTTTTTGTCGCCCCAAGGCGTAGTCATCTTGTTAACTATTGCCATACAATGATGCATGTCTGGACTTGGCAAATGTCACACTCACTGCTATACACTCTTAATGACAGACACACAATCTCACTTATCTCACTGGGGTCCAGTGGGGATCTTCTCCCTTGAGGTCTCCCTTCCTGCTCCTCACTGCTCCCTCACACAATTTAGTGATGCCAAGCCAGAATGCCATCATATTCTGGTGCCCAGCATCACCACAGAGGGCGCGTGAGGGACCAGTGAGGAGCAGGAAAAACAGACTGCGCATCCTCACCGCCGCATGCCTTCTGCTTCCTCTCCCCCCAGCCTGGTAAATTTCAGCAGAGTAGAAACCTGCAGTGTGAGGAAAGCAGGTGCCTCCTCTGCCTTACCTGACTAAGTACCATTATGGGGGAACCCTTAGGTGACCCGCTGGCCACCTCTTGGGCCTTCTGTGACACTCTGCTTTTTTTTGGCGGCGGCCCACCTCATGCCACTTGCAAGCGGTGCACACCATGCACCCCCGCAGGATTGGTCATTTAAAGGGGCACTATAGGCACCAAGACCACCTCATCTCATTGTAATGGTCTCGGTGCAGTGTCCCTTTCCTCTTATTCCTGCCTCTAGTAACTGCCTACCAGACATTGGTCGATGTTGGAGGTGTAGAAGACAGACCTTAGAAACAGGTAAGTGTTTAATGGGTTTTTACGTGGCTGGGGAGTCACCAAGTCAGAACGACACTTTTGTGTCAGGAGTACAGCTTGGTATGCCTAACACTCAGGGGCGGACTGACCGGTCGGGCACTTCGGACGTGGTCCGAGGGCCCGGCCGGGAGGGGGGCCCGCCGCAGCCGTGCACATAATGTGCACATAATGTGCACGGCTGCAAAGTTATTCAGTGTGTGGAGATCGGGGAGATCGGGGCCCGGGCCCGGCGCTGTATCAGGAGGAGGAGGAGGAGGGGCCCGGTCCTGTGCGCGGAGGCGCGTCGACGGCCCAGCAACCAGCAACCAGCCAGGTCAGCCACAGACCCCCCGGCCCCAGCCACAGACCCCCAGGCCCCATCCACAGGGCCCCAGGCCCCAGCCACAGGGCCCCAGGCCCCAGCCAAAGGGCCACAGGGCCCCAGGCCCCAGCCACAGGGCCCCAGCCACAGGGCCCCAGGCCCCATCCACAGGGCCCCATCCACAGGGCCCCAGGCCCCAGGCCCCAGCCACAGGGCCCCAGGCACAAGGCCCCAGCCACAGGGCCCCAGGCACAGGGCCCCAGGCACAGGGCCCCAGGCCAGCCCCAGCCACAGGGCCCCAGGGCCCCAGGCCCCAGCCACAGGGCCCCAGCCACAGGGCCCCAGGCCACAGCCACAGGGCCCCAGGCCCCAGCCACAGGGCCCTAGGCCCCAGCCACAGGCCCCATGCCAGCCAGCAAGCCACAGGCCCCAGGCCAGCCAGCAAGCCACAGGCCCCAGGCCAGCCAGCAAGCCACAGGCCCCAGGCCAGCCAGCAAGCCACAGGCCCCAGGCCAGCCAGCAAGCCACAGGCCCCAGGCCAGCCAGCAAGCCCCAGGCCCCAGCCAGCAAGCCACAGGCCTCAGCCAGCCAGCCACAGGCCAGCCAGCCCCAGACCCCAGGCCAGCCAGCCCCAGACCCCAGGCCAACTAGCCGGCCAGCCACAGGCCCCAGGCCAGCCGGCCCCAGGCCACCTAGCCAGCCAGCCACAGGCCCCAGGCCAACTAGCCAGCCAGCCACAGGCCCCAGGCCAACTAGCCAGCCAGCCACAGGCCCCAGGCCAACTACCCAGCCAGCCACAGGCCCCAGGCCAACTACCCAGCCAGCCACAGGCCCCAGGCCAACTACCCAGCCACCGACAGGCCAGCAGCCGGCGACAGGTCGGCCACAGCAGCCAGCCACAACCCAGCAGCCGGTCACAGGCACCCACAGCCCTGCAAGCCCATAGGTCAGCAGCCCAGCCGCCCAGCCGCCCATAGGTCAGCCGCCCACAGGCCAGCAGCCGGCCACAGCCCAGCAGCCGGCCACATGCACCCACAGCCCAGCAGCCGGCCACTACAGGCTGCCAGCCAGCCTGCCTATAGCAAGCCCACAGCCTGCCAGCAAGCCACAGGCCTACAGCCAGCAACAACACAGCCTGCCAGCCAAAGCCAGTAGGCACACAGCCTGCCAGGTGCAGCCTGCCAGCCGGAGCCAGCAAGCCACAGCCTGCCAGCCGGAGCCAGCAAGCCCACAGCCTGCCAGCAAGCCCACAGCCTGCCAGCCGGAGCCAGCAAGCCCACAGCCTGCCAGCCGCAGCCACCAAGCCCACACCCTGCCAACCAGCAACCGTAATTGAGGTAAGAGGAGCCAACTTGGCCTAGGTATCAGCGAGCTATGTTGTGTTGCTGTATTGTGAATAGGAACCAGAGTGTTGGAGAGACCCCCCCTCCAGGCTCCATTAGACTCCATTGTAGTCTCTAATGGGGCCTGGAGGGGATTCTTTCGAACACACTCTCTGAAGGACACTGAGATAGCATCTGCTAGAAAGACCCTCTTCCAAGCCTATTAGACTCCATTGTAGTCTCTAATGGGCCTGGAGGAGATTCTTTCTAACACACTCTCTAAAGGACACTGAGAGGGTCTCTGTTAGATATACCCCTCTCCAGGTCCCTGTAGATCAGTCTACTTCACTTCCTGCTGTTTGTCCATTGTTGTGGGATCAAGGAATTTCAGGGATAAGAATCTCCTTAGGGGAGCTTCTCTGTGCTTCAGTGCATTTATACACTTAATGTATTTTTCTATTAGAGCAGGGCTCGACAAATCCCAGGTCGCCATGTGTTTTTACTCACCTTTTTTCTTACGCTTTGCCTGTTTTGCCGCAGCTGGTCCCGACCCTATGGCTGGTCCTTCCTCCATGGCGGATATCATCAATCAAGAGGCGTCCCAAGACAGCAATGTAAACACGGTCTTTTCTCTGAAAAGGTAGTCTTTACATTAAAAATCCTGCAAGGACATGCTACAGATACCAGAACAACTACATTAAGTTGCAGTGGTTCTGATGACTATGGCGTCCCCTTAAGAATTGTGTTTTTCATGTTCAAAATGAAGCTTTCTTCGTTTAAAAAAGACTGGCTCCTAACTTTTTAGTTGACTCCTAGATTCCAAACAAATTTATAAAGCCATGCATTACAGTAACTTTTGTTAGAAAAATATAAAATAAAAAAAATATAAAATCACCTATAACATTCACGGAGCACATATATATGAAACCTGGAATCTGCAGTCTCTTAAATGAGCTTACATTATGGGACACATTGACTTTGTGACAAGCTGAGGCAGATGATCGTATACTGTAGCTAGAGTACCTCTATTTTTGCTTCATTCCTGTGTTTTTTTAAAAAACAATTATATTTTTAAAAACTTTTAAGCTTCTGAGTGAGTGTACTGGATTTTGTATAGTTTATAGCAGGGGTGCCCAAAAGGTAGATACCCAGATGTTGTAGAACTATGCAATTGTCTTTGTTTGTGCATTTGTTATTTATTTTGCACAGTTTGGTTTTTGCATTCGTTAATTAAATGACACTTGTTTAGAACATATTGCACTTTTGTTCCTTGTGTCTAAAGATTGTGTGGCTGGAGGCGGGGCAAGGGTGGGGCTTGCGGCAACGTGGGTGGGGCATGTAAGGGGGCCCTTGATTTATTTTGCCCGGGGGCCCTGAGGGTTCTCAGTCCGCCCCTGCTAACACTATAGTGCTTCTTTACAATTTCCCACACTCATCCCCTAAAACTAAAGTGTCCCTCTTTGTCCATTAGAAATGTTTGGAGGTATAAACACTTACTTGTAAATACTGAGAACAAACCTGTGTTCGCCTTCTTCATAAAGTATTCTGTTTACCCACTTTGCTCGCAACATTGGCTTTGAATAGGTTAATAACCATCAATCTTGGTAGCCAAGATGCTGAAAGTTAGGAGTTAAAAATCCAATGTTGCTAATTCGGCATCTTTGCTTTTATAATTAAGTGAGAGGAAGACGCTGCGGGCTGTGGGCACTGTATATTATTCTGTAAATGGAGGCAGGGAAGGGGAAATATTCACTGTTTAATTTCAATAAATCATGAAAAATGCCAGCACTTTCTGTGCTGCTTAATATCTCTCCTGTGACTGCTAATAAATTAATCTATGGTGAGCGGGTAGCTCTGTAATGAGCAGAAGGAATATTGCTGTGGGCATTATGTGGGCACTGCAGTCTTAACACCTCGCTTGCCAGGTTCTCAGACTGATTTGAGACTATTCACTTTAACTGCTTTAATTATTTAATTTACTCTAAGCCCCATAGAGGAGGAAGTGACCCACGTCATGGAGAATAATGGGATCTCTCTAAGCACCATAACAACATTGGTGCAGAGATCACTGCACCTTGTCTCACGGAGCAGAGCAGCTTACAATTCTGTCCACTTGGAAAAAAATCACACAGCAAAGGAGAATTTTGTATTGACCTCTTTTTACTTCCAAAATCCTTTCAGGCTGTGCATGCAGTGTTTATACACTACTTGAACAGCCTCTTTTTCCTCCACCTTGCAACTCTGCTAAGATCGAATTATTAAAAATACACTTGACCATATAACCTAGACCTAGACCCTTCATGTAAATGATGTAGTATAGGGTGCGGCAAAAAAGACCGGTTCTCCACACCGGCCAGTAAACCAAGAGAATGAATACATCTTTGAATGAAAGTAAAAATATTTATTGAATACACAGAAAATAACCACATAGTAAATCAATACACCTTACGGCAAAACACAATGTTGCTCATGCAAATAGACAAAAAAAACACTTAGCAAAATGTGTACAGAAGAAAATATATACAAAAGAAGAGCTTGTCAATACAAAAAGTATCTTTACTTAAGTAAAGAAGTAAATCAGTCTATATATGATCTTCACATAACACAGTGCAGTGACAGTAGGCTCCACACCCTGATGTTTCGGCTCAATCAGCCTTCTTCAGAACTCTGTTGAAATCCCCATCTGTGGACATGTGCAGATATGATCTCAGACTCAGGTCATTGTTCCACATAACTGTAAACCAGGCTGTAAATAAACTGATTTAAGTCACAGTATTGTGACAACTTACCGGTTGAATTCCTTTCATACATGACCTTCCCAGGTTGAGAGTGATACGGGAGCCAGGGAGATTAATGAGCCAGAAAGGAGTAGACAGGAAGTGGTGTCAGGCGGTCAGGTCTGGCAGCAAAGGAGCAAAGTCAAGAGTCAAGCCATAGGTCATAAGCCAGGAAATCCACAATTTGGAAGAAGGATGCCAGAGGTCTGAGACTAGAGGTGTGGTCAGGAACCAGAACAAGAATTGGGACCAGGAGACTGGGGCAAGCACCAGAACAACCAAGCACTGACCAAGTGCAGTGCTTGGGTATTTATAGGGAGAGCTGATCACATAACTGCGCCCTGCTGACGGAGCTCCCAGTAGCTTTATGTCATGGGTGGAGGTCCGAAGACCGGGACCCCTGACATATGGCCGTAGGCAAACAAGGAGTTTGTGGACTGGACTCTGCATCTTTCCTGACCTGCTCTGTTTGTATCCTGTCCTTCCTGGGAATTCTGCACTCAAGAGATCCTGTATCTGGACCTGTCTGCTGTAGAGGACTTCCTCATTTCTGTTCAGTTTGTCTGATACCGGTCCTGGAGGAGGTTTGTCTGCTAAGCGGTTTGGTGTTCTCATCAGCTGTCCTCTTGTGATGCTTAGTGCCTGGTTCTGATTTCAGATTCTGTTTTTGTGGCAGTGCTCCTGTTCTAGAGTGGACCTTCTTTCCTGGCTGATGGTTCCTTTGCTGGAGACCTCTCCGAAGGATTTGGAGTTGTTCAAGAAGGCATTGTGAGCCGTGAACTCCACTCCAGGTTATCAAGGCTAGAGATGGAGATTCCTTGCCTTTAGTAAGTCAAGAGGACTTAGTCGCTGGATCCTCGCTCTTTTCCTGGTTCTTGCTTGAGAGCTGCTAGTTGCGCCCAGAGGTCATTCTTGAAGAGGGGAGTTATGTCACGTCCTGTTCCATTCTGCTGATATTTCTGTCCTTGGCTTCTGTTATTCACCCATTCCTTTGCTATTAATCCTTTTTGTTTCAGTCTGTTCTTGCTAGCTGTGGTTTCATTTCCTCTGCTCCTTTCTTTGCATGTAAGTACTGTGTGTGTTTTATAGTTTATTTAGACATGCAAGTTAGGACCCACCGTAATTGGAGTACTTTGGTGCAATGGTGGCTGCATACATCCTGGCCATTTATGTATGTCAAAATCTCCAATTTGTCACGTATTCATCCACACATAAAAATGTGGTTAATGGCATTTACTATCCTGAAAAGTTGTGCCGAGCAACATTACCGTCCTGCCAGGAAAAGTTGTGCCGAGCAGCAATCATGCACATGGAAACCTGGTAATTACTTTTGAGGTCAAAGGCCGGTCATGGTCAATCAAATCCACAGGAGGGTTTGTGCTGAGCAGCAATCATGCACATGGAAACCTGGTAATTGCCTTTGGGGTCAAAGGTCGGTTACAGCCAATCGGATCCACAGGAGGGCAATTCTCCTCCTGCTCATTGCCCTGTTGTGGTTTCATGCCTATGGTTATCCAAGAGTGCGTTCCTGATCTTGGTTTTCTGGTATTTGACTTTGGCTTTGTTTTGACTTCCCTGAATTCTGGTATCCTTGACTTTTGGATTTCCCTCATCTTTGTGTCTGATTCTGTGTCCCTGACCTCGGCAAGTATTTTGACTATTCTTGGAGACATTAAGTCCAGCCATTCTAAGGTCCGGTTATACGTTATCCTTAGCCCTAGGTGTGACACAGTACTGCATGCTGGATCAACTTGTAATCCTGACACAATGTTTATTACATATATAATACCTTAATATTTCTCCTCTTGTTTTGCCTTGTATCTCATGTCTCCTTTTATTTGTCTTGTATTCCCAGTTTATGTTCAGTCATGTCCGGTCCTGCCCTGTCTATGTCTTCTTACACTCATTATAAGCCCTCACCAAGACATGAAACACAGAGCAGAACACATGAACAATATATAGGGTAACATGTATAGCAGTTCTGAATAATAATATAAGTATATAGTTTATGCACTTACGTGTTTCAGAGCTTTGAATAGCTCCAACAGATCAGCATACAGTCATACAATCCCCACTTTCAGATTTTTCCAGTCAAACGTGGTCAGCATTATCTGACTGAGATAGAGAGCACTATATTTTGTGTTCTCTTTTACATGATACTGCTGGCTATGTTTCACTAAAAATAATCAGAAATCAGGGAATTGAAGTTGGAATTTGATCTTCTCTTCCAGTGAAAATGTGTGCCATTTAGCCACCACTTGTGATGATGAATAGTCTTGAAAGATGAAGATTAATTCATTTGTTCCTCTAAATGTTTTAAGAATGATTTCTTTATCACAGAAGTTTAGAAGCCAGATAATTATTGTGGGTGGATGATCGATCTGGTGTGAAGAGAGTTTCTGAGGTAACTGGACTGGATGCCGCTGGGGAAGTCTCTTCTAGATGGGCCTCTGGGGTTTTCGAGAGAGACATTGAGTGTTTTGTATTATATTTAGATTTAGCTTTTCCAGACCTAACACATGTCTCCATTGCCGATTATTTTGTTATAGTTAGGAGACCTAAAGAACTGATATAGACTCACTAGCTGTTGGGCTATTAGATGTTAAAAATGGGAGACATATGTGATGGTTATTGAGTTAAATCGGGTACCACCTAAACTGACCTTTCTTCATACCCTCAGTGGGGCACGATATAGATAGTAAATGTGTTGGGTTGTTATATAAAAAAACCTATGGAAACAATGTACAATTCTTGGTCCCTGTTTGGCCTGAGGACTTTTCCCCTAGTTTGTTGTAAATAAATTGTTGTTACTGTTCAAGAGCCGTTTTAGGACAACTCAATGTGGAGCTCTCCAATCCCTCCCTTCCTCCCCTCCCAGGTTTGGAGACGGCACACTGAGACGGCAAATGGTCCCCCCTATACTGGATTCCAAGTAAGTTTTCAAATTTTCTTACAGGTTTTAGAGAGGATGACCTATTATAAATGCCATACAGAACATTGCAAATCAAATTGTAGTGCCAAAAAGGGTTGGAGTAACCCTTTAAGATGTAGACATTTTGGTGAATATAGTATCCCTTTAACAATGCTTTTACACAAGAACAAAACCAAAATTTGCTACGTTCCTGATCCTGAAGGCCCCATCAAAGTGTTAAAATCACCAAAACTTAAGTGGTATTTAAAAGTGTCAGATCCATGGGACCGAACATGGGCTGTTTGATTGAAATGTCTCTAAAAGTGTTTTATATGTTAAGCAATCCTGCTTATTTTTTGCTGATCTGGAAACATCTGTGATGTTAGCTGCTGGTGTCTTTCAGTACCATCGTATCATTTAGTCCAGCTCCACCGTGGTCCGAACACTGACCTGACCCATGTGTCTGTCCCAATTATCTCACCCAGGACAGGCAGACAGGCTGGGCTCAGCAACGCTGCCGGGATAAGTAAGACAAAGTGAAGCGAGAACTCAAAGTGACATCTGTTTTTTTGCCGAGTCTGTGAGGCAGAGCAGGGGGTGTTTATCGCATTGATCTACAAAACATCCACGAGATGCGTCACTGAAACTATTTAATCTATAGAATCAGCGTCACATGCAGGAGACATACAGAGTGTCTGACTCAAAAAGATCTCATCTGGGAATACCTGGCATGCTCAGGGGACAACAACTTTAATGTCGCTAAAAACTGCAAGAACAAAAATAGATCCAAAGGCCACTACATAAAAAAAAAAAGCTGTTATTGAAAAAATATAAACAGGGCATAAATCAGGCTCTAGCTAAAATAAAATAAAAGGCATAACTGACCATTTAAACATAAGATATATAGATATATATACATAGAGAGAGGGGGGAGAGAGACAAACTGACAGATAGACAAAGATAAAAATCTAAAATTGTTACACGTCTATACTTTATTTATTAGAGGACTTGACAAATTTGCTTGGAATCTAGGAGCCAGCTAAAAAGGTTAGGAGCGAGGTGTTTTTTAAAATTAACAAATACAATTTTGAAGGGACACTATCGTTACCAGAATCATTACAGCTTAATGTAGTTGTTCTGGTGTCTATTGCCTGATCCTGCAGTGTTAGCACTGTAAGCATTGCATTTTCAGATGAAAAGGGAGTGTTTATATTGCTGCCTAGTAACACTTAGTCACTCAGACAGCCAGTCTCTCAGACAGCCACTAGAGGTGCTTCTTGGTCCAGTGCTACACAGTGTGCAGCACTTACATTTTGCATGGAGGCGCTGAATGTTCCCCATAGAGCTGCATTTATTCAATGTTTATTTATTCAGTATGTTGATAGGCACAGTGTGGCGTTTTGCCACACATGCGCAATAGCCTTCCAATGCTTTCTTATTAGAAGCATCGGATTGGGCAAGCCAGTCATGGAGGCAGGGCAAGGAATGGAGAGACAGGCACGTAGTGGGACAAGGTGAGTAAAAACATCTTTCCTATGCAATCGGAGGGGGGCGGTCACACTCAGGCACCCTCACTGACAGACACACACTGATTTGACATACTGACAGACATTCAGACACACACTCACTGACAGACAGACATAGACACACACTCACTGATCTGACACTCACTGACAGACACACAAACACTCATATTCACACACACACATTTTCTCACTCTCAAATTATTATTTGCTTTTTTATTTAAATCCACCCAGTCTCCCTACCTTTAGGAGAGAGCTGGAGTGGACCCTTTCCCTTTAAGTTCTTTCTTTGCTCCACACTGTTTAGTGATGGCGGGACTGAAGTGACGTCATATTCATGCTCTCAGCATCACTACAGGGCACACATAAGGGACCAGAGCAGGAAGATCACAGCACCTTTTTTGGCCTTCTGGCTCCATTCTGTTTCTGCCGACTGCCGCGGAGGAGGGGGGGGTGGGGGGTAGGGAAGGGATCTGATATGCAGAGCAGGCTGACAAATACCAGGCACTTGGGCAAAATTCTTAGTCACCATATCGACCTGGCATCTGGAATTTGTTGAGTCCTGATTAATTGGATATTGCATTTTTTGAGTTAGAGATTTTGTTTATGACTTTGTCTTATTGTATCCTAGATTTTACAGATTGGTAAATATTAGCTTTAGGTTATCAGTTGAGTGAATAGACCCCATGATGGTTGGCTGAGGATCCTCGAGTCCCCTGGGGTACCAAAAGATATCTGTAATATTGCTACTTGTGGTAAGTGTTTCTCCTTTCCGTCCTCCCCTCCATTTTGCTTTCTTCATTCAGTATTATACAAGGTTTTTGGTGCGGCTCTTATGCCTTAAACTTAGCTATCAGATGTGTCTGCTATTCGGCTCTACTTGCCGACATTCACTTTGTATTGGTGCGTATTTTTCAGTTGATTCACAGTGCAAGTTGCCTGCAAGCAGTGCCGCAGCCATCTTAGGTTTCTCTTTCTCCTAGCCCAATTCCCTCCAATGTTATACCCTAGAAGAGCTTCCCACATAAACCTATGCAACATTGTTTTGCCTCTCTTGAGAATTGTTTATACTTTATATCATTTCTTTTCCTGTCAGGTTTACCCTGTGTTATTTATTAGTTTCCTTTTTAGTTTTAAATAATTGTATTACTGACTTCTAAAGAGCACAAAAAAAGGCTTTTGAATTACCAACATCTACCAGCATCTACTGACTAAGCAATCCTCACTGAGGGTAATTTACAAAATATTTTGGATGTATCTGTAAATAAATGTTTCCACTGCTATTCTTACTGCAATGTTCTCTATGCAGGACAATTTTACAAAATCAGTGGCAAAGTATATAAGCCATAAGCCTAATAAACCGAGTAAACTGTCTCATGTTACTAGTACTCTCTCAGACCAATTTTGGTCAGCGGTGGAGTCTTAACATCATTTGGCTCAGGGTTTCAGAAACAAAAATGGTTGATGGTGCTTTAGATTCCCCTAAATATTCTAAGTATCATAAAATGGGGAAGGACCAAGACCCTATTTGTCCTCACACAGAATTGAAGAGTTTAAAAAACACATAAGAGACCATCTGCATGTCAGGAAGATAAACAGATTCAGAAGGCCAATAACAGGAGTCAACCTGACGCGTTTCAAACCTCTTCTAATGACTTCTCTTTGTCTTCAGACACTCAACACTCTGGTTCTGATTCTGCCTCTAGTTACTCCTTATATTCTGAGGCACTTGAGACCATAACTAAATCTGATAATGATGATGATGGTGATTTTATTCGGGACTCTATTTGACCCAGGTAGTATTAAACACCCTGTTGGGCTGAGAAGATTCCATTGGTACATGTGGCCAGATACCTGGAGTATGGGTTAAGAAAACCACTTGATCAAGCGTCTAGAAATAAATTAAGGGCTGAATCCCCTAGGCCGACTTTATCCAAAAAAGTTGCCCCTGATTTGGATGCTATTATAATCTAATTCTTAAAATCAGGAAAGAATCCTCGCAAAGGACTTAACAGATCCATAAACACATGCCAAGGCAAACTATTGGATACTTCAGGTCCTGTAGCAAAAATTATCGAGGTTTTGGAACAATCAACAGCCTCTGGTGTTTCACCAAATATTTACATTCTGAAAGGATGGACTTAGCATATATTTTTTATAAATTTTTTACGAATGTATGTCCATGGATTCATCAGTTTCTTGTTTTTACTTTGAGTTGTTTTCTTCCTTTCTCCATTGGGGTTTAGTTAAAATTACAGGTTTATCCCCTTTAGTTCATTATTTAGATGATTTCTTGTTGAAAAACAGTTCGTCCGAATGTAAAGACCTTTTACAAACTTTTGTGATTTTGTCCAATTCCTGTGGCATCCCATTGGCTCAGGATAAGACGGTATACGCTACTGCTTGTGTACAATTTGTAGGCATTAAAATTATTGACAAATGGAATTTAGACTTCCATTAGACCAAGTTCCTAAGTGGAAGAGTTTGTTCCAAATTTGTATGACCCAGCAAAAAAGTGACTGAAAATATTACAATCTCTTTTGGCCCTGTTTTGTTTTACATCCTGTGTGATGTCAATGGGAAGGTTTTTTTTTTTAGAAATATGGCCAGAGCCTTTGCTAAAAATAACCAATACTTTCTCATTAGAATGTCTAAGGAGATAAAGAAGATTTAAATGTTTGGAACATCCTGTTCCTCATTAGCTTTAATGGTAACACTATTTGGCAAGAGGATCTTGTCAGCAATCAGTCGATAGATTTAAACACTGATGCTGTGGCATGTAAAGGTTTTGGTATATTTTCGTACATTTATAGTGCGGTGTAAGTGACAAAAGACCTACACCTATAAGTGGAGCGCTGAAACACATATACAGCTTGCCAAACTTTATTCCTTTTCGTACAAGTTACAACAAGTGGGCAGTTGGTGCTCGGCCTCAGTCTTGGCATTGCAGCAGGTTGGACAAGAAATATGGTTCTTATAGAAATGTTCCCCATGATACCATCTTTAGAAATCTGGGTAAGCTGATGGTTAATAAAAGGCTACAGTTTAATTGTGATAATATGGGGGTAGTCAAAAAAAGCCTAATTAGCAGCAGTCGTTATATTGCTGATATGGTTAGTTTTCCTATGTGTGTTACACAAGATTTGGGTGAAAGCAGCACATATTCCAGGTATTATTAATATTGCCGACTGTCTCTCTCGTTTTGATACTTATCCGTGATCCAAATGTGCATCCGGAAGGAGAACAACTACCACAAGGAATTTGGGATTGGTTTCTCCCTGTTAAAGGACCACTATAGGCACCCAGACCACTTCAGCTTAATGAAGTGGTCTGGGTGCCTGGTCAGAGAAACTGCTATGTTTATAACAGGGTTAATCCAGCCTCTAGTGGCTGTCTCATTGACAGCCGCTAGAGGCGCTTCCGCGCTTCTCACTGTGATTTTCAGCTTCCGACCCTGCAGCACACCCAGACACAGGCACAATATTGCTTGGAGTCCATGGAGGACAAAAGGCGCTGGAAAAACATCAAAATACGCGGCCTACCTTGAGCCTACTGAATTCCCACACTTGTTCCGCAGACTGCTCACTGTCCTACCTTTAACAGTAGTCTTCATGGCAGCAACCCATAACAGATCACCCTTTAACTTTGAGGAACACTCATTAACGTTCTTTCCTGACCTAACCAGAGCCACACTGGAATGGAGACACTCACTGCCGCCCTTAACCACAGAACTCTTGGCTCACAAGATGCCGTACTGCTGGGGTATGCCCAGGAGCCTAATTATACCCAGAGACTCCGGCGACGTAAAGATCACAGCTGCAGACCACTTAAAGATCACAGCTGCAGATCACTGAAACGCTACAGAAACTGGGTCTATCCAAGCGGGCTGCCGAAGCACCAATTCAGCAGACACCATTGACCGCCACTATCTGGGACCCAGAGAGGGTTCGCCCATTCATCCCTGCAGCCCACCGAGGGGACCCATCCTCAAGCCTGGTGCCGTGAACTGACCGCGTACAACCAGACAACCTCTGTATAACATGTTCAGTTGTTTTTTCTTTTGTTTTTACAAGCCGTTTACTTCTTTTTCATATGCATGCATAGTTTAACACTCTAATCCTGTGAGGTGTTCCTTTGAACATGAATTTTCGCTCCTCATTTTAATACTCTCACCAATGCGAGCTACATGATACATGCGCTACCTCCTATGTTCCCCCACCCCTTTATGAGAGAACTATGATGTTATACCTTGTCATATCCAACTAAAGGTGTTATAGCCTCTTGAATCTACTTACTGCCATGAGTCCCTTCAAGATCATTTCATCCTACTAGAGGCATCTACGACCTTCTCACCCAAATTAGCACGTCCATTACTCCTCACCCAACAATTGGGAGAGGGGTACAATACCGTTCAATTATGGTTTATTTTACTATATTTAATTATTTACTTATTGTTTATTCCACTATATTTCATCCTACGAAAAAAAAAAAAATCCTATGTATTCTGCTCCATTCAAACTTGCCATACTGTATTGTTGTTGATTATATATTGCATACAAAAGTGACATGGTGTAATTGTTATCACAGCAGGATTGTGAATAAAGAAAATTATATAAAACATGGAGAGAAATAGGAAAGTACCAGAGAGTATAGGTTAAAAGGTAAAATATAAGTAGAATATGATTAATTCTCTCTTTGATAATTTACTAATATCAATCATAACAGACACCTACAGCAGGGGGGTAAGGAGGGAGACCGTGACTGTACTTTAAGGTGTATTAAGTTATGTAGAGAAGAATCTCTTATTGTGGGGATAATTGTATACATTATGGTTTCTAACAGAAAGGGAATAGTTAATAACAGTTCCAGTTTCTGTACTTGGCATTTTTTATTAACAGATATATAACAGCGAGAAAGAGGTTTGCAGGCTCAGCCTGTCCTGGGATTTAGTGGCTGTGAACACTCAGTGCACCCTATGCCTTAACGGGTCAGTGGTTTTGTATGAAAACGTTAGATTTCTCTGCAATGAGCAGGGACAGCTACATCAAGTGGGATGTGATACGGGGGAGCACGTTTGGAATCATCTCTTGTATGTTAACTGTTTTATTATTAAATATTAAAAGGTCTCACATTTAGTTTAAAAAAATAAAATAGCATGACCCGTAGGTCACATTTTGTTAGCTATTGGGTTGTGCAGAAATCTGACCTGTGACAGTTCCACTTTAAATTATACATTTACTCTGGCAGAGGCTGGAAAATCCATTCTTCATAGCTGGATTCACTAAGATGCTCTGACCATTACGGCTGTAGTGGGGTATAGGGTTTGTAGCGAAGAAAAACACTAGTTTATTTCCTTTCCTGAGACTTTCCTTGGGCAAGGGAGGTGAGAATTCTAATCCCTGGTGGTCCCAGTGCGCCAACTGGAGCCTAACGCAAGAGGCGGGGTGAAGAGTGAGGGGTGGAGCCTAATGTAAAGGGGCTGAGCTTAGTGCCGCAGTCTGCCTCTATCTGCGGAGCGCCTGGTCGCTGTGCAGCCTGTGCACCCGCTCAGGATTGGCCCTGATAATACTCACATAATACTCACAATACTATGTATTTAAACTAATAAGTATGTTTCTAATTCAGGCTGTGTAAATTAGTTGTTCAAAATGACATGTTCCTTGCATAAATTGCTATTAGTAAGTCACCTGTAATTTCTCAGAAAAGCCACGCCCCTGGCCACACCCCCACTCATCCATTTAAAGTTAAAGTGTCTCTCTTTGTCCACTTCAGTTGTGAGGGAAATTTTTATCTTTAGAATATTTAAATTATTTGTTAAAACCCTTGAGGCTTGAATAAATTCAAACATGAACCTGTTTGAACTGATTACAATATAGCCTGTTACTTTGCTTAAATAAAAATGTTTGAACGTAAAAATGACTTTTTATACTTTACTTTTAACAGACCGTGCATACAGTACATGAAGCATGTACTATTACTCAGGGCTCCTCCTATGTACTATCAAGTCTGCACATCTTAAATTATTCCAAGTCTTTTAAAAACTTAGTGGGATAAGGCCTCTTTACTAACCTTGGGAATATATTCTAATAAATTAGCCCACTGTACGGAGAGAAGAGAAATACTGAGTAAACTCCCATTCTAATATTTAATGTACAATTTAAATATTTTCTAATTATCTCTGGCCCCACTGGGGAGATCATCAGACGATAAATGGTTTCGCTTTTTGAGGATTACAATAGTATGGAATTTCCTTTATTTACACAGTGCTAAGGTTATAGGCCCCTCTGGGAAAACGGGGGCAAATAATCAAAGTTATTCCATGCAAAGCATTTCTTCCCAGTTACTGCAACAACCCAGAATACTTCTAGCATTAAAAGAATATTTTTTTTTGTATTTGAAAACAATATTATTATAACAGTAGCAGCGTATATGTAAAGTCATTCAGAAATCTCTTTGTCAATTTTTATAATATAAAAACATCTTTGCTTTTGTATTACACAGCCATGCTACAGTGCTCCCTATTAAACGTTAATAAATGTGTAGGGGTTTTGAAAAATACTCTCTGTCTCATTACCTTTCAGCTTAAAGCAAGGTGAATTGTTAGTGTAGGACTCACCTAAAAGGTTTGCCTTGACGTGGCAGGCAAGCTTACACTTTAAATGGACCGACTGCTACCTCTGAAAACGGTGGAACTGTATTGGGTATTTCCATGGAAATCCCAAACCCCTGAACCGATCTGGGTGATTTTTTGATATTTTGGTCCCCCAGATTGGGGCTATCAGGGGATGTGACTTTTGTGGGGTTCCCGTGTGTTTTGGGAGTACGTTCAAGCTGTTGTTAAAATGTTTTCTGTGCCTGGAGATAATTGAGATTAGTGCAGTTCCTGACTCAATTATCTCTCAGGCACAGGGGAGGGATTACCCTGTTTTGTTTGGGAGTGTCTTGGACCTGAGAGCCAATGTAATTACAGTGAGTGCTTTGCCATAGTCTCCTCTTAGGGAATGCCCCTGGAATGGGAGTTGGGAAACCCCTTGCATGGGGAGTTGCATATAAACTGTTCGGTTGGCCTAAATAAATTCATTCCTGTTGGACGCTTCATCTAGTCTAGGCTGATGTTTGGGTATACTTCTGATTGCTTGGGGAATTTACTTGGATACTGCATTTTCTTCTGGAGAATGTTCGAATCAATACCTGAACTGCGAGCTATAATCACTCAGCCTTTAGCAGTTCGTGTGGAAACTAAAGCGAACGGGTATCTGAAATACCAGCGTTCGTAACAGTGTGCAGGTACCTTGATGTTTTTTTTCTCTATGCTTTGAGGATGAGGTGTACTATAGTCATTGCTGCTGTCCAGGAGCACTGGGGGTTTGACCTCAGGGCTTAATTTTGTATGTTTATATTTCCAAAATAGACTGCAGGGTGGGAAATTAATGAGCGCATTAAATCACACTGGAAAAACGAAGCATCAAAGAAAACTAGTGATAACAGGATGAAAGGCCAAGGTCCAATAGCTCAAAATAGTCACTAATCGCAGGTGTTCACAAGCATTGGGGCCACAAACTGCTGTCACACAGGGGAATATATTGTCCAAACCCCAGGCACGTGCAAACGAAGACCTATTCATGGTGAGAGTAGACAAGGACTGTCCGGGTGTTTGTAAGATTGTAGAATGTAGGTGCCCTTGAAGCATTAAGTATCATAGTCATTGTGCCATCCTTTATTACAATCAAAGATATAGGTGCCCCTCATTCAGGGCCAGATTAAGAGCCAATTGGGCCTGGTGCTGACAATTATGATGGGCCTAATTACAGAATCTTATCGACAGAAAACACTAAAACAGTTATGCAACATACAGTAGTGGTGCGCAACAAAGAAAATAGCATTCACTGTGGACCTCTCATAGAGAAATAATTTGCATCCGTGTTATTAATTAAGGTGCATATAAGGTGTATTGATATTAATACCTAGTGCAAAACAGTGATTGTGACCAAACAAATATAGTCAGTAAATAAACTTGCAAACAGTAATCACTTTGACACCTATAAAGGAGGCAAAAAACAAGAGAGGACACCTATAAAGGAGACAAAACAAGAGACAATCACTGGAGCCCTCCCTCATTTGTACTTAATACCTGACCCTATAACATGTTGCGGAAATGTTGTAGAAACGCAAGCCATGTGCCTCAAACGTATGGAGCTAATGCGCGGCAAAGGCTGCGTACATTAGACCTCCCCATTGGAAAGCATTATTCAATGCTTTCCTATGGGGAAAGTCTGACGCTGGAGGTCCGTGAAGACATCCAGCGTCAGATAACCGACCAAAGGTCGGTTTGGATTCCGGAAGCGCCCTCAGTGGCCACTGGGGCAGACTTATTAAAGCTGCAATGTTTTACAATGTTTTACATTGCAGCACTAAGTGCAAAAGGGCCACAGCATTTAGACTACTTCAATTATCTCAAGTGGTCTGGGTGCCTACAGTGTGCCTTTAAGCACTAAAGCCCCCCATCTATAAACATAATGCATCTACTGTTCCCCCCGCCTCCCCCTCCCCATGCTTGAGACCCATTTACTACTGGGAAGAGTGTAATAGTAGTGCTTTGCTGAATTATTTTTGTTATGTATTACATTATAGGTACAGAATGAGTCACTGATGTACTTTTACTATTGAAGAATGGGTTGCTAGCCTAATGACGTGTACGTACTTTGGGTCACTGTCAAAACAGGTTAAGATCCACCGGCCTAACATAAACCAGTAGACCAGCTAGAAACAGATGATATTGACATTAGCCAGGTCAAAGATTCCAGAGATCAGAATAATAGAGAAAATATTTGGGCACAAAACAGAGATACCTATTCACTCAGAATCATATTATACAAGGCAGTGAGAACCATGTAAAGGTTTCAAAGGAAAGGCAATGCAGATATTATCGGTTTCCATTAATCCTGTCAGTGTTATTTACCAATGTGAAAATGTAACATAAATTAAAAGGGATTTTCACATTTAAGGTAAAAGTAGCGGAATTGGAAAAATTCTCTAAGTCAGATATGCTTCCAGGCAGGGGCGTTTTAGCCGCAAGGCAAACAAGGCATTTGCCTTGGGCGGCATTTTCCAGAGGGCGGCAAAAAACGCCGCCCCCAAATGCCCAGGGCAAATGCCTTGTTAGCCTCGCGGCTAACTGGGCTGCCGGGCGGGTGGGCGGCTGGCGAGGGAGCTCTTCCTCTGAGCGCTCTGCTCAGCTCCCTCGCGCGCCGCAGAGTGAGACTGGGAGCCGGAATATGACGTCATCTTCCGGCTCCCAGCCTCACTCTGCGGCGCGCGAGGGAGCTGAGCAGACAGCTCAGAGGAAGATCTCCCTCGCCAGCCGCCTACCCGCTAGCGCACAGCAGCCTGCACGCCCGACCGGCAGCCACTGGACCACCAGGGAGAAAGAGACCCCCCCCCCCCCAGCATTCCCAAAGATAAGGAGGCTGGGGGGTAGGTTAAATTAAAAAAAAAAATATATATATATATATATATATATATATGTTAATGTGTGTGTGTTTGTCTGACTGTGTGTGTGTGACTGTGTGTCTGACTGTGTGTGTGTGTGTGTCTGACTGTGTGTGTGTGTGTGTGTGTCTGTGTGTGTGTCTGACTGTGTGTGTGTGTGTCTGTTAATGTGTGTGTGTCTGTAGTGTGTGTGTGTGTGTGTGTCTGACTGTGTGTGTGTTTGTCTGACTGTGTGTGTGTGTGTGTGTGTCTGACTGTGTGTGTGTTTGTCTGACTGTGTGTGTGTGTTTGTCTCACTGTGTGTGTGTGTGTGTGTGTCTGACTGTGTGTCTGACTCTGTGTGTGTGTGCCTGACTGTGTGTGTGTGTGTCTGACTATGTGTGTGTGTCTGTTAATGTGTGTGTCTGTTAGTGTGTGTGTGTGTGTGTCTGACTGTGTGTGTGTCTGTTAGTGTGTGTGTATGTTAGTGTGTGTGTCTGACTGTGTGTGTGTGTCTGACTGTCTGTGTGTATCTGACAGTGTGTGTGTGTGTGTGTTTGTTAGTGAGTGTGTGTGTGTCTCTTAGTGAGTGTGTGTGTCTGTTAGTGAGTGTGTGTGTCTGCTAGTGAGTGTGTGTGTGTGTGTGTCTGCTAGTGAGTGTGTATGCCTGTGTGTGTGTGTGTCTGTTAGCTAGTGTATGCGTATCTGTCAGTGAATGTGTGTGTGTGTATTTAGAAGGCGGGACGGGGGGAAGGGTTGGGTGGGGGTGGCGCGGAGAGGGGCGCCTGAGTTTTGTCCTGCCTAGGGCAGCACAAAACCAGGATACACCACTGCTTCCAGGTCAGCTACTTTGGCCTAAAATTTGGAAATTCACTTTAAGTGCTCATTTTAGTGAATAACCATGTGTGTCTCCAAAATATGTGAGTGCACAAGCTGGCTCTTTCAGATTGATACTGACATATATTTTTATTATATGAGTCTTTGGTAACTTGATCCCATTGTACAGCGCTGCGGAATTTGTTGATGAGTTATAATTAAAGGGATCCTATAGTGCCAGGAAAACAAAGCCGTTTTCCTGGCACTATAGGTCCCTACAGTGCCCCCCTCCCTCGCGACCCCCTCCCCCAGGGCTGAAGGGGTTAAACCCCGTTCAGTCACTTACCGGAATCCAGTGCCGATGTCCCTCAGCAGTGGGTCAGGCTCCGCCTACGCTCCTCCCACATCGACGGCAGCCCACAGGGGAAACCTAATGCGCGTGCATTAGACCTCCCAATAGGAAAGCATTATTAAATGCTTTCCTATGGGGAAAATCTTACGCTGGAGGTCCATGAGGACAGATAACAGACCAAAAGTCAGTTTAGAATCCGGAAGCCCTCCAGTGGCTGTCTGTTAGACAGCCACAGAGGGCAGACTTAGAGCTGCAATGTTAACATTGAAGTTCTCTGGAACTGCAATATTTTACATTGCAGCACTAAGTGCCAAAGGGTCACAGCACCCAGACTACTTCAATGAGCTGAAGTGGTCTGGGTGCCTACAGTGTCCCTTTAATAATGTAGCACACGTATATCTCTGTGCTATATTCATGTATTCTAAAGGAAATTACAAAATACGTTTGATATTTGTATTGAGTTTATTAAAGGAACACTATAGTCACCTAAACAACTTAATGAAGCAGTTTTAGTGTATAGATCATGCTTCTCAGATTTCACTGGTCAATTCACTGCCATTTAGGAGTTAAATCACTTAGTTTCTGTTTATGCAGCCCTTGTCACACCTCCCCTGGATCTGATTGTTTACCTTAAACAATTGTATCTCTTTCTCTGTAAATTGAACTATAATCACATACAGGAGGCTCTTGCAGGGTCTAGCAAACTATTAACATAGCAGGGGATAAGAAAATCTAAATTAAACAGAACTTGCAATAAAGGAAGGATAAACTTTAGATGACTCTTTACAGGAAGTATTTAGGAAGGCTGTGCAAGTAACATGCAGGAAGGTGTGACTAGGGTTCATAAACAAAGTGATTTAACTCCTAAATGGCAGAGAATCGAGCAGTGAGACTGCAGGGACATGGTCTATACACCAAAACTGCTTTATTAAGCTAAAGTTGTTTTGCTGACTATAGTGTCCCTTTAATGTATATGTACATTTGTGGACTGTGCAATAGTGTTTTGTACTTGGCAGTATTTCTTGGTTTTCTGTCATTCAGTTGTTGTACAAATAAAACTCTAATGATGTTTTGCTGAACCTACACAGTTTGTTATATGAGAAGGCTTTTAAATGTTGATTTTTTATTTTACTCGAAAACTACTAGGACCACTCTGTTTTATGCCTAGTAAAAGACAACACTCACCCGAGTCCAGCAATTTTAAAATGTTTAATCAGATATTCCTCCATTTTCAGACTCACCTGTGAAGACAAAGGGTTAATCTGATGCCTTTGGTGATCATTGTGAATTTAAGTATTTATTTTGTGCTGTGCTCCCTATTGTGAAAATAATTAATCCCAGAAGATAGATATTGTAAACTGCTAACAGTTTTGAAATAAAGATACAGCCACCACAGTAAATATTTTTGCAAAACCAGCACAGCTTGAAGGGAGCCAGGGGTAGTGATGGCAGATAGCACCAGCTGTGACGCCGCAGGAATTGGACACTGGATGTATTATCGTATTTCCATAACAAGACGTTGATATTATATAGACTTGTCAGGCCACCTATAACAAGAGCTCCTCTATCAGCATGAAGGAAAATAGCAAATTCACAGTATTTTCCATGAATTTATATTCAATACATGTATGTACGCAGTGGGGAATCGTGATGCAGCATAGTAACATAAAACTATCCCAATTCACCAGCCAAATAATGACAGACAATGTAGTATGGATAAAACAGGCCACAGCATTTATTATAACATATGACAAATACTGCATAACACATCCATCATTTATTTTAATATTCTCCTTTCTTTGATATAACCCAAACGTCAAACATAAATAACCATAACTTAGCATATAGCTTAACACAGTGTCATACAGTATAACCCAAGCATCCTTGCCAATATACTAACCATGAGCCTATGTACCACTTCCTCTTACCTCCCCCCTCGGCATAAATTCCTTTTCTTTCCAATGCTTACCACCAGCCGATCTTTGACCTTTTCCTCGCTCGGTGGGCACGTCAAAACAGGTAACCTTAGGTTAACCCTTTAGAGCAGGGGATGTTGAGACCTGAAACTTGATCACTTAATTTCACATATTAACCTAACCGCCTCAAACTTAATTGGCAAGGTCATACCACGGCTTGCTGCGACTAAATAAACCCATGGGGCGGGTGGGAGGGAAGCTGTTTGCTGGCCCGAATCCCAAGTGGCAATGAGGTAAGACCATCCCCCACCAAGCTCACACACCACATAATCCCACCCACACATTCCTACATAGCCAATCACAAGCATCCATCCCCACACTCATACATGTGCCCTTGTCCGCTTAGCTGCGCTATTTCCCCAGGGCCTTGTTTGCCCATGAAGAGTTTATTCGCCTAAATCAGGGCTGCCCAACAGGTAGATCCCCAGATGTTGTAGAACTTCAACTCCCATGATGCTTTGTCATTCTAAATGCATTCTAAAGGCATGCAAGGCATCATAGGAGTTGTAGTTCCACAACATCTGGGGATCTACCTTTTGGGCAGCCCTGGCCTAAATGGGCCTTGTTGAGCTTTGACCGGAATTGCACATTTTAGGCAAATATAGCCAAGCTGGAAGAACTTTCCAACGTAAAGGGACACTGCAGGCACCAAAACAACTTAATCTAAATGAAATTGTTATGGTGCTAGGAGGCCCCTGTTGGCACTTTTACTTTAAGGTGTTAAACTATTCTCAAACCGTTTAACCCCAAAGTTGCCTCCAGTTGTGATGTCCACTCCCCCCCAACTGTTTCTGGCTTCTGCATTTTCAGATTCAGGAAGCGCAGAGTGCCACCGGGCAGGGGGGAAATGATTGGCTGAGAGAGGTCAGCTGAAACTCTCAGCCAATCAGTGACTCCCTATTCACAAAACTGACTTGAGAAAGATAACACCACTTGTGCCTCTGTTTTACATTGCAGGGTTAAGGAAACAAGGACACCGCACCCTGACCACTTCAGTAAGATAAAATGGTCTGTGTGCCTATATTATCCTGTTAACATTGCAATGAAAACATTATAGTTTCTCTAAAAAGGCAACTTTTCAGCTGCATAGTTAAAGGGACAGGGAGAGTGCAGACCACTTGAATGAGATGAAGTGGTAAGGGTGCTTCCAGTGTCGATTTAAGTTTCGATAAGCTGAGAATCACTTGTCCTGTTAACAATAAACCTTAGTCTTCACCATTTAAAAAAAACAGCCAGCAAAGCTTTATTACAGTGTTTGCAGTGAATACCAAGTCACTCCTTAGTTAAAGAGGCAACGCTGGGATCATTCTGTTGCTCTATTAGTGAATAGATTTCTTTGTCTGGAATTGCAAATATTGTATTTTTTTTAAATCAATTAAGGGAACACCCATAACACCATAACCACTACCGACTGCTGTACTGACTATGGTGCCAAGAATGCCCTACTGCCTTCCCATAGTAAATAGACAAATCATTAAGGAATAGTTTGACAGCATACCTTATTTCCATGGGTGCCTACAGGAAAAGCCAAATGTCTCTCCTGGGAGCATTCAAATGATGCTCTCACCCAATGATAGCTGCCCTGCATTCATACATGCACTAATGTTCTAAACAAATAGAAATCTGCATTTACACATATTAATACTCCATACAGTGAGCATGGCATGCATGAGAACAAAAAGCTGTTTACGCATTTTGTGGTGTTTACATTTTTCGGTGTGGCTAGTACCCTTGGCATTATGACATTGAAAGAAATACATATTAAACAGCCCTGCTGGACAGAATTAGCCAAATGTGCAATTATCCCAGTGCTAACATCCATGTGCTTGTGTGGAAGCTATAGGAGGTAACTTGAGTATTTGAACAGTTGTCTTTCTTTATTTTTTCTTCTGTATCGTGTTTTTTTTTTTTTTTTTTAAGTGTACCATTTTGTTGAGAGATTTAGGAGCGATGGAACATTGGGTATTATAGCTAATATCACTGGGCAACTTTTTCCAAACCTAAAAGTTCTGCCACTAGACAAGCACATCACTAATCCCTAGAAGAAGAAAAATGTGGCTACTACCCCTTTAACAGTACAAATCAGACTTATTCCATCTTTAACCAAATCCCCTATAGTATACACATTGGCGTCATATATTTGTAGTATGCATTTATATTCCAATTTTGATGTCCTTTTTAACCCCTGCGTCACTGCCTGAAGATGTTTTACAATTATTTTTTGCTAATTAATTTTCTTCTCCTGATCCCCGATGCCATTCCGCTGGATTGCTTTTTCTAATTTGGCCAAAACGGAATTTATATAACATTTGAGGGGCCTCATTAAATACCACCGTGGAGACCACCTCTTTAATAAGTCACAGGCTGATATTCAATTCTGCACGCTTGTCAGATCCACACGCAATGAGCACTTAGTGAGAGACACCTTTCAACAGGCTCTTCTCAGTAATGAGAAACCTAATTTCTCTTCAGTCTACAAGTGGCTCACCCTTCATCCTCCTTCATCATCCTTTGGAGACGTTCTGAGGGCGAGAAGAACAATCCATCAGATCTTGCCCAAATATTCGAGAAGAGTAGGTAGCAGCCGAGTGAATTTTTCGTCTTGAAAATCTAGAGTGAAAGAGCAGAAATAAAAAAACACTTTGAATTAGCAGCATAGGGAAATATAAGCGAAAGTCTTGCGTAATCATCACCAGCGAATGGTATGGAAATTTGAATTATTCATTACTTCTTACTCCTTAATTTATACCGGATAGGGAAAATGGTTCTGGAAAATGAAGGTGAGCTATTTTGCATGAAGAGGTTTAGGGGTAATTATTGCAAACAAGCTGGCAAAAGAATTATTTTAATTGTTTGTTTTGCTGGTTGATAAGTCAAGATGGAATAAAAATAAATAAATACATAAAAGATCAGAATTTAGGATTTAACATTACTAATTGCTCAATTATGCTGGAATGCTATGCAAACATAATGCAATTCTGAAAACAACCAGTAATAGAGAAAATAAAATTTTGGATTCAATACCTTTGATAAGTGTGATGACGTGTTGCAAAAAGAAAGAACGTAGAAAACATGTTTATATAGAAAATTATGTTTTTCATGTTCTATTAAGTTTTTTAGGTTTTAAATTTGCTTTAAAGCAACTTACTCATGGGTCGAGCACCAAACCCATCTCCATACTGGTTTCAATTGGCCTGCTTCCGTTAAACATGCTCTTTAGAGTCACCTGGCCCAGGGTAAGTGTCCACAGTAAATGGGTTACTGCAGATCTACCTTTCTGTCACATTCTTATGATGACAATTAAGACTTTTTTTTCTTTTTTGCAGTTCTGGTTTTCACCTCTAGTGTATACAAAGGGTAGAAGGGAAATCGCTGTCTATACCTATAAAAAAGAAATTAACAATACATAGTCAAGATTGTTATGAGCATGTATAAAGACACGCTAACAGGTACACTCACAAGATGTCAGGAGTTTTGCGCATTCAGAACATCACCCCTTGGTAGCAAAGGGGGAATATGCAACACTGGGACTGCTAGATGTTATCGGTCCACAGATCCGGAAACCACAGAAGAGCAGGAACAAGTAGTATGATTAGAAAATTTATTTGGTAAAATAAGACACTGGTCCAACGCGTTTCGTTCGGTTAGAACTTCATCAGGGACCTCTTAGTAAAAAATATAAATAATCTTCATACAAAACAAATTCCCGCTATTAGTGGGAATTTGTTTTGTATGAAGATTATTTATATTTTTTACTAAGAGGTCCCTGATGAAGTTCTAACCGAACGAAACGCGTTGGACCAGTGTCTTATTTTACCAAATAAATTTTCTAATCATACTACTTGTTCCTGCTCTTCTGTGGTTTCCGGATCTGTGGACCGATAACATCTAGCACTCCAGTGTTGCATATTCCCCCTTTGCTACCAAGGGGTGATGTTCTGAATGCGCAAAACTCCTGACATCTTGTGAGTGTACCTGTTAGCGTGTCTTTATACATGCTCATAACAATCTTGACTATGTATTGTTAATTTCTTTTTTATAGGTATAGACAGCGATTTCCCTTCTACCCTTTGTATACATGTGTTAACCAGGCATCTATGTGGATAAGTTGCCATTGGGAAGCTGTCACTAAGTTAAGTTTGTTTTAACATTTTATTCTATACATACTATTGTAGTGTGTTTGTTGTTTCACCTCTAGTGGTATCCTATGTTAAAGGGACACTCTAGGCACCCAGACCACTTCTGCTCATTGGAGTGGTCTGGGTGCCAACTCCCACTACTCTTAACCCTGCAAGTGTAATTATTGCAGTTTTTTATAAACTGCAATAATTACCTTGCAGGGTTAACTCCACCTCTAGTGGCTGTCTAATAGACAGCCACTAGAGGGCACTTCCTGGTTTCTAGCACAGGAAACCTGTGCTAGAGCGTCGCTGGACGTCCTCACGCTGTGTGAGGACCTCTAGCGTCGCTCAAAACTCCATAGGAAAGCATTGAAATTATTTTTCAATGCTTTCCAATGGGGAGACGTAATGCGCGCCGCGCATGCGCATTAGTTCCCCTCGGCCGGTGGGCGAGATCAGTCTCGCCCACCGGCCGACGCAATGGATAGGAGGAGCGTCGCGGAGGCGGAGACAGCGGCGAGGGACATCGCCGCTGCCTCAGGTAAGTCACTGAAGGGGTTTTTACCCCTTCAGTGTCAGGGTACCTGCGGTCTCTACCTCCGAAAGAGGTAGAGACTTAGCTGTTCCTCCATCCAGACGGCCTGATGGCTCCCTTCCCCACGGTCTATCCGGTCATGCAAGGCCGGCCGCGAGGGAGTGACTGCCTTTTACAGCATCTAGGCAGGAAGTTGTCATCAGGACACTCCTCCGGAATGACCTGTCACTCAATTGCTGCAGGACCAATCAGGACGCCTCGGAGGCGTGGTTACTGCTCTGAACAGGGTATTTAACAGAGCTTCGTTCATTAGCTCATTGCCCTGTCGTGGTTCTAGCTTGTTCTAGTCACTCAGTGCTTGTGTATTCTATTATCCCTTTTGGTTTTGACCCAGCTTGTTTACCTTACTCTGCTTATCTCTGTTACCCTTGATTCGGCTTGTCTCTCGCTTACCTGTCTTCTGTTACCCTCGACCTCGGCTTGTCTTTGACCATTCTATACTGTACTACTTACGTTAGTCCGGCCATTCTAAGGTCCGGTATACGTATCTGGCTACTGTTTGTACTCTGCGTGTTGGATCCCTGTCCCGATCCTGACATTCAGTAACCGGGGATTGGGGGGTGGGAGGGAGAGGGACCCTCCAGTGCCAGGAAAACGGATTGTTTTCCTGGCACTGGAGATTCCCTTTAAGTCCTGCTATAAATGGCCACATCCAACAAGGCAAGATGCCATGACATTGAAGTTAGGGTTCAGACCAAGAACATCATCTCCTGGCTCCTGTGAGAGATGCTGTACTAACCTGCATTACATCCTGCTTGAATGACTACAATCCTCTTACCTTCCTAAATTGGATCATTATCAACTATCCTGTACTAACCTGTACTACATCCTACCTAAAGGTACTTACCTGCCTGGCATACTACTAGTATTGCTACAAACATTACTCCTTTCTTCACTGAATTATTATGAACTCTCCTATACTTGCCTGTATTGCATACCTGCCTGAATTGCTCCAACCCCGCACCATCCTGTGCTTGCCTGTATTGCATGACTGCCTGAATTGCTTCAACCCTGCACCATCCTGTGCTTGCCTGTATTGCATGACTGCCTGAATTGCTCCAACCCCGCACCATCCTGTGCTTGCCTGTATTGCATGACTGCCTGAATTGCTCCAACCCTGCACCATCCTGTGCTTGCCTGTATTGCATGACTGCCTGAATTGCTCCAACCCTGCACCATCCTGTGCTTGCCTGTATTGCATGACTGCCTGAATTGCTCCAACCCTGCACCATCCTGTGCTTGCCTGTATTGCATGACTGCCTGAATTGCTCCAACCCCGCACCATCCTGTGCTTGCCTGTATTGCATGACTGCCTGAATTGCTCCAACCCTGCACCATCCTGTGCTTGCCTGTATTGCATGACTGCCTGAATTGCTCCAACCCCGCACCATCCTGTGCTTGCCTGTATTGCATGACTGCCTGAATTGCTCCAACCCTGCACCATCCTGTGCTTGCCTGTATTGCATGACTGCCTGAATTGCTCCAACCCTGCACCATCCTGTGCTTGCCTGTATTGCATGACTGCCTGAATTGCTCCAACCCCGCACCATCCTGTGCTTGCCTGTATTACATGACTGCCTGAATTGCTCCAACCCTGCACCATCCTGTGCTTGCCTGTATTGCATGACTGCCTGAATTGCTCCAACCCGCACCATCCTGTGCTTGCCTGTATTGCATGACTGCCTGAATTGCTCCAACCCGCACCATACTGTGCTTGCCTGTATTGCATACCTGCCTGAATCGCTTCAACCCCGCACCATCCTGTGCTTGCCTGTATTGCATGACTGCCTGAATTGCTCCAACCCGCACCATCCTGTGCTTGCCTGTATTGCATGACTGCCTGAATTGCTCCAACCCGCACCATACTGTGCTTGCCTGTATTGCATGACTGCCTGAATCGCTTCAACCCCGCACCATCCTGTGCTTGCCTGTATTGCATGACTGCCTGAATTGCTCCAACCCACACCATCCTGTGCTTGCCTGTATTGCATGACTGCCTGAATTGCTCCAACCCGCACCATACTGTGCTTGCCTGTATTGCATACCTGCCTGAATTCCTTCAAACCGGCACCAGAACTACCTTGATAAATACAACCTGCAAAAACCAACTATCTGGACATTGCTGAAAATTTGATTTGCACTCTTGGTTGTTTACTTTATGGGGCATATTGCCTTAATGATTATTTCTCCATTTTGCTTATTTATTTATTTTTTTTTGTCAATCTTTGTTTTATTGAGGCATGTTAGGTTTCGGGTACAGAACAAAGAGGGGAAGACAATAAAAAGCTGTTACAAGTCGGGAGTGTCACATCGCAAAACACATTATCTTCAAGATTCGACAGCCTCATTTTTTATTTTTTTTGTAAGAAAAACAAGTATAGAACGGCATAGCATGTGTAACCATAAACAGTGCCTATCTAGGTGAGTTAACAAAATAAAGAGTCCGTAAGCTATATAACACCATAGATATACTGTAGGCGATTTAAGTGGCAGGTTGAAAACATGTGACGGTAACTGTATGTTGCTTGCAACTGCGCTACATATAGGCATGCATTTGCTAGATAGTGGTCTAATCATTGAAAGCTTTGATATTAAAATTAAAGTAAATAAAAATAAAAATTAAAACGAGAACATTTTTGGTCTATGCTTAGGATTACATGTAGGCTAGGGCCAAACCAGACTGCGAGGAAAGAGAGTAATGAGAAGCAAGGTATTTACACATAGCATCAGTTCTTGGTAGTGCTCCAATACCACACAACGGCATGGCCCCCTCACTTGTATGAGCTGGGAATGGTAAGCTGAGACAGCGGGGGTGCTGTACAGCTCAGTCCTTATGCCCCAATTCATCCGATACCTGCTATGGGTAAAACCCGGATGTTTTGGCAGGTGGGTCCAAGGCGTTGGTAGAGTGAGTGGCCGTCTTCTGGGGTGGCTCTCTGTCCTCGTCGGTCCCCTGTCGATGACTGTGCCGTTTGTCGCCCATCCTCGCTGCTGTTAGTGTAGGTCTGGACATGCAGGGACGTGTTTTGTTGGTTGGTGAGTAGTTGGTTTGAGCGGTGAGTGGGTCGGGCGTGTGTGATGGTCCTGTGCTGGTGCGTGTGGGGGCCAGCGCCGGCACCCGAGAGGTATGTCTCCGTTTCCCGACACTCCGTTCTCTCACCTTGACTCTGGCGGAGGGCCGCTCTGGGAGCTCGGGGTGGGTCTCCGCTCAGTTGGCGCCGGACAGCAGGGCGAATCCATGCCACCGCTTCTTTAGTCATCAGCTTGTAGAGCCATCCCCTGGTGCGTAGCTTAGTCCATAGACTGTTGCAGAGCCTATCGTAGAATGATAGCGTGCAGTCGGGTGGTTTAACAGGAAGGCTTTTAGTTTTGAGTCGCATCTGTGGAGCCGTTTTGCTTGGGCCCTGACAGCCCCGTTTTCTTGTAGGAGCAGTCGCTTGGTCTTGCCTTGTTGTGGGGGTAATCGTCCCCAGCGAGGACCGGGATGTCCCCCACCGGTCCAGAGGGGGGGGGGTAGCAGGGCATTATTCAGCTTTCTCGTTTGAGTTGGTCCCAAGCTGGGCGATCGGCCGCCTCCCCCAGGCTTCAGGTCCCGCTGCATTATAGGCCGCATGGCCGGGTTGTGCGATCCTGGTTCGTGTCGGTTCATGCTCGGTACCGTTTTGGTCCTGGAGTGGTCCAGTATCGTTTTCTGGGCTCCATAGCTCAGTGGCATGTTTAAATTTCACAGGATTGTCGTTTTTGTGCTCCCTGTTGCATGAGCTCTCAGAGATCACGTCCGGCCATCTTGGCAGTCAGGCCCTGCCCCCCCATTTTGCTTATTATTTATTCAACTTAAAAGTTATAATGCCAAAGGCTAAGAATAAAGTCACTTCTGTTAAACCTGCCAATCGTCTCCTCTCTGACCTGATCGGGAACATGATACTTTCCTATATAAAAAAAAACAATACCTCTATGAAAGTAGGAAGAGTTTAAAAAGGGGTTTTCCTTAACTTATATCATCGCATATTATCAATGAAGAGATGGCCACTGACCTAGTTTTACTATGGACATCTACATACCTTGGGTCTCTATCGAAAAAGGACCTCTGTTTTAATGGGACCATGAAGTCTGCTTTTTTTTGGAAACTACTAGTATATCTCTCAAGCTACTTATAGCTCTCAGAATTTTCACTTAGTTAACTGGCAACTAAATTAGCCCCGCAGGCTATCTGGTAGGAACAAGGTTAGTTGGAACTTGTCTTGGAGTCTAGATCTGTCCCAAAGTGCTATATCGACTTCCCTGAGTGCCATCAGATATATCTAGGATTAAAGTGATTCTTCTTCTCCAAGTACTGTTTGACTAGTAGGAGTGATTAAGTTATATATAGTGAAGTAGCTTCTGTCCCACACAGACACCAGAAATCACACACCAACAAATCATATATGGACCTCCATCATTGTGTCCAGGTTGCGCCCTTTGAAAAGGTTCCTGTGCTTAACAATGGATTTTCTGCATGGTCGGGGAATGCACTAGATAAAAAAAAGTTTTTGATAGCGGACATAGTTTAGGGCCCCCACATTACTAATAACAGGGAATCTAAAACATTCTTAACATCAAATGATAAAATAGTAACTGGTTACAAACTTTTCCCCTCACAAATTGTTGGATTTTCTGTCAGAAAACATTTTTAAACCACAGTTGTTCTGGGGTTGTTGTAACAGCATTAATTGATGTCAGGCATTGAGTGATATTCTAATAAAGAGATATTTTAGATTTTAATTGCATAACACATATACATAGATTAACTAGAGTTGCCTTCCTCCTGCTCCAGCCTCCATAGATAATAATATGTTACATGGTATGGTATTTGTTACATATGGCTAAACTAACATCTGCCTTACATGATACTTCCATGCAGTGTTATAGTATCTGAGCAACTGTTCATGTCCCACCCTGTCCATAATGGAACTTCTGGAACATTCTTTGTAAGAACACAAGAGATTCAACCCATGTCCAACAGGATGTATTTACGGGATGCCAAACAGTGAAAATAAATCCTCCAGTTTTAATACGCTTGATCTCAGTACAAGTAGCTGTACAACAGGTAGCCTCAGTTAGGTGTGATGTAATCACCATGCGATATAAAATCAGGAGGTGCAAACGATCTAGAACTTGAATGCGGAATGGGAATTATATAAAAAAATATTGTCTTGCCCTTGAGGTTGGAAAAGATCAAGCCAGGGTACTTCATACCCCATATTACCCAACAGAGAACCAACACATACTCTCTCCTCACAGTACATGATGAACACGTTTAACCCGCCAAGTGGGTCTGGCAGGTGCCATATTTTTCTTCCACTCTTTCAGTTAAGCCGTGGAAGTATCAGTCACAGTAATGGTGTGTAGAATTGAGCAGTTTCCTATATCTCCTTATTATAGATGGATACAAACAAACAGCAAAGCTTGTCAAAGACCAACCAAGAGTCCTGTTTGGGGGCACATCATGCATTTATGTGAATCTATTTGTCACTATGGCTGCCATACCGGGTGTACACATCTAATGTTATCAGTTTTGTAAATCATTGTATTACCCCCACCTTAAAAAACAACAAGTTGCAGACTGTCCTGTCTGTGCAACAAATGAGGATGTAGTACAACTCTTTAGCATCAAATGGAAATGGCTTCTTACTATCCTCCGATCTACTAGCACTTCTGCTTCTTCTAAATGTATTTAATTTTTATTTTGTCTCAGAATTTTCTGTTTTTCTTGAGTCCAGAGTCTTTGTATTTCAAATCACACACATTAAAACAGACTTTAAAGAAAAGATTTACAAATACTTTAAAGAAATTCATAGAGGAGAAGACATTATACAGTCAAGGTGGAAGTAAAGACCCAGTAGATGCAAGCAAATCTGTCTGTCCGTCCATCCATCTGTCTAAAATAAAAACATCTTAGAGTTCACATGGCCCATCCTTTTTTCCCCTAGTGATTTCCTTTCCTGGTTGTATGTGTTTTGAATAGGGCACATCACCCATTCTTATTACAACATCAGAAAACTGTGTCGTCAGATTGACGATGTACTTTGTGTCAACATACCTAGAACTGCTTACCTGCCTATACAATTACATTTATAGTATTGGATGTTTGCAATGTCATAGCTAAATAAAGAATTTAAACAAAAAAACAAACACTTGCGCTCTAGTTACAGGGACATGAAGTTAGAAATAACCTCCTATAGACTGTAAGCTCGTTTGAGCAGGGTCTGTCACGATTCGGGAACCTAACACGCTAACAGGTCACAGAAAGAAAAGGGTGCTATACCGGTCCTTAGAATGGCCGGGTTAAGCACACTAAGAATAGTCAGGAGACAAGCCAAGTAAAGGGAGCCAGAAAACAGGAGAACGAGAAACAAGCCGAGGTCAAAGGAATGGAGAAGACGGGAAAATCGGAATAACAAGCCAAATAATCGGTAACCAGAGAGAGACGCACGAACAGACTGCAATACAGGTATCACAAGACCACAACAGGGCACTGAGAGACAGGAAAGGTAAGTACATATATCCTAAGGTTAATTCTGATTGGATAACTTCCAATCAGAATTAACAATCACACGTGGGGGATATCTATACCCCCCACTGTGATTGTTGCGCTGTAGCTTTAACGCCAGGTCACGTGAGTGACCCCGGCATTCAGATATCAGTGCCGGCTCCCAGCGTGCAGTGTTAGACATGCTGCCGCTGGGAGGAGGAGAGGAGGACGCGAGCGGCGTGTCAAGGGGAGACCGCGGGTGCCCTGTCAGGGTCCTCTTCAACCTATCGTTCCTGTAAGTTTTCTTGTCCTATTTATTGTTAAATCCCCCCTCTTATAATATTGTAAAGCGCTACAAAATCCGTTGGCGCTATATAAATGGCGATAATAATAATAATAAATAATACCAAAAAAAGACCTAGTACTACTTATTTCCCAGAGAGAAAACATCTAAAGATACATTTATTATCATGCAAATTGGACATAGACTAACCTAATAAACATATCCTCATTTATCCCTCCATCAATAGATCAGATTGAATTAAATCATAAGAAATAGCAGTGAACAAATTGTCACAGCCTCCCGGTGTCCAGTCAGACAAGAACATAGAGAAGACTGAACCCAGCACAAAATGTTACTGCTCTGTGTGTCTACAGATAAATACGGTATCGAGGCTCTTAGTGGAATCTTTGAAACAAACAAACATACTGAATATCTCAGGTGCTCCACGTGACTGGGAGAAATTGGAAATGCAAAGGACTCTAATTCCACAGCCTGATTTCTCAGAGGGGAAAGAAGCATGCAAGTTTAGTAAACACACACACAGAGGCTATTTGCATTGATTTAAACAAATTTGCAAATATTATAACCCTAACATTAAAGTAAATTTGCTTAGGAACAACTTTAGCTAAAGAGAACATTGATATAAGAATATCAGAGTTTTGTTTTACATTTTTGAGAATTCAAAGTGAATTTAAAATTTTAGGCCCTAGTGTTTACTGGTTGAGTAAACTGGGGTACCATAAACTGTCTTTTTTTTTTTTTAATAATTCTTTCTTTTTGGTGCATATGCAAATCAAGACAGAGTTGTCTACAATGCCACAACGGCTCTTGTCAGCATATCAATGAACATGAGATAACAGTGGTTAGGCATAATAAACTTTGCACTTTTATGGTATGTGAGAATCTTTGTCATGTCATGCTAGTTTAGGGAGTGTGTCACGTCGGAGTGGCTATCTATTGGGTTACTGTCAGATAAGCTAATTGATGGGCTGAGCGGTCGCGGGTGGGTAACCTTGGGTGTCTCTTTTTGTGAGTGGTGTGCTGCCAAACCCACTGCCTCCCGCGTGGGCACTGTCCGTGGTCTCCCCTGGATGTTATTGTACCACCTTGTGTGTGTGTCTGGTGGTTGCCGGTTGAAGGGTGGTATGTCGTGTGTAACTGGGCCCGGGGAGAGTCAGTGTTGGGGTGGCCTCGTCGTGTTGTTGCTGTATGTGCGCCTATCGTCCTTGTGGTCCCTGTCCTCTGGTGGCTGTGGTGCGCGGCTCCGCCGGTCCCTGTTGGTTTATGGGTGGCCTAGTCTGAGCCTATCTTCAGGGTGTGCTGGTCGGGGGTGGGCGTGATGTACAGGTGAGGGTGGTCGGCTGCCCCCAGGGCTGCCATCAGAAATTTTGGGGCCCCTGACAAAGTTCAAGGTCTGGGCCCCTAGAGCCCACTCACGAGTCCGCCCACAGGGCTGTCCTTGAATCTGCCCACAAGGATGCTGTATGTGTGTAGAGTGAATGCAGAGTCTCTGTGTGTGTGTAGTCAATGCACAGTGTGTGTTTAGTGGATGCAGTGTGTGTAAAGTGGACAAATGTAGTTCTGAATGCTTTGCTAGCTGGGGATCTACAATTTGCAGGGCTGTATTTAGCACTCAGCAGTGTATGTGTGTTTGAATATAAACATGGTATTGAATGGAGCATGTGTGTATTTGAATGTTGGTGTTTGAATGCAAGCGTGCATTTTGTCTGTAGTGTATACACACACACACACAGATAGATACACACCCTGACATACATGCAAATACACAGACACACAGTTACACATATTGGCACATATTGGCACATAGTTACACACACATATATACTCAGGTTCACACTGACATAGATACATAGACATACAAACATATACACAGACACATTCAGGTGCAAACTGACACACAGACACATACACACACACTGATATACATACATGCACACACATAGGAGATACAGGCACATGCATTGACATACATGGAAATATACAGACACGGTTACACACACACACACACACACACACACTGACACCCAGATACACGCACACAGAGATACACACTCAGGTGCAATCTGGCACCCATATATACACACACTAACACTCTGATACATACACACACACACACTGACATACATGTAAATATACAGACACACTGAAAGATACAGACACACACACACGCAGGTGCACATTGACACAGATACATACAGACACACAAACAGATACACGTAAAAACTAACTATAAATAAAATATATGTGTAAAAATGTAGAAAAACAACAATAAAGTAATCAATTCTATGGGCAGATTAACACCAAATAAACACAGCTTTAGTTGAGAATCTCAGAAAACAAAGAAAGCGTGAGCGCTCCAGCAAAATATATATCTATATCTATATCTATATCTATATTATGTATTGCACTAACTAACACACTTGAAAAAATAAATGGAAACGACCGAAAATGGGCCATGCACATAATAAAATATAAGACAGGCTATGCAAGATAAAAACGTACACAACATGGACAGGCAGCGCCAAATAGAAAAGATATACATTACAACAAAGTTACCAAAACAAACTAACAATCTGTTTAAACATTTAAATAGAGCCACAACTAAAACTAAAATAAATGGGGAATATCAACTAAGTAGTGAAAATGATTGTGGACAAAAAGTGTACGTAAAAATCAAAAGCACAGACACTAGAAAACCATGAACATAAAAGCTGCAGCACTGCTATAAAAAAAAATCAAAGAATAAAACAATAACAAAAACATACACTCAGGTGCACACTACCAACCAGATACAAACAAACACATAGATACACACACTGATAGATACATAGATACAGACAGACACCCACACTCTCAGGTACACATAGATACAGACACTGATAGATACATAGATACAGACAGACACACACATTTAGGTACACAGATACACACACCGATAGATACATAGATACAGACAGACACACACAAACACTCAGGTACACATAGATACAGACACACTGACACTTTTTTTTAACCACCCTCCTGTTTCTTACCTTTAGGCTGCAGGAGGGTGGACTCTGCTGGCTGGGGCTGATGTGAGTGTGGGTCTGACTCTGTCCTCCTCTCCCCCCACCCTCATGTTTTTACCTTTAGTCTGCAGGAGGGTGGACTCTGCTGGCTGGGGCTGATGTGAGTGTGGGTCTGACTCTGTCCTCCTCTCCCCCCACCCTCCTGTTTCTTACCTTTAGGCTGCAGGAGGGTGGACTCTGCTGGCTGGGGCTGATGTGAGTGTGGGTCTGACTCTGTCCTCCTCTTCACACTCCCCAATGCTTCCTCCCACCCTCCTGTTTCTTACCTTTAGGCTGCAGGAGGGTGGACTCTGCTGGCTGGGGGCCTGGGGCTGATGTGGGTGTGGGTCTGACTGCCCTCCTCTCCTCTTCACACTCTCCGGTGCTTCCTCCCGCGCGGGTGTTAGCTGGGAGGAAGTGAGCTCATTTCCTCCCAGCACTGCTAGTGCCAGGATCCTTAAAGGGGCCCGGACTAGCTATTAAAAATCCACGGCACTGATCGGGCCCCTTCAGAGATATGCCCATCGGGTGGCCCTAAGTGCATGGGCCACCCGATGGGCCCCCTCAGGTAGTTCTGCCACTGCCAAAACACATGTATATAGCGATAACTGCTATATATATGTATGCACATTGGGAATGGGGGGCCTGGGTGCCGGGGCCCCCCAGGACCACCGGGCCCATGACAACAGTCATGGTTGTCACCCCCTGATGGCGGCCCTGGCTGCCCCTGTCGGGTATGGGCATAGGTCGTCTGGTCTGTATGTGAGTGGCCTAGTTGGTACGGGGATGTATTGGTAACGTTGGGTGGGTGTGGAGACACGGCAGTGTCTCTGGGTGTCGTCAGGGAGTCAACCCGACCCTGGGTATGGCCCTTTGTGGGTTCAGGTCGTGGCCTCAGCTCGGTAGGCTGAAGTGGTGTCCCTGGGTATAAAGTCACGGGTGGCCACGGGGTCCCAGCCATGAGGGTTTGTCGGGCCCAGCGAGTCTAGGGGAAAGCCCAGTGCCTGCAGGTGGTGTGTTGCGTCTGGCAGGTCTCGTATGGTGATGGTGGTTTCTCCGCATTGGATCAGCAGCATACAAGTCTGTAGCTGATAGTGGTAGCTGATAGTCTTCTTGCGTAGGAGGGAGGTGAGAGGTCGGAGTGACCGTCGCCAGGCGAGGGTTCCCCCGGAGAGATCCGCGAAGAAGGTTATGGACATCCCTTCAAAGTTGTATGGTGATTGCCCTCTGGTGGCTGTCATCACGGCTGCCTTGTCCCTGAGACTCTGGAATTGCATCACTAAGTCGCCTGGGGCTGCGGGTGGTGCCTTGGCTGGTTTTGGAAGTCGGAATATGCCTTCCAGAGGCATTGCCTTAGCCTGCTTCGGTGTGAGTATAGCTGAGAGGAGTCGTCTAGCAAAGTGTGGGAGTTCCTCAGGTGGAACTGCCTCAGCGACTCCTCTGAGTTTAATCTTCTTCTGCCTCCGCTTGTCTTCTAGGGCGTCGAATCTGCCTTTATAGGCAGTGCTCTGTTGTGTGAGCTCTTCCACCCTGTTTGTCAGCTCTTTGTAATGAGTCTTACCTGATCAGGAGTCCAGCTCGCAGAGTTATACGCTCACCCTTGCAAAGTAGACACAGACCAGGGTGACCAGGTAAGACACCACCTGGCCTGTGAGTCTGTGCACGGGGGCTTTCCTGGAAAAGTGCTCCAAGACGCTGTACAGTAGGGATTAGCAGAAGCGTAGTCAAGGGAAGCCAAAATCAGGGAAGCCAGAGATCAGAGTAGTCCAGTAGGAAAGCCAAGGTCAGAAGCCGGAATTAGACAGGAAACACTGGAACGCAGGTGCGGAGAAACAGGAACCAGAGTCAATGAACTGACACCCCTCCCAGGGTGTGACAGGCTTTTATATCCAGCCAATTAATATGGCATACAGGTGTGCTAAAGTAGCCACGGGTAAGTTCAGCTCCCAGTGCTGGAACAAGGCAAGGACACCTATTACAGCAATACTATGAATGGCTGGATAGCACAGTGGCAAGAGAGCAAGATTCAGGAAGCCAAAGTCCAGGGTTCAAATCCCCTGCTGAGCACTCCTGGGGTGACCTGGTCTGGCAGACTGGATGTCGCGGCGAGAACTGTGACACTCTTTAATTTGTTGTGTCTTGGGTTTTGTGTTCTACCTCACCGAGGCGGCCCATCAGACCTCGCAGATCCTCCCGAATCAAGGCCACATCCGCCGAGATTTTCAGTTTGAAGTCCGCCATGATCTCTCTGATATCCGTTAGTGTCACTGGGCCGGTGTGGGGGTGCCACTCATTCTGCCGGCTGCTGCACCATTGCTGGTGTGAGGCCTCCTTCCTCCTCCTCCGATGCCCCGTCAGAGAAGTCAGAGCATCCTCCGTGGAGGGACGCCATCTTACTCTCATGGGCGCCATGTGCCTGCCGCCAGAGGTCTCCAATGCTGTGCCCCCCTGCCGCGGTCGGTCGGGCTTTAGCTTTTTGGTTTTCTTGCCCATGGAGTAAGAAACAGTGGGGGTTTCTTGGGGGTTTTTTAGTCGTGGGTCACCTCTATGTTTAGGGTTTTGTCCGTAGTGTAGCCGGAGCTCAGAGGCCATGCGACTCTCCGCTTCTGTGGTTAGGCCACGCCCCCAACTGTCTTTTTTTTTTAAACCCAAATTATTTTGAGTAAGTTAGTAAGTACCAAATGTATAATGAATTTACTGCAAAGTAATATGTGTTTGTTAATGAATTCACTCCCATGTCTTTTTAAGTGGTTCAGTTTATTGTATTTTTATTTTTTTTATGTTGTAAAATTGCCTGAAGGTGCAAAATGTGCTGTTCAGTATGACTGGGCTTTGATTTAAGCTTTGTTTTGTTTTTCTCCTTCTCTACCTGTTTCAATAGATTGTATTATGTATGTTTTTGGAAGATGTGTCACTGTTTTTTTCCAAAATGTGTTTAAGCAGAATGTTGGAGTTCGGTTTTCTTGTTCTGGATGGGAGTCGGCATACCAGTTGTTCTAAATAATACCAAGTCATCCTGCACCTAAAAGTGGGCAAGTCTGCTAATCAATCTATCAGGTAAAGGTTTGACAGTTGACACACTAAACTAGAGAAGGTTCCTCTCTGACTCTGATGAAAATCGAGGTCAATTTTGGTAGTTAAAACAGATAAGTTATCCATGTCAGTCATGTTAGTTACCCAGGGACTGAGGTTAAAGAGTTACTTTAAGCACCATGACCACTTCAGTGTTTTGAAGTGGTCATGGTGCCTGGATTCTGTATGTGCCTCTTTTCACTATGAAACGAAACACATACGGAGTTTAACCCATCTTTTGCCTGAGATTTAACTCTACATCCAGCAGTGTCATAGGGGTGTCATCAGTCAGCCCTGAGTAGAGTCATTTGGGTGCAACTTTAATTGTGCAGAATGTCAGTCAATGTCTTAGAGTGGTCAGCTAATGCTGTCAGCCAATGCATAGCGACAGCTGTGGCTTATGTGGCTCTGCAGTGTATAACCAGGGAACATCGTCAGTCCAACGGGGACCCAGCTAAGGGGGCACACCATTGGGAATCCGTTTGCCCCATTACCGGGGAACCGGGCCAGGACACTACTGGCATCATAACCACCACAGCAGACTGTAGTGATTATGATGATTGGAGTAACTCATTAATTGTCAAAGTACTGAATGGCAAAGGTATCCAAATCAGCAATTAAGGGGTGAGTTACCAGAATATGAAGTTAAAGTGGCAGTCGCTATTGTTAAGTTACACCAACTTTAGCAATATCAATGCCATCCATATTTGTATAGAATTAATTGCAGAGGTCATCAGGTGGCATGCTTAGCCAATCAATGCTGTCCAAATTTGAACAAAATTGATATTGTTAATGCAGACGTGCAACTTCCACAACAGCAAGTGTGAGGCCAAGCCACAGGCATCAAATGCATGGTTTGACACAGAACTTGGGGACAGTGCCAGGGGCAGACTGGTACCATAACTACTCGTGTAGATTGTGGTGGATATAATGCTTAGAGAGACAATATAATGATTACATTCCTGAATAGTGAGGTTTTCAAACCAGAAATCAAGAAGCTAGTTTCCAGGAGAAGATAGAGCTTAGTTTAGAAATCCAAAATTAGAAAAGTTATCCGTCAAACAAAGGTAAGTCACTGTCTAAACAAGACAGAGCAGCAGCAGTGAGAGCAACAAGCATAGGGTCCAATCCTATAAACCAGCAAGAGCTGTAGTTCAAAGGAATCAACAGTTAAACTCCAGTGTTTGAAAAAGTTCATAGAATTACCTATATAAGAGCTGAAGTTTTCCGTCTTCTTCATGTTATACTTGTTACGTCATTCCAGATCTGATCTTTTTTCAATTGTGCCACCTTTTCCCCTAGTGCACACAAGCATCTGAAACTATTTTTCTCTCACTGCTTGTTACCATGGCCAGGCTTAACGCTAATAAACGAGACTTAGCTAATGGACCACAAACTAACCCCAACATCTGGGTTGTCCATGTTACCATGACCTTGTCTAAATATATGTACAACACTATTTAATGCTTAGCCTGCTTTAACATTGTCTTCGTGTGACAGTTCCAATAATTTCAGGTTTTTCAAAATTCTTAATACAGAATAAAAAACAAACAAGAGTTAAAGTTATCAAACTTTTAATTGGCGATGGCTTGGTTCTGATTTTTGAGCAGGGTGGCATTAACCAACTTTAATTAAGGGGGAGGCATATTTAAAGTAGGAGGCTGTAGCTGCACTAGTGGAGTGGGTGGCAATATATTAAATAAATGAAGTAGGTTGCAGTCTGCCAACATCGGAGGAATTAAGCCGCTGCTTTCAGAGATGCAGCATTAAGACACTTATATATTGATAGATGGTAAACTATTGAAGGGGGCGGCAGACAGCCTCTAGTTATACCCAATGGAGGATGAAATGTAGTCTGTCACTTGCACAATCCACGTTATTAACAGCAAAAATGAAAGGGGATGGGGCAGAGGGAGACAAGTTAGGTTTTACAGCTTTATTGACTGAAATGTGTCTAAATTTGTTAGAAACAGATTGAGCTGAAGCCATAGGCACACTAAATCTGTTAATTTAGGATCAATTTTCATTATGCCTCTCAGTCCCAATAGTTGTATTGGCACGGCTTAATTGCCTAATAAGCAAATTCACCTTTTGTAGCCATCTTCTAAGAATCTCAATGTCTACAGGTTTTTTGTAGCTAAATAAGGCTTCTTCTTCCATGTCAAATATTTTAGTGTTAGGGCTAGTAATTTCTTATCCTGGCACACTTATATTTTTATTTTGTTATGCCGTTAGATTTTAGATTGTTAACCAACAGCTAGGTTATTCATACTAAAAATCGGAAGAGGTTTTGAAAGCTCTTTAAATAAATAGCCACTAGGGAAATGTTTAGCACCCTAATAAGGTGGTTTATATCTTACACGATGAGTTGCTAATTGCAAACGTCAATGAATTGCTGACAATTGCTTTGTACTCTGCTTGCTATTATGTAGCAAACTGTTCATTATAGCACAGCTTCGTTACCTATAATTTGAGCTTTGGTACACAAACAGCATTTATTGAGCAATCTGTGTAGATAGTCACCGTGCTTCCTCGATGACAAGCGGCAGTATTACAATGCTTGCGTTGTGTGAACCATGAGAACTACCAAATCTGAACATTTTCTCCACAAACATATTAAATAGTCTTCCTCCAAATAAGTCTTGAAAATAACGTCTGGGAATCCTTGCTGGCTCTTAAACTGGCGGTCAATTTGCCTGTTGGATTTAGGGTTCTCACTGTCATCAGAATTGTGAAAGAACTTGAAGATGGTGTCTTGAAGTGGAAAGTTTGTTGAGCTAATCATTGGTACATTTTCCATAATTTATGAAGGCATCGTGTTTAGTCTTGTTATTTTCTTTCTGGTTACTTTCATTGCACGTTCCATCTATTTTCTGAAACTTTGCTTTAGCATCAAGATTCATTTTTTTATTTTTGTTTTTGATCTGCTGATCTGGCTTGTTGTCTGGAATTGCCATCATTTCATAAAAATATTTATTTTGGATTTGTATATCAATAAGATGCAGACTTCAAATATTAGCATGACTGGGCTAAAGCAATAATGGAAGAACTTGCAGCCAACTTGAAACTAGGGCTTATCCTTCCCTGCTAACTCACTGCACTCACTCTCACATGACTAGGTTACACAACTACTCATGGGCAGTAGGCCGCTGACACCAAGTGAGAAGGGAGCTGAGACTAGGATCTGAAGTAGCCAAAACCACGACCTAGTGAGGAGGACTTGAGACTTGAACTGAGGAAGGAGCTGAGACTCAGACCAAGTGAGAAAGGAGCTAAGAGTAGAACTGAGGAGGGAGCTGAGACTAGGACCAAGTGAGCAAAGAGCTGAGTTTAGAACTGAGTGAGGAGAAAGCTGAGACTACACTGGAAGTAGCTAAGAGTAGAACAGAGTGAGGATGGAGCTAAAACTAAGACAGACAAGAACTGAGTCGGAGTAAATAGGAAGTTGTGGCTATGATAGTAGGGAGTTAACACTAGGATGTAGTGAGAATGGAGTTTAAACCAAGACAGAGAAGGTAAAACTAGGACAGGCAGAGTTGAGATTTGGATATAATCAGTGGAGGCTGGTCCATAGGGGCAGAGCAGATGCCCACCCACAGTCTTTGTTGCAAACAAAAAATCAAATTGACTGGCCTTATAAGGACTACTGAGAAGTGTGTGTTAGAAAAAAAAGTGTCTGTCATGATTAAAGCAGCAGTTTCCATTCTCCCCTTTATTGATGACTGGAGATGCAACTTCACCAGTCACCACTGGATTGAATGAGGATGGATATGAGACTAGCAGCCTTCACTAGACAAAAACAAAACTGTTGGAAAATGAGACACAATTCAACGGGTAACATTAACTTGTGTGTCCCAACAGTCCTAAAACTGGTAAGGTCTGAACTGGATCATCTAAAGTTTAATTGTTGAACCCTGGAGAATAGCCCAATACTCTGTATTAGTAGTTTTAGTAGTTCCCATGACTATCTTGGTACATATGAGTCTAAGAGGTTAATCTAAGATGAGATAGATGCACAACCTCCAAAATTCCAAACATGCATCGCTGCTCTTGTTTACGCCATACGCCATAATTCCATACAAGCTTTAAGAAGCACCCTGAAATACAGGATCTGGAGGAAAGGGTTGGGAAAATATGCTGTAATCATCACCCACAATGAGGTCAAAGGTAAAAGAAGAAAGAAAAAGTAAACAACATGCTGCAGCCATGGATACTTTGGGTCCTAGGAGCTCCAATACCCTGACTAGGTATCTCCGCTGAATCCTCCTCAAAGCTAGAAGAAGCGCTGGCCAGTGTTTATTACTCTCCCCCCAGTAACTAGATGACACATAGTTCTGGGAGTACAACTGTTTTTATTGAGCCGGATTCTGCCTTTTATGCACAGACCCCAGCATGGGATCTCCATTCAGTATATACATTACCTGCATAGGCGTCTCTATGTCCGGGAGATAATTGAGTTGCTGCCCGCTAGACTAATTATCTACCAGATCCCGAGTGGCTAATATAGAAAACATAAAGGTACAACAAAATACATTGGGTTAAGGTGACCGGCAGCCGCAAACTCCAATAGCCGACTTGAGTTCCAAGGGTTTCACGGCTAAGTACTACTGCAGACTGTTCAGTAGTTTGCACGGCTCAATGGCTATCAGGCAAGAGCTTTCGGTATTATATGATTGTGAGAAGGAAGGTATCGAACCAGGGGGGTGATAGTGAACAACTCTTTTGGGACAAAGTCTAAGGAATAGGCAGGGCCGGATTTTCCTATAGGCTAACTAGGCTTCAGCCTACGGCCTCAAGATCAAGAGGGGCCTACATTCAAATTGTTAGCAAAATTAAAACTACACTATTCTAAAAACAGTGAACACTAAAACACTGAACCGAAAATAAGGAGAAATTCTACGCATATGATATGACCAGTGTCGTACTAAGGGGGGGCGGTCCGCCCCGGGTGCCACTTACTATGGGGGTGCCCGGGGCAGACTGCAATGCCCCTCCTGCCGCGATCGCCGAGACCGGCGGTCTGCAGCTCCGCAATGTGCAGAGCTGCAGACCATGGATCTCGCGTGCACTGCCCGGGTTACCACGGCAACGCTGATTGGGTCTCGCGAGATCCATGGTCTGCAGCTCTGCGGAGCTGCAGACCGGAAATGAGGGCCTCCGGACCACCAGGCCCCCCCCCCCCCGGACCACCAGGCAGCCCCCACTGGACCACCAGGGATTTAAGGTATTTTTTTTAGTCTCTCCTCATCACCCCCTCCCTCTCACAATCACCCCCCTCTCCTCATCACCCCTCTCCCTCTCACAATCACCCCCCCTCTCCTCATCACCCCCCTCCCTCTCACAATCACTCCCCCTCTCCTCATCACCCCCCTCCCTCTCACAATCACCCCCCCCCCCCCTCATCTCGACTTTTTTTTTATTTATTCTCCGTGCCACATTTTTTATAAAGGTTAGTACCAATCACAACATGTTTCATTTAACATATTGATATATATCACAGTAATGATGGATTTTATTGTCTCTCATGTAATTTACAAACTTAAAAATGGGAGGTGAAAGGGCCTCATAAGTGGAATAGCCTAGGGCCTCTTTTCATCTAAATCCGGCCCTGGGAATAGGACAGGGTCCACCACACTCTCACTATAAAATTTCATTTTGGAAGGTACATACAGGGTTATGGCCACCAACAGCAAATCTATTTTGCCGTTTACTGTCTTATTACACCATCCTATGCACTTCCTTTTATCAAAAGGTAAGGAAAAGTACAATAGTACAATATATTTTTCTGCTGCATTGTAAAATGAACACTCAGACAAAACATCTAAAAAATTATGTGTGAGAAGTATCTAAGATGTAGTGGGTGTGAGAAGTATCTCAGAAAGAGTAGATCTGAGAAGTATCTCTGAAGTAGTGGATCTGAGAAGTATCTCTGAAGAAGTTAGTCTGAGAAGTATCGCAGAAGTAGTGGGCATGAGAAGTATCTCTGAAGAAGTTGGTCTAAGAAGTATCTCAGAAGCAGTTTGTCTAAGAAGTATCTCAGAAGTAGTGGATCTGAGAAGTATCTCTGAAGAAGTTGGTCTGAGAAGTATCTTAGAAGTAGTGGATCTGAGAAGTATCTCTGAAGTAGTGGATCTGAGAAGTATCTCAGAAGTATCTGGTCTGAGAAGTATCTCAGAAAATGTTGGTCTGAGGAGTATCTCAGAAGCAGAAAGTCTGAAATGTATCTCAGAAGTAGCTGGTCTGATACGTATCTCAGAAGTGGTGGGTTTAAGGCTGCAGGTTAGACCGTGTATTGCACCAGGACTGACATAACACAAATGACCGGCTGACATCAGACTGTAACGTTCTCATTGATTTACGCTGACTTCTACGCCTATGCCAGAGAGTATAGCAACAGTAACATTGTGTTTCTACGTTCTTTAAGGTGAAGATTCCTGGTATAGGATAAATTCTACTCATATATTTAATCAGGATTTTTTTAGCATATGTTTGCAGAGTTGCCAACTGCAATTAGTGAAGGTCAGAAATGTAAAATGTCAATTGATGAATAATAACTACAATGTATGTGTGGCATTCGTTCCTCAGCTCTGGATATAGATTTCTTCACTCGCATTACCATACGCTCCAAGCAGAATTCACGACGCACAGAATATCTATATGGCTTAATGAATTCCTTGCTGTACGTAGCGTCTGATTTCTGGATTAATATTCCGCTGTTAGTCAGCTCTACGCAGGAATTCAAAAACTCATCTAGTTTATTAAAAAGGGGGAAAAAACACAGGATAGAAACATTCTATTTGTAATTGAGCAAATCCCCTCCATAGACCTAATGGCAGACCCTCGCTCTATGCTAATATGTGTTAATAGGACATCTCTCTCTACAGCGCGTCCGCCGTTAAGGCATTGCATGAAACATGAGTTTCCATTGTAATAAGACTGTTATTTGGAGTAAATTGAATGAACTTGGCTGAGGAGCGGGTGAGGAATAGGGGCTAGATAATACGTGAGAAATAAGTATTCATCATTCAAGGACCAAGGATATATTAACCCCTGGGTTCTAAGCAGAGCATGCAAGCTTGATTTCAGCTTTTTAAATATTCTTTATTCAGGCCTGTTTATATATGGTACAACTTCTCGAAAGTATTGTCATAGAATACACATAAGCAGAGCTATATAAACTACGGTAATTTTAAAAATATGGTACATAGCATGTATAGCTGTAATTGGACATACTGTATTATAAGTAAATATTAATTATTGTCAACAGCCTCAGTTTTTTTTTATAGCTGAATTTATTTTAAAAATTTTATTGGAAATTGTTTTGGATAAAAAAAAGAAAAAAAAAAGGGTTAAGATTAGGAATAATTCACCACTGACGAAATGTCAGCCAACCACATACACGTCAGAAGCGTAGGTCAAATAACATATCATTAACGGGCAAACTAAACCATAAGATACTGAAGATTTAATGTGGATGAGAGTTTGGTTGCGTGACTACAAAGTGAATCTGATTATATGGTTACAATTACAAAGTGAATATAAATATATGGTTAAAAAACTAAGACGATTATCGGTTCCACCGATTATTAGAGACGATATTCAGCATTTTACCGATAACCGGTATCGACCTTGTAATTTACATATATTACCCATAACTACCATTCCCAGTCACCGCACGCTGTCTTCTGCATCCAGAAACTCTAGTTGCCATCTATTAAAACTCCATGTGGCGAACTCTCGTCATCCCTCCCTGTGAGTTCCTGCATGCATAGCTCAGCTGAAGGCAGGGAGGTGAGAAGGTGAATAATCTACTTGTATGTAATGGGCTGTCTGTCTGAGAGTGATAGGAGTGTGATTTCTGTCAGCAATCACACTCTTATCAGTAACAGCACTGTACATGCCGGGATCCTAAGGAGTATACAGTGTCAGGAAAACGAGTTTGTTTTCCTGGCACTATGGTGATCCTTTAATTTAAAACCTTTGAGCATCAAAAAAAAGTGGTGCTGCATCGTTAAAACATCATATAAAGGAGCTCTATTTATAATGGTGTTGTTTATGTTGGTTATTGCAATGCTAATGGCTTGTTTAGAATTAGGAGGTATATTTGAGACCCCATAATCTCATGACCGGTGTATAGTCGCCAGATAGGCAGTTGGAACCTTGGACAACCCCCCCACATACCTTCCCAATAAAACACGGACACTAGGGTATGTGGGGCAAAATTTTCCACAGCTTTTATTAAATAATAATAATATATATATATAACATTATTCCAACATGAACATAACTTAACGTGTCAAACATAAATTAACCATGGCAGGGGTATACCTGGATACCCCTACCCTACTAGGTTCTAAGCCACCAACGGGACTTGAAACCTACCAATTTACCAATAACCACAATTTGCAATTTGCATAATCTTCCTAATAGGTAGCGTATTTCCTCTCCTTCAGCTCCCTATCCTGCCGCTGGGACAAAACGGGACAACCTACTTAAAAACAAAAACCTAGGGAGGGAGGGTGGGACAAACTCAGCCAGGTAGGTAATTAAAGGTGACTCTTTCCAAGATAGCTGCCTATTTAAATAGCCAAACCCCTTACCCACCAAACACCAATCCCTGCTTGCTTCCTCCTAAGCCTGCCTCCTAACCCCTGTCAAGGCCCTTTTCTGCTAAGCTGCACTATTGCTACATGGTAGCTACAGTATAAAATCCCTGAAGATGCCATGTCATTAACTTCAACAACTCGCAGATTTATTGCTAGCACCGTAACAAAGGCAGCACTATTGCGGCATCAGTTGATGCTAGCTATTTGAAACTCACAATTTTGACAGCAATAGTTAAAATTTAATTCACAGAGCACCCGACTGGGATTTTTCTGAAACCCTCAAATATTGATTACATTCAGTAAAATGGAGTTAGCAAATGGCTTTATCAGCAGCTTTCACAGACACACAAATTTACAAGGAATTAGCGATGAACCAAAAATCTGCATGCTCTAATATAAGATTACAGAAAATTAAATTTATTACATTTCATGTTAATTAAAAAAAAAAGAAAAAGAAAGCCACAAATCTTTTTTTCTACCTTTTTTAAAAACAAAAAACAAAATAACAAGCATTAGATAAGAGTAAAAGACAAGACAGTTATTTTTGCACTTTAGCAACGTCATCTTATTGAAATTGTTATAATGCTTGCAGTTCTCCTCCTCCACCGTTCTACCCCACAAAACCCTTTATTTCACAAAACCCTTTATTTCACAAAACCCTTTATTTCACTTGGAAGGACAGCTCCGAGCCACACCTCCAAGCCTTCTGGGTACGAGAGCAGGGAATGATACAATGACATACAATGACGTCACATGTGCAGTGCCATTATGGTCGGCCATAGAGAATCATTGAATACAATGATTTTCTATTGAGGATTCATTGACGAATCTTCTATGAGAAGCATAGGTTTGTCCTGTTATGTTGCAGGCATGCCTCCAGGATGAGGCAAACTGAGGAGGATTGTTCTTTATTCAGATTTGTTTATATTTACACATCGGGGGACCTAATACAGATATGTATTCCTCATATTTCTTTAATATTCCTAATGTTTCTTTAATATTACTATTCGGTTTGCAATTCACTATTTAGTGAGTAGATCTCTCATGGTTTAACATTCATTAGTTGGTCTTTAGATGTTTATCTGATTTCCTCACCTGGATTCCACAGCCTGATCCATTCTTTACACTAACCATGCCAATGGCTCTAAGCCAACGTCTTGTGCTTTCTCTAAGTCTGATCCTCATCTATTACTGGTTCCAGTTTTAAGTTTCCTCTAGTGGGTTTTACACCTGGGACATGAGGTTGCTGCTTCTGCAAAGAGCTAGAGGTAGAATGTTAATAATCGCGCCGGTGGTAAAGTCGCCACAAATACCATTGATCCTAATTGATCCAAACAAATGCTGAAGGTATTTTTAGAATTTTCGCATCAGTTGAGTTTTATCACTCTATAATCCTCATTATCTTAATTTTAACATGCTGCAATCAAAGTGAAATAATCTACACTTGAGATATGGGCCCTGGGGTGGTGATAGTAGAATAATGAAGAGAGACAGGCAATAGGTAGCATGAATGAGAGGGAGGTGGGAGATCGTACAGCTCTCTTTTCAATGCATCAAAGTCTAAATTCAAGCACAGTTCCCTACTATATGTTATATCCCACATTTTTTGTCACAAGCAAACTGGGCATTTAATGTTTGGTTGCATTTTATTTTTAGATTTAAAATATTTTCTGCTTAATGTCTCAAAAAATAAATCAAGGGGGGCAAAACCTTTAAACTGATCCGAAGTTGTCATGAATTAGAGCCCCTCCAAATATACTATTATAGAACATCCCCGAGACAGCTGGACACATGTATCTGTCCGTTAGAACATCCACATCGCCCTGTATTAAAGGAACACTCAAACACACAGACCTCTTTAGATACTGGCACTTTTATAAATTAATCTTGCTACAAATCCCTGTTTGTACATCCTATTACCTCCTGCTTGTTTGGTTCAGTGGCGCTAAACTCAAGAAACAGTAATTGCTCGGAGCACCTGTCTTAATCAGCTGTAATACAGTACATTGAGGTGTCTGTGATTGGACTGCCATAGTAAGTCTGTGCTGGGGAGTGGGGAACAAAGGGAGGAGGTGCAGATACTAGATCTATACATGCTCTATTCTATTGTGGATACCAGTATTTAATGTGTGTATTGTAATGCTGACCACCTCAGCATTTACCAATTTTCAAATTGAACACATATTAAGAAAAGGGCATGTAAAGGCTCACCCAGACTACACATGCGACCCATCGATACATCATGTCTGACACTTAGCACATCCCATCTTCCATGAGAGATATGTTAAGCGCAGTACGAGCAATCCTCTTATACAGCCTGAAGTCTGATCTAAGCCACTATACCTAATAACCTCATACCGCATAGATGAATGTATTCTCCCCACAATGACTGGCATGTGCCTTATATTCTTAGATTGTTTAAACGCCTGCTTCACACTCTGCATATCTAGGGCACACACGAAAGTCTACATGGTTCCCACACCTTTACGACCGAAGCATCACTGAGCTACTCATGTTTATACTTTACCTTAAGTTATACTTTATACTTTACAATTTATAGTTTGAAGTCGCATGGACACACTCTTTTGGTTAAGCTGAACGAAAACCTAAACTGTTACAATTTTATTATCTGTAACCAAAAATGTGCATGACAAACGTTTTCCATGACATGTAAAGCAAATGTTTAATCACGTACCCAGATGTCGCTGTTGTGGCACATCGAGGCTCATTGTAACTTTCTTGCACACCAAAAATAAAGAATTAAAAAAAAAAAAAAAGGGCATGTGACATTCACCTGCAATCATCTAATCTAGTTCCCCTTAGTATTTAAATACACCAGGCTTTCTACGTTTCACAGGTATTCATTGCAAACTACATACACCAAGAATATAGCCAGACTTTAGTGCTTAAATTTACTTAAATATTGAAAAAAAAAAATAAATAGGATGCCCCCGGGGACTTTCTTTAACCCCTTAAGGACCAAACTTCTGGAATAAAATGGAATAATGACGTGTCACACACGTCATGTGTCCTTAAGGGGTTAAACCTTTTGTTTAAATGGTTTAACCTCAAAGGTTGCCTCCAGCGCTGGATTTCCAATTCCTCTAGTGGATTCCAGCTCCTGAAACCGACTATCAGAAAGTGCAGCTAAGTAAATCAGTAGCTCCTCATTCATTGGAAATATGGCTCTGGAGGCAACCTTTGCGGTTAAACCGAAAATGGTTTAAAGAGACACTAAAGGCACCCATCTCAATGAAGTGGCGTGGGTGCCATGTCCCTGTCCCCTAACCCTGCAATGGAAAGCATTTATATTGCAGGGTTACGAGTGCCTTTAGTGGCTGTCTACCACACAGCCACTAGAGGCGCTTACTGCTGATTCACTGAGTTTTACTCTGCGAAACTGTGTTGATGACCTAATGCTTTGTATGAGGACTTCCAGTGTCTTCAAATCCCCCATAGTAAAGTACTAAATCAATACTTTCCTTGGGGAAGGCCAAATGCACTCAGCACTCTCACTGATGTTGGAGGAGATGGAGCCAACGCAGAAGGGCCACGATGCTTGAATAAGCCGAGTGTAAAAGGGGGTTTTAACTTTTAACCGTTTATTTGCTGTTAGTGGAGGGGACGCAAGGGAGTATTCCTATCACTAAAATATTCCTTTATCCCTTCAGGTAAGAAAGTGCCTAGTGGTATCCTGGCACCATAATAACTTTATTTCAATTCCAAAAAATTTAAAACATTCTCCCAGTCAGCTACGTCTCCAGTTTGACTACAAGAATCTTAATTTTGAAATTCACTTTGAAATCCCAATGATTTTGACTATAGTAAATAATTATGAATGTTTCTATATCTCCTCTTCATTTACATGTTTTTTCCCTGGCTTTGGCTTGTCTGAACCGGTTTATGATATGATTTACTAATCTCTACTAAATCATTTTAAACAAAACGGAGCATCTCATTAAAAATAGTTAAAAGAAGTTATTTGGGATTTTTCTTCACCGTTTTTATTCAATGGTGTTAATTCCAGAGAGAACATCCACAACAAAAGAAAGAGAAACAGCCTAATAATCCAAGCAGTGAATGTTGAAACAAAATATATTTCAAGGAAATTAAAATATAAAAGTCACTAGTGATACATAATAGTTAGTAATCCCATAGCTCTTCTAGGGAAACCCAATTGTGTAAAATATGAGAGTAATTTTAAATGCCATTGGATAAAGAAGGGAGAGGTCTTTTAGTGGTAAATATAATTATTGGTAATATCGTTCTCAGACATAAATGATTATTTGAAGTCTATAATAATTATATAAACAAACTCAGTGCTTGTATATTTGCAGTATAGCCTGTGTTCGTAAAGTAGCTCAAAGAGCTGTGCAGAGCTATAGCTAACAGGCACCACTTTATACATTGCTCTTTCTGTGCTATTAGCTTCCCTCTGTGTATTTGCTAGTATCATTTACTGCAGGGTATTGTTTAATATGTATTTCTAGATATTTATATATGAATCGTACACTTGTGCGTGGCGGTAATTTTGGATTCATCCGAATGCATTCGACCGAGAATTATTTTCTTGCTGTCAGAAAGATTGTTTATTCCATTGTATGGTTTGTTGCGGTTGAAATTGACCCATTATTTTTGATTTGTTATGGAAAGAATAGAATGGTGCATTTACTTGCCAGTCTTTCAGTAGTTTATATAAGTAGATCAGCCCCTAATTTGGTACCCTGATGTTGTATTGCCATATTTAAGGATACCAAATTATGGAGCTGTTTAGTAGATCACTCCCTTCTGGAATAAACGGGAATCATGACATGTCACACATGTCATGTGTCCTTAAGGGGTTAAGGGTACCAACTTTAGGAGATATATCTACTAAACACAACAGCTCTCGAATTTGGTAGTAGTACCCTTAAATACGGTAATACTACATAGGGACATTAATGTAATTAATTGTGCATGGAATAATTAAATTAGTCCATTAGTTCATTCTTCCATTGTGCCATTCAGAGATCTATTATTTGGGCGAGCGAGACAATTTTTGTTTCTTTAAAAAAAATGGATGTCCAAGTCTAATAATTTGTTGCAGGTAATATCCAGTCTATAAATGCTGTGCACTGATAACCCAAGAGACTGGCTAATGTTAATGAGAGTTAGATCCTGCAGCAGCTGGGCGGTCAGGGTAGCCTAAATTAATTCCAGTATCTCAGATCAAGGTTTTGTTTTGGACCTGCAAACTCAGCGCTCCCTGCCGCTTCCCCTCTGAATTTAATATATGTGCATTTTTAAGAGAGAACATTTGGCAGAACATTGTGTTGAAGAAACAGCTCGAAGCGTGAAGTTCAGAGAGGCAGCTCTGGCCCCTCATTGGCTGGCTGCACTAATGTCATTATATTCGTGCAGACAGCGAGGGTCGGTCAGAGTGGGCAATGTAATGATGGGTGATTCGCAAAGTAGGGAGAGTCAGGAATTTCTATAAAATGCTGCTGTGTGGAACATGTCCTCATATTAGAAAGAGAGGGGATATAAAGTAAGAGTTGTTAAAACTGTCCCATTCCTCCTGACCCTTGCCCCAGAATCCTGGATAAAATGAGCTAGGGAACATTGAATCTTTCAAAAATATAATACGATTTGAACAAATGTTCACCCACTGTCCATAAAAAAACCAAAACTGACTGTTTTTGTTTTTCGTTTGTATGGCTTTTTGACGCAGAACTGACAGTAATGGAAATTTTGTGTAATAAAAGTCTATATTGAAAAAGTGTTGTTGTTTTATAATGTGTTTTATATTTTCTTGAAAGCAGTTTGCACATGACGTCTCTCCTCCCTGATCTTTTATAGATAGGAGCTGTATTCTACAACCTGATATATTTCCTTCGTGTTCTGTGCATGATATAGTCAGGAGCTGCTGTCTGCAATACAATCTGTCTTCTCCAGCCTGCCCGCTTGTCATTCAGAACCCCAAATCTTGGGGTGATAGCAAGATTATTATCTCTCTATACATGTTTATAAAATATTTGGTATATGTCAATTAATCTCGTTAACACTAATTAAAATCTGCTAACATCAGACATATTTGCTAACCCAAGAATTGTGGAGAAATTATAAGATAATTGCATATTTTAGGTCAATTAGCAGAACTGAAAAAAGTCTCCAGGGCAGCTAAATTGTACTTCATTTTGAGATTCTTTAGACAACTGGTAAGAATTTTCAGTTTTGAGAATAATCCTGAGTGTGCCACTGTTGCTGCTGAGTTTGGAGCAACCTCTGAATTTGAATCAGGGTGTTTGTGATTAATTCCAGATAAATACATCTCTTACCGAGCGTCATCGAGTGTCATTCCTGCCACCTCTATTTTATTCAGAATTTCCAATTTCCACCTAAGCTGTAACAATCTTGGAAGCTAATTCTCTGAGCATTAGCTCTGTGAAGATTTGTAGATTATTGAATTATAGTCCAGAGCCTTTCTCCATTAAGATCACTTGTCTTGTAATAAGAGTAAATCACTCCATATAAGGAGCCCTGAGCATTCAATATTTGGATAGACAGAGGTTTATTCCTCACCTCACACCATGAATGTAAAGGTACATCATTTTTTCTCAAAAAACAGAAATTGTGTAAAATTGAGCCTAATTCACTGTCCATAGAATGCATTTAGGATAAAATATTTTATTTCTAGATAAATAAAGTAGTGTTGCCTGTCTGTGACCCCCTCCTATCCCATAATCCTCAGCTTCACACTAGCTCATTGTTTGCAGACCGCTGAGGATTGACATTTGTCAATATTAGAAGTGACTGAGTATTTAAAACCTTCTCAATCTGTTTCATTCAGTTACTGTGTCGTACATGTTTAACATCTTCATTTCAGTGTATACTAGAATTTCTATCAAGTCACCCATTACTTTTAATAAGCTATCACAAAACACTTTTCTCTGGAACTATCACAAGTAAATATTGCTAGTCAATATGTCTGGTAAACACTTTTCTTATATAGCGTTCTGTATCACTGATCTACCACATGTTTTGTACCTTTGTACCTTAACATTTGTTTGAAACATTGTAGGAACCTTGGCTGCCAGAATGTAGCCGTTAAGTTTGCTCTACAAAGATTTATTCGTTGTGAAGGAGGAAGAAGTGCACTTCCTTTACAGAGATGCAGATGGATCGAATAGAGCCCAGGTGTAAACTAGAACTGATACGTTTGGCTTTATTATTAAATTTATTTATTACATTTTGTATTACTTTGCAATATTAGTTGGGCTCTACTATTCAATAACTAACTGAATTTTCCAAGGCAAGGTTTTCCAACTCTGTTCTGTCAGTGTGTATATTTTTATTCTTTGTGTGATGACCATGGCCATCTCTTTCTCTTACCTCTCACTGTGGGGCATATATAGTTTTATAATAATGTTTCAGCACTTCTGACACAACATATTTTGTTGATTTTCTAAGTGTAAAATGGTCAACACAACCTCGTTGTGAACTAACTTAAACTCAAATGTCTGCAAATCTGAATGCATAGTTATTATATCTGTTTACAAATATTGCTGAATAAAAAAAAACCCAATACCATTAATAATTATTTTTATTGCATTACAAGGACATTATACTCACCAGAACAACTACAGTTTAATAAACTGATTCTGGTATCTATAGCATGTTCATACAGGCTTTTCAATGTAATCGCTGCCTTTTTAGAGAAAAGGCAATGTTTACATGCATGCCTAGGAACACTTCTAGTGGCAGTCACTCAGACGGCCGCTAGAGGTGCCTTATAGTTTAGTGCTGCACAGTGTGTAGCACTGGCGTTTAGCGTCACCACGCTCTGCATGGATATTCTGAATGTTCCCCATAGAGATGAATTGATTCAATGTATCTCTATTACATGCTGATCGGCACAGCGCGAAGTTTTGCCGCGCATGCGCACTTGCCACCCAATGCTTTCCTATTGATGATCTCAGCCACCGAGGCTTAGTCAGGAGAGCCAACTGCAGCAAAACTGGTGCGCCATGGGTATAAGGGGGAGTTAATTCACCTTTTCAGAGCGATCCAAGGTGGATGGGGGGTGGAAATCGAAACAGCCACACGGGTACTATTGTTTAAGCAATACATGTTTGTATTCCTGACACTGCAGTGTTCCTCTAATGAACCATGCATCCCAGTTCAGAAAGTGATCTTTACTCTAACCATACCCTGGCATTTGCTCTGTTTGTATACACACTACATGACAAGTTTCTCATAAAATAAGCTTTCTAAACATTTTACACACAAAAATGCAGCATGTGATGGAAGTGGGAGAAAGCTAAGATTCACTTGTGGCCTATGGGGATGCTGGAGTCTGCGCACTAACTGCTGTGGCTACCATGGCTGCCTGGGCACGCTTTGTTAGTGACACAACTTTTGGGTCATGTATTGGAAATTATGCTACTGTCCAGCATGGCACCAACCACATTGTTTTTCTTTTCTTTCTTTCTTTGTTACATTTCTAACTATGTATGTTTGTACGATGTCTGTTTTAGATTTTGTATGTTCTTGATAAATATAATTAAAAAAAGAAGATAATGAAAATGATGCTATTGTTGCTGCAGCATTGCCAAGTGGTATAAGTTCATCCCCAAGCAATGGTGGAGATGCCTCCAGGAACCATGAGGACGAGAGTAGCAGTTAGTACATCAAATCCACTGTAGGCAAACTGATAAGTAAAGTAATTAAAAGAACACTCTAATGTTAAAAATAAACAAGTAGAGTGTTATTCCTTTTTTTAGTGTTACATGGTCCTCTTTTGTTAAAGAAAACTAAATAAAGAAAAAAAAAAAAAAAAAACAAATTACTTGCACTGTTATTCAGTGCTGAGACAGTCTTCTGTCTGCAGGCCGTTCCTCCAATGATGAGATTATCAATTTGATCTCAAAGAGAAGGATTGCAGACCTACAGTGCTTATACGGCAAATGCCAACCCATCCCAATCCAATGCTTCTCATTGCAAAACACAGACTCTAATGTTTCTCTATGAGATCTGTTACCCCCTTTTGGTGGGAACAATTTCATAAGCAAATAGCCCTGGTTCTTTTTGCAATGACACAAGATAAGCTAAAACCAGCTTGAAATCTGAGCGGGGACCTACCAAAGGTCAGACTATTTGAGCTGTTGTCCGTTCTCAGTATCCTCTTGCATCCTGTTTTTTGCTCTCCCTAAGTTTAAGGGGTAATCCAGACGTAGACCCCTTGCTCGCGGTGCCTAGAGGTATATCAGTTATACCTCACTGATGATACCCAACAAGGTTGAAATGATTGTCTGGGGTTGCTGTATCGCAAATGCAGAGAGCCGACATGCATTTTGGATCTGTTCTGCCCTCTTGGGTGAGATCAGTCTGATGTGCAAATGGCCCTGGTTCTTTTTGTAACGGCACAAGATGAGCTAAAACCAGCTTGAGATCTGAGTGGGGACCCACCGAAGGGCAGGCTATTTGAGCTGTTGTCCGTTCTCAATATTCTGTTACACCCTGCTTTTTTAATTTACACCCCTGTTCACTAGCTTTTTTTTTTACATAATATTGATTATTTTTCCTGCCAATTCTCTTTAAGTAGTCATCTGGTATAATTATGAAGAGTCCCTTTAACCAACTTTTAAGAGCAATTGTCATAGTTACAGTTAAAATATATACTGAACAGACTAAATCAGTACTTGTGAAGATTGCAAAGGATGCAGATTCAGTAACTTCTAGCAGTCAGGGGTCAAAAGGGAAGAGTAATCAAACATTTATTTTAAATCTATAATTTTCTATATATATGCTACAAGTTGTTCTAGCACAATGTATAGATAAAACTTATTGTTGATCAAACAGGAATCCATTGGAGAATTCCATAAATGTAACTACAGTAATATCCACATACTGAATTGTACAGCCAAAATGTGCTTTTCCCTTAAATTAACTTCTCCCTCTGAGTCCCTCTAGTGTTGCTCCAGTTTATTAAAGCGTAATATCTTTTCTTGACTTTCTACGCTGAGCATCCATGTGCTAATCAAATCAGCAAGGCCCAGAGAGTCGGACATTGGTTTTCCTTTTTGTAAAATTTTATGGCAGATTGAAAGGTGTTGAGGTATAAATAAATACTTACTGGATTCATGCTGTAGATAGTTTATGAAATTACTGATCTGATATTTAAAAAAATCAAAGTGGTGTAATGATGACCAAGCATTTTGCTGTCAGCGGCGATGGATTAGGGTTTTATGAAGAAGAAAACTACTTTTGTGATCAAAAACAATAAAAGTGATGTAAAGTTGATACCGTCATTGTTTTTAACCTGGAGAGTGATGATTGCAAGCATTAGTACACTAAAGGTACACTCACATCACCATAACCACTACAGCTGGCTTTGCTTTGCAGTGCAGGGCTTAGCCCATTGGCTGAGAGAGATGACCACTGGCTGAGAGAGATTCATCCAGCTCAGCTGAGTATAACTAACAGATACCCCTGCTTAGCATTAGTGGTAGTGTTTAACCCCTTAAGGACCAAACTTCTGGAATAAAAGGGAATCATGACATGCCACACATGTCATGTGTCCTTAAGGGGTTAAACTTTATTGCACAGGGAAGTCCTTTGCCATATATCCATTTTGTTTCAGTGTTCCCTGCTAAAAGTGGTCTCATTCCTCTGCTCCTTTCTATGCAGATTGAAGTTTACAACTGAAAGATACTGCCCATTGGTTGTTTTTCTTCTTATATTCCCTCTGGAGCAAATGATACCGGGAGAGTGGTATGTTGCTGGCCTAAAAGCAAAAAGGTTCATCTACGGAGCCAATATTATATGGGCTCCGGAACATGTGAGTGGTTCTCAGACCAGAACTGTTTTGTACCATCTGCACTTATTATTTTTTGTCTTGTTTTTTTTTAATTTTATGTACCTTGGAGTAAATTATCACACTGTATTTGTGGGGTAAGTTTAAATCATCAAAATCATCAATCATCAAAATTTGGATTGTGATTGCTTTGAAATCTGATTCTCTGGAACCAATTTGAGCAGGCGCCACGTGTGCGGACGGTCAAGACTTTACCCCGGTGGTGATTCGGCTGTGTTCGTGAGATCTTAGCGCAATTTGCACAACTTGGGTGCTCAGATCCAGTCTATGCAGGGATACAATATTTGTGGGGGTTCCTCTATTATGTGTATTTTTAATATTTTATGTTTTATGATTTGTAACTCTTGTACCTGGGAAATAATTAGTTTAAGCAAAGTACACTAAATTATCTCCCAGGCACAGAGACTCCTGGGCTTGTAAAATCCAGGTTTATGGAAACACAGAGTTCAAGTGCTACATGTGTTAATGACTGACCTAACTTGTTAAATATGACAGTAAACTTTATTTAGGGTCTCAGCCTGGTTAAACATCTAATATAGTTATCCTATCTCCACTAATCCTGAATGATCTGCGAAAGGCGTTCAAAATCACTAATTTCTCCAATGAAAGCTGTAATAGCATGCTCTGCCTTCTGGTCCTTTTCAGCTCCTGGTGTTCAGCTGGCAGGAAGAGACTTCAGCACTGGACATTCACACATGCGCGAGAATAGAGCATTGAGGTCTATGGAGGATCTTTCAAGACAGCGGGATTCATGGAAAAATCTTTTTTTTTCTTCCTACAGCCATCACTGACGGCTGGGGCAAATGATACGCTTGACAAAAGGCAAATTCTCCTTTTGTCAAACTTGTCAAACATAGGAAACATACAGAAACAAACTAGTCCCTACTTTGTCTCAGTATATCTATTGACTGTGTTAGGATTTCAGTGAATTTTAACAGAGTCAATGTGAGTGCTTCATAAAGATTATGCCTCTATGAAATACTCATTTTGAAGGATGGTGACAGAGACACTTTAAGGCCGAAGTTGCCAAACTGGAGGCATAGTTGACTTAGAGAAAGTTTCCAGTTCTGCAATTTTGCCCTAAAATGCTAAACTCACATTGAATTTCACTTTAAGGAACAGCCCAGCAGAATAGAACAGAAAAACACTGGTTGCCTGAGTTCAGCACCCTGGACAGAGGATCCCCAATTCCTACACACAGAGCTCATGCACTGATCAAGGAGAACTGGAAAAGGTATTCATTTTTATTCTAAAGACTAGCTATTCACTAAACTCAGAATTGTTGAGTACAGACAAAAAAAAATTTGGAAAAAATATTTGAGCAAAAAAAAAAAACAACTTAAAAATATACGCGTTACTGTGAAGTGGAAATTCAAGTGCATCAAGATAAAAGCATTTTCTTCTAAAGGGTTTTATTCTCAAACCACTGAGAAAGTTTCTTTGACCTGGTTTTAACTTTAAGAAAGATTGTTTCCGAGATACATGATACATGCTGATAGACAGAGTAAAACAGACTTTACAAGACCTATTTTTTAACTTTATAGCTCCCATTCATGTTAATATTTGGCACTTTAAATTTTTAGAAAACCTATCTACGGGCCTGTAACTGTTTAGATCAGCGGTGCCCAAAAGTTAGATCCCTAGACATTTTAAAACTACAGCTTCCATGATGCTTTGTAATTCTACAGGCATGCCCAGCTTTGAGGGAATTGTAATACTACAACATATGGGGTTCTACTTTTGGGCATCCCTGATTTAGATCCACAACCTGGAGCCCCTGGATACTACATTTTGAAGACTCTAACCACCAACCTGCACACTCACTCCCAGGACGAACCTAAGTCATCTGCTCACCTGTGTTACGTAGGAACCCTTCCATCCAACTCTGCCACTTCCATCACATCCCTCTCTCTTTTCTTATCTTCATGTTTTTGATAGTTACTACAATTTTAGAAATTGTTTGTTGGAGTGTACTTTAATATATGTTATATTCAATCCTTCAATAAAATCATTTGGGAATCGCCACTTTTCTTGTGTCCCCACAAAGTCTGTTTCTAATTGGAATGTCCATAAGTGCATTGCTTTGTAATAACAATAATTATAGTAATCATTTCTTTGACCTGGAAAAAATCCAGACGGAATTGTCCGTCAGTTACCAGGGTGATTGCACCAGAAAATAAACGAATGCATGGATTTTCTATGCTGAATTACAAATGTTACCAATAGTATGTTTCCGGTGACACTGGTATGGGTGTACATCTCAATGGGTATTCAGGAAAAAAACACTCATCCATGTAGCTTGCTTTATATCATGCAGCTACATTTAACTGTTTAATGTATAAGATTCCAAAGAAAATCTGAAAATTTGTCGTGTCAATAAACTTGCAAAGGATGGTCTAGGGCAGGCGTAGACAACCTTTGGCACTTCAGATGTTGTTACTCTTACTCTTTACTCTTATAAAGCATCATGGGAGATGTAGTTCACAACACCTGGAGTGCCGAAGGTTACCTACCCCTGGTCTAGGCATTCAAGGATATTGGAGGAAACACAGCAACGTTTCGACCTCCACAGAGGCCTTTGTCAAGCTACTGCTATAAGCAAACAATTTATATAGGGCATACATTTAAAGTTAACAAGTAATGATCAAAATGAACAATTTACTTAATTGACAATATCATAAAGAGTGCAGGTAAACATGAAAATTGATCAAGCTATTTGGCCAATAGAGGCTCCAGCATGCAATGACATCACCTTCAATTAGCACAGCATTAGCTGAACAAAGGATTAAATATAATTAAACCCAGTTGAACCAATAAAATAAATCAAAGTAAATGACAGTAAGGACCTGCATAATTACCCAGTCTGCAAGAGGCATTATGGTGTATACCAGGAGAGTGAGGTTTTCCTATTCTCAATTCAACCAATATATAGGGGTAAACATTTTAAAGGGTAACTCTAACTCTTTTTAATCAGGTAAAATGGCCTATTGGGTATTACTATTACTAGGTGTCGTCGTGTCCCCATAAAACCTTGTAAAACCAAGTTAATTTTATCTGGAATTTTGCGCTAGGCAAAGTTTCCCATGCTGGGTTCCACGTCTGCTCTGATATCACTGCTGCCCTTCGAAGGTTTAATAAAACGTTTCTCAAAGAGAAGCATTTGATAGGACTGTTCTCACCAGCCCAGAACACATGCTCTAAAAGCAGAAGTGGTCATGGTGGTTGGTGTCACATTTAAGGTTCTTCTATTCAAGAAATATGGTCTAAAACAGACTCGTTTTAATTAAAAAAAGGCAGGACACTTAGGATTTAGCCATGGAAACACATGTAACAACTAAAACTGGCTTCTGTAATTCCGCTGTGACCACTGTGTAAGAACTAGCTTAATGTTGATGTGGTTTTGTCATTCAGAATAGACTTGTTTGTGTATGAATGATCTTGATGTGTTATCTGTATATTTATGAATCAGATTGTTATTGGTCTGGGAATGATTTCTGTCATTTGTCTATGTAAAATCGGTGTGGATCTGGGAATAAATTCTGGCAGCTCTAGGTTATGGAGAGTTCCCAACCACCTTGGTTTGCCCTTTTCGGAGTGTTTATAAAAATGTTTTCAATACTTGCTAGTCATGTGACGCATTGTTCCAATGTCTCACACTCTCGTTTTAGAAGCATACATTTCTCCTCTTTTTCAGTAGCCCTACATTTTTCCATATTTTATATTTTATTTAGTTGTCCATATTAATACAAACGTGTTTATCTGTGTACTCCCTACGTGGTCATGTGACCTGGATCGTGATCACATGACCGTGACGTCATTTTGCTGCAGTTTAAAATGTTTGCTTCCCCTGTATATTCTTTTGTGTCAAGTATGTCTGTGATTCATTTGATAAAGCCTTTGTAACAGGTGAAATGCATTATGAATGATTTTTACAGTTTAATAAAGATATAGCTTTCAATCCAGCTTTGGATAAACTATATTTAATTTTTTTTTTGTTATTTTATACAATTTATACCTTTACAAGTAACACCACAAGGACACCAGACACCAGATCCTTGGCCAGGACGGTACCACCATAGCTGAAACCATTAAGCATGTGATATTGCTCAACCTATTGTGAGTACACCTTTAATATTTTGTACTTGTCTTTTAAAGCAGTGAGCACTATATTGAGTTTCTCCTTTTTTTGGTTTAATCCATACAAGTGAAGTCCCTGCCACCCATAGATATTCTTAAGGTTGGGATAATACCACCCTATGTCTAACATCCCAAGTTTAAGAAAAATAGCTCCCCCTTTGTGAGTGTGATTCCATTTTGTATTTTGTTTGTTTTACATATGCAACACAGTATATCAATTGAACCTTATAGACGGCCACCATAAGCACTAGTGGGAATTATACCACAACATGCAAGCATAGCTTGTTGGAAGCTCTGCAGAATGTGAGTGGGTTACTTACACATGATTGTTGTGTGTTCTTACTTGCTTTTACATATACCCTCGGACAATAACAGCAAACCTAAATAGAATCAAGAGCATTTGGCCACTACTGGACTGAAGCCCATGGAACAACACAGTAGGGGAGTGGGCCTTGACAGGGCCAGAGAGTGGGCAGGTGGAGATAATAATAAGGGGGCTGAAAAATTAATAATTTGGTTCGGGGGGAGGAGAGTAAGGGTTTATATAGCGGCCATCTTAGTCAGTGGCCATTTTAATGTTAAGCCTCACTTACCTGTTAGTTGTCCCTCCCACCCTCCCTATGGTTTTGGGGTAGTTTCCCGTTTGGTCACAGCGGCGGGAAAAGGGCGTGGGTTATATAGGATTTAGGTGGAATAGGAAGTGGGCAGGCCAAGGTCAAGGCTGGAGTAGGCCGGAGTGGAAAACTGTTTGGTAGGTTCAAGCTCATTGGTGGCTACGAACCTGTGTAGGGGTGTCTTGGTATTTTAATCCTTTGTTTTTTAATTGTATTTTGTCGCAAACCTGTTTTATCATTTTGTATTTTTTTCTTTGTGATATGCCTAAATATAAAGCAGCCTAATGGTAGTCTTATACTGATTACTGTGATTCTGCTGTGACCTGCCTGTGTGTTAACCTGAACTAGTGCGCCTGATGTGGGCATGGTACCTATCACTCAGCTTATACCTGTCTCTGTTTGTGAACCAGCTTGATGCTTGATGTGGGTCTGGGAAAGATTTCTGTTATTCCACTGTAACCGGTCTTTTTGTGAACCATCCTGATTTTTGTCTGACTCAGTATTTTGTCATTTCACTGTGATCTGTCTCTGTGTGAAGAAACTTGTGGATTTTGGAATTGCTTCTATTATTCTGCAAAGAGCAGCTTGTGAATGAACCAGTGTAGTGTAGGTCTATGAATGATTTTTGTTATTTTGCTGAGATCTGTGTGTAACCTGAAGTGAATCAGGGAATGAGCTCTGTCATTCTTTAGCGACCTGTCTATGTGAGAATCAGACTGATCTGGGTGAATGATCAGTGGTAAATGATTTCTGCAGTTCAGTTTAGACCTGCCTGTGCATTAACAAGCTTGACGAAGGTTTGGGAATGATTTCTAATTTCCATGTGACCTGTCTATGTATTAATCTATTTTGTTTTTTTTGAAGAATTCTGTATAAATCAGCCTTATGTGAGTCGGACATACTAATTTATATAATTCTGCCTTTTGTCTGTCTATGATTCGGCCTGGCGTAGGTCGGGGAATGATTTCTGTTGTTTTTCTGAGACATGTTACTTGCATGAACCAGGTTAATGTAGTCCTTGATTTGATTTGTTTTCTTTTGCTGTGACCTGTCTGCATGAATCAGCCTTGTGTAGGTGTGGGAATTATTTTTGTCATTCTTCGGAGACCTCTACACGAACCAGTCTGCTGTGGGTCTGGGAATGATTTCTGTCATTCTTTTGTGACCCGTCTGTGTGGGAATCAGACTGTTGTAGATCTGATAAAGGTTTCTGCCATTCTTCTCTTACGACACTGAAGTCTTTCATTCTGTGATCTGTGTGCTTCTATTTGTACTAAATTTGTGTTTCCTTGTCCTCCCCATCTTGCTAATTAGTTAAAATCCTCACATTTAGGTCCATTGCACCCGATCCTGACCACAAATGACAGTATTTTTAACAAGCCTGCTTGGGCTATTTCTATATTAACCCTCTCTTTGACAAAGTTCTAAGAAAATGCCAGCCTTGCTCTATGGTGAATTAGCAAACCCTTGCCTTTATATTTGATTTGATTTATTTTGCAGCCTCCAGTCCTCGTTGGTCCACAAGGTGGGTTTATTTCCAGTTTTTATTACTTGTGCTTAAATCGCCTCAAGGCATTCACCACCATGAGTAGATAGGGTTAAAGGAAGTCTGAGACATCATTTCTGACATCAAATAGATATAAATATATAATTTGTATATTTTTAAAGGAAGACATACCCCAAATTACATCACAGATATTTCCATAATTGGGACAGGGAGGTATATATAGAGGAGGCTGCTGAGAGGCTGAGCACAGGGAGAACAGACTGATATTGAATCTGCAGTGTATCCGAGACACAAGGCAAACACTTCTCCCTCTGTGAAGCTGATACCAATCTACAGATCATTCACTGAGGAGGGGGACATTACTGACTGGACAGCAGGTAAAGTACACCACCAACCTGGGGCAATTACTGCCACACTTTCCTTGGAGAATGATTCTGACTGTTACTATTGCAAGTTTCATACTTTTGTATTACGAAATGTCAGATCTAGACACAGAGGGAGTAGAATATAAAGTTACAGGAGATCAGTGACAATAGGGAAATGCAATATAAACAGGAATCACAGGTCACATTAGGTAATCTTAGTACACATACAAGTCACAACTCTTTGTATAGGGAGTTTCCATACTGATAGCAAGTGTGTGTGTATAATAGGGGGGTCTCTGTACTTATAGGAAGTGTGTGTGTATAATAGGGGGTTCTCTGTACTTATACGAAGTGTGTCTGTATAATATGGGGTCTCTGTACTTATACGAAGTGTGTCTGTATAATAGGGGGTCTCTGTACTTATAGGAAGTGTGTCTGTATAATAGGGGGTCTCTGTACTTATAGGAAGTGTGTCTGTATAATAGGGGCTCTCTGTACTTATAGGAAGTGTGTCTGTAAACTAGGGGGTCTCTGTACTTATAGGAAGTGTGTCTGTATAATAGGGGGTCTCTGTACTTATAGGAAGTGTGTCTGTATAATGGGGGTCTCTGTACTTATAGGAAGTGTGTCTGTAAACTAGGGGATCTCTGTACTTATAGGAAGTGTGTCTGTATAATAGGGGGGTATCTGTACTTATAGGAAGTGTGTCTGTATAATATGGGGTCTCTGTACTTATAGGAAGTGTGTCTGTATAATAGGGGGTCTCTGTACTTATAGGAAGTGTGTCTGTATAATAGGGGGTCTCTGTACTTATAGGAAGTGTGTCTGTATAATAGGGGGTCTCTGTACTTATAGGAGGTGTGTCTGTATAATAGGGGGTCTCTGTACTGATAGGAAGTGTGTCTGTAAACTAGGGGGTCTCTGTACTGATAGGAAGTGTGTCTGTATAATAGGGGGTCTCTGAGCTGATAGGAAGTGTGTCTGTATAGTAGGGGGTCTCTGTACTGTTAGCAAGTGTGTCTGTATAATAGGGGGTCTCTGAGCTGATAGGAAGTGTGTCTGTATAAAAGGGGGTCTCCGTACTGATAGGAAGTGTGTCTGTATAATAGGGCGTCTCTGAGCTGATAGGAAGTGTGCCTGTATTATACGGGATCTCTGATAGGAAGTGTGTCTTTATAACAGGGGGTATTTATAGTGATAGGAAGTGTGTCTTTATAACAGGGGGTATTTATAGTGATAGGAAGTGTGTCTTTATAACAGGGGGTATTTATAGTGATAGGAAGTGTGTCTTTATAACAGGGAGTATTTATAGTGATAGGAAGTGTGTCTTTATAACAGGGGGTATTTATATTGATAGGAAGTGTATCATTATAACAGGAGGTCTTTATAGTGATAGGAAGTGTGTCTTTATAACGGAGTATTTATAGTGATAGGAAGTGTGTCTTTATAACAGGGGGTATTTATAGTGATAGGAAGTGTGTCTTTATAACGGGGTTCTTTATAGTGGTAGGAAGTGTGTCTTTATAACAGGGGGTATTTATAGTGATAGGAAGTGTGTCTTTATAACAGGGAGTATTTATAGTGATAGGAAGTGTGTCTTTATAACAGGGGGTATTTATAGGGATAGGACGAACATCTTTATAATAGGGGGGTCTCTGTACTTATAGGAAGTGTGTCTGTATAATAGGGGATCTCCATACTGATAGGAAGTGTGTCTGCATAATAGGGGATCTCCATACTGATAGGAAGTGTGTCTGCATAATAGGGGATCTCCATACTGATAGGAAGTGTGTCTGTATAATAGGGGGTCTCTGTACTGATAGGGAGTGTGTCTGTATAATAGGGAGTCTCTGAGCTGATAGGAAGTGTGTCTATATAATAGGGGGTCTCCGTATTGATAGGAAGTGTGTCTGTATAATAGTGGGGGTCTCTGTACTGATAGGAAGTGTGTCTGTATAGTAGGGGGGGTCTCTGTACATATAGGAAGTGTGTTTGTAAAATAGGGCGTCTCCATACTCATAGGAAGTGTGTCTGTATAATAGGGGGTCTCTGTACTGATAGGAAGTGTGTCTGTATAATAGGGGGTCTCTGAGCTGATAGGAGGTGTGTCTGTATAATAGGGGGTCTCTGTACTGATAGGAAGTGTGTCTGTAAACTAGGGGGTCTCTGTACTGATAGGAAGTGTGTCTGTATAATAGGGGGTCTCTGAGCTGATAGGAAGTGTGTCTGTATAGTAGGGGGTCTCTGTACTGTTAGCAAGTGTGTCTGTATAATAGGGGGTCTCTGAGCTGATAGGAAGTGTGTCTGTATAAAAGGGGGTCTCCGTACTGATAGGAAGTGTGTCTGTATAATAGGGGGTCTCTGAGCTGATAGGAAGTGTGCCTGTATTATACGGGATCTCTGATAGGAAGTGTGTCTTTATAACAAGGGGTATTTATAGTGATCGGAAGTGTGTCTTTATAACAGGGGGTATTTATAGTGATAGGAAGTGTGTCTTTATAACAGGGGGTATTTATATTGATAGGAAGTGTATCATTATAACAGGAGGTCTTTATAGTGATAGGAAGTGTGTCTTTATAACAGGGGGTATTTATAGTGATAGGAAGTGTGTCTTTATAACGGGGTTCTTTATAGTGATAGGAAGTGTGTCTTTATAACAGGGGGTATTTATAGTGATAGGAAGTGTGTCTTTATAACAGGGAGTATTTATAGTGATAGGAAGTGTGTCTTTATAACGGGGTTCTTTATAGTGATAGGAAGTGTGTCTTTATAACGGGGTTCTTTATAGTGATAGGAAGTGTGTCTTTATAACAGGGAGTATTTATAGTGATAGGAAGTGTGTCTTTATAACAGGGGGTATTTATAGTGATAGGACAAACATCTTTATAATAGGGGGGTCTCTGTACTGAGTGGATGTGTCTTTATAATAGGGGCTATACTGATGGGAATTGTGTATTTGTAACAGAATCTCTTCACTAATAAGAAGTGTGTCTTTATAATAAGGTGGTCTCTTTACTAATAGGAAGTGTGTA